>NC_136071.1:360433118-361033118 GCF_964261635.1 Lissotriton helveticus
GTGAGGAGGAGGGAGGGGGGGAGAGAGTGCGCTGCAGAGGAAGAGGCTGAAGGTGGGAGGGCGGGGGAGATAGCGAAAGGGTGAGAGAAGAGGCATTGCACAGAGGGGGGCGGGGGAGAGCATTCCTTTGAAGTGTGAAGCTCTCGGCATTGCTGTGGAGGGTCTGATGTGATAATGGAGGCGGCTCGGGGAGCAAACGGCAAGCGCGTGCACGGGCACAGGCACTCGGCATAATCCGCCTGGTTCAGCTTTCCTGTTTCCACCTCTATATGTCTCGACATCTGCGATGCGCAAGCGCATTGGCAGAGGTCGAGACCTAAAAAACAGAAAAGCCAACCGTACACTGATATGGCTTATATACACTCCATACCCCTGTAGATTCAAAGCAGGCTTCGGAAACTCCAGGATATGCACAATACCCCTAGTCTCATACAATTAAGGAAAAAAGGGGGGCACAACTGGAAAACCACCCGTACATAGGTATTACTTATGTACTCCCCGCACCGCCGAGAATTTAGAAAAAAGCTTTTGGGACTACACGATGTAAGCAAACCCCAGACTGGGGAACGGGTGTTATTAAATATATTTACCAGTAGTGATTCCAGGAGATCAGGGATTTTCAAACGTCCACCCACTCGACAGATACGCGCCGGGTCCCGTACTGGTCGCCAGTCAGGTCAGGTGTCTCTAAAGGCTCGATTTAAAATGACAACAGGGCGGACGTCGGCATCAGAGAGGTCGATCTAAAACCGCGAGACTAGAGTGCGGTAAAGTAATAGAAGACAGACCAAAATTTTATAAAGGGCGGCTTTCAGGCTCCGGCGGCGGCCATCTTAAGCACGTACACTGTCAAGGGAGTGCGTTAAAGGCCATCAGTGTGGTCGATCTAAAACCGCGAAACTAAAGTGCGGTAAAGTCAATGAGGACGAGCCAAAATTTATTAAGGGCAGATTTCAAGCTCCGGGGGTGGCCATCTTCGCAAGTAAACTATCACGGAAGTGCGATACAGGCTATTGAATATGGTAAAGTTACCGCAGCAGACTCACTACAACAAGGATCTCGATTTATAAAATTCAATACACAAAAGAATTTTAGATAAAAAAGCTCACCAATAGATAATACATTTGTAAACTCATTAAATTAAAAAAGCAGTATAGAAATTTAGAAACAGCCGTCGAGAGTGTTTCTTAACAAATTATAAGGAACACTCGATGTACTAGACTGGCCAAAGAGGATATAGGTCAGGTAAGGCCCAAGATGGGAATAAAAGGGAGCAACTTCATAGTTCAATTACCCGTCTGGGAAGGGCGGTAGATGGCCCGACCGCAAAAACATTCCTATCCACTAAAGAGGCTGCACAAACCTAAAGATGGTATAAATCATATAGGGCCCACATACAAAAAAAATAAAGGGAAGCAACTTCAGTATTTAAAGGCAGTGTTTAGGAAAGGTGGTAGAAAACATAACTGCAGGACTTTCCTAAGCGCAAGATTTCCAGCGGGGAGTTCAAGGTAACAGAGCATTCGCCCAGGGGCATTCCTCATTTAGGCCCCTTTCCACACTGTTAAGATAGTATATCCAGAAGACTTCTCTTTTCCTCAGTATGGCTGTAGGGTCAGAACCAGGAAAGACCAGAATTTTCTCCAGGACCAACCATTTCAAATCATTCTCGGAATGGTTATTTTGAAGCCAATGAGCGACAATAGGCGCACCTAGTTTACCGGTCAGCTTGGGGTGACTGGGACACAGCTCTCCTACTACTTCTCCCTAAACTCTCATATGACCGCTCCAACAGCACACACACTGGTCCGTTTTATTGTCAATCTCCCAGTGAGGTGCCTGGAGGATTAGAAAAGTCTTCTTGAAGGGGAAGTCCCTGGTAAAGAGCTAGTAGAAGCCTTGGAACAATTACATTCTAGCAATGCAGAGTTTTCACACTACGCAATCAAATCGGTCAACCCACTCCAAGATGTAGACTCAATCAGAACTAGGTTGACTGTATAGTCGAGTCAAAGAAAGCTTTATTCGATTGCCATATGAAACAATCGTAAAAGCACATAAAAAGACAACTCTTATTTCATGAAATAAAAGATCATACAAGTAAAAAATGTCACCCATAAATGATGGTGAATAATGTACATAATGTTCAAATTACAAATAAAAAGATTAAATAGACATACATTTCCTTTGGCTAAAGACTCGTAAAAAAAAAGTTTAAATCCTAAAAACGTTGTGCACATTGTCCAGGAGTTGTAATACAAGAAAAGCCAGTGTGCATTGCCGAAGCCCCAGTGATTTCAAGATCGTTAATAAATAAGCCTTCGGCGCATAAAGATAAAATTTACAAAAAAGTACAACATGTATCGTGGACTGAACTGAGTGGTTGTCACAAGGACACGTCAAGGTCTTGTGCCCAATCATTCATTTTGGGAATAGTGACGAGTCTGTGAAAAACCCCCAGCCTGAATTTAGTCAATAAAAATCTGTCAAACACCTGGAACAAAAGTTGAATGTTAAAAGTAGTTAAAATCAACTTGTTGTACATAACGGTTGGCTTTGTGATCCCCGAGGATATTCTAATAGTATCCAGGAGCCTCAAAGCCTCCTTTTTTGTATACCCAATTGGTTAACAGGACCTCGTCTGGACGCATGATCCACAGGTGATGACATGTTAAAATATTTAAGAGTTTACATAATGCAGGATTCAAAGACAGTCGGGGACAGGAACATTCAACTGTTAATGTCTAAATTACTTGGAGACATCAAGTGTTGGGTGGCTAACCCTCCATCCTTGCTATTCAAGGTTGCCGATGTTTAAAATCGTGTTTTTGACATGCCTGGTATGTCAGTTAAGAACTTCTCTTTTAAAATACCCTGCACATTCTTTATGCAGATCAACTTCATTTGAAGGAGTTCTCTCTGGAACCAGAATCTCCCTAAAAAAGATTAAGCAGAATATGTTAAATCCACTTGGGGAGATGGTGGCCAACATTACATTCTGTCACAAAGCTACACAGCTAGGGATTCTCAATGAGTGGTGGTATGACATGTGAGGTGACTCAGCTTTTCCATCAGAAAAGTCGGTGATGGATGGACTTCAATTATATCCACTCTATGCTGGAACAATTAATCCCTCCCTCCCCGGCTACCAAATTGATATTCAGAATTTGGAAGGACGCAAGCACCGATTTGGCATGAAGGCAAAAATTAACAGTAGAAACACGGCTGTGGGTTGAAGTAAGACAATACCAAGTTGCTGCTATACGTGGATATAAGCAATGAGAAAATATAGGAATCACCTGGCTGAGGTGGGTAATTTCAGGTACAGTGATGAAATGTGTAGATTCGCTGGAATAATATAGCCTAAATTGGAGTCCATTCTTCCGCTAACATCAGCTCTGACGTGTTTACATTTTACATGACTGAGCTGGAGAACTCACTCATTTTAGTCCACTGGTGGCAAATGTATAGATTGGTGAGCTGAAGGATCATAAGATTAACACATATTTACCACTCCTTAGTTATAAGTACCGCAGACTTCTTTGACCAGCTGTATTGCACTTGAGAACATGATCTGGGACCACTTTCCGATGAGAACTGAATGAAGGCACGGGCCTTCTCATAAGAGACAGCAATTGCATCACAATTTAGAATTACCCAATGAAAGTATCTGAATGACACTTAACTCACTCAAGATAGGCTGCAGACTTTTCACGCAATAGAATCACCACTATAAAATGCAAATCACACACTGGGAATCTTAACCACACGATATGGAGTTGCTGGGCAATTGTCCCTTTAGGGGAGAAAGAGGGGGTCTTCCTAAGTGTTGGATTGGAGACTGCCTGCAGACCTCAAGATGACCATTTTACATATCATTGTTGATTTAGATACAAAATAACATTGATGTGGCTGGACTCCTCATTACCAAAAGGGATATTTCATAAGGCACACAAAGGAGATGCCGCCCCACAACATACACACTTCAGTGATATTGGGTGGGGGTGCAGGGGAGAATTGACTACTGTGAGCCTTGATAAATCAATTTACTTAGCTAGAGGGTGCCCGCAGAAACTAAAAGAATTGGAAGGACTGCTGCAATATTGGAGGATCGTGCTAGATCAATGTGGGCCTAAATCATGGTATGTGGACACTGAAGTTTAAGGTCGCACATATACGAAAAAAGGGTAGCAGATGTATTCATACCCACTGCTGTGAAAAGCTTGTGTTGTGGAAGTTATCAAGGTATATTGCCTCAAACTGTGGTTGATTCTTGTTGTTGGTATGAAGTAAGAGGAAACAAAAAAAAATATATAACTGGGTGGGGTGGAGAGATAGGGCCATCTTTTTGTCAAAGCACAAAGATTCCTTGATCGATTTAATGAAAAGCATTTGTGTTCACTTTACTCATTGACATCTGTACAAGGTTTTCAGGCATGGGGCACTTTGTGAGGAAATCAGTTGCCAGAAGTCAGTCAGTATCACCTGGCTACAAGTTGGGTCATCAGGGGAGTCGAGCATAGTTTTACCCAGGTGCCATGAAGGTGACCAAGTGCCTCTTTAAAGGGCAGTAGAATGTCAGAGGTTCCTGCTCGGAGTACCTCCATCAGTACATTAGATTTGATTTCAACAGTATATAGTTGTAAATCTTACACCTCTGCTGCTTTGCACAGTACCACTGTGAAAAAGAGACTTTTGTTGGTGGTCCTGGTGGAGAGTCTAACCCAGAGGAATTGGGCATGTCTAAGCATTTTGAAGGCCCTGGCCAACATCAGAGTAGACCCCAAGGGCATCTAGTAATACTGGTATCATGGAAGAGGTAGATGGTCTTGTTCAATCACTAATGGTTGCACCTTGATAAAAAGTGACATACTCCTGCAGACTCTGGCGGTACTGGCAGGGACGTTCCAGTATCCATATAGCCTTGGATGCAGATCCCATGGAGGCAGTCGGTCAGGGAAAAGTCCAACTGGAACCTCATGACTTCAGAGTCCCAAAGTCACTCCAGAGGGGAAGACAACAGCATCTAAAAGATCTGGAGTATGGCCTCTTTATAGGCTTTGACTTGCTCCAGGAGTGCTGTTGACCTCTAGGCACACCAGAACCAACTGTGATACCAGAGGCAAGGCACCCTTCAAATGTCACCTTCACAAATTCTCATCTAATTTTAAGTGGCAAGGGAGGGGGGCAGGTCAAATCCCACTTGGTCTCTTGCACTAATAGCATGTTTTCCACTTACCTGTAGACTTTGAACCAAAGAGACCCTAGGTGCAGCTTCACGATTTGGAACAGGACCACTGTTTTCATGTTCGGCAGTATAAAACAACTCTTTCTGCTCTTGGATTGCCTTCTGGTCAAAAAGGGCACAGAGTTTTAGGTTGACCCTAGATGAACAAGTTACTTATCTTTGGTAACTCTTATCTGATAGAGACATCATATAGCGGCAGATTCCTTACCTTCGAACTTCGAGGCGCCAGGGTGGATCCGGAAGATTTTTCTTAGCAGTACCGCTGCATGCCGGTAGATGCAATCGGTAGACTGTGTGACGTTGTGAGTGACATGTTAGTTGTGCAACGTCTGCTTCGTCAATATAACTGCCCCTCTGGCGCACTAACGTCAGTACTTTTCACAACTTTCCACAGCAGGCATGT
Source organism: Lissotriton helveticus (assembly GCF_964261635.1). Classification (NCBI taxonomy): domain Eukaryota; kingdom Metazoa; phylum Chordata; class Amphibia; order Caudata; family Salamandridae; genus Lissotriton; species Lissotriton helveticus. The sequence continues at coordinate 360,438,770 of NC_136071.1, forward strand.
AGTGTAGTTCCTATTATCCCAATAGGCTCTGCGCATTGGAATAATACCTTCAATAGTATAGGCCTAGACCAGACGTTAACTAGGTCTTCTATTGTCGCTATTAGACTTAAGGTTTGGGTTTGCCAGCTAGCTCAGAGTTCACTAGAAACTTTCTCGAATAGGCAAGGAGGAGTTGAACCTCCCTGGATAGACAAGAAGGGATTTAGTTTCTGACAACCATAGAACATGACAACTTTGCTCTCCCCTAATCAAGAGTGTATCTCTAGAGTCGTGTGAAAACAAAAGACAACTTATTTTACTCAGTCAGTACGTGCATTCTTAGTTTCACCAGATTGTAGAGAAAAGGAAGAGACGGGCGTGTTCAATAAAAGATGTTATTTATTGATCAGTCTCTTTTCTCGTACAAGAGAAATGGATCGATATTATCGCAATACTTATGGTTAAGTAAAGTGCATACAATAAAAGCAGAAGTATAAAATAATACTGTAAAAACATTTATATGGTTTCTAAGCCATATGGTGGTTTAAAATGGATAAAATAGATACATACATACATACATTTGACTAATCGTACTCAACTGGTGTTTCTAACTACGCCTACCCCAGTGTACCTGACCTAAGCCTAATACGTGGGCGGGAATAGAAAGTAGCAGTTTAAGTTAAGTTTGTTTTGCCAAGTGACTGACTCAAGAATTCTCTGCAAGGGGTTATTCAGTTCTGTACCTGAGATCTAGGATGGTTGAGGGATGGTATCTTTCGTCTTTGGTCTCGATATTCCAGGCTGCCTGCAAGGGCTGCTTGGAAGCGCCGGAGCTGGATTTCTCGGCAGGAGAAAGCAGCGTCTCGTTCTCAGCGCGTCAGGAAGGCGGGGCAGCGCCAGCGGGGTCCGCTCTGTGCTAGGCTCCTTCGGCAAGTCTCGCTGCTCCGATCTCGTCACCACCGCGTGTGTTTGCTTAAGGCAATATCGGTAATATTTATACCTGTAAGGTGCCGAGATTGACGTAAGGATGGACATAGATACGTCAAGAAGGATGTCATACGAACGGGTCGTTAGCACATTCTTTTACTGAAGTTCTCGGTGAAATCAAAACAATGGCCGCAGGGATTTTCCCAGGTTGTCATAGGTTTGATTTGTTTTGAGAACTCCATATGCCTTATCAGGGGCTGGAGGAATATTGCTTGCCTAATTAGATGGCAAGCGTTATGACCTAATCAGATAACGCGTTCCTGTGCCGTGGTGTGGCTCAATCAGATAACGGTTTCTGCATCATGGGATGGCTGCTAGTTAATTTGTTAACCAGAACAGGGTCAGGAACAGGGGGATCGATACAGAACCTATAGGAATACATCACACCCACTCCACGCTAACTATGGCCATATTTACGAATCTAGGCATAGTAAAACATACTGTAGAGTATCGTGTATACCTTACCACCCCAAAATACATAAAATGCATTTCGAAATCACATAATATGCGGGGAAAAAATAGTCACATGTACTATATGCACTCAAGCTGTAGAACAATGCTAAATTAATCACGCATATGTATACATCATTATTAATCGAATATGAGAATTTACACATGAAATGGCTCTTAATACAGAAGAAAAAGGTTCGAGACCACTTCATCACAGATCAAAATATTTATGAACATACCAGCGAGCAGCTAATGTCTATGAATTCACTAAAAATAGAAATTTAGTTCTCTAAGAATAGTTTCTACTTTAAGCAGAAGATAAGTGTCCCGAAAAATTGTAAAAATATTTTGGGGCTGCTGAAAAATTGCTGTCCGTGAACTGGAGGGGAAATTGTTCATGCTACTTTATTATTAAAGTTGAAGGCCAAATTCAGGGAGTTGGGAACGCCGTGTGCTAGCTTGCTCAAAAGTCGTTATTTCTGCTCTGGTGAGAACATCATATCATTGAGACTGTCGAAAAAGCTGTCAACAGCTTCATGTGAAAGTTCCACTAACTCGGAAAAAGATGTAACCATGCATTCATGTGCATGATTGTCTTCATTGACGTTTTGATTAGTATTGCTGACAGAAGGTAGTACCTGATCGATGCTGCTTTCATCTTGAACTTCACTACCCCTCAATCGTAGTGGTGAAGTTTCCACGAATGCCGTCATCAGGATTGGCAGCCGTTGAGGGCAGCACAATGCATGAGCCGTTACCGGACCCAACAATGTTTCTGCATCCATTGGCGCATCCGATTGTAGCGTCAGACAGGTGTCCAACACGCATTCTTCTCCGCACAGCATGCACCTTAATACAGGTAAAACACATCGATGCCACATTGGTCGAAATGAAAGAGACCAAGTCATGTTTAGGTCTCTAAGCCGGGATAGTCCCAGGATTTTTGATATCTGGTCCCGGTATCCAATGGCTCGGATTGTTTCTTCCCTTGTCGCAGGTGTTTTGTCTGTGAGATGGTTTGCCATAACGAAATATAAGGACCAAGAATAGGATTCCTGCAATTAGTCCCAAAATGAGGGGAAGTCCGCCAAAAATCGAATGGACAAAGTCTGGAAAAATACCCAGTATGGCTTTGAATGGTGTTAATGCCCCTGAAAACACTGTCTTAAATACATTTGAGACTCCACTGGTATCAGAAATATTTAAGATTTCATTCAGGATTTGTGCGAAATGTATGGGGGAATTAGTTGATAACAATGAGTGAATCTCTGCAGTCGTCCTTGCGACTAGGAGATCATACGTTTCTTTTGATGACGTGAGCCTGGTCGGTGTCTGAAGAAGCACTGTTTTCATTCTGCTTAAAGTATCAATTCGAATAGAAGTAATTTTCAAGTTGGGCCATGTCCTTGCCTCCCTGTCTGGAAAGGAGCTGGGGAACAATAAGCGTCCACAGCACATGACCTTCGCAGTCGTACTTATGAGATAAGGAACCCCGGGCAGTAAACTACAACATCTGCGATCCACAATTAGAATGTAACTCCCGTTATAGAGTCTTTTAAAGAATGGTTCAATCTGTGTTGCAGGTGTGCCTAGCTGGTGACATGAAAGGTTATTTGAGTTCCCTTCACAGGCTCCATGCAAACTAATTCCATTACACAGAAGTGTACCGCTTAGTGACATTGCACAATTATTGCCACTAAGAAACACTTTCTGTCCTTTATTACTGACACATGCATGTGAATAGGGCAAGTTCCATGTTGACTTAATGTACCCTTTTCCCAATTTTTCGTACATGCCAGCCTGTATATATTTTTGGCAGTATTGAAACCTGAAAGTAGATATTGGAATATTAATTATCCCATGTATTATCCATTCAATGACAGGTCGTTCTGACATTGTCAATGGTAATCTCTCGAGTTTTTCAATGCTCAGGATTGTATAATCAGCACCCTTCTGTGCCATACTGATTTGTTTATCAGTAAGGTTAAAGATATTGAATAGTGACGTTGTGTTGATTAAACGCCAAGGCACATAGCCTGAACGCAGATTTTGTAACGTCCAGCCAAGCTGTATAATAGAACGCAATTGAGACTGACCGTGTTGTAACAGCAGTAAGTCTTGTGATATTATGTCGATTGCTGAAGACACAATGCTGTCCAATGAAAAGATTCTGGAGGACAGAGTCATTAACCCATTGTCCACTACAGAAAGTGATTTTTCCAAATTAATACGGTCAATCTCCCGTATACTTTCTGCTGTCTCAATTTGAGTTATCTTCCAGGCCTCGTTGTAAGCTGCATATATAGAGGCTGCTATGAAGCGTTTTTGACGCTGTTTGCGCGGTCCCATAATGAAATCACGCAAGTCAGCACCATCAGTAAGTAAAGTTAGGTGTTGCTTAATTTCTGTCAGTGTGGAAGTTTGTAGCCATTGAAGGCAGAGTTTGCCCACACTGTAGGTGGTAATTATCCCTGGGTGTTGTCTTTGGGAATATCTAGGGTCTGGCCTGGTCAATTTAAACCCCTGTGTTTTGTTCAGGAATCTGTCTTGACAGTTATTAGTATCTGTGGGCCAGATTAACCATTGTTTCCAATCAGGATGTGTTCTGTTTTGGTTTAATACATAGTTTACGTCTATCTCTTCATCTGTAGAGCTATTGCTGCTCATTGTTGGCTTTGGAATAGACGGTTTATTTAAGTCTTTGATTTTGGCTAAGCCAAGACAGGTAGTTTGTTGAATAGTGTCATTCAAAAATACAATTTGTTCCGGGATCATGCAGGCTCTACACAATGATTCTATACCTTGTACTTGCCATTCTTTTGTACCCCAAACACTTTTTACTTCAACATTTTTGTCCCAATAATCAAAACCAAATGTATTAATTTGTTCAAAAAACGAGTCCGAATATATCAATTTCGTGTTTGTAAGCATGGTTTTTGTTCCTGTCTTATTTGACAATTTGAAATAAAATGTTTCAGCATTACTTGTGTTGAACCCTGAAAAATATGATTATTTGTCATAAAAGGTTCTTGAGCTTCCTTTTGGAGGGGTTGCACAATGTTCCCATTGATTATAATTTAAAACATTTCTAGGTTGTGCCGATTTATGTAGAAAATGGTTACCATAGTGGTTGTAACAGTACATACTATCAAAATTAGATGAACCCTGCAAATAATCATGTTTGGTAAATTTAGCAGACATCACTAGATCAGACATCATATCATTAATACTTTCAAAGTCCCAATCATCAGCAAATGAGCTTGGTTTTACAAAGTCATTCAACGAGATCTTGATTTGGTGTGGATATTTCAGGATTTCCACCGGACCATAAATTTCATAGTCAGTATTGTCCCATGCTACCCCACCCGGTATAGGATTGGCTGTGAAGTTGACTGAAGAAAGTTCTCTTTTCTCGATGTGTGAAGACGTGTGTGGCTTGAGGATAAAGTTGATTTTCTGGCTTGCTGTGTCAATTTTAGCATATTTTCCCTCAATGAAGCGTCCCAAGCATAGTACCATGATGAGCCAAAGTATGAGGATAAATACACCAAAGGCCACCCAAAATTCAATCCATGGAGAAATCAGATAGGTTTCTTTCAGTTGTTTCAAAAGTTCCTTAGCTTTATCTTTAAAGGTTTTTGTTGATGGCTGTGTCTTTAATTCACTGAGGTCTTCAGAGGAATCATCGAAGTTTATGAAGTAGCCGGACGCTGTTCTGTCAATTGTTCCAATTGCTTCAGGATTACTGTTTCTTGTAGCTTCAGCATATTCATTTGTTACTTCATTGTAGGTTGGTGTGTCTCTATTAAATGTTTTTATTTGGGTTTTTAGAGGTCTGAGTTCCAATGCATTGTTGCATAGTCCTTGTTGTTGTTCTGTAGGCATTTCGAATGTGATTAGCCTCTTAGTTAGGACCTCTGTATTTGTAGCAAACCTTGGTGTTCTACTACTTGGCCTACTGTTTGTTATCGGCCACATGATTGTGGTTTTACCAGGTCGATGGATACAACTCGGTTCTCCTTTTTACCAGCAAGTGGCGGTAGTACTACTGATCTTGTCCCGTTGATAGACAAGACAGGAACTGCTTTTCTGTAAGAAGGCCCAAATTCCTTCTTTACCGCGATCTTTTCTCTGACTAGATCCCCGACTTTTGGAATCCAGACAGGTCTTGCTGGGACAGGTGGTGTTTCTTCAGTGGTTGTTGGCTGCTGTTTCAACTTTATGTTGCTCAGGTCTTTTCTTGTTTCGTTTAAGTCCTGCAAAATAGCCAAACGATCTTTGATATCAAAGCTTTTTTCTTTCACCACTGAAGTCTGACTGTCAAGATCTAAGACCATCATCCTAGTCCCGAACAATAATTCGTACGGACTGAATCCCTTCAGAGAATTTCTTGGCAGGTTGTTTAGACTACGTTGGACACTTATTAGATGTTTGACCCACCCAGCTCCCGAACCTAATATCCTTTCTGTTATAGATAGCTTTATGCCTTGGTTTTTTCTTTACACCATCCCGTATCCCTCAGGAAGGAAGTGAGAAGAATCCCGCTGTGTTATGCTCATTTGGCCATGCTTCCTCACAGGCTTGAGGGCTAAAGTGAAAACATTGGTCAAACGTAGCATGCTCCTAGCGTATATGCCATTTAGACTCGCAAATCTTTTTATAACAGTCCCGACGTCAGCCGAGTGCTGGGGTCTACATTTTAAGTGGAAACTAGTCTTTGTTTGTTAATGGGACGCATTATTTACACTGGTTTTACTGATTATTGTTTAGCCCTTCTTGAGTGAAACGCCATGGTATTACACCGTTTCTCTCGCCGCTGCGATCTCTGTTGCAGCCCGGGCATTTTTTTACAAAAATGTGATGCTGCAGGCTCATGCCTGGCCACCAGTACACTGATTGTAGTTCTTCCAGAGAATCTTTTAGTTTGAGATGACTAAGACCCTCACCTATATGTGCGTCTACAATTAACAAAGTTCTCCTGTCCATGTTTGGAATTACTCTATCCCCCACTCCAGGGATTCGAGCAAAAGGAACGGAGTTTGCATCGATTATGTATGTATATTTGAGTGGGTAATTGATCGGTAACGCTGAGCAGTCGCCTTTTGATGACGTTTTCACCGCCAGCACTGTTTCACCGTCAATGTATTTCACTGTACGCTTTTTCCTAGCTACGGAAGCCGATTTAGTTGCTACCGCTGTGGCTGTCTCAGCCAATGAATTCCCTGCAACGTGAACGCCATCACGCTGATGACTCAGTGAGTGTATCACGTGAGTCTTTGGTAGTTCTTTCTGTAACAGAACTATTTGTTCCCAAAGCAGTTTTTGCTTTATTGTTGCACCTGTGTCATCTTTGTAACCATTTCGAATCCATTTCTGCAAATCGTTGTTATATGATTTGACGCAGTAATATGAATCGGACACTATAAGTGTCGGGAATTCGCGATCTGCATTATCTAGCGCCATTTTCAATGCTATTATTTCAGTCTGTTGTTCTGAATTAGTTTCTACTGACTGTGTTTTTGTTAATAGAGGTCTTAGTTTACCTCCGCGCCACACTTCTTTTGTAATCTCACATGTGGGGTTGTATTCTTGTTCTCCCCAAACGGAGGGTTGAGCATGTCCGTCTGTATAGATTACACAAGCGTACTGTCGTAATGGCAGAATGTCGATTGGCAGAGGGAATGTTCTTTCATATTCTAGATTTTTTAATTCCTTTAGTTCTGGATCAAAGTAGTATTTTACTTTGTCCATTGTAATGGAATTCACCCATTGTATCCATTCCGGATTCAATGCTGTTGTTGGTAAATTACACGGTGTTGTTAATGCCTCAAAGGCTGATTCTGCTGTTCTGACTGTGATACGTCTACCGTCAGCTTTATCTTTTTCTCTAGCTATTGCCGTTTGAACTGCATGAACAATGTTTTCTTTAATGCTGAACTTCTTTTCAGCTTCTGTGTACAAGTGTGTTTTGAATGCAATCGGTACCTTTTCTCCCTCATTAGAGGTCAGGTATGTGAATCCGCATCTTCCTGGGATGACTCGAATCACAAGATTGCGTGTGTTATCACGTGTTTCTAATTTTGTTTTAATTAACATGTCTGTTTGTAAGGATCTCAGAATTTATGTGTGTATCTGAGTCCAATTGGTTCTTTTAAAATCTGGTTTTATTAGATCATAAAGGGGTTTGACCCTTTCTGCGTAATTTGCAATGTATGTTCTTCCGAAATTTAGGAAGCCTAGAATTGACTGTAGGTTTTTTAGTGTTCTAGGTGCTTGGAGTACGGCACATTTCTCTAGGAAATTGTCAGCCAGGCTTTTGCCTTCACTTGATAATTCATATCCTAAGAAGAGGACTGTTAGATGGGCAATTCTAGATTTTTTAAAGTTGAATTTGTAACCCTCTGCTGAGAACCCAAGTATTATGGTGTTCACTCTCTTCAAGTGAGTATCCAAGTCATCATCTGTTAGGTATATGTCGTCGACATAAGATAATGCTTCGTCATCATAGGTTTGTAGTAACTCTGTTACTCTCGCTGAGAATAATCCAGGGCTGTTCTTGTACCCCTGGGGTAACCGACAGAATTGTTTTTGAGCGCCATTTATTGAGAACGCGGACAAGTATCTGCACTCTGGTGCTATATTCTGACAAAAGAATCCATTAGAGATGTCTAATGTTGTTTTGTATTTTTTGCGCACTATGTTATTCATTAGTGCAGCACTATGCGAGTTTTGCACTGCAAAAGTTTTGCAACATGAGTTAAGGTGTCTGTAATCCAAAACTAGACAATATGAGTTGTCTGGTTTGGAGACAGGAAACAAAGGGTTGTTCATTTGTGAGGTGCAAGTTTCAATCACCCCCTGGTATTCAAGTTGATCTAGGATCTCTTTTACCTGTTTTTTAGCTTCTTGCTTAATTGGGTACTGTCTCTGTGCAGTAGGTTGTGATTTTAACTGGATTTTATGAGGAGGAGAGTCCTCATCCCATCCTACATGATTTTTATATAAAGCAGGAGCTTGAGCTACTGCCCATTTTCTAGCAGGTGTGTATTTTTTATGAATTGGAATATTATTTGAGAAGGCAGGCATAATTATTTCTTCGCCATGTGGGCACTCCCTGACAAACTCTGGTGGCCAGTCTTTTTCAGCTAGAAGGATGTCATAGCCCTTGGAGAGATTATCCCAAAATAGGCCCCTTATTTTTCTTGTCTTATCCCCTTCTATACGTAAAGTTATTTCATATATTTTGTGAGGTTTGCTAACTCTGGTGTCTGCAGTTTCCACTTGAAGGTATTCATTCGTGTCCACTGTCTCCAGATGAATCATAAGGACTTTGCGAGCTATGCTCACTTCTGCTGCGCTGTCTAGCATTGTCTGAGCCCATTCTCCGTTTTTCAGTTGTGTCCTCAGTATTCTCGGCATTGTTGATTACTTTAATACTGGCTACCTTCTTTTTTGGAAATTGTAATTTCTTATTTAGATGAGCAGGTTCCTTGTCTTTGGACTGGACGTGCTCTTCCCTGTGTTCTGATCGTCCTCTTCTTTCCGATTTCTGTGAGGAAGTCTGAAAAGATTGAGAGGGACGTGTATCAATTTCTTGATATCTATCAGGCTTCTTTATACTATCCCTATTTCTAAGATTGTATTTTTTCCCAGAGGGCTCACTTTGGGGAGACCTGCGTCCTTGGTTCGGAGATCTTTCTCTCCGCCGAGGAGACCTTCCTCTGGACTGGAATTTCTTTTCTTTAGGATTGGATTGTTTGTTTCCATCCCAGCTCTTTTTTTGTGTTGTTAAATTATTTAAAAAAAATACTTTTTCAGGACTTTCAATCAGTTGGGGTTTTACTGGTATTCCACCTAAACTATCTCTACCTAGTTCCTCATAGGATTTTTCTATAATTCTGGCAATTTCAGCTGGTTGGTCTGCTATATCTGTCTCTTTTAACCTTTGGCGGATCGCCACGTTTGCTGCTTCTCCCTTTATGTTGGCTAATAGTATTGCCGAGACCTGCTTGAAGTCTTTTAGTAATTTCATACCGAGAGTTAAAGCGGGTTCTGGACCGTATTCATCTTGAATTTGTTTTAGCACATCTGGTATTACCGAGATGGATGGAACACCATGCGTTTTTGTGTAAATGGAAGCAAAGACTGTACCCCAAGTGTCACAGTCCTCCACGTGTGGTGCGATTCCCATTGGAAGACAGATAGTCAGAATCCTGTGTTTTTCTAACGGGGTGGTGTCTGGAAACACCGCCTCTATGGGTGATTTTTTGTGCTAACCAGAATGGTATTTGTTCCCGTTTAGCTGGTACTTTACCTAGGCAGGACTGTATGTTCTGTGGTGTAATTTTATTTGTGTTCCCCTGATGAGGGGTCAGCTGTGGAATTTTAATTGCTGGTTGGATTGTTGAAGTCCACATTACATATTGGACTAATTGTCTATGTATTTTTATTAAGTGTTTTAGTTGTATTAAAAGATCTGCTGCAGACATTCTTTCGATGTCTGGATGTGGTGTGTATCCGGCTAGGACCGGCCATGTTGCTCCTGGTCTACCTAATGGACCGAGCCTGGTGATGTGATTATTATGTTTTAGGGCGCCATTAAACAAGAGCAGGTGCTCTTGGAATTTAAGTGGTACTTCCACCTCCTCGAAAGGAGTGTACTCATTAGGAGGTTCCTCTGTTTTGTAATAGTGGAAGTGCTTTGTTACAGCGTTTGCTGCTGGAAAGTGTATCCATGAATAGAACACCTCTGTCTGCCGATATTCGTGTGCCTCTATTACGAATATGACTGTGCCACCTCTAGGTGTCAGTCCATTTTCTATAAGTTTTAAAGTTACAAATTTCCTTATATTGACCGGGATGAGTATTATCTCCGGGTCTGCTTCTTGCATAGTATTATCAGCTGCTACGAGTTCAGCTGCTATTCTAGCTGTCTCTCTTTCTTCTTCACTGTCTACCCTTTTACCGACAGGAAGGTTTTTCCGTTTGTTTGCAGATCAGGTTTCTTATGTTAACAAAGATTAGATGCACAATATTTTGGAACAGTGTATCCTTCAACGTTGATTGAACCAAGAACCATACATAGGAGTTTCCTCCTGCGCGGTTTGGCGGATATTACCTTTCACCCACTCCAGACGTCTTTGGAGTATTATGGAAAAAAGGGGTTCTGTGTGAAAAAGCACGACTGAGTTACTCTAATGTCTTGCGTTAGTTTTATCGCCTTTCCAAACGTTGGGCGCCATGTAGTGTAGTTCCTATTATCCCAATAGGCTCTGCGCATTGGAATAATACCTTCAATAGTATAGGCCTAGACCAGACGTTAACTAGGTCTTCTATTGTCGATATTAGACTTAAGGTTTGGGTTTGCCAGCTAGCTCAGAGTTCACTAGAAACTTTCTCGAATAGGCAAGGAGGAGTTGAACCTCCCTGGATAGACAAGAAGGGATTTAGTTTCTGACAACCATAGAACATGACAACTTTGCTCTCCCCTAATCAAGAGTGTATCTCTAGAGTCGTGTGAAAACAAAAGACAACTTATTTTACTCAGTCAGTACGTGCATTCTTAGTTTCACCAGATTGTAGAGAAAAGGAAGAGACGGGCGTGTTCAATAAAAGATGTTATTTATTGATCAGTCTCTTTTCTCGTACAAGAGAAATGGATCGATATTATCGCAATACTTATGGTTAAGTAAAGTGCATACAATAAAAGCAGAAGTATAAAATAATACTGTAAAAACATTTATATGGTTTCTAAGCCATATGGTGGTTTAAAATGGATAAAATAGATACATACATACGACTAATCGTACTCAACTGGTGTTTCTTACTACGCCTACCCCAGTGTACCTGACCTAAGCCTAATACGTGGGCGGGAATAGAAAGTAGCAGTTTAAGTTAAGTTTGTTTTGCCAAGTGACTGACTCAAGAATTATCTGCAAGGGGTTATTCAGTTCTGTACCTGAGATCTAGGATGGTTGAGGGATGGTATCTCTCGTCTTTGGTCTCGATATTCCAGGCTGCCTGCAAGGGCTGCTTGGAAGCGCCGGAGCTGGATTTCTCGGCAGGAGAAAGCAGCGTCTCGTTCTCAGCGCGTCAGGAAGGCGGGGCAGCGCCAGCGGGGTCCGCTCTGTGCTAGGCTCCTTCGGCAAGTCTCGCTGCTCCGATCTCGTCACCACCGCGTGTGTTTGCTTAAGGCAATATCGGTAATATTTATACCTGTAAGGTGCCGAGATTGACGTAAGGATGGACATAGATACGTCAAGAAGGATGTCATACGAACGGGTCGTTAGCACATTCTTTTACTGAAGTTCTCGGTGAAATCAAAACAATGGCCGCAGGGATTTTCCCAGGTTGTCATAGGTTTGATTTGTTTTGGGAACTCCGTATGCCTTATCAGGGGCTGGAGGAATATTGCTTGCCTAATTAGATGGCAAGCGTTATGACCTAATCAGATAACGCGTTCCTGTGCCGTGGTGTGGCTTAATCAGATAACGGTTTCTGCATCATGGGATGGCTGCTAGTTAATTTGTTAACCAGAACAGGGTCAGGAACAGGGGGATCGATACAGAACCTATAGGAATACATCACAGGCACACTGAGCCATGAAGTGGTGTGTTAAAAAAAAAGACAGCTAGGACGCTGAAGGGGAACATTCCCGACACTAAAAACAAGTCCGCAGTACGGGAAGGATGGGTAGGTTGGCAAGGAATCTGCAGCTAGATCATGTCTTTCAGTTAAGGTGTTACCGAAGACAAGTAACTTGCCCATCTGATAGAGACATCTAGCTGCAAATTCCTTGCCTTTGAACAGATACCCAAGCAATACCTTCCCCAGAGGGTGGACAGCAGAAAAGTTTTAGACCAGAAAATCCTTCAGAACAGAGCGGCCAAAAAAGCCCTCCCTGTGAACTTGAGATTCCAGGCAATAGTGTCTGGCAAATGTGTGCAGAGGCCCACGTGGCCAGTTGGCAGATATCAGCAATAGGAATTCCACGCTGGAGGGCTGTGGTGGCTGCTTTCGCTCTGATGGAATTGGCCCCAGGACTTCAGGTGGCAGCTTCTTTGCGAAGGCGTATCAAATTTTAATACAGAGGATAACCCAGTGAGAGAAGGTCCTCTTTTGAACAGCATGCCCCTTCTTTGCTCCCACGTATCCTATAAAGATTTGGTCATCCACCCAGAACTCTGGTGCAATCAAAGGAAAATGATAACACTCTTTTTGGGTCAGACACTCGTCTTCTTTGGAAGGGTGCGAAGGTGCATAGAAAGTGGGCAGTGTAATGTACTTTCCCAGGTGGAAGGGTGTTACAACCTTGGTCAGAAAAGATGCCCTAGTTCTTGGTACTACTTTGTCCAGAAAGACGGTAAGGAGGTTGTGATGAGAGGGCCTGCAGTTTGCTCACTCTCCTGGTAGAGGCGATTGCCACCAAAAAGGCTGTTTTGATAGTGAGCAACAGTAGAAGGCAGTTGTGCAGCGGCTCAAACAGTGCACACATCAAGAAAGTAAGGACCAAATTAAGGTCCCACTTTGGCAGAACAAAAGGAGAAGGGTGAAACAAGTTGGTTAACCCCTTCAAAAATCTCTGTACCAGTGAGAATTTAACAAGTGAAGGCTGATCTAGCAGCCAAAGAAAAGCGGAGAGGGCCAAAGGTAGCCTTTCAGAGTGCCCAGAGCAGAGCCTTGCTGGGCCTAAGAAAGGATAAACAGGAGAACATCTGACAGAAAGCCAGATAAGGAGTTGATAGACCTTTGTGTACAATATTTATAAAATATGTTCCATCAACAGCGGTATACCGATTTCGTGGAGGGATGCCTGGCTGCCAGAATAATTTTGCACACTTCGGGAGGAAGGCCAAAAGCGGTCGCTACTCAATCTGCACACAAGATGGCGGAGAGTGGACAGGTTCGGGTGGAGGACCCTCCCCTGCTGCTGAGACAGAAGATACTCCTGAGGGTGCCGCCGGTCGGACGATCAATGCTTATAGCCAGAAGTTTGGGATACCAGACTCTCTGTGCCCAATCCAGAGCCACAAGAATGACTTGTGCCTGGTCGCTCCTGATCTTTACCACTCTGGGCAGGAGTGGTATGGGCAGAAAGGCTAATGGGAGGCCCAAGCTCCACGCTCTACGAAAAGCGTCACTGAGAAAGAGTCGCCTTGGAAACTCCAACGTGCAAAACTGCTGACATTGTGCATCCCCCTCGGAGGCAACAGATCTAACAAAGGCTCTCCCCACTGCTGAAAGTGAGCTTGTACCACCTCCAGATGGAGACGCCACTTGTGAACCGCAAGGCACCTTAGGCTGAGTTCTGGCGTTCAGAGTACCAGCCAGATGTTGAACCACCAGGGAATCGCCCTATTCCAGCCAAGTCCAGAGAAGCAGGGCCTCTTGACAAAGTCTACGACCCCACACTGCTCTGTTGGTTGCCGTACCACATGGCAGTAGTGTTGTTTGTGAACTCCTGAACCAGCTTTCCCTTCATAGATGGTAAAAAAAAAAAAAACTTTCAGTGCCAATCAGAGTGCCCAAAGCGGATGTGGAGCCTGGCATCTGCCGGAGACCAGAGTCCTCTGATCTCCACCTCCCCCAGATAGCCGCCCCATCCCATAAGAGACATATCTGACAATACGGTGAAATTTGGATGTGGAAGGGAGAAGGGTCTGCCTTTGACCCAATTGCAGTTTGTCAGCCTCCACTGCAGGTCTTTTGCAGTGTCCTCCGATATTGGAATCAGGTCAGTGAGATTCCCCCCGATGCGTTGACCACTGGAACTTCAGGTCCCACTGCATAACCCACAAGTGCCATCTTCCATGGTCCACCAGCATGAGGCCCAAAACCATCAGAGTCACTCACTGAAATCCAGGATAGAGGCTGAAACATCAGTATCATAGCCTAAATATCCATGACTTTCCGTTCAGGCGGAAGGCCTGAAACTGCACCGCCTCCAAGACCGAGCTAACGAAAGGGAGCATCTGAGAGTGAATCAGGTGCGACTTGGGCATGTTGATAGTGAACCCCGGCGAATGCAGGAGGTTCGCCATAGTCCGGAGGTGGGAGACGACTTCTTGGGACAAGCCCGGCTTCAACAACCAGTCGTCGAGATGGGGGGGGGGGGGGGGAAGACTGGAACCTCTTACATTGGCTTCCTTTCAGAAATCGCATTGGTTAAATCACTCTGCATAGTGCATAAGCCTCTCTCCTTCCCCATCCCATCAAGAACAAAAAATATTTTGCTGGTATCGTCCAGGGAGAAACTTGCGATCAGCGCATCAAAATCAGCTAATGGTACCTAGAACCAAAAGAAATGGGGTGACTGAGCACTCTCAATTGTGGGAAAACTTTGGAACTCATTCATTCAAAATACTTTATTCGGTTTTTTTTTGTTGTACAAAACCATAAAAGTGCAAATATTTAAATACAGTAAAAACTTTCAGTTAAATTACATAATACACAGTACACCGGTTTAAAATAACAGTTTTCCGTAAGATTAAAAAATATAGAAACTAGCTATTGCATGTTACAGGGTGCATCAATCGAGCGGTTGCTTGTGCTGTTCTAATTGTCCAGACATTTTCTAAGCTTCACTACACTTTTAAAAAGGCTGCCACATGTGGTATACAATCGTGGTTTAACAGTTGTAAATAGAGTAGTGAGGGACGTGCTTGTACAAAATTCAATTTTTTTAAAATAGGTTTAAGGTAAAGAGCCCTGGGGAAATCATAATATTTACAAAAAACATAAAGTGCAGCAAATCCTGTGGAGACAGGTTGTCGCATCCACAGGATGCTAACACTGACCCTTTATGGCAACCCCTTGGGACTGCTAATAAAAGATGGAACAAATTAAACCTAAACCTAATTAATAAAAAACGCTCATAAGCTGGTAATGTCCATAATAAGTATGGTTCCACACCAGGCGTTGTTTTGAGCATCAGATTTAGTCGCACGTCATGTTTCAATAAGTCCTTTTCCTCCCTTTCCATTACTCTCCGTGCTATGAATGACTGTTTAATGAGCGCTATGTCCTTCCTAGTGATTCCTGCCGGATTTAAAAACAGATCCAGGCGACCCTCCTTATTAAAAGTAGTTTTAAGGTATTTCATCCATGGAATTTTGGACATACAATCTAGGCTCAGTATCTCTCTTAAAAGGCTATGAGTTAGGCCCAGCTGTTTGTTAAGCCAGCATTGTAGCCAAAAAATAAAGGGTCGCAGGGACAGGATATCACTAATGAAGGGCATGTCGGTCTCTTCATGTACAGACATATTTGGAGTCCCCTGAGGTACACACAAGAGTTGTTTTAAGAATTTATTTTCCACCACCTGCAAACCCTCTAAGTTACTATAGCCCCAGAGATCACTTCCATAACTGGCTATCGAGATGCTCTTTGCTCGATAGACCTTCAGCATGGCCGCCACTGGTCTGTTACCCATTCTCGCAGCGAAGTCAAAGAGCGCTGTGTTTGCCCTTGTAAATTCTCCCCTTTTCTTATTCAATAGGGGGGTCCAATTGAGCTGGTAATCTAAAAGGACGCCCAGGTATGAGAATGTCGTACAGGTTGGTACCCGGGTGTTGTTTACCCGAAATGGGTGCTGCTTTTTGGATCCTTTGTCCACTTGCATCACAAAAGATTTAGTGTTATTTATCGAGAGGTCTCGGCTGGCCATAAACTCGTGGAAGGCATTCAATAGTGTTTGTAGCCCTTTCGGAGTGCGTGCTAGCAGAACGGCGTCGTCCGCATAAAGCAGAACTGGCAATCCCCGCCGTCCCACATAGGGATAATCGGCCCCCGTCTCGATTAAAAGGGCTTCAAGGTCATTTATATATAAATTGAACAGAAAGGGGGCCAGGATACACCCTTGTCCGACCCCCCGGCTGGTACTAAAATTTCTTGTGACCTTGAGATCCATAGTATATCTAACATTAGCCTGTGTGTCTCTGTGTAGGTCTTTTAGGAAGTTCACCAGGTGTTGCTCTACCCCCATGGCCTCCATGGACTGCCATAGCCTTCCCAGATTGACACAATCAAAGGCCGACGAGAGGTCCATGAAGGCCATGTAAATAGTCCCCGGACGTGAGATTGTGTATTTCCCCAAAATCAGATACAGGTTGAGGCATTGAGCCATGGTTAAATGCCCTGGGCGAAACCCGTACTGAATGTCGGAGATGATCTCTTTCTCGTCTGCCCAGGTAGTCAACCTCTTAAGTACTACACCCCCTAAAACTTTTACTATGGAATCAATTAGGGAGATAGAAATCTAACTATAAACTATAGGCCTATCTCCTTTCTTGAACACTGGTACTATAGTTGATAGTCCCCATGAGTTTGGGCAACCCGTTTCAGCTGCCGCGTTTCCCACCGCTGCCAGAATTGGGGCCCAAAATGGTGGTCTGGATTTGAATAAATCTGGGGGGATGCCATCTGGGCCTTATTTGTGAGGTTTGTGATCCCCTCCATCATTTCCATTACAGAGAACTCCATAGAGACCTTCCCCATCGTTTCTCTGGGGTGCACTGCGGGTATGACTGTATCCTTAAAAATCGAACAGAAGTGTGACACCCAATCGTCCTCCATGATATTGGACCCCACTTCTTTAGTCCCAACTTTGGAACTCCCTCCCGCAAAGCTTTAGGGCTATCTCTCAACCAATGCCTTTCAGGAAGGCACTCGAGACTTGACTGTATACGTTATTGACAATTTTTCCTGAACACCTATAGGCTAAGTATGGTTCTCTGGACGGTAGTCTACAGTGCCTTGATGCCTTCGGGTAATTGTCGCTCTTTACAAATAACCCCTGATCTCCGCAGATGGGCTTCAACCACCACCTTGGTGAATACCCGAGGGGCACTGGTGAGGCCGAAGGTGAGCACGACAAACTGAAAGTGCTTGTAGTCCACCATAAACAGCAGGTAGCGACAATGGGCAGGCAGGACGGGGACATGAAAATAGGCATCCTGCAAGTCCAGTGCTACCATCCAGTGTCCTGGGTCCAGGGCAGATAGGACCTGAGCAAGGATGAGCATCTTGAACTTCTCCTTTTGAGGAAGTAGTTGAGGGCTCAGAGGTTGAGGATAGGGTGTAGGCGGCAATCCTCTTCGGGACCAGAAAATAGTGGGAGTAAAAACCACAGCCTATTTCTGGTCTGGGCACCCTCTCTATAGCTCCCTTGGCCAAGAGAGTTTTGACTTCCTCAGAGAAGGGCAAGGTGATCCTCAGTCAGCCGATCGTAAACTGGAGGTATGGATGGAGGGGAAGTCTTGAAGGGGAGGGAGTAGCCCCATCGGACAATTTGCAACACGACCTGTTCGAGGTGAAGTCCTGCCACCGGTGGAGATGATGGCTTATTCTGCCACCAACTGGTTGTAAAAGGATCTTTAGGGATTGGACTAGGAGGGTTTTGCGGTGGAGGAAGGGAGTTGTGACTTGGCTCGACATCTGGCCTCCGGACGCTCAATGCCGAGGTGAACCATGTCCACGGCCCGCAGCGGCTGTTGAACTTGTGGGGCCCTTTGGGCTGGTATAGAGTTGGCGCAGGTGGTAGCCCCTTCTATAGTCACGAAACGATCAAAAAGCAGATACAGGCCAGGATGTTGTGGTGAGGCCCAAGGACTTGGCCGTAGCCTGGGAGTCCTTGAAACGCTAAAGCACAGCATCTGCTTTGTCTATGAAGAGACCATAAGATTAGCCTGGACATCCCCCAAAAAAAACAGACGTCCTCAGCCAGGCGTAGTGATGTACGGCCACAGTCATGGAAATCGCTCTGCCCAGGGAGTCTGTAATGTCCAAGCCACATCGGATGGTGAACTTCACTGCATCTGTCCCGTCTGAAATTGCTTGGGAAAGTAGATTCCAGTCCTACTCCGTGACTCTGGGCAGCACCTGTGCAACTGTATCTCATATTGAATGGGAATAGCTGCCCAAAAAGCATGCGGTGTTCGCCGACCGCAATTCTAGACTGGGGAAAGAGAACATTTTCTCCCCAAAGTTTTCCAGTCTTTGATTCCCTGTCTTGGGGTGCAGAAGGGAACGCGCCACAGGAAGTGGAAGCTTGAACTCACTAATCTTTGTGGGGTGGGTGGGGAGGATAGCTGAGTCGCCCGGTGCAGGGCGATGGCAGCAGGCAATCGTTCTGTTCACAGGAGTCCCTCTGCTGGGCCTGGACCAGGTGCCTAAGAGAAACTCCATCAAGGCCTCATTGAAAGGCAGTAAGGGTTCCGAGGTGGAGACACCAGGCTGCAGGACCTCTGTCAAAACGTTAGTTTTGACTGCCACTGTAGGGGGCGGCAGGTCCAAGATCTCCACATCCATACACACCACTTTAGAGAATGATCCTCCCTCCTCCGTAGCCAGATAGGAGGGGGTCGGAGACAAAATGTGAGAATCTAGGGAGGTGTCAATGCCACTGGCATCACCCAGCTCCTCATACCCATCCATGTCCTAAGGCTGTGGAATTTCTAAGGGATCCTGCTCCCCCCCGAATCCTACTCATCCATTCCTAACCATTGAGGATATGACAGGTTACACACTTTGGAGCCGTATGGCTCCAGTCTCGGTGGACTCCAGACAGGCTCTGTTGTCTGCAATGAGGATTGGGGAGGTGCAGTCAGTGGGCACCGGCAAGGACCTTGGCGGCAGACGCAGCTTCTACGAATGTCACGGTGGAGATGTTACCAGCCCGGGTCCGATAGGAGGCCATGGCTGGATCCAAAGGTATGGAACCCACGTGGACTGCTTCATTTGAGCCTGCCGGGCCAGAGGTCCCACCGGCAGGGTCAGGCTGCCTAAATATGACGCACATGGTCTCATAGAACTAAGTTGTGGAGGGGTCTCTTCCAGAAAGGGAGGGAAATGCCGAACCTACCCAGGCACTTGCCCTGTGGAACTGGGCGGGGCCTGGCATGCGAAGGTTCTGTGCGCTTTTTCTGATGCCTCTTACCGGACCGTGATGACTTGGAAGAGGACTTCTATCCTCTGGAGCGGAGCTCGGACCTTCCTCTCAAAAGGGAATGTGATGGAGACAGATCGACAGGATGCCCTCTGAGGCACCGGTCGCCAGCCGGAGAGTAGGTTTAGGGAACGCGCCTTTCAAAGCTTTCGGTGCCATGACCCGGCAAGGGGAGCACAACTCATGGTTGCGTGCCATACACCAGAGACATACAAAATGGGGGTCCGTGACCGATCTGGTGTGGAGACAGGTGCTGCACAGCTTAAACCCTGCAGTCTTCTTGCTAGACATACCTTGTACACCAAAAGATGTCAATAAAAAGTCAGGGTGTAAAAAAATGACAGGGGGGTAAGCTCTGACCGATCTGCATTGCTGTCACTGAAAGGAAAGAGCTGCCGTCCACACGCTAGTGGCAGTTATATTGACAACGCGGACATCACACGGAGTCGGCAGACACCATTTACTGGTGCACAGGGGTACTGCTAAGAAAATTCTTTTGAAAGTGTAAAGGTAAGAAATCTGCAGCTAGATGTCTATGATAGTGCTTACAATGTCACTTAGCGACCTGTTGTATATGTTTGTGGGGTTATACTCCGTCCATTACATTTAATTTATCTAGGTCAGTGTCCTTTAAAAATCTTTGCTTGCTAGTGGTCAGTCCGGTCTCTTTGTCCCTCTTTTTTCTCTTCCACTCCTTCCCACGAAGCACGGATTACGTACGGTCTCATTGCGCTATGTTTCTTTACCTGTTCTTTGGAGGGACTATTTGTTTTCTTTGTTTCCTGCTAGGTTACCCACACGTCGTGCCTCCCACTCAGTTGCTTGTATTTTTTTTGTTGCTATTTTGGATGTCGCCCGAGTTGGGCTTCTTTTGGTGAGATATTAGTTTGGTTTTGGGCTTATTTTTAAGGGGGACTGGGCTTGATGGAGTCTTGCTACAACTGGTACTAAATTAGTGTTTTGCTAGGACAGCTGCAAGCTGGCGGCCACTAACCCATCCCCCGAATGAATTAATTACGTTACTGTAAGAACCTACAGAGGGTCGTTTGAATGACATTAATACTAGTAAGTACATCATGGCTAGGGCAGTCATTGTACTCAACCCTGCCGAGCAGCAACTACTGTGACGCTGTAACCCATACACAAGCCGCCTCACGTGTACATTCCATGAGTGCACATCTGCTGGTCCAGACCTCTGCCACTGCGCAGTTCTCATCCTACCTTGTGCTGCCTCTGAGCACTCGTGACTGCCGTCTGACACTCAGCGCCGCCGCTCCATCCTTTGCCTCTGTTGCACTAAGTGAGTTTGATTCACTCATGCCGGAGTGGGGGCAGAAGCGATACCACCTACCCTTGGACAACCGCCTTAAAAATGTTGAAGGGTGCTGACTTCTAGGGCAGTCGGCTGGAGACAGCTGTCCCCAACGTTTGTATGCTTGTGACTAAACTGAACTGCATACCTTACACAGAGCTCAGTTAGATGTATAAAGTCCAGTTTTGAGCCAGAACCGAATACAATTAAACTAATGTCCACGCACAAAGTGTAGACACAATTGAACATAACATATTGTAAGGCTGTAGCACTATGCCGTTTTATGTTTTATATTGTACCAGCCAACAATTGGACATCGGTAAAAACGTTGTCATGACTACATAGGAATACTGATAGGGCAGTCTTCTTCCAACCAACATGCAACTTTTAGTTCAGATTGTGGCTGGAACAATGTGAAACATTAGTAGTGCTATGTGCTGGTGAGGAGAAATTGTCCTACAGGCCAAAGTGGTACAATAGTAGTGTGTGTACTGAAGACTCCACCGTGCTGCATGGTTGTGGTGTGTCCACTGCCTGAACTCTGACAATTAATGGTAACGTCTTGCGCTGCTGGCCTGAAAGGCTGGGTAATGGTGCTTTGTGCTGCCAGCCTTACAAAACTGGGTAGTAATGCTACAGACCCTAGTATTCTGGTTGGCAGTAATGGCAGCCTCTTCCACTGAGATACAAGTAATATGCTGTTATCCTAGCAGGAAATGGCCCAAGTTCTTCTTTCACTCTTCACCTTGTGACCGGTTTCACTGCATGGTTCTTCATTTTCTTTCAGTTTTTTTACACCCAGAGACAGATCTGGAGCGGAGCTCCTACCAATTTGTTTTTTTCAATCACTAAAAGGCTAAACTATCCATAGTTCCAAGCCACAATTTAATTCCACACATTTATCTACACCACATAATTAGACACCAAATCACATAATTCAACACCACAATTACACAACACACCACATACATCCACACCACAGATTTCCACAAAATTCAACAGCACACCACAAACTCTACTACATACCACAACACAAACTATCACTCCACATAATTCCAGCACTCAATACCACATAATTACTATCCACATAATTCCACTGCACATCACATAATCCAACTACACAAATCCACAACTAAATTCCAACCCAACCCAAATTTCCATTACACGCCACATACATACACTCCATAACACATGGGTAAAAGGCATCGTCATTCACACCAGTTGCTGTAACAAGCAAATACGAGACCTATTGCATTTCCAGTGCCGTTTTTTTATGGCGGTTGACGTAAGACCAATAAAGTTGAGTGGCGGTCAGCATCTACCTTAAAGGGTGTAGAGCGGTAGGAACATGTCAGTGTATAGGGGTGGCACCTATCTGTGGTTGTGGTCTGTCACTAAGGCAGTGCATGGTCGCCGTGTAGTCACGCAGCACAATCTACTGGTGCACCGGAGTATATGCAAAGAGTATTGCCAGCCAGTACGAGTGGACGGGGCTGCGCAAGGGTAACAGGTTTTCTATTTACATGGAAGGATTGCGAACACAGTATAAATGTGAGGTGCGGGTCTATTGGTTTTTAATTGAAGTTATGTTTTCAACTCAACAGTTCCTACACGGATGATGTCCAACTCTGGTGCAGTGACTGTATGGTGAGCCCTGATGAATCTGCCATAAAGTTGATCAGGCAGTGAAACATGTCGGCTACAGGTCGTGGTATGCGATTTTAAGCTACCAGCCTTTTTATTTCTCCAGTTTACATCAAATCTATGAATAAAGTTGTGCTATTGGTGTAGCTGTTGATTTTAATCACAGTATTTGTCACATCAAGGAGCGAGTCCTTGATTCTTTTATTGTGCACCTGTTCTTTTTTTACCAAAACTTTTGGTTCTTCTCTTTTGGACACTCTTTTCTCCGGTTTCTTTTGAGAAGTAATGGCAACCGATGATGAGATAGGGGCTGGAAAATGGTAACATCTGCCAAGGGCCCCGAGGGTTGTTCGCCCGTGAGGTGCCATTCTTTTTCATCAAACATTTTTTTGGGTAATTGACCGTTAAATGTGGTTGGGTGTACTGTTTACAGTGAAGCAGCCATCACTGGAATTGTCGAGTTGAATTCTGGTTAAGACCTTCCTCTCTTCTCCACAAACAACTGTTTGATTTGGACGGTTAGGCATAGACAGAACACACCCAACAATATACAGTAGGGGTGAGATTGGATTCAAATGATTAGTTTATTGTTTCCAGGAAAGAGCATTTGGCTGCCTGTTAGACTATTGCTAACCTGTGTGCAGGGTACAGGGATTCTGATGAAAGGGAGCCATATGCGAAAGAAGAGTCAGTGTGACATCAGCTAGTTGATAGGGAACCCCAAAGATGTTCACCAAAGTCTGGAGATGGATGACTATTTTTGGGGCAAGCCGGCTTTCAGCAGCAGTTTGAGGTATTGGAAGATCGGGACCCATGACAGACAAACATGCCCTGCGACCACCATAACTTTTGTGAACACCCAAGGGGCACTGGTGAGACCACAGGAGAGCACTGAACTAAAAACGCTCATTACACACTGAACTGCAGGTAGTGCCTATAGTGCAGTAGGACAGGATGTGGAAATAAGCACCCTGCAGGCCCAACTCTACCATATGTTGTTGAGGGTTGAGGGCAGACAAATCCTGGGCCAGGGTGAGCATCTTTAATGTCACAGGGTGGCATTGAGAGGGCTCAGGCCTAGAATAGGATGAGGCTTCCATCCTTCTTACGCAACATAAAATAGTTGAAGTAACAACAAGTGCCCATTTATGAAGCCAGGGCCACCTCTATGGCTTCTTTGGCCAGAAAGGCCTGCACTTCCTCCTGTAAATACAAACAAATTTTCCTCAGTCAGCCGACTTAAGATGGTGAGAGGTGCGGTGGGGGTCTAAAAAATGACCCACTTGTCAGTCAAGATGCCCTGCCCCCTTGGAGAGTAATATTGGCTACAGCCTCGGACAGGGAGGCTGCCCGTCAGCAAGGACACAGTACAGAGGATTGTGATTCCAGCCGCTGGAAGGGGGGGGGGGGGGGGGGGCTAGACCAAGCTGCACATTACTCCAGATGACCTTCTGGTCCCTGGGAATTGCAGCCTATGCCACAAAAGCGAAAAAGCTGTGTAGGGAGGTCTGGCATGGATAGACCTGAAAACCTTTAATGTAACTATGAAAAGGTTGAAATTGCTGGTAGAACTACCTCTTGGGGGTAGCGCAGCCCAAAGAACGTGCTGTGGATCTGCTCCCTTACAAGCACTCTAGTCAGCTTTATCACCAAAAAGGTAGGATCAGTCGGTCGTATTTATTAAAAATGCCTCGATGTCCCCTCTTAAACTTGTGGATCGCAAAGAGACACACTGGTGCCCAAGCATTCAGTTGTGTCCAGTCCTAAATGTATTACAGAAGTTGCCAATCGCAGCCATTCTGAATAGTCTGTATCAGAGATGCCAAAAAGTAGTCTGGAACAGCTGGTAAACCCTGAACCACGGTATCTCAAATGGGAATATAGTCAAGGAGACAGCTGGCATTGACCAATTTAAGAGCACTTGGCATGGAGGAGTATATTTTGTCTAAAGTCTTGATTTCTTTGTACCCACAATCAGGAGTGTTATGGAGTGTTTTGATAAACCCTGCTGGTGGAAGCTTGACCACCAGGCTCTCCAGAATGGGGTGTTGCATTTGAAAGGCAGGGTGATCAGGCGCAGGGCAATTGGTCTATTGATGGGCAGGACGAAACGGGGCTTGGCCCGAAATAGATGTGATTAAGTGCTTCATTGATGGGTAACTGGCTCAGTTGGAGCCTTGCTAGTTTGCAATACTTCAGTTAATGCATTCGCTTTAACTTTCCATGATTGGGAGTTGTAAGTCCAATAGTTCAGCTGCCCTTTGCATCATAACAGCGAAAGAAGCTTTTTCCTTGTAAGCAAGACCTTGGGGAAAGAGATAAAGTGATATTTCCCTTGCATACTGTACAATTGGAGAGGACAATTCTAGTCTAAAGACAGCGGTGAAGGTCGAGCCACGACTGAAGGTGCAAAAATAAAGAAACTGACAGCCCACATGGGCGGTGTTTTGGTGCAACTAGGCATGTTACTTCCAGAAAATAAATCAGCTAGGAGCCACAGGACACCACCTATCATCACGCAGAGGAACTGCTTTAAAGTTTGCAGATCCAGTCTGACGCCTGGGGAGCCAATCTGAAGAATCTGCAGTTAGAAATATCCAGAAGAAATGGTATTTTGAGTATGCCCACAAAACTGCACTATCATTTAGTAGCACTTTGTGACGTACACCCATTTGTTTTACCAAGTTTAACAAAGATTGTTTGGGTACATGACTTGCCTTCTAAATAAAATCACCAAACTTGCTTCCATTCTTCTGCACGTATTTGCATATAAAGTAACATAATGAGAGATAAACAGAAACAATTTGTTACGACTTTACAAAATGTGAAATGTTTTATATCAGAACCAGTGTCATTAATGCAAGCTAAGCTTATAGATCATTTCTTTAGAGTGCACTCCCTAACAGTAAAGACTTTGTATTAATGAACCATATATACGGTTTTGAACATCTATATGTGTATGAATAGCCTGCCTTAAATAGTCCATGTAGACTAGCTGTCCTTGACCCCAGGTATGAGATATGGGGCCTTTACAGGAGGATTGTGCTGTGACCTGGGAGGTGCACATGGTCTCCTTGAGGGGTATCGTAAGGGAGCAAGATCCAAGCGACATCCTATGTACAACACCAATGCTTCCTAAATGCTTGTGATGTACCCTCTGATAACAAGGATTCAGAAACCTGGGCTGATGAAAACATTATTTTGCTTCATATTTCATTGAAATGGACAATAAAGTTAGTTATAAAACCATCCCAGCCCCCCATATAAAACGTGTTGAACTGCTGAAATTAGGATGGGGGCTTTGGGAAGTCTTGGGCGTCAAAGCACAATCCTAGGAACCCCACCAGTACTGATAAACTAGCATCAGAACCTAGAATGAGACCAGCTCAACTTCCAAATGAAAGGCCCCAAACTAAATCAGTAACTTTCCTCAAAACAAAGACCCCCTTTATTAAATTGTTTATTAATATCTTCAATTATATAAGTGAGAATTTTTTTTACAAATGGACTAACTGACACAAAACAGACACCTGACAACAAATATAGGAAGTTAAATATTGGTTTAAAAAACACAAGGCATCCGCTTATTTACAAATCCTGCCAACAATAGGCATGGCTCGTTCTTATGGCTTGGCAGTGTACACGGGAGGCAGCACGCGGCGGGAATTTGCCTTGACCCATGGGTGTTCGAGAACACTTTTCAGCGGTAATCTCTGGGCAGGATTGTGGCGCAACAGTCTGGATATCAAATCTTTGGCACCTTCTGAAACGAAGGCTGGGAAATTAAGATCCACCTGTGAAAATATAGAAAAGTCAGACAATTAAGCAATGATAACAGTCACCTAGTACTAATATTTGGCCAGAAAATAAGATAGCCCACAGTCCTTACAATTGTGCTAATCGCATAATACGCTCTAAATTTGATCAGCACAACAAAACCAATAACCGTATAAGTTATAATCAGTATAAAAAAATTATTCTCCGTACATATGTTCCTTAAAACAAAGTATTAATATAGCACAGCAGGTCACCTCACAAAATCCCCTTTTGCTTTGGGCTTCCTTTGCTTAAGAAAGGGCATCCATACCACCATCTGTGCCCACTCTACTCAATACTTTCTTTTCCCACTGCACAATTTGTCTAGGTAATCATTGACTGCTCTGCCTGTGCATTAAGACTCCTCCCACGTGCACTTGCCATTCTGGTATTGGCCACCCGTTCCTGACGGTCCACAAATACACCTCCAACTCTGCATTGCTCCAGCACTTGTTTCTGGATTGGTTTCTTCTCCACTCTATGTGTGCTTGCCTTCAATCCCCCACTGCTACATCGCCCACCCCATAACCAGCCTCTCGATGAATTCCACTTATCAGCTAGCGAGGCTAGGAAGTATGCAAAGTAAGTACCACAAATTTAGTTCCTGCTTTTCAGCAAATGTTTTAACAAGACTGTACAACAGCCCAAGCACAACTCGCACCTTTCAATAACACAAACTGGCAGAAGCACTTACATTTTAAAGGCAGGTTTAATAACCGCATACTGGAAAATAATGTAGCCCATAAAGGTTAGTAATCTCTGTACTGATCAGCAGATTTTGTTTTTCAAACTCAGGAAAATAAATACAAACTTACAAGGAGGGTAGAAGAAGCATGAATGTTTGCAGAAAAGTGGCGCTAGAAACTCATAAGTATCAAGTATGGAGAGAGGATAGATATGAATGGGAACAAAAACGAAAAGAGGGCATTTTCAAAGCACACGGATGTACCAAAAAACACCGAAGCAGTTAAATCTACACCAGGCTTATTGAATAAGTAGCCTGTGAGCTAGTAGTAGTTCTCCGGCTATCTCCAAGTAGCTCTATGTTCAGCCTTCTAAATTAGAGGCTTTTGCTTGGTCAAATTAACATGTATTCCAAAATGTAAAAGTGTAAATTACTAAGGTTACCGTAGGAAACAATTTTTTGAATTTCCAAAATATAAAGCGGATATTTGAATATTAAATCATGTGGTGCTGGGGAGGATTATTACTCTTATAACCTTGGTGCCAGGGCCTTCGCAACTAGGGCAGTTTAGCATTACCCCGTGTAGGCATACCAGATAGATCTAGTCCTTATTTGCATTACTACTGGAGCCCTGTCTGATGCACTGATGTGATCACTGCTTACAGTCTTGCTGTAGGGTGTCCACTAATGTAATCTTGTCCGATGTGGTCACCATACAACACTTAGTACCTCGGGATAATTTTGATTGAACATAAGGAGCTCTTAATACAGAAAAGCTGGGGAACTGTCTACACAAGGTGCGCCTTTTGAGTGCAGCTAAATTTGCTGGCCAAGGATTATGGAATTGGGTGGGAGATGTGGAAAAAACATTGTTTCAGACAAATGAAGCAACTTGCATGTTTTCATCTGATATTAAACCCCCAACAATGCTACAGATAAGAGCAGGGAGAAGAACTCCCCAAATGTACTGTGACAGAAATGAGCCTATGCATATGGCTATATAAATGCATGTGCATGTAAGAAGGTCAATGAGAAATGCTCCAGGTTTATTTAAAATATTTGTTTCAGACTTCTGCCTAAAACGGCAGTGTGGTGAAAACTCCCCTGCACTGCTTTATACCTAGCAATCAGACTGAGCATTGAGGATATCATAAGAGTGAAACAGTGGAAGTTGCTCTCCTGAGTGTCTAGGTAAGACTGCCCAGACATTGGGAGTAAATAGGCTCAGTACCACTGAATCAATATCAATTTAAAAAACATGCGGAGCAGGGAGCCTCACAGGAGGCCCCCATTGGTGGAGCTGAAAAAGAGAAATTCCTTCTGGACTTGACTGTGTTGGGGAGGTCAGTGACATTGACCTTGCCTTCTACTGGAAGGAACACATCCCTCCGAGCATAGCAGTGAGTTCATACAATGAATCAACTACTTGCAAATGGCAAGCTAAGGCATGATCTCAAAGGAAATTGAGGAGGATATGCAGCCCCTTCGCACATGTAGTACACAGAGTACCTAATTTTCACTGCCTAGACTGCAAACACCCTGCCTCCTAAGGGCATGTTTGCATCTGCGCCCATGTCAGTAATACAGAGAGGGTGCAGAGAGAAAAATATCCCCTCATTTGCAAAAGCCACACCTCCCACGCAAATGAGTGAACACCCTCTCTTGATAGCACTATATGTACACCAGTGCCATCTGCATTACAGAAGGGGCTGCACAAGCATCTGTGACCCATTCTGTAATACCAAAGTGCCTTGAGAGTGCAAACTCCCATTGCATCCCGGAACACTTCTGTAAAATGGCCCCTGATAATCATAGATAAAACTGCTAACAATAATCAGAGGCAATTAATGGTGTGATGAAAAGTGAACACCTGGAGATGGTCAACCCCGACAAATATCTGTTATTTATATGATTTTTTTTAAAAAACATTTCCAGGAGCCCAGAGCCCAAACAATATTTCCTTGATCGTAGTATTTGAGGTCACTTGGTTTTAATTACCACTATGGCGTTCAGAAGAGACCATTCGAAAAAGCTGGGTTGATCTTGGGAGAAATTTTTGCTTTAAAAAAATTTAAAGGCTGGGCATTTTGTCAAGCTCGAAGATTGCTACCCTGTGTTGAGCAAGGCAATTCACCTTGAACTAGGGCTGAGCTCACTGCACGTTAAACGAGAGGTTGCATATATTAATTTCTTTACATTCTTGAGAAAATGGCTAGTCTAGCAAAACAGTATTTAAAAGATTTGTGTATAAACTAGAGTTGTTACACCTGTAAAAGTTGCAATATGCACAACACATTAAATAAAAAACTAGCTACAAATACAGTAATTTTGAATAGGTAAGTCATAAGGCAATACATTAAGGAGACCTCATTTTATGGGGATAGAAAGTTTATTAAATCAAAAAGTATGTTATCCCATTTTTTGAAGATTAAAAAAAATGGATTTGCGGATTATCTGCTAAAATGTCTCCAATCCCTCATTTTATCGCTATGTTTTATTTTTACAATTAGGTGTGTATAATATCAATTATCAGAATATTAATAGAGGTATTACTTTTGATTTTTGCCGATGCCAGAATTTGGATTTCTCATAACCTTGCCCACATAATATTAATGTGCTTTGTACTGACTGAATGAAAAACTATTGAACGTGCACTCAAAAATGGATGCCCGTCACGTTTCAGCAAGCTAAGCAACCACGTATAACAAAAGACTACACTCACAGGTACATATTAGCGCCGTACTCCAAATATAGTAACATATGCCTGTATTTAAGGGAATCTTATCCTGTATTTTAACCCTTTATGCGGTCCACCTGCTCAGCTGTTGCCTAGAATTAATTAAATGCAAACACAACAGTGATGGACAGAATGTGGATCAATGTCACACATTCACCCCAGTCCAAAGATCTGGGCCCAAATCCATCGTTTTTCCACTCCACACCACCCTGGGTTAGACAATGGCGATATGCAAATCAGCGCTGACCCTGTGCCCCATGGGAACAGTCCAGTCCGAACTACAAAAGCCATGTCCTTCCCAGAACGGAAACAAGCATCCGAGGACCGGCCCGGTTTCGAGGTAACACCTCTCATCAGCCCGGCTAGCTTGATTCCAGTGGTGTGGAGTGCCTGGGACTCACGTCTGAGCATCCCCAGTACACTTAGAGCGGTAATTGCAAACACAACAGTGGCTGATGAGAGGTGTTACCTCGAAACCGGGCCGGTCCTCGGATGCTTGTTTCCGTTCTGGGAAGGACATGGCTTTTGTAGTTCGGACTGGACTGTTCCCATGGGGCACAGGGTCAGCGCTGATTTGCATATCGCCATTGTCTAACCCAAGGTGGTGTGGAGTGGAAAAACGATGGATTTGGGCCCAGATCCTTGGACTGGGGTGAATGTGTGACATTGATCCACATTCTGTCCATCACTGTTGTGTTTGCAATTACCGCTCTAAGTGTACTGGGGATGCTCAGACGTGAGTCCCAGGCACTCCACACCACTGGAATCAAGCTAGCCGGGCTGATGAGAGGTGTTACCGCGAAACCGGGCCGGTCCTCGGATGCTTGTTTCCGTTCTGGGAAGGACATGGCTTTTGTAGTTCGGACTGGACTGTTCCCATGGGGCACAGGGTCAGCGCTGATTTGCATATCGCCATTGTCTAACCCAGGGTGGTGTGGAGTGGAAAAACGATGGATTTGGGCCCAGATCCTTGGACTGGGGTGAATGTGTGACATTGATCCACATTCTGTCCATCACTGTTGTGTTTGCTAGAATTAATTAAAGACAGCATGTAGAGTCTCACAAGAAGAACCATTTTAGTATTTTTCCGCTTTAAAAAAAATCCATGGCTATGTTTGTTAATCGTTTTTCAACGTTAGTATTTCCACGTATCATGTAATTGTTCCAACCTGCTTTCTTTGCCATCTGTTTCCACCCTCTTTTCCAGCCTCATCTTTCTAGCGGAGGCGGGTGGGTTCGCTAGTGAATCCAGAAAGATCTTCAAGCTGCAAAACTACACCGACAGGTAAGAAACTATTTGTTTTGCAGCGTGAATCTTTCTGGATTCACTATGCTGTGCATAGATTTTGTAGCGGTTTTCGTTACTTTTGTGGCGGTTGGGTGGAAGATGAGCGTTGGTTGTTGAAAATATGTTGAAGCACTTTTTGCCCCACTTGTGCTTCTTTGTTCATCTGTACATCCACGCAATAGTGCTTAGTGAAAGTGTGCACTGAAGCCCATGTTGCCGCCAGGCATATGTCCTGAATTGGTGTGTTGGCCAGAAAGGCATTTGTTGCTCCTTTCTTCCTGGTGGAGTGGGCCTGTGCCCCTCCTGTTAGCTCCTGGCCAGCTTGTTTGTGGCAGAATTGAATGGTCTGTGCGATCCAACGAGCTATGGTGTTTTTAGTTACTGGTTTGCCCATGTAACTGTTTGCGAAGGACACGAAGAACTGTTTTGTCTTCCTGTGCTCCTTCGTTCTTTCAATGTAGTGCATCACAGCCCTTCTTGCGTCTAGGGTGTGGAGCGACCTCTCAGCGCTTGTGGTGGGGTTTTGGAAGAAGCTAGGGATCTGAATACTCTGATTCATGTGGAACCTTGACACCACCTTTGGCATGAAGTGAGGGTCAGTTCTCATCACGACCCTGTCACTGTGTATCTGGATGTAGGGTTCCTGCAGTGTGGGAGCCTGCAGCTCACTCACCCTTCATAGCGAGGTGATTGCTACCAGAAAGGCCGTCTTCATTGTCAACATTTGCAGTGATGCTTTATGGATGGGTTCGAAAGGTGCTTTCATGAGCTCCGTCAGTACCACATTTAAGTTCCAGGCCGGCGGCGGCATTCTTTTAGGCGGCGCTATTCTTTTAGCTCCTTCCAGGAATCTTTTTACGACTTGGGATGTGAAGAAGCTTCTCCCTGTTTCTCCTCTTGTGTATGCCACAATCGCTGCCAGGTGCACCCTTAGCGAGGATGAGCTTAGTTTAGCTTTAATTAGGTGCGTGAGGTACCTTAGCACCGTGGATTCCTTGGTCAGTTTCCTTTGGAGCCGTTTCTTGCAACACCATTGAGTGAATCTTTTCCATTTTTCCCCATAGCACTTGCGTGTGCTGGGCCTTCTTGCCTCTCGCAGCACCCGCAGGGTGCTCTCTGGTAGTTTTAGGTGTGCGAATTCTAAGTCCTCAGGAGCCAGGCTGAGAGGTTGAGGCTCTCTGGCTCTGGGTGTAGAACTTCTCAGTTTTCCATGGAGAGTAGGTCTCTTCTTTTTGACAACTTGTGGGGTGGCCCCTGCGCCATCTCCTTTATCTGAGAGAACCAGGTCTGTCTGGCCCATTGTGGTGCCACCAGGATGAGCGTCATGTTGCTCGTCATGCATTTGTTGAGAACCCTGGGGATCAGTGGTATCGGGGGAAAAGCGTAGGCAAATGTTTTTGACCAGCTTATCCATAGGGCATTCCCCTGGGACAGTGCCTCTGGTTGCCTGGATACAAAGTATTGGCATTTTGCATTCCGGTGTGTTGCAAATAGGTCTATTGTTGGGGTGACCCATTTCCTGAATAGACTCTGTTTCCTGACTGTTGAGTTCCCACTCGTGGGACGCTGAAGTCTGCCTGCTGAGCCAATCCGCTTCTACATTGTCCTTCCCTGGCAGGTGTATGGCTAGCAAGTCTATTTTTAGTGGTATAGCCCATTTCCAGATCTCCTGTGCCAAGTTTGACAGAGGGAACGATTGAGTTCCCCCCTATTTGTTTATATAAAACATTGTTGTGGTGTTGTCTGTTTGTATTAGCACCTTCTGGTTGTACAGGTGTTTCTGAAAGGCCTTGAGGGCTAGCAACACAGTTTTCAGTTCCAGGTAGTTGATGTGCCTGACTGCATCTGTAGGGCTCCACAGACCCCTCACTCTGAGCTTGTTCATGTGTGCGCCCCACCCCTTCTGTTATTCTCTCCTTGGTCCACCACCTTATCTCTTCCTGCACCCTGTGCGTTACAACCACTAGATCCTCCCAACTTCCTGTAGCTTGTGACCATTGTTGTTGCAGCCACTCTTGGAGTGGTCTCATTTGCAGGCGTAAATTGGGGACCAGGTGTATGCATGATGCCATCATCCCAAAGATCTTGCTCACAGTCCTCACTGTCAGAGCTCGCCCCTACTGGTAGTGACGTTTCTCCCTCAACAGACTGAGCGTTCTCTTCTCGCTCGGTAGGACTCTGCATTGGACGGTGTCGATCTGGGCTCCCAGGAAGATCTTCACCTGCTCTGGTTCCATCGAGCATTTTCCCCAGTGTATGGAGAACCCCAGGTTTGTTAGCGTTCTTGTCACCTGTTCTGCATGTTCTTTGCATGTCCTGTAACAGCTTGCCTTTACCAGCCAGTCGTCGAGGTAGGGGTACACGTGTATCCCCATTCTTCTTAGATGTGCGGCCACTGCTGCGAGGCATTTGGTGAACACCCTTGGTGCGGACTTTAGGGCGAACGCCAGGGTCGTGAATTGGTAGTGATCCTGGTTTACTGTGAACCTTAGCATGTGCTTGTGCTGCCTGTTCATGGGGATGTGCAGGTACGCATCTTTGAGGTCTATTGTAGACAGGAAGTCCCTTGCTTTTATTTGTGGGATGACCTCTTGTAGGGACGTCATTTTGAATTTTTGAGTTTTGACGTATTTGTTCAGGAACCGTAGGTCCAGGATGGGTCTTAGACTTTCGTCCACTTTTGGCACTAGGAAGTAGTTGGAGTACACTCCCTTGTTCCGTTCTTTGAAAGGGACTCGTTCGATGGCCGCTTTGAGGAGCAGTTCTTGTGCTTCCTCTTGCAGTAGTTGCAGCTCTTTTCCAGAGTGCTGTCTTTTCTTTGGTTTTCTGTTTGTGGCCTCTTTTCTAATTCTATGCAGTATCCGTACTGCATGATATTGAGTATCCACTTGTCTGTTATTTTGCTCCACTCCTGGAGAAAAAAATCTTAATCTTCCTCCTACCGGTGTTACATGTTCCTTTGTGTCTTGTCCGTGTAGCCCTCTCCGCTTGGTTTTCCCGTGCTCCTCCCCTGGAGGGTTTGGGTGGTGGGGCACCTTCTCTCGTCTGAAGTCACTTAGAGGGGGTTGTTCACCGCCTCTCCTTTGGCCTCGTCCATTTCCTCTTGACCGAAAGGACTGGCCCCTGCTTTGGTAGTTCCAGCCTTGCCTCTGCTGGCCCTGGTGGTCACTCTGTTGCCCCTGGTGGAAACTTTGGTGAGAATCTCCTCGCTGATTTCCACCTCTGCCGTTCGGCCTCCGTGTAGGGGTGCCCCTTCTCATCCCTCTGAACTGCAGGGCCCCCATGGACCTTGCCGTCTCATTGTCTTTCTTCAATTGGGTGAGCTGATCATCAACTGGGGCTCCGAACAGTGTTTCACCGTTGAAGGGTGTGTTCAGGATGTTGTTCTGAACCTCAGCCATGAATCCGGAGATCCTGAGCCAGGCTTGCCTTCTTTCTGTGATGCCTATAGCCATCAGTCTGCTGGATGTTTCTGCCCCATACAAGGCTGTCTTCAGGCACGAATTGGAGATGCTCTTCCCCTCTTCCACAAGGTGTGATGCCCTCTCACGGTATTGTTCCGGAAGGTGCTTGAGCAACTGTCCCATCTCCTCCCAGTGCTGGTATTGATGCCTATTCAGGAGGGCGTTGGAATTCGCCATCCGCCAGTGCGTTGCGGCGTTCCTCTCAATCTTCCTGCCAGTTAGATCAATCCTCCTGCTTTCCTTGTCAGGTGGGGGTCCAGACGTTGTTGGGACGTTTGCCCTTTTTCTGGCGCTGTTGCAGCGATTATAGAATCTGCTGTGACGGATCCCTTAATGTAAGCTGGGTCTTGGGAGGAGAATTTGTATTTCTTCTCCGTCCTCGGCGTTACTGATCTGCACGTAGCCGGGTCCTTGAAGGCTTCCTTCCCCTGGTCTGTGATACTCTTGAGCATGGGCAGGAACTGGCTTCTTGTCTGTATGGGGAGCAATGTCTCGAGCAGGAAGTCTGCTTCTGGCTTCTCCTCTTCCATCTTAACCCCATAGGCTGTTGCCGCCTTTCTTACCACCTCATTGTATGCCCCAATGTCATCCGGTGGTGAAGGCCTCGAGGGGTATGTTTCCACCGCCTCCTCTGGGTTTTCGGCCTCGATGTCCTGCCATTCCTGGCCTTGGGCCGTCGAGGAACCTGAGCCGTAGCTTGACTGCTGTTCCCGGTAATCCCCTTCTGTATAGTAGAGGTCTTCCTCCTCTTCGTGCTCCGAAGGTTCTGGGGTTTTCGGCGGCTCTTCGACGTCTAACTCCTCGGGCTCCTGTACCTCAGCGACGGCCGTTGCCGGCTTCGAGGGGATCTTGTAGTTTCTCATTTTTTCATCGAAATCCTTCCTTCTCTGAAGGATGTTCTCCATTTCGGCCTCGAGCCTCTTTCTCTGCATCTCTGCGGCCTGTTCGTCGTCGAGCGCTTCGGCCGCCCTTTTCGGCGGCGCCGTCGACGAAGCTTTCTTTGACTCCTTTTCTTTCGACGTCGAAGTTGAAGTCGAGGTCGAAGGCCCTCTTTCGGGTGCTTGCTTCGATGACCTTTGCTTTTCGCTGGTCTTCTGCCGCTGGGAGTCCTTCTCGGAGGATCCGCTGGGCTCTTTTTCGGAGGATGCAGCTTCGGTCGTCGATATGTTCGACGCCGGTGCTCCTTTCGAGGCTTTGGGCTCAGACTTTCGAGAGTCTGCCTCTGGTTTGAGGCCCTGTGGGAGTTTTCGGGGTCGTAGACTCTCCTACCTTTTCAGGCGTTTTCTTATCGGTCTCAGCGACTGTGAAGTCATCTGGGCCTTCGGCGATGTTGTCCTCGTCGTCTGTGGAGAGGCCAAGTTCATAAAGCGTCGGGGCTTGGCCCTTGCCCTGCATCGTGTGATGAGCCGTCCTCTGTCTTTCTCGAACTCGGAGTGTCTTCGGCTTGAAGACGGAGCAGGCGTTGCAGTCTCTGCTCTCGTGGTCGATAGGTAGGCAGAGGTTGCAGACTGGGTGCTGGTCCTTCTGTGCGAACTTGTGGTTGCAGTTCTTGCAGAATTTAAAGGGCGTCTTGTACATCCCTGCGCTCAGGGGGCCCCCTGTGTGTGCATTCCTCGAAGTACGTCGAAGATTGAGATTTTCTCCTTTCTTCGTCGTCTCCTCTCTAAAGGTCCTCTTCTCCCGATCTTCTCAGGTCTTCTCGGTTGAAGATTTGCAGTATTTTCTCCTTTCCTTCTCCAAAACTTCTGGAGCTTCACACGACGATCCAGACCCAACGGCGGAAAAAAGAATCTGAAGATGGCGCCCAAGGGTGGTAGCTTCCGCCGGAAGCACGCCGACGTCACCGAAGGTACACCAAATGGTGGGACGTCGACGCCCACCTGGGCTACGACAAAAAAACAAAAAAAAGAAAAAAAAAGACTACGATTCCGGACCCAACCACCAGATTGCGGAATATGCACAGCATAGTGAATCCAGAAAGATTCACGCTGCAAAACCTCAATTATAAAGGGGGAAGATTCGTTAAAAGGAGTAGTACTGTATGGTGACAGAGGGATGGCAACACAATTGCTGGCGCATTGAGAATCCAAGCTCCAGCCCTAAGGTTACTGACTAGCCATCAAAAGAGCTTGCTGATCATGGGCACTGGCAGAACGCTCTGTGTACCAGCGATTCAGCAGGTTTGGCTTGAGATGAATTGACGAACAAGTTACTTACCTTCGGTAACGATATATCTGTAAGAAACAGTAGTTAGTATTAGATTCCTTACCTTAGAATATCCCCAGGCGTCAGTCTGGATCCGGAAACTTTTGCGTAGCAGTACCCCTGCGCGTCGGTAGGCGTCGTCTGCAGGCGTCCCCTGCGGCTCCGCGTCGTCGGCGTCGTGCGCCGTGATGACGTCGCTGGAGTATATAGACGCCGCCTCCGCGCGCTGACGTCAGTTCTTTGCACACAGCTTTTCCGCGCCAGAACACGCAGAGCCATGTGAGAACCAACACTGGTGCCATTTGAAACTAGGGCCCTGAAAGGGATGTCCCTAACCCTAGGTATCAGTTCGCAGAACGGGGAGGATGGGCGGGGCGGTAAGGAATCTAATACTAACTACTGTTTCTTACAGATATATCGTTACCGAAGGTAAGTAACTTGTTCATCTGAAAGAAACAGGTTAGTATTAGATTCCTTACCTTAGAATAGATACCCCAGCAATACCAACCCCGGTGGTGGGTCTGCGAACCAATACAACCTACACCAGAAAGTCCTGGAGGACCGAACGGCCAAAGAAGCCATCCCTCCGGACTTGACTGTCCAGGCAGTAGTGCCTCGCAAAGGTGTGCAGCGAGGCCCACGTGGCCGCCTGGCAAATGTCCTGCAAAGGGACTCCCCGGCCCAGGGCAGTAGTAGCCGCCGTGGCCCGAGTGGAATGGGCCCTCAGCCCAACAGGAGGCTCCTTCCGAGCCAAAGAGTAGCATGCTTTGATGCACAGGACGACCCACCGAGAGATGGTCCGTTTCTGTACCGCCCTTCCCTTCTTCTCACCCACGTAGCCAACAAACAGTTGGTCATCCACCCGGAACTGGCGTGTGCGATCCATATAGAATGAAAGCGCACGTTTTGGGTCCAGACGATGGAGCCGCTCTTCATCCTTTGAAGGATGCGGAGGCGGGAAGAAGGAGGGCAAGGTGATGGACTGCCCAATGTGAAAAGCAGAGACAACCTTGGGCAGGAAAGAAGGTCTGGTCCGAAGAACCACCTTATCAGGATGAACAGACAAGAAAGGAGGTTGAACAGAAAGAGCCTGGAGCTCACTCACTCTCCTGGCAGAGGTGATGGCTACCAGGAAGGCCGTCTTTAAGGTGAGAAGACGGAGAGGACAGGAATGAAGGGGCTCAAAGGGAGCGCACATCAGGAAAGTCAAAACCAG
Source organism: Lissotriton helveticus (assembly GCF_964261635.1). NCBI lineage: Eukaryota > Metazoa > Chordata > Amphibia > Caudata > Salamandridae > Lissotriton > Lissotriton helveticus. Next base: position 360,476,497 of record NC_136071.1, read on the forward strand.
GTTCAAGTCCCACTGAGGCATCACGAACGGAGCTGGAGGATACATGTGCGTGATGCCCTTTAAGAATCTTAACACAATAGGGGACTTGAACAAAGATGGCTGATCAGGTAGCCTCAAGAAGGCGGAAAGGGCAGAAAGATAGCCCTTGATAGTGCCCAGAGCAGAGCCCTGCTGGGCAAGGGAAAGGAGGAAGAGGAGAACCTCAGATAGAGGGGCAGAAAGGGGATCCACAGCCTTTGCTGTGCACCATGCCACAAATCTGTTCCACCGGCAGGCGTATACCGACTTTGTGGAGGGACGCCTGGCTGCCAGAATGACATCACAGACTTCAGGAGGCAAGTCAAATGGCCTCAACTGTCGCCGCTCAATCTCCACGCATGGAGGTGGAGACTGGACAGGTTCGGGTGGAGGACCGTCCCCTGCTGCTGCGACAGAAGGTCCTCCTGAAGGGGCAGGCGGATCGAGGGACCGACTGTCATGCTGAGTAGCTCGGGATACCAGTACCTTCGAGCCCAGTCCGGAGCCACAAGGATAACTTGGGCCCGGTCGCGCCTGATCTTCTTCAGCACTCTGGGCAGAAGTGGTATAGGCGGAAAGGCGTACAACAGACCGCAACTCCACTCGCGCCGAAAGGCGTCGCCGAGCGAGTGCCGTCTTGGAAACTCCAACGCGCAGAACTGATGACATTGCGCGTTCTCTTCTGTGGCGAATAGATCTAACCAAGGCTCTCCCCATTGCTGAAAGAGGCCTCTCGCCACATCCGAGTTCAGACGCCATTCGTGATCCACCGAGCACCGACGGCTGAGTTCGTCCGCCCTGGCGTTCAGAGAACCTGCCAGGTGTTGAACCGTCAGAGTCACGCCCTGACGTTCCAGCCATTGCCAGAGGCGCAGAGCCTCTTGGCAAAGGGTCCACGACCCCACACCGCCCTGTTTGTTGCAGTACCACATGGCGGTGGTGTTGTCCGTGAACACCTGCACTACACTCCCGTTGACAAAGGGGAGGAATGCCTTCAGTGCCAGGCGAATCGCCCGCAGCTCCAACATGTTGATATGGAGCCGGGACTCCGCCGGAGACCAGAGGCCTCTGATCTCCGCCTCTCCCAAGTGGCCACCCCAGCCTTGGAGGGACGCGTCCGTCACAACCACGTGCTCCGGCTGGGGAAGGGAGAGGGATCTGCCCCTGACCCAATCGCGGTCTGTAAGCCACCACTGCAACTGTCTCGCAGTGCCCTCCGAGATCAGGACATGGTCGGATAGGTTGCCCTGATGCTGGGCCCACTGAAACTTCAGGTCCCACTGCAGAGCCCGCATCCGCCATCTGGCGTGATGCACCAGAAGGATGCAGGAGGCCATCAGCCCCAGAAGCCGCAGCGTCAACCTGACCGAAACCCGGGATAACGGCTGAAAGATGGGAATCAGAGCCTGAATATCCCGGACCCGCCGTTCCGGGGGATAAACCCGAAACTGCGCCGAGTCGAGAACCGCTCCGATGAAAAGGAGCTTTTGAGAGGGACACAGGTGTGATTTCGGCACATTGATGGAAAACCCCAACTCGTGCAGGAGGTCTGCCGTCATCTGAAGGTGGTGGACGACTGTCTGGGGCGAGCCCGCCTTCAACAGCCAGTCGTCGAGGTAGGGGAAGACTGAAACCCCTAACCGGCGCAGATGAGCTGCGACCACCGCCATCACTTTCGTGAACACCCGTGGGGCGCTGGTAAGGCCGAATGGGAGCACGATAAACTGAAAATGCTCGTGGCCTACCGTGAACCGCAGGTAACGCCGGTGGGCCGGCAGGACGGGGATGTGAAAGTACGCATCCTGCAAGTCCAACGCTACCATCCAGTCTTGTGGGTCTAGAGCAGCCAAGACCTGAGCCAAAGTCAACATCTTGAACTTCTCCTTCCGGAGGAAGCCGTTGACGTTCCGTAGATCCAAGATAGGACGCAGGCCTCCCTTGTCCTTCTTGGGTACCAGAAAGTAGTGGGAGTAGCAACCACACCCTACTTCTGGCCCAGGAACGCGCTCGATGGCCCCCTTGGCCAAGAGGGCCGTAACTTCCTCCTGCAGAAGTGTCAAGTGGTCCCCCGACACACGGTGGTTCTGCGGTGGCATGGCTGGAGGAGTGGACTCGAAGGGGAGGGCATAGCCCCTTCGGACAAGCTGCAGCACCCACCTGTCCGATGTTATCGCGCGCCAGCGGGAGTGGTGATGGCGAACCCTGCCACCCACTGGCGTCACGTGAGCCCGAAAGCTCGGACTAGGAAGGCTTGGATGCCGCAGCGGAGGGAGGCGTGGACTGACCACGACGCTGGCCTCTACCGCCACCACGGCGGAAACCACGGGCGCCACCGCGCTGGGGAGCGCTCTGCGCCGCGTGGCTGGCAGCACGTGTGGGACCTCCTCTCCCTTGGCCACGAAAGGGCCGAAACGAACCCGTCTGCTGGCGCTGGGTCTGGGTCGAGAGACCCAAGGACTTGGCCGTGACCCTGGAGTCCTTGAAGCGCTCCAGCGCGTGGTCCGCTTTGTCACCAAATAGGCGACTGCCATCAAATGGCATGTCCATAAGCGTATTTTGGACGTCTGGTGAGAAGTTGGCAGATCTCAGCCAGGCATGGCGACGAATCGCCACCGTAGTGGACATGGCCCGTCCCAGTGAGTCCGTGGTGTCCAGACCACAACGGATCGAGTACCGCGCCGCATCCCGGCCTTCAACAAAGGCCCGGGTGAGCTTGTCCCGCACTTCCTGGGGGCATTGCGGCAAACACTCCTCGACCGTATCCCACAGGGAGTGGGTGTAGCGGCCCAAGAGGCACGCGGTGTTACAAGACCGCAGCCCAGCACTCAAAGAGGAAAACACTTTCTTTCCGAATTGGTCGTACCTCTTTGATTCCCGGTCGGGCGGAGCCGACGGAAATGCGGACTGCGAAGTGGAGGCCTGGATCACCAGACTCTCCGGGGAGGGATGGGTGGACAGGAAGGCAGGGTCGTCCGCGCAGGGACGGTGACGCCTGGCAACGTTCCGGTCAACCGGCGCACCAGAGGCGGGCCTGGACCAGGTGCCCAGAAGGACATCCGTCAGGGCCTCATTAAACGGCAGCAGAGGCTCCTGGGGGCATGACTGCGGTTTAAAAACTTCCGTCAGGATATTCGGTTTGACCTTCGCGACGGGGAGCTCAAGGTGTAAGGCCTTGGCAGCCCTCATCAGGACCACCGAATAGGCAGCACCCGCCTCGGACGCCACAGGGGACGGAGAGACAAACCCAGGGTTGGGCGACTCGTCCAGGCCACTGGCATCACCCAGATCACCTACCCAGTCCACATCGTACTGGCAGGCACGGGATAGAGGGTCCTCAGACCCCTCCCAACCCTCTCCATACTCCTCCTCGTCATACCCATATTCTGGGTCGACGATATAGACATCGGGGTCAACAGGCCCCATCGGCGTCGGGTCCGGCGTCGGCCGACGCCGGTCCGGCTCCGAGTCCGGAGTCGGGGAGGAAAGGGGGGTGGCGCCGCGCGGCGTCGGTGCCGGGGACCCGACGCCGGCCGGAGCCGACGGCGGAGTCGCTGCACCACGCGGGGGCGGTACCATGGGCTGGCCCACAGGAACCGACGCCGGAGAGGCCGGGAGACCAGCCGGCGACGAACCAGAGGGAGCCAGCGGCGCCGGGGCCGGAGCCACCGGCGGCGCCGGGGCAGGAGCACCCGAACCGCTCGGGCCCCCAGACGGGACCGACGGGCCCGCAGGCGCCGAAGGCCCCGCCGGAGAAGACCTCGCCCTCATAGCAATGAGGAAGGCCTCGATCTCCTCACGCGACGCGCCTTCCCCAGGGACCGACAGGTGTGGGGCAGACGGCGTCGGCGACCCATGCGGGACCGCGGGGGTGGGGTCACCCGAGCCCCCGGCCGCAGCACGCGGGCGTCGGGGGGAGTCGGGGGTGCGATGGCGACGCCCCGACTTCTTGTGCTTACCTGACGAGCCGGAGGAATGGTGGCGACTCCCGGAGCGCCCATGGCGGCTCCGCGACCGCTCCCTCGACCGCTCCCTCGACCTCCGACCGGACCGGGACCGCTCTCGACGCGGGGCCGACAACCGGAGTTCGAGAAGCTTGCGGGACCGCTCCCGCCTAGCTTTTCCAGTCAAGGCCCGACAGTCGACGCAGGACTCCACGTCGTGGTCCGCGCCCAGACACCGGAGGCAGAGTCGATGGTGGTCGGTGACCGACATCATGCGGTCGCACTCGTCACAACTCTTGAAACCGGGCATCCTACCGGCACCGTAAAGATCAATCAGTTAACAAAAAACTTGGTCAAAAGACCGGAGTACTGCTCTTCGGATCTGCGCTAACTGGCGCGGAAAAAAGAAGAACTGACGTCAGCGCGCGGAGGCGGCGTCTATATACTCCAGCGACGTCATCACGGCGCACGACGCCGACGACGCGGAGCCGCAGGGGACGCCTGCAGACGACGCCTACCGACGCGCAGGGGTACTGCTACGCAAAAGTTTCCGGATCCAGACTGACGCCTGGGGATATTCTAAGGTAAGGAATCTAATACTAACCTGTTTCTTTCAGATAGTTAATGCAACAGAAGACTAGCAGGGGATGCTGCTAGTCTGGATGTGCTAACACTGACTGAGCTCTCCCTGTTCCCAAATTAAAAGCACACAGCAAATCTAAACTGAGAAGATTTCACAGACCAATTTAAATTTTTTTTTTTAAACAGCGCAAATTTGGTCCAATTGCCTCAAAGTGCTTTCTTTACGTGAGCATGAGGTTCCATTACTCAAGAGAAGACTTTCAGGAACGGTAAGATTAAGAAATTAGCTAGAATCACAGGATGTATTAGTCAACGCCGGGACTCGGAACCAAGTTCCGAAGTCGGCTGCTCTGCACATTAGCCTACATCTTTCACGATGCTGCGTGTCCTGGTGCTGCAAGTCGGGGAGCTTTGCACAGTGTACAAGACGCAGAGATGATGGCTAAAAGTATGCATCGCATAGACTCGTCCACAAGTCATAGGCATTAGGTGCCCATGGGAGGCTGTGGATAGCTCTGAACTGAAAATGGAGCAGCGGAGCTCCGAGTGAATAAAAAAACATTTATTACAATTTCGCAGCACCAAACAGAAGCAACATAGCAGAGAGGGAGGTGGTCGGGCGTGCAGACACCTCAGTGTTGAGCTGATTTTCATGACCAAGCTTCCTTTTAATTGCCACACACGGACCTACAATTCAGGAGTTACTGGCATAAAGCTTCCAACTCCAGCGCTAGTACATTCATTTAAACGCGTGAACCCTATTTTTAAAGCATAAATATTTGTACACGAGGGCAGTCTGATATAGGACTGCTGATAGAACACAATAATCACCTGCATGAAAGCACGAAGCGGCGCTACATGGAACAGGTGTCCAAATTGTGACGAGAGAAAGGTTTACTACAGACCAAATACATCAACATCCACTTAAAGCGCTGCCATTAAAATTTCGGATATCTTTCTGAATCTGCCTTGCCTTGAGCGGGTCAAACAGGCAGTGGGCGCACGTCAACGTGTATCAGAATTCACTAGAGTCGGTTAGATGTTCACGAACATTTCTTTTTTACCGTACCTTATAGCAAAATGCCTATATCAGCGTTTGTTTTCAGAATGCATATCATGCACCAAGTCGTCACCAGAGGGAGCCAAAACATCAATTTCAATAAAATAAAAAAAATAGCAGGCAACTTTATTTTGTATTGTCTCGCAACATTACTAAAGATGGAAATTTTCGAAAACTAGGCAATGGAAACTATAAAGACGCTACAGATGTAATTTAGAAGTGATTTTATTTCATGTCGGCAATTAATTTGTCTTCACTAAATTAACCCTTAAGCACACATCTTATTAAAAAATAGCTCCCATGAAAAGACCCTGAAAAGATGGTCAATCAAAGAAGGTGTCCCATTAGTCGCAAGCCGACCAGCAGAGAAGTGAAGTTCATTTACAGTGGCATTTTAATGCAGGATCATAAAAGAGCCGTAACGTGGATCTCCTCTCCGAAGCTTTCTGCGGCATAAGCATTCACAGCAGAGCAAAGCACGTCAGCCAAGCATGTATTAACGAAGGCATACTGTGCAGGTAACAGCGCTTTTGTAATAACCATAATAAGATCTACAGCTTAACCCCTTCCATGCTGGTGACGGAAACACGCCGTCACGAGCGGCGTGTGCTCATGACGGCGTCAATCCGTTATGCCGCGGCCGCTCCGCCCACGCGGCACTGATTCCCCGCCTGTGCGGGCGAATTAGTGAGTGGGCGGAGTAGAGACGGAACCACGCCGTCATAAGCACAGCCTGCCCGTGGCTCGTGACGGCATGGTTCCATCACAAGCATGGCGGCGCCGTGCGACCCGCCAGCGCAGCAGCAGAATTACCACCGCGGCCAAGGGGTTAAAGAGCGTCAGAAATGATGCCAACATTCGTATATTGGAACCGCCGAAAACCACTCGACCATTAGTCCCCGCTCTTTAGTTGCACTCGGAAAACCTTCTTGCTGCTATGCGGACGCGGACCTTAAGAAAACTTGTGGTTGTTCTGTGCACTCCTTTCACCCCTTCCAAACAACCTCCCCATAATCAGTAAACATCAGTTCACCTCGGTATTATTTGAATATCTCTAGTTTTACTTGAAGTTTAACTCCTACACAAGTACGGAAACAGAGGAAGCAAGGAGCAAATATAAGCAAGACAGACGTCAGGTCTACTCTGTCGGGATATGTAGGTTGGCGTGATGAGTTGTTTGTACACTACTCTGTCCAACAGTGACCAAGAGGTGAAGGTGTAGATTCCTCTTCTGCGGTTAGAAGGAACACTTTCAGGATAGTTCCTTCACACCATCGAACTGAAGGAAACCTCTGCATTATGGAACAAAAGGGGCGCAGGTCCTCTAGCCATGTGCGTATCCACTTCACGTCAACACCCAGTCAAGTCAAAGGGCACAGTTTACCAAACTATCTTACTCTTTTAGTGTAGAAGATATATCCTTTCATAAATTTACCTCAAAGTATGTTGAAGAAGTAAAATAACTGTTCAAAAATGTTTTTACAACTTTTAATCTGTGTTACCTTTACTTGCGCTGTTAAAGAAACAGCGATATTCAAACTAAACTCTAGGTATCTGGACTGTGTGGCTTGCATTCCAGAGGGAGGCTAGAGAACGTAATGAAAATAAAAGAAGGACAGAGGATGTGGCTTAAGGGACAGAACTGCGGACCTTGGCGCTAGGGAGCCGGGGTAGAGTCTCTGCGTATGCACACAAGCACGCCAGAAATAAGTGCACTCACGTTAAAAAAAATAAAAAAATAAAAACTTCAGAAAAGCTTGGGGGGGGGGGGGGGGGGGGTGATCCTGCCAGAAAGCAGGCTTTAACGCGTGCAGTTTAAATAAAAGCCAGTCTTAAAACAAATAAAAGTTCCCCTCAAAGCAGGTGGACGAGAACGTGTACTTGGGCAATGGGAAACTGATAAAACTCACTGAACAGAACAAATAGTTTACCTGTCAGTGTAGTTTTGCAGCTTGATCTTTCTGGATTCACTATGCTGTGCATTATTCCGCTGTCTAGTGGTTGGGTCCGGAATCGTAGTCTCTTTTCTCTTTTTTTTCCTGTAGCCCAGGTGGGCGTCGACGTCCCACCTTCTGGTGTCCTTCCTGTGACGTTGGCACGCTTCCTGCGGAAGCTCCCACCTTTGGGCGCCATCTTCGGATTCTTTTTTTCTCGTTTTGTGTTTTGTTCGTGAATCCTTGGCAATGTTTTCAAGTTCTTAAAGTAGATGAATTTTCACTTTGTCTCTAAAAGTGTCTTTTTGTATTTTAATCCTTGTATTTCCACCTTCTTCTCCTGCCTCATCTTTCTGGCGGAGGTGGGTGGGTTAGCTAGTGAATCCAGAAAGATCTTCAAGCAGCAAAACTACACAGACAGGTAAGAAACTATTCGTTTTGCAGCGTGAAACTTTCTGGATTCACTATGCTGTGCATAGACTTTGTAGCAGTTTGTTATGTTTGTGGTGGCTGGGAGGAAAATGAGCGTTGGTTGTTGAATATATGTTTAAGCACTTTTTGTCCTACCTGTGCTTCCTTGTTCATTTGTATATCCACGCAGTAGTGCTTAGTGAACGTGTCCACTGAAGCCCACGTTGCGGCCAGGCATATGACTTGAATGGGTGCGTTAGCCAGGAAGGGTATTGTTGCTCCCTTTTTCCCGGTAAAGTGGGCTTGTGCCCCCTCTGTTAATTCTTGACCTGCCTGTTTGTGGCAGAAGTGTATGGTTTGTGCGATCCATTGTGCAATGGTGCCCTTTGTTACTGGTCTACCCAGGAAACTGCTTGCAAAGGACACAAAGAACGGTTTTGTTTTCTTGTGTTCTTTCCATGTAATGCATTACTGCCCTTCTAGCGTCCAGAGTGTGCAGTGCCCTCTCTGCGCTTGTGGATGGTTTCTGAAAGAAGCTTGGTATTTGTATTGTCTGGTTCATGTGAAACCTTGACACCACCATTGGCATAAAGTGTGGGTCAGTTCTCATTACCACCCTGTCATTGTGTATTTGAATGTAGGGTTCTTGTAGTGTTAGAGCTTGCAGTTCGCTTACCCTGCGTACCGAGGTGATTGCCACTAGAAAGGCTGTCTTCATTGTTAGCATTTGCAGTGATGCCTTATCGATGGGTTCGAAAGGCGCCTTCATAAGCTCTGTTCGGACTAAATTAAAGTTCCATGCCGGTGGTGGCATCCTTTTGGGAGGTGCTATCCTTTTAGCCCCTTCCAGGAATCTCTTTACTACTTGTGATGTAAAGAAGCTCTTCCCGGTCTCTCCGCTTGTGTAGGCTACTATCGCTGCTAGGTGTACCCTCAGCAAGGTAAAACTTAGGTTTGACTTGATCAGGTGTGTTAAATATTTTAGCACTGTTTATTCCCTTGGCATCTTCTTGTGCAGTTTCTCCTTGATACACCCTTATGTGAATCTTTTCCATTTTGCCACATAGCACCTCCGTGTGGTAGGTCTTCTTGCCTCCCGTAGTACCCGCAGTGTGCTCTCCAGCAGTTTCAGGTGTGCAAACTATGTCTTCAGGAGCCATGCCGCTAGGCAGAGGCTCTCTGGCTGGAGTACCTCTCCGTTTTGCATGGAGAGCAAGTCCTTTCTTTTCCCGAATTTGTGAGGCGGTCCCTGCGCCATCTCCACTACTTGTGAGAACCAAGACTGCCTGGCCCACTGTGGTGCCACCAGAATCAGCGTCATGCTGCTGCTTCTGCACTTGCGGAGTACTCTGTGTATCAGAGGTATCGGGGGAAAAGCATAGGCAAATGTTTTCGACCAGCTTATCCATAGGGCATTCCCATGTGATTGTTCCCCATGTTGCCTGGATGCGAAGTGTCGACATTTTGCATTCTGGTGTGTTGCAAATAGGTCTATTGTCGGAGCCCCCCACTTCTTGAATAGCCTTTGTGTTTCCTGTGCATTGAGCTCCCACTCGTGGGATGCCGATGTCTATCTGCTGAGCCAGTCTGCCTCCATGTTGTCCTTCCCTGGTAGGTGCATAGCTAGGAGGTCTATTTTGAGTGGGATGACCCATCTCCATACGTCCTGCGCTAAGTTGGATAGTGAGACTTATTGTGTTCCTCCCAGTTTGTTGATGTAGAACATCGTTGTGGTGTTGTCGGTCTGTATCAAACACTGTTTGCCCGTACAGTTGTTTCTGGAAGGCTTTTAGGGCAAGGAACACGGTATTTAGTTCCAGGTAGTTGATGTGCCTGATCGCATCTGATGGAGTCCACAGGCCCCGCACCTTGAGTTCGTTCATGTGTGCTCCTCATCCCTTCTGGGATGCGTCTGTGGTGATGGTCACTGTTGGGCATCGTGGTGTTAAAGGTTTCCCCTTTCTTATGTTCTCCTTGTTCCACCACGCCATCTCCTCTTGCACTGCATGCGTTACAACCACTAGATATTCCCAACTCCCTGTAGCTTGTGACCATTGTTGTTGCAGCCATTCCTGGAATGGTCTCATGTGTAGCCGTATATTGGGCACTAGGTATATGCAGGACGCCATCATCCCCATGATCTTGCCCGCTGTCCTCACTGTCAGAGCTTGCCCCTTCTGGTACAGACGTGTCTCCTTCAGCAGGGCAAGAGTTCTCTTGTCGCTGGGGGAACACTTTGCTCTGTATGGTGTTGATCTGTGTGCGCAAGAAGATCTTCACTTGCTCTGGTTCCATTGAGGATTTCCCCCAATGTATTGAGAATCCCAGCTCGGTTAGCTTTTTTGTGACCCACTGTGCATGTTCCTTGCATTGTTTGTAGGAACTTGCTTTTATGAGCCAGTCGTCGAGGTAGGGGTATACATGGATCCCTTCCCTCCTTAGGTGCGCTGCCACGGCAGTGAGGCACTTGGTGAAAACCCTTGGTGCGGGTTTTAGTCAGCAGGCCAGGGCGGTGAACTGGTAGTGTGCTTTGTTGATGGCAAATCTCAGTAGATGTTAGTGCTGTCTGTTCATTGGAATGTGTAGGTAGGCATCCTTTAGGTCTATGGTGGACATAAAGTCTCTATAAAGTCTCTATCCCTTATCGGAGGAATGACTTCTTGAAGAGATGTCATCTTGAATTTTTGTGTTCTTATGAATTGGTTTAGGAACCGTAGGTCCAGGATGGGTCTTAATGTTTTGCCCACCTTTGGTACAAGGAAGTAGTTAGAGTACACTCCTGTGTTTCTGTCTCTAAATGGTACTGTTTCTATGGCTTCTTTGTGGAGGAGTTCTTGTGCTTCCTCTGTGAGTAGCGCTAGTTCTTTGCCGAGTGGGTTTTTCTTTTTGGTTTCCTGTTTGGTGGTTTCTTTTCCAGTTCTATGCAGTATCCAAACTGTATGATGTTCAGTATCCATTTGTCTGTTGTTATTTCCTTCCATTCCTGGAAGAAGTGGTTCAGTCTGCCTCCTTCTGGTGTTACATGTTCGTTGATCTTTTGTCCGTATAACCCTTTTATGTTGACTTTGTTGTGCTCCTCCCCTAGAGGTGTCGTGTGGGTGGGCACGGTTGGTCACTCTGAGGTGGTTGCTGCCCCCCCTTGCTTACCCTCGTCCATTCGCCCCTCCTGCGAAAGGACTGGCCCCGAGGCTGGTACTGCCAGGTTTGTTTTTGCTGGCCATGCTGTGCTTGGTTGTCGCCCTGGTAGCCCTGCTGGAATGTCTGATGTGTCGTTCCCGGCTGGTTTCCCCCTCTTCCGTTTGGCCTCCGTGATGGTGTGCCTCTCCTCATACCTCTGAATTGCAAGGCCCCCATGGACCTTGCAGTTTCATTTTCCTTCTTGAGTTGGGAGAGTTTCTCATCCACTGGTGCTCCGAACAGGGTTTCACCATTGAAGGGGGTGTTCAGAATGTCATTCTGTACTTCAGGCTTGAAGCCTGATCTTCTCAGCCAGGCATGTCTTCTCTCTGTGACCCCGATCATCATGAGCCTGCTGGACGTGTTTGCCGTATCCATGGCTGATTTCAGGCATGAGTTGGCTATATTCTTGCCTTCCTCCACCAGGTGTGTTGCCCGCTGTTGGTACTGCTCAGGGAGGTGTTTGAGCAGTTGTCCGACCTTGTCCCAGTGCTGGTACGTATGCCTGTTGAGTAGGGCATTTGAGTTGGTAATGCGCCAGTGTACTGCTGCATTCCTCTCTATTTTCTTCCAGTGAGGTCCATCTTCTTATTGTTCTTGTCAGGTGGTGGGCCTGAGTTTGTGGGAACGTTGGCACTTTTTCTGGCTGTTGCTGCAATGGTGGAGTCAGCTGTGACGGATCCCTGGATTTAGGGAGGATCCTTAGGGGAGTGTTTGTATTTTTTGTCTGTCCTAGGTGTGACAGACCTGCAGCTTGCTGGTTCTTTGAATGCCTCCCTCCCCTGGTCCAGGACACTTGGTAGCATGGGGAGGAATTGACTCCTGGTTTGAGCAGGGTCTCTAGGAGGAAGCATGCTTTTGGTTTTTCTTCCTCCAGTTTCACTCCATAAGCTGTTGCTGCATTCCTAATGACCAGGTTGTAGAACTCAATGTCATCTGGCGGCAAAGGCCTAGAAGGGTACGTCTCCACGGCCTCTTATGGGCTTTCGGTGTCGAGGTCCTGCCAATCCAGGTCCTGCGCCAAGGAGGATGCAGAGTCCACACTCGTGCGCTGGTCTTCCTCGCAATAGTATAGGCCCTCTTCCTCTTGGTGTTCCTGGGGCTCGGGAGTTTTCGGCGGCTCTTCCGCATCGAACTCCTCCTAGTCCTAGACTATAGTCGTCGCCCGCTTCGACAGGATGGTGAACCTCATCTGCTCGTCGAATTCTCTTTTCCTTTGCAGGATGTTATCCATTTCGGTCGAGCCTTCTCTTTTTCCTTTCCTGCTCAGCGTCGAGTGTTTCGAACGATCTCTTCGACGTAGACGTCTACTTCGAAGAAGCCTTAAGGTCCTTTTTCTTCGGTGTCGAGTGCTCCTTTTCGGGGGCGTGCTTCGACCAGCAGGCAGAGGTTGCAAACCGGGTGCTGGTCCTTCTGCGCGCATTTGTGGTGGCAATTGCGGCAGAATTTGAACGGAGTCTTGTCCATTCCTGCACTCAGGGGGCCCCCTGTGTGAGCATTCTCCATTGGACGTCAAAGTCTTCGATGTTCACCTCCTTAGTCGTCCCGGCTCAGTGGTCTTGTTCCTGGATGTATTCTCCAAACTTTTTCGGTAGATTTCAGTCTTTTCCTCCTTTTCTCCAAAAACTCTTAAACCTCTTGGTGACGGATCCAGACCCAACGGCGGAAAAACGAATCTGAAGATGGCGCTCAAAAAGGTAGGAGCTTCCGCAGGAAGCTTGCCGACGTCACAGGAAGGACACCAGAAGGTGGGACGTAGACACCCACCTGGGCTACAAAAAAAAGAAAAGAGACTACGATTCTGGACCCAACCACTAGACAGCGGAATAATGCACAGCATAGTCAATCCAGAAAGATTCACGCTGCAAAACTCCAACCAACAGAAACAAGGAAAATTAAAGTGACAATCACACAGACCAATAAGTGACGGCAGGATGCAATCTCATTTTAAGATATATTAAATACAATAGGTTCCACAAGCATAGTGTTACAATTAAATGAAATATACGTAGTCCAGTGATATAGTTCGGGACCACAGCTTTATTCTTCAGGTAGGATCCATATTAAGCCTCATGCTAGGCCTCATACAATGCCCCACCAGGAGCAGCCTCCTTGCCGCTCAGCCCTTCCAAACCAACTGATTCCTTCTTCCACTCAAACACTCAACATTCTGATGACATCACAGACTGAGCAGCAAGGCAAAGGCAGCAACAGAGAGGATGCAGTAATCACTTACTGGAGTATAACACAAAGCGCAAGCGCTGTGCAGGCGAAACCTAAAAAGCACTAGTGGACCATATCGAAGAAAGCTCCAAAAGCTTCCAGGAGATTTTCGATCACCAAGGATTTCACCTTCGCCCTCAGCCACTGTCACCATTGCTGCCTCCCAACAACTAAGCGACAACTTACCCAACTTTCACAGCAAAATAGGAAACCTCTACAGCAACTTCGCACCCTAACCCAACCCCAGAGAACTCATCGCTTAACCACCCACCAACACCTAAGACTGCCACCTGACTGAATGGATATCCCTCACTAGAAACAACACAGCAACATGCGGGTCATCCACTTCGGGGCTCAAACGGACCTATGTCCCCCCACCACATTTACAACTTGGGATCACCACCAATCATACCACGCTGACCCACATCAACACCTCCATCACGTCTGTCTCTTTACTGGATGAACGGAAACTTGCAGAATTCACTCTCCTCAAGAAGCCCACAGCCGACCCAAATCAACTGAGCAACTTCCAACCCATCTTCTTACCACCCACCCCAAAAGTGATTGAAAAGCCCTTCAACAAGCAACTCTCAACCCACCTAGAGCTTGACCATCTTCTAAACACAGAACCAGGATTTAGAAAGAACCACAGCACCGAAGAACAAGTTACCTGCAGTAATGCATTATCTGGTAGAGACAATATCTGGCTGCAGATTCCTTACCTTTGAATTTCCCAGGCACCAGACTGGATCTGGAAATATTTGCGTGAGTAATACCCCTGCATGCAATCACTGGATGAGACATCCTGGACACCTATATAGGCGCCACCCAGGTACGCGAAGGTCAGTTACTTTTTACAGCAGAAGTGCACAGTCATGAAGTGAACTGACTAGCGTGTATCAAACTAGGGCCCTGAAAAGGAAGCAACCCTAGCCCTATAAATTTGTCCGCAGAGCGGGGAGGTATGGGTGGGTCTGTAAGGAATCTGCAGTTAAATATGGTCTCTACCAGATACAGTGGTACCTGAGATAAGTAACTTGCTTATCTGATAGAGACTTCTAGATGCAGATTCCTCACCTTTAAATAGATCCCAAGCCATAACATCCAGGCATTGGGCTACGGACAGATTGACTAAACTAAAGAGTTCTGTAGGACCGAACAGGAGAAATGCCCATCCCATGGACGGACTGTAATGCAGTAGTGCACGGACGCCCACGATGCTGCCTGGCAAATGTAGAGAACTGGAACACAACGGAGCCAACACCTTGGTCTTAGCTTTCCCCCCAGTGGGATTGGCCAGTTAGCCGTGAAGAGGCTTCTGTTTAGTGCGGGCATTGCAGGTCTCTAGCCAGAGAACAACCCAGCGCAAAATGGTTAGTTTATGAATTGTCCGACCTTTTTAGCCCCCACATAGCCCTAGAACAGTTGCTCATCCACCCAGAACTCTTGTGCGGTTAAAGTAGAACAACAACGCTCTATCTGGGTCCTTTCGTGGAGTTTTTCTCCCCTTTAGAGGGATGTAGAGGAGTATAGAAGGTGGGCAGGGTGAATTGTCCCAAATGCAATGGGGTCACCACCTTTGGTAGGAAAGAGGCCCGGGTGTGAAGCACCATCTTGTCCGGGAATACCATAAAATGGGGAGGCTTGGATGATAAAGTCTGCCCCTCAATCACCCTCTGGGCATTTGTTATTGCCACTAGAAAGGTTGCCTTGATAAGCAGGCGGAGGGGGTAATTGTGAAATGGCTCAAACTGAGCACACAGGAGGTAAGTGCGAACCAAGTTCAGATCCCACTGAGGCATGATGATGGGCAAAGGGGGGAAAAAGATGTACAAGCCCTTTCAGAAATCTATTTACAATAGGGGACTTAAAGAGGGTTGGTCAGGCAGCCGCAGGAAAGTGGCCAGAGCAGAAAGATACCCCTTGAGAGTACCCAGAGCCCAGCCCTGATGGGCAATGGTAAAAATAAAGAGTACAATATCAGAAAGAGGGTCAGTAGACTTTTCTGCACAAAATTGCAAACACTTTTACAGTGGCAGACGTATATCCATTTTGTGGAGGGCTGCCAGAATAACTTTACAAACTTGGGGAGGAAGGTGAAAAGCAACTGTTGCCGCTCAATCTCCACACAAGGACCCTCCCCTGCAACAGAAGATCCGCCCAAAGAGGCAGCTTATTGATGCTCATTTTCAGAAGCTTGTGATAAACTCTGTGCCCAGTCCAGGGCCACAATAATGACTTGGGCCAGGTCGTCCATGATCATTTTGAGAGCTCTGGGCAGGAATGGTGTGGGCGGCAAGGAATACAGGAAGCCTGAGCTGTACTCAGGATGAAAAGTGCAGCTGAGCGATAGCCACCTTGTGCAGAACTGCTGCCATTGATCACTTTAAAGGGAAACCGTTCTAACCAAGGCTCTACCCACTTGCTGACAGAAACCATGCGCCACCGAGTGGAGACTCCACTCATGATCAGCTAGGCGTTCAAAGAACCTGCTAGGCGTTCAAAAGAACCTGCCAGGTGTTGGACCATCAGGGATATGCCCTGCTGCTTCAGCCATGTTCAGAGACGCAAGGCCTCTTGACAAATGATAAACAACCCCACCCCGCTTGTTGCAGTACCATATGTCGGTGGTGTTGTCCGTGAACACTTGCACTTACTTTCCTAACGGCAGTAAGAGATGATTTCAATGTTAGTCGGATCGGCCAAACCTCGAACAGGTTGATGTGGAGTCCAAATTTTGCCAGAGTCCTCTGATATCGCCTCTCCCAGATGGTCACCCCATGCGTGGTATAATTTAAGGCTGAGTAGATCAGAGGGAGGAGGTGTAGATCGTCCGGTCGGGAGTGGATTCTGGCCACGCATGATCGAAATCATGATCTTCCCTACCGGGACTAAGTAATAAATAACCTGTGATTCCAGACTACCCTCGACTTCTACAAGCACCCAATATTCATTGCCCTTAGATTCAGTATTTCCGGGAACCTGAATTGGTAGGGTGCCTCCCGAGAACCTGATTCGCCAGAGATCTACTCATGATGCACCTACACCCAGCGCCACCTCACATCAGTTGAAAGCTACGGACAGCTACTCGCTCCTTGCCATTGGCCCCCTTCTACCTGAAGTGTTCTGGCCAAGCACTGCTCCAATTCCAAGCAACCCTGTCCTGAAGACGATCCCAATTTAAAGAGGATCGAAACGGTCGCCGACTATCCACAGCGCAACTTACGGCGCGCTCTCTCAACAATGGCCCAGCTGAACTATCAACGTTGAACCATCAATCAGTTTAGAAATTAACTCGTTAGCCATTGGATTTCACTACACTGTATATATTTTGTCACTCACTTCATCTGCGCCGTCCCTTGCTGTGCACAATTGTCACTTGTGTCGCATTTGTGTCACCCACTTACACTGAGCACCAAGTGCAATTGAGGTTGCTTTTTGCATTTATGTCAATACAGTGCTGCTTTAACTGTATTAATTGTACATTGTAAGCTTTTAATATAAGATGCTATATGCACATTCATGCAATTTAATTGAGTCTCCTTGTTGTCTTTGCTGGTAATGCTGTTAGCATGCGCATCTAATTGTCTTTCTAAGTATTACCTTGTGGGATATTGTTCTATATATGCTAGCATGAGCTGAGCCCCTCTGCAGCTTTCGGAATCCCTTCCTTATAGCGGTTCTGTGATATGGCCATACCATATACTCTTACGGCTAACTTTGGTTTGGCTTTATCAAAACATGTCGTATTTGGTGTCAAACACTTTTGAATACTAACCCCTCCCCCCCGCCAGTTCTGACGGCGTGGGTAGCATTCCACCGTTCTAGAGGGAGAAGACATGTACACACTTACTTTCCCGGTAATAGTTTTAAAGAGCCTCAGCATCACAAAATGGATGCTGCTGCCACAGACACGAGTCTGACCTCCTGCTGCTGGACGAAACTCCAGCAGGGGAGGCCTGGACAGTAGGTTTCCTGTCCAGGGAGGTGCCAGCACCACCCCAGACAGGCTTTAGTGTATTGGGGCAAGGTGGGTTGCATTCAGTGAATGCTTTTCAGACAGTGCCTGGGGCACACAAGGTGTCCCGTGCATTTCCCAGTTCAAACCGGTTGATGGGGCACTCAGCCCCAGCTCTGGCGCGAAACTGGACAAAGAGGAAGGGGTGTAACCACCCCCTCCCCAGGTCTCCCATAGGTGGGACCCTAGAGTTAGTCCAACCCCTAAACTTTGTTTAAGTATAGGAACTCAGTCCCTAGGACTTTAGATTACCCTGGAAGAAACTCTGAAACATAAGTCTTGGACCTTCGACATTCCATATCGACTGGAAGATGGAAGAAATCTCCCTTGGGGTCAAGGAGTGACTCCCCTGTTCAAACAGGCACCAAAGAAGCATCTTGCCGGTCTGCATAGAATCTGCAACACAGGACACAGACTTCCAGACATCTCTGAGGCGGACACGAATCCCCAGTGAAGCTGAGACCTGTAGCTATCACGAGAGACGTGGGACATGAACTCCTGGACATCCTGCACATTTGCAAGTGCATCGGCTTCCCAAGCTTTCCCGAAGTTGTGCATTGGGCTACTTGTAGTCCAAGCCCTGAGCACCTATTGCATCGAAGATTGTGGGCTTACACTCCACAAGTGTTCTGTGGGCCAACTTTCAGCATCTCCGCTCGAGGTTCCTTCGCGATCCCTTGTCCGTTGACTGGTGGGCCCCCACGAAGGACAATCCTTTGTTTCTTGGGCTTTCCTGGTTGCTTCAGACGTGCCCTGACATCCCTCCAAAGGGTGAGTCCCTCAGACCTTGATGGTCTGCACCGAAGCCAACTTGTCATCTTGCTTGGTTTGCCAAGGCTTGTTGGGTCCAATACGGATAACGACTCGGCAGCACTCTACGTTCAACAAGGGACAGCTCGAATCCAGATCCTGGTAGTCGACGCCTCCTGGACGTCGTGGCCTAAGTAAATTGTGTATTGGGATAAATTAACCCAAGAACATTTGTTTGTTCCTATGTCCTGAATGTTTAGGTTGAAAATACGATTTGCCTGTTATTTTTTATTTTTGAGGGAAGGGGTTCTGTAAAGGATGCAGTACTTTATTTCAGGTTTAACAATGCATGTGTTAGACTTTTCAATTTATTGACTTACGATTTGGGAAAGGTAATATATGTTTTGAGTGTTTGTGTACCTTACGAGTAATACTGTGTTGAAAATAATCCGCCGGACAATGCCGATTAACATGTTTTTTTATTTTTGTATCCAAGGCTATGTTTGTTTGTTGTATGTTTCAATAACAGTATAACAATTTTGTATGCAATAAAACTTTCATATACTTTCCAGGCAAACTATTAGCAATACTAGCCCTGGATGTCCATTGGATGATAAAGAGAGACATCATAATTTTCAGCAAGTGTGCGGGGGCAATTGAATGCTATGAGAACTAAATGCCTTACTTATAAATACACAAGTACAGTGTTCGTGCAAACCAACATTCAGTTACTGACAAAAGTCACAATCACAGTTCCCCATATAATCAGACCATTCAAAAACCAAGCTTCTTCCAGGAAACAAAGACTCAAGCCAAAAGTACCTTACTCACACTGGACGGGTGTAGGGGGGTAATGTATTTCCTAGAGAGGACGAAACCGATCAGAAAGGGAAGCTAGTTTTTTGCATTCTTTCCAGACAACAACAAAAAAAGTAGCAAAAGATACCACTGCAAGATAGTTAGCCTAGACTATATAGATATGCCACAAGAAAGCAAAAGCACAACTGCAAACAAGGACCAGAGCATACTCCTGACTATAGAAAGATTCAAGCTGCAAAAGCGAATGGGTACTTATTGGCAATAGTTTTCCAGCTGGAATTTTCTGGATTCTCATAAGACCGACCTCCGCAGGAAGCAAGACACCAAGGCAAACAAAGAGGAGAAAAATATGCAAGCCGTATTGGCTTTGTCAATGTGCTGTTTAACGTGTAGCTGGGCACCATGGCTTAAAGAAGAAGAAAAAAAGCTATGGTGCAGTCAACGCACGCGGCACCATAGCGCTTTAAAAAAAAAAAAAACTTTCTTAAAGCCATGTTGGCTCAAGGTGAAAGAAAGGAGCAAAACATGAACTCGAAAATGGGAAGAAGAAATCAAACTAAGAAGCAGGAGGAGAAGATGGGAAGGGGACAAAGAGAAAAAGGGAGGTACAAACATAACCAGCGCAATGAGAAAACTAAAGGTTTTCTGTAGGAAAGTCTGGGAAAGATCCGAAAGGTGTAGAGGAATGCAAAGGAGAGAGGGATTGAATGGTGGTGGTGATTTGGAGTGAGGAAACGGGCAAAGAAGGGAAGGAACCGCTTAGTTTACTATTCATCCGTGACTGTAGTGATATTTCCTGGGACAGCGACAGAACATTACTTGCAGACCAAACAGACAGTGAGACAAATCTCCACGCGTGGGAGCAATGTCTGTGCGTGCTGCTCTGGGGACAACAGTGCACGGAGAAGAGGCTGCCAAGGGAGTGCTGAGGTGCAGTGTAGTGTAGCTAAAGGGAAGGCAGTGTGTGTAAATGAATCTGTGTAAAAGTATCCTTATAAGTGTCACATCGGCTTTTGTTGCACACGACTCGTCCTAACCTGATGTGTGGGACCCCCAGTACATACTGTAAATCTCCTTTCTGCCTCTTGCTGTTGGTTTGAAGGTCTAAGAGGACTGCACACAGTGCAGTCCGGCACACAAGCAGCAGAAAACAAATCTGTTAAAGGACAGCTCTTTCGGGGGCATCTCTGCAAAATAAATATAAACAAAAAAGAAAAAAAACAAAAACAGCAAAAACTACATATTGCTGCGTGTATGGCTGGAAAATTTAATTTCATGTATATTAGCATAGGCTTCCATTTACTCTGGCTGTTACTAAATGTGTGTCTGCAAGCTTGAATAGCACCCACAGAGCCAACAGAGCGGCATGGGGGTGCGAGGTACAGGGAAAACAAAGATGAGGGAGGGGTAGAGAGGGCTTGCAAACACATGCACTCTTAAGGAGTGCTACTTAAATTAAAACAGAAAAGTACCTCTACAAGCAGCGACCAGTTGAAGTACACTGGCCGCAGAGACAGATAATTTTACTTGATCCAACCTCCATGGACAACAGCAAGAACCGAAGAGAAAGTAGAAGCAGCAGGTGGCGCTGACTAATGAGAAGCAAGGAGATAAGAGTAAAGTGGGTGGCAACTAATAGTAAGGGTAAGCATGGGGCAGGCTGTAAGCAAGTTTAAGATTTTATTTACAATAGATTTCGCTGTCTACGCATTCGCGCTGTAGTCAAAACCTTAAAAGGAACAAAAAAATCCTGAGATGGCGACCATGCACAGAATCTTCTGGTGTGAGCTCCTAACGTCATGAGTGGGACAAAATGTTGCCAGACCCTGATGTCCAAGAGAGAAAAACTCTTGTCCTGGACCTTTGCTGCGTTTGGATTGAAAACATACGGGCCCACAGACTTATCACTAATTGCACTGTTCTAGTACAAGGTGGATGGACGATTGAATCTCCTTCCCATTAGACGTTTTTTGACAAGAAGAACTAACGATACTCTCTTGTTTACGCTATTGACTCCTAAATAACTACCGGAATTGATTCGTGACTACATCGAGAACTTGTGGGCATATTTGGTTCAGCATTTCCTATATAGACTTTTTAACGCTCATTCCAATTGTTTCTGTCCTGATGATGACCGCAACCTCTGACAGCAGTTGAAACGCCGTCGACGCTTATGTGGCTGATGAATTTTAGAGGGCACATAATCACTGTATATGTTGTATCCCTTCTTTTTAAGAACACAAACTCTGTTTGCCACTGGTCTGGTTTTTTGTATATATGGTTTGCATTTTTATAGACCAGCAAATATTTATTGAGCGTACCATTTTATAATAAATTTTGTGATATCTTTTCAAATTTGATGAATGACAGTTTTTGATTTTTATATTTTTCTAAACAAATTCTTGCACTCCATCCACACAACTCTCCTTTTTCCCCCCACTTCTTTTTTCTTCTTTTCCTTGTCTCTTATTATTTAGAAGAAGAAAGGCACTGGCTCTTTCTAAATTTGTGATTTGTTTTGTGCTTCCTGAACTATTGTTAGGAATAACCAAGAGAGAAAAACAGCACACTAAGAGGAGAATTCTGGACCCAACCACTAGCTGATGAAATAATGCACAGCATGTGCTCCAGAAAACACATCAAGCAGCAAAGCTACTCCTACTGGTAAGTTACCCTTTCTTTATGGTCTTTTTTTTCTTTTTCCTGATACAGAGGATGCGATTAAGACTTTAGCAACTGTATGTTTGATATAAATGAATGGATGTTTTGTTTTATTATTACATCATTTTAACTTAATGAATTAGAGGTGTTTTTTAATGAAATCCTAATTTGTTTCATATGTTTTTGCTACCATGTCTAATTAACTAGTTACCAACTAGTGTCAAGGCCAGTATTCTGAAGTGGCTACAAGGAGAAAGATACCACTCAATACCTTTGTTATACGCTTGTAGGTCTCAGTGTGGTTTGCACTTTCAAAGGGCGGATGTCCAACAAGGAACTCGTAACAGAGGACTCCAATGCACCAAAGGTCCACTTTCTCATCATGGGTCTTTCCTTCAATCATCTCAGGAGGCAGATAGTCCAGCGTTCCACACATAGTTTTTCTCCTGCATAAACAAAGAAAAGAAGCATAAGGTGAGACAAAAGTTCAGTACATATTGCCCCAGGATAGTTTACCTTCTAGCAATGAAATAGCAAGTAACCATCTAGAACATACAATTAAAAACACAAAGAGGCAGATTTAAAACCACATTTTAAATAAGACTCCTGCTTAAGGTAAATTATAGGTCTTTAATCTAGCCTAATAGAAGGAAGAGCCCAAACCTGTAAAAGGTTATTCAGTAGAGCTTATTCAACTTTAATAACCTTGAATGACATTGTGTACATAAACAGCTTTTCTGAATCTTAATGTTCATTAGAGTAACACCTGCATGTAAATTCACCATCCACGGACAATGAAAACAAACGCCACCATGACAAAACAAAAAATCCAAGCGGGACTCGGTCCCTTCTGCCACTAACATTCTCCTGAAAAGGCGCAAGGGTGTTGCCATGCCTTTCGATGTTGGTTGACATCGCAGCTCATCCTCCAATTTGTCCAAGCACAACATGAATTTCCAAGGTTTCTGAGACACCAAGGCAGATCAAAGTTCAGCAAGGCCATGCTCAGACTCATAGGATCTTTACAACTACCTCTTGGGTGTCTCTTGGCCCAAGGAGCCAAGGGCCCTCCATCGGTGGCATTGCTGGCGGCTTTGCCCTCAGCTCCAATTGGATCCTCTGAATCCACGAGTGGGCCTCCAATGGCACCTTTACCGACTCCAGTGCCATGCTAATTCCCGAAGCTTTGATGCCAATGTAGACTCCATCTATGGCACAGGATATGCACTGTCACAACCCCAACTGATGATACGCCCTATTTTTTTGACAAAGCACAATTTCCCCCGCTTGACTTGCCACCTCCACATGGAATAACACATGATGCATTCCTTATTTGGGACAGATTCGGACAAGCAAAATGATGCGGATGAGATACAGCAACCATACCACAAAGAAAATTGGTATGATGGCCTTAAAGAAGCTAGTGGATTTGACAACCCCCCCTCTCAGAGGTAGAACTCCTCACCCTCCGGTCCAGTCACAGAGAGTGCATCTTTAGCAATGGTCATGCATCAGACAGCCGAAGTTCAAGCTTCCCACCAAAAAGATCAAAACCAATGCCTTGACGGAGTCCTCCAGCTGAGGCAAACATCTACTGAGCCCCTCTTACCCTTCAATGAAGCACTTACAGATACTCTTATGGGCGTAGGCCAAATCTTGCTCCGGCCACTCATTCAGTTACTGAATTGCGAGATGCCACTGCCCTGCCGAAGGCGACCCTGGATTTTTGGCTCAGCACCACTCCCCTCATAGCCAGGATGTTTAAACCACGTCAAAGGGGTGCACATGAAGACCGACTTCAAGAGCTTCAATTCTAACAAGGGGGTTGTGTCAAAATGTACAGATCAGAAAGTCTGGACTTGCGCCCTTGCATTGTACCGCTAACCAAGTTTTGAATAGAAAATAAAACTTTATCATGGCACAGACCAATACATTGAAAGAAATCCCACCAATTAGGAGCTGAAGTTTACAAGCCACTGAACCAAAAAACAATGCCACATGGTCAACCTTTGGCACATACTCAGAAGAAGAAATTGGCAAACTGCTCAGCACCCTGAAACCATCCAATCACCTCACGGACCCCCTTCCTGCTGCAGCAGTAAAAGACTTTACCCCCTTTCTTATCCCTCTCTGGACTAAAATTATCAACAGCTCTCTCCAACAAGGAAGCATACCCGACTCCCTAAAAGTTGGTCAGGTCACACCGCTCCTAAAGAAACCTACAGCCGACCCCTCTGATCTCAACAATTACCGTCCCATTACCAATATTCCCACTCTCGCCAAACTGCTGGAAAAATGCGCACAACTACAATTGTCTAAACACATTGAACAATTTGATCTCCTCAACCCGCACCAGTCAGGCTTCAGAGCAGGGCACAGTACAGAAACGGCTATGACTCACATAATTGACGACGCACTTCAAATGCTAGACCAAAACGACACCTGCCTCCTCATCCTCCTTGATCTCTCCTCAGCATTTGATACCGTTAAACATGAGAATCTACTTGAGCTCCTAAACACAAGAATGGGCTTATCTGGAACTGTTCTCAAGTGGTTCACCTCCTTTCTTCACAACAGGTCGCAGAAATTCAAGAGCAACAACCGGATGTCTTCGCCAATACCCGTAACGCTAGGTGTCCCCCAAGGATCCTCTCTATCCCCAACTCTGTTCAACCTAGTCATGGAACCGCTCACCACCTTGCTACAAGCATCCAATGTACACTTTCACATGTACGCAGATGATACCCAACTTTATCTCAAATTACAGTCCCCCAAGGACATCTTGCTCCTGAACTCAACGATCAGATGCACCCAATCCTGGCTGGCAGATAATCATCTCAAACTCAATGCCCTGAAAACAGAGTTCCTTCTGATCTCACCTCCAGCGAAGGTCTCCACCACTCAAATTTGGCTTAAAGACCTAACCGCACTCAATGTCCAACCCACCATCGTGGACTCAGAAAAATCCCTAGGCATAACACTCGACACCAATTTGAACATGCAGCAACATATCAGCAAGGCAACAAAGGGAGCAAACTTCCAGATCAACACTCTGAGGAAACTTAAACCCTACCTCCCAGCCAAAGACTTCCAAACCGCAGTACAAGCACTAGTCATCCCTCGAATTGAATACGGCAGCATCGCCCTCTGTGGACTCCCCCTAACTACAACCGCACCCCTAAGAGCTTCTCTAAACGCTGCAGCGAGACTCATCACTGGGTCAAAAAAAAACACTCCCATATTACCCCTGACTTGAAATCCCTGAACTGGCTGCCATTTGAAGCTAGAATACATCTGAAAATCGCCTGCATGACACACAAGGCGGTACATCTAAACTCACCCGGATACCTCGCTCAGAAACTAACAATCTCTGGAGGAGCTAGAAACACCAGAGGCACAAACAATCTTCTGTTGAAACCTCGAAGATTCCGGAAGGAAAAAACATATAAGCGCTCCTTCTCTGGAATGGCGCCTAGGATCTGGAACTCTCTCCCGCCCGAAACCAGGCTTATCTCTTCCACCTCACTCTTTAAAAATGAAGTAAAAGCTATCCTCATGGCTAAATACACCTGAACTATTATCTTGACCACTGTTAGTACTCTGCCCCGATCTATACTACATGTTTGACCCTTTTGATTATTTGTATGAACTGTCTTATTACTCACATGTTTGGCTTTGTAGCCACCTATTTGTACCATTTTGTACTCATGTCATGTTGGGCTTAGTTGCCACCTATTTGTATTAATTGACCTATTGATTTATCTGTTAACCATGCCCCCTCATGTACTTCTCTTTGTAAAGCGCTCTGATATCTGCAAGGATCTTGTCCGCGCTATATAAAACTTTCAAAATAAAATAAATACTGGGACCAGCAAGTGAGAGACTCCAGTTGTATAAACTGGTACCATGGTTTCACTGCAAAATAGAGATTTTTTTTGGGGGGGGGGGGGGGGGGGGGGGGTATTTTGCACCTCTGGGAATCCCTTTGAGAGTCTGTTCTTCCATGGCAGTAGCACATTTTCCAGGTGGTCTACAGTTATCACAACAGTCAATAAACCCAAATATTCAGCACAAAATTCCCAAAAGTCGGATTCAAAATCCTTTCATAAAAATAATGAAGTCTGAACAGATTTACACCAGCAGTTGCAAATGGTATGCACCAAATTATCGTTTTCCATTACTACTCTGGGTCATATGCCTATCTAGCCCAAAAGGACAGTTCAGACTGAACTTCTAGGCCAGGCCCATTGTGGACAGTTGGCCCTGTTAATGAGGTGCAGGTTGAGTTCTAGGACAAAGCGGATTATTGGACATACATCAGGGACTACCCGTCAAACGTACGAAGCGTCACTAAATGAGAAATTAAAATATGCAATTGCCATCCAAGCCATTTGAGAGAAACTGACCAAATCAGCCTTAACTGCGATTTCAAATGCCACAATCCTAAGCTGCATATGCACTGAATGGGAGCACACAACCCCAGATATTTTTCAAACTTTTTGGGCCTCATAAGTAAAGTGCAGCTCAGGATTCTGGGCCACCTCAAGCATGTTCATCCACCGGGCTCAAATTGTGTTGTGCCATGTGGGCTTTTGTCTGCAGTAAGATACTGCACCTGGCATTTACACCAGAACCTTGCCTGAGTTTCCGCCCTGCAGGGTTGAAGATCGCACCCATTTAATGCAGTTAAAAAGGTTGCACATCTCTCTACCACTGACCTCAATCTGATGGTGCAGCAACATTAAGTCATTTCTTTAGATGAATCAAACATGTACAGTGCTTAGAATTGCATGATGGAGATGAAGTTATGGTTGCCTGATTCACAAATCTAATTAAAAGGGTTATTACCTGTACTACATGTGCATGTTTCCCATCAGCAGACCCTATTCTAACACCTGTTACATGCATGCATCCTTTACAATATTTCAGACCGATATAAAATGCAGAGATGAGAAAAAAACAGGCAAAAAAAAACACTTAATTCACCAAAAGCTGCAGAGTTTCAAAGGTTTCGAGACCCAAAACATTTGGTTCTAACAATTGCTAGACATTCTGGTATTGTCAGCTTTTAGGGTGCAATACCATAAGCAGTTAGATGTTTATTTTTTATTTATTCTGTGTTTTCTATAGTGCGAACCAGACCCTGAGTTGGCTGTCAAAGCGCTTTACATTTACAACCACTTTGAGATCAGCAGATATCCAATTCTTTCATATCAACATCTCTATGTGTTGCGCCAACATTGGCAAATATTTGTCCATACACAAAAATATAGTGAGGAATAATAGAAATCATTATATTACATTCAAACTTGACTTGTCATACTTTATTATAGGAGTAAAGGCTCACTATTCAAGCTCAGTTAATGGTAGTATCTCGCATCGGGAGGTGAACAGTTTTTTTGTTAGGAACGTTGTATAAACATTCCCTTTCCCCAACTAATTAGACGTCCCTGTTGGACGTTATGGGAGCTATTTCCCCATTAGAAATTACTTAGTCTCCATTTTGAATCAAGGAGCGTAGGGGATTCTTCTGATATTCGGTGGGAGCAAATTCCAAATCCTTCATGCTGCTCCCGTGAATGCTCCATCGTAAGTTTTTTTCTGACGAAAGAGTGCTGGTTTCAGTAGAAAGTCCTATCAACTCGCGGGTCTAGTGCCTCCGGATAGAGTAATTTTATGAGCTAGGTAATGTGGAGTTTTGTAGTGTATTTCCTTGTGAGTGATACAATCAATTTTTAGCTCTATTCTTGCTTCGTATGGTAGCAAATTGTTCGCTTTCAGATGAGTTATGTGGTCGTATTTTCTTATTCCCGTTAGTAGTCTAGTTGCTGCATTGAGACAGTCTTTTAAGGGTGCTGTTGATATCTTAGGGAGTCATGATAGGGTCGCGCATCCATATTAAATTCTGGATAGGACCAGTGCTTGGACTGCCAATTTCAGATCAGGATAGACGAGGGACTTCAGTTTTCTGAGGTAATTCAGATGAAAGCAAGCGTTTTTTGCCATTGTGTTGATGTGTGCTCGCATGTTTAGATCTTTGTCCAGTGTGATTCCCAGTGATTTGGTGGAGCCAACTATAGTAGGGGTACCGTTTAGTGCTGTGATCAGCTTGGTCCATTCTTTGATCTTGGCTGAACTTTTAGGAGGGGAGATCAGAAGGAATTCCTTTTTTTGTGAGTTGAGCTTAAGATGATTGTCAGCTAGCCATTCAACGGTTTTCTGGAGAGCATGGTTCATAGTGTTGATCTCTTCCGGGGATAATATCTTCATGTACAGCTGAGTGTCTTCAGCATACATGTGAAACGAAATGTTGGCCTTCTGCAGTACTTCAGTTAATGGTTCGATGTATAGGTTAAATAATGAAGGGGATAGAGTTGATCCTTGAGGGACCCCAATTATAATCGGAGATGGTGGGGATAGCTTTTTGTCTACCAGGAATCTTTGTGATCTGTTCTCTAGGACAGAGGGGAACCATCTCAGTACAGTTCCTGATAAGCCCATCCTATTTTCCAGGCGCTCTAATAATTTGGGATGGTTTACTGTGTCAAATGGAGATGATCGGTCTAGAACGATCAAGAGACCGGTTTCACTACGGCCGTGGGCTAGCAAAGCTTCATCTACTATGTCTAGGATTGCTGTTTCCATACTATGGTTTGGTCTGAACCCAGATTGGTAGTCATTAAGTAGCTCAAATTCAGTAATGTGTTGACTTAACTGATTGTGCACACATTTTTCTAGTACTTTGGCTAGTAGGGGAATGGTTGTTACTGGACGAAAGTTGTTCGGTTCCGATGGGTTCTCCATAGGTTTCTTTAAGCATAGGTTTGTTTTTAAGCAGTCCGGAATTGATCCTTGAGCAAGTGATTCATTAAAAATCTTAGCCAGTAGGAGATGACCATATGGTTGCAGGATGGCCAGCATTTAGCCGGCAGCAGGTCACTAATGATTATTTGGTTTTAGAGAAAGTAGTATTTTGGTAATGTCATGTTGATCATATAGATTGAAGTTTGACCAATGGGCATTATTCTTGGGCACTACTTGAGTAGGTAGGGCAGGGTTCCTCCCTTGTTCACTCCTAAGGTTTGATTGATTTATCAGTAAAGAAAGCTTACTACTAGTTAACAATATGGCCGAACACTGCTCATAAGAAACACATCAGAGACGAGCAATCCTTGAAGGAATTATAGCCGAAAGCAAGTCAATCTCCATCGACCACATCCTCCCAGTTGACTGGTCCGATCATTACATGGCTCTCTTTCACATTAACCATGCAATCTTGACCAATCTAACTCCCAAGCCAGAAGGCCCCCCCCCCCCCCACCCCCAAATGTGTCGGGAATACAGCCCAGATCCCACGAGCTGACCTAGAAGAAAGAATTAGCTCGCTGCTCCCCTACTTCACTGACGACCTCTCAACTACCGAACTCGCCTCTCTTTACTACTCCAATATGACGCTCACCTTGGTTCAAATTACCCCCCTGAAGCTAAAGAAATCCCGGAACATCCCCGGCAGATCATGGTTCACCACTGACATCAACGAAGAAAGAAGACAGCTAAGAGCTGCAGAAAGAATCTGGAGGAATAATCCCTCCGCCGCGATCAACTCCAAGCAGCCCGCAGGTTGTACAAAAATCACATCAAGAACAAAAAGTCAGCTTTCTTCTGTTCTGCACTAGCTAATACAAAAAACCAACCCATAGAGCTTTTCAATATCATAAGGAATCAAACCTCCAAACCCATACCTTCCTCAACACAGGCATCCAAAGAAAGATTTGACAACTTCGCAATCTTTTTCAATGACAAAATCGCCAAGATTGACCTCACACTTTGCTCAAATCCCATCTCCTCCAACGAGATCAAAGCATCCAATACTCTTGTTAGCGCTTCCTTGAACTCTCCAAAACAGTGGTCCTCCTTCATTCCCACCCAGGAGGCAGATAGTCAAGCTAATCTCCAATGCAAAGCCCTCATCTCACGCTCTGGATGAGCTACCCCCTCACCTGGCCAAAGACCTGAAGCTCGTCCTAGCACCACTTTGGTGCAAGATCATCAATAGCTCACTGAGCTCCGGAATCGTACCAGACTGCCTCAAAGTAGGGCAAGTCACGCCACTGCTAAAAAAATAAAAAATAAAAAAAAAAAAAGCTCTAGACACTGAGGATCTGAATAATTTCAGACCTGTATCGAACCTACCTTTTTTGTCCAAAATTATGGAAAGATGTGTGCTCCCACAGTTGACCCAACACCTGGATAACATCAATCTACTAGATCCCCATCAATCAGGCTTTAGAAAGTGATGCAGCACCGAATCAGCAATCCTGAATGTCAGATGACCTACTCAAGTCGCTTGACTCTGATCAATGCTGCCTTCTCATCCTCCTAGATCTAGCGGCAGCATACGATACAATGGACTAAAAATTTCTCACTAAGGGTCTACATGAAAGGGCCGGTCTACAAGGGACGGTCCTCCACTGGTTTTCTTCCTTTCTCCACAACCGATCACAAAGAAAAAAATCTAAAACTTCGAGTCTGACCTCTACCCAGTCATCAGAGGTGTTCCACAAGGGTCAGTACTTTCCCCTCAGCTCTTCCACATTTACATTGAACCCCTTATTTCTCTACTCAGGAAATCCAACATCCCCTTTCATTTATATGCAGACGACACGCAGCTTTATCTGGAAACCGCCTCAAATCGATGACATCCAGAGACTTAACATGCTCAAGTAGGTTCAACTGGCTCACAACAATCACTTGAAACTCAACCAAGAAAAAATGGCAACAAAGACAAAAACCCACAAGTCGAAGAATGGCTCAAAGCCATTGATGCCCTCAATGGTAACCTCACCTTGGCGGATTCGGTAAAATCTCTGGGGATCACCCTAGACCCAAAACTGGACATGAAGAAACATCACAAGATCCGCTAAAAGTGCCTTTCTCAACCTTAAACTACTATACAAAATAAAACCCTTCCTCCCACCCAAAGACCTTCGACAAGCCACCCAAGCACTGGTCCTCTCCAGAGTAGACTACGGGATTGCTACCTTGACGGGGACAGCAAAATCCCACCTCGCCCCCCTGAAGACAACCCTCAATGCAGCAGCCAGAATGGTCACTGGAATTAAGAAATTCGATCATATCGCGCCAGCTCTCAGAGAACTCAGATGGCTCCCAGTTGAGTTGCGAGCCAGCTTCAGAACAGCCTGCCTCGCGCATAAAGACCTGCACACAGGCAAACCAGAATACGTGGCCGCCAAACTCAAAAGGACAGGTCAGTCCAGAATCCTCAGGAGCTCCAACTCTCTACTACTCATCCCGCCAAAAACTCGCGAGCACAAAACCACAACCAAATCTTTGCCGGAAACGCTCCAAAAATCTGGAACTCCATCCACCCCCACATCAGACCAACCCCCTTGTTTCCTAAATTCAAGAGCCTACTCAAAGCCCTCTTCCTCGACCGCTCTCGAGCAAACTGACAGAGCCCAGGTAGCTCCATAGCCGACACTCCATCTTACCTAAATTTCTAGACTGACTCGGATCAAGAAAGCTTTCTGTGTATAAACGGTTTAAATGTCTAATGCGCTCGGATGATCATCAGACTTGGCTTGCACCCTCCTCTCCTCTACCACTTCGCCCATATTCTTGCTCCCTTCCCTAACCCGCATGTTCCACTTTTCTCCTGTATCATCTGTTTGCACATTATTGTATTTGCTGTGTAGCGCTGATACCCTTGGGTCCAGCTAGCGCTAAACAAAACTCCTAAATAAATAACCTTGGGTCCAGCTAGCGCTAAACAAAACTCCTAAATAAATAATAATGTTGAAAAATTGTCACAGTTCAGGTCTGATTTCGATGTCAGTATGGAAGATTTGGCTAATTTGTTTGATTGATCTTCTAGTAAATCAAAGAGTTTCCTTGGTCTGTTCTTTGCGTTTTTAAGTTAATTTCTAAAAAAATATTATTTTGATCCAAGTACGCTTTTATTGTAGGTTTTTCTGGTTATTGTGAGTTGTTTTAAGTGGGGGGATGACAGTGTGTCCATTTTTGTTGTGGTATTCTGAGTTTCCGTCTTTCTTCATTAACCGATCCGTTGAACCAAGGATTTTTATCTTTGATCTGTATTCTTTTAAGTTTTAGCGGGGCAATGCCGTCAATTATTTTAGCTATCGTCTGATTGTAGTGATCTGTTGGTTCGTTGACGACCGTTGATTCTGAAGGGGGTTGGAGTTCTTTCTTGACTTGTATTTTTAGAATCCCCGCGTTCAAATTTCTAGTGTCTCTCACCCAATGTTTGAGTTTGATTGGTTGGGATAGTGTTTTCTCCTTTTTGGCTGATATTTGGAAGTTGATGGAGTGGTGATCAGACCAGTCGCAAGGGGTGATTGAGATTTCTTGGATCGCATTTTCTTTGGAGATGATCCAGTCTAATGTAGCTCCTTTAGAGTGGGTTGGTAGGGCACATGCTTAAACTAGTGAGTGATTGGCTAGGAATTCTTTCAGAATGTTGACCCGATTATCTTGGATGTCGTTGCAGTGAAGATTGAAGTCTGCTAGGAAAATATCATTGGAGTGAGGTTATGAGTTAGTTAGGTTTTTGCCTGGGGGGAGGGGGGCAGGATAGAATGCATGTAGTTTGTATACTTGGTTGTCTGTGAATCGTGCTGAGAGTCTCAGGTATTCACATGAGTCTATAGGGTCTGCAATAGCTTTAGAGATGGTGATGTTTGATCTGTGGATACATGCCACTACTCCTCCCGTTATGATTAGTCTATCTAGGCGTATAATGTTATAGTTCAGAGATAGCAGCATGTCTAGGCATAGGGAGGATGATTCTGATAGCCATGTTTCAGGTAGGATAGCCACGCCAGCATCTAGATTCAAGATTAGGTCAGCAATGTCAGCAGCATGTTTCATTGCTGAACGGCAGTTGATAAGTAGGCATGAGATTTTTTATATCGGTGCTGTAGTCTGGCTCCTCTGGGCTTAGCTTTACTTCTTTCAGGTTATTAGAGTTTGGTTTTCTGAGCTTTTTAGGAGTTATTCCGTTGGAATTAATTGGTAACACCTGAATCTTCTGGTCACTTAATTTGTCAGGGAGGTTGGAAGTCATATCGTAGGAGTAGTAGGTTTTGGATTTCAGTGTCCGACAGATATCTAAAGAAGGTACGTGGCCTGTAAATCCTATTTGATAGCGGCAGTGGGTTTGTGTTGCGCTTATTGTGGAGATTTTGTGCTGCTTTTTGACTCAGGACAATCTTGGAGATAGCTTTTTAACAGTTACCAGGTTTAACTCCATGGAAATATGTAGTAATGAGTTACCACACTGGGGTCCGTGACACATTTGCAGGGGGTCCGCAGGCAGCAATTTTAAAAGCACTACGAGGTTCCTTGTATAATCAGCAGTTTTCAAAACAACAATAAAAAGGGTCAAGATAACGTCCGTGATTAATGTACCTGTGGGAAAGAGATGGGAGTTTTGTCTAGTGGCAGCTTTGACTCCTACGGAAGCCCAGAGGTTTAATATGCTTGCTGCAAAGAACGTGTACCATGCATTTAAAAAAACACACAATATTTCACGTGCATAGCTCAGAGGGTTACTGCTTTTGTCACAGAGCTTCTTTTACTGTGCAGTTCATAAGTTACAATCGTAAACTAGCACAGTGAAATATGAACTGCCATCAAAGAGCTGTATTCACACTGCATGGTACAACTTAGTAAGTTATGTTCTCTCTTAGTCTTCCATTATCCTGACGCTGCTAGTGAAGGTTTATTTGGAGAAATAAATTCTTATTACGTCAATGCTAACCACTGTTATGTTCTGAATCCTGAGTTTGTGCTTCCCCAGACCAAGCACTCTTAAAAAAGGCCTACCAGTATAGAGGACATGTGAATACTACACCTTGAAGTCCCCTCTGCCTTATGTAACATTTTCTATACACATGTATGATTCATTGTTTCTGCCCTAGACTGGTATGAGAGATGCTATAAACATTTGAACAATTGGAGAACAAGAGAAGCATACTGAAACCCTGTTAAAGTCCCAGGGAATAGACAACATGAGGATAAATTGGCAAACTTTGAATATGAAAGGAATCTTGCAAACATTTAACACAAGTGGATAAAACAAGGATTGAGGAAGCCTTATTTAGGTTCCATCAAGGGCTTTACGTAAATTATATAAAGCGGGAAGTTGTTAATAGAGGACTCACTAGAGTGTCCCTTCCAAGTTTGGACCCAGAAGAATCAATAAGCTCGGATCGAGAAAGGGGGAAGAAGAAATCGGGAGCTCCAAGCTAGGAAAGGCATCTGGTCCAGATAATATCCCAAATTAGGTATATCAGAAATTAGCGGAAAACAATTCTGGTACGGCGTAAACTATTTAATGCAATAGTGTACTAAACTGGGCTTTTGTTGCAGTTACTCCCCCCACACTTTTCACCTCCTTTTTAGCTACTAGATGCCGATTTTCAACTGACAGTGCACCAGTGAGGACTACTAACCAGACCTCAATGTCACTGCCCCTCCCCTAAAATAAGGTGTTATCTAATTATGCTATAATGGGCAAAGGACTGAAGCACCCCGTAAGACCCTAGTAAATCATACCCTAGGTACATAGGGCAGGAGTACTAAAGAGGGTCACCAACGGCTGCAGCATCTCTTATACCACCCTAAGGGACTTGCAGACAAATTCCAAACAGACAGCCCTTGCAGGCTAGGCTGAATGGCATGGTACAAACTAGGAGTGAAAACATGACATCACGCACTGTGCGTCATGCTAAAGTCACCACATCTGATACATGCAAGTCCCCCCTACAGCAGGCCTTTGAGCCCTAAGGCAGGGTGAATTATATTTTATGTGAGGACATATCTGTATGAGCAGATATGCCCCTGTGAGGTCTAGTTCTATTACTAGATGTTGCAAGTGAGCAAGGAAGCCATCTTAACATTGAGGAGACCATGGGTGAAACTGAGAACACACCACGGAGAAGAAGCTGTCTGTGGGGACTAGCGATGAAGCAGCTCCCCCGGTAGGGGTAGCGGTGCTCCTACATGTCAGTTTCATCCTCCCTCCAAGTGTGGGGATGCCAGGACTGACCAGAGTCGAACCCCCCACCAACATCTGGGGTACTGACTACTTGCAGCAGGAAAGGCTTTTGGTGTCCAATCCGGACACCAAGGAAGACAGTCTTGAACGTAGAGGGGCTTCACAAACAATGAGACCCACATGGAGTGTGGCCCAGCTGTCCTGTTTGCCCCTCTGCAGCAGAAAGACCAAGTGTGAGTCTGCGACCACCTCCACCCAATGCCTCATTCGACCCTTGCTCCAGAGCCCAAGTCCAAGGGAGGTGACTGTGCCAACAAGGTCCTCAGACCCACAAGAGCTAGACCTGCCCAGAATTGACTTCCGTTCTCCTCCTGCAGCCTTTTTCTGCAGGCCCTCTCCTACCGCGGGTGACTCCAATACAGGACCCAAACGCCATCAGACACCACTGCACCCGAACCCCACAACCTAAGGAGAAGTGGACCAACTGTGTGCCTAAGTGACAGAGGATCTCAAGGGTTGCACCCCCCTGTGGGTTTCACCAGACTGGTCCCCCATTCACAGCTTCCAGCCTCTTTGCAACTGGACAGTTCTCCCATTGAAGTGAATGGGACACAGACGCCGTAACACATTTCTCTGCACCATACGCCAAAGAGCCTCCAGAGGAGACTGTTGATGTGGCCTTGAACCTTGCCTCATACTCCTCTTAAGTCCAGAAGAACAATGCCGTAGGGCCGATGTTAAGTGTCCGCGTGCAGTACATGTTTTCCCCCATGTGATAAAATTACAGCACCCAAAAACTGCCCTGTCAACTTTTGCAAACTGCAAAAATGTATCTCTCGAAAAATACTTATCCGATTCTGGTGACCTTGGTATCTAAATTTACATAAAAGTGGGTGTTATTTTTATAAGTGGTGTCAGATTTCTTGGAGTGTGGTCTCACTGCCTTTGTGTGTGTAATATAGATTAGCACTAGCCTCTGATATGCCCAACTGCTCACCCACACTACCATAAGAGCATTTGGGGTGTCATTTGTGCCTCTAATTCCTATGGGGTTTGCCTGAACTCTACAGTGTACCTCTTTTTGGTCCACTACATAAAAGAATCCGGTTCCTACAAATCGTCTTAGGAGGAATGCAAATACCGCCCACCTGGAAGGCGGCAGTTATAACTACATCCTAAAACTTAATAAAGTACCAATGGAATATGAATCATAGACTAATCTCGCTCTTGGATTATGAAATATTTTCTAACATTCTAGCAAGGAGACTATGCAACAATTAAAACAGTACATCAAGAGCATAGGTTCTCACACAGGTAGGCATATGTACGAGGGGGCACACTATAGGATCTATAGATACGGCAACAAGGTTTACAACACCTTTAGTCATTTTAACATTTGATGCTATGAAGGCATTTGATCAGGTGAACTGTAATACCCAAATTGGATTGTTCTGCCCAAATTAACCTTATTGTGTAACAACATGCCCATATATTGATAGGAAAATTACAGGTGAAGATTATAGTTTGCATTTGGGCATTGAAAGGAGTCAACATCTATTGGAGGACGAGAAAAAAAAAAAAAACCTTGAGTGAAGGGGTAGGACTAACTGCTCTAGAGTTTCAGTAGTATTGTTGGGCTTTAACGATTTTAACTATACCCGATCAAACAATTGGTTAGATCCTATAATTAATGATGAGCATCTATGTGAAAACCCTTTTCTATAAGAGTTTGGAGCACTAAAATAATTTAAGGAAGAGCACCTGAAGTTACTACTATCTGCGGTTACACTTAGGTCAGTAATGAATACCACTTATAGTAAATTGGCACCAATTTGGGACTCACCAAGTTCAAGTTCGGGCATTTATATAGCGCACTACTCACCCAGAGGGTCTCAAGGCGCTAGAGGGAGGGGTTCACTATTTGTCGAATAGCCAGGTTTTCAGTTCTTTTCTGAAGGAGATGTGGTTCTGAGTAAGGCGGAGGTGGGTGGGGAGTGAGTTCCAGGTCTTGGCAGCCAGGAAGGAGAATGATCTGCCACCCATGGTGGTTTTACGGATGCGCGGGACTACAGCGAGGGCCTGATTGGATGATCTTAGTTGGCGGGTGGGAATGTAGAAGGACAGTCGGGTGTTGAGGCATTCGGGTCCCAGATTATAAAGGGCCTTGTGTGCGTGGGTAAGAAGGCGGAAAGTAATTCTCTTGTTGACGGGAAGCCAGTGGAGGTTTTTTAGGTGTCCGGTGATGTGCTCTTGGCGCGGGATGTCTAATATGAGTCTCGCTGACGCGTTTTGGATACGCTGGAGCTTTTTCTGCAATTTTGTTGTAATTCCGGCGTAAAGGGTGTTGCCATAGTCTAGTCGACTCGTGACCAGTGCATGGGTGACAGTCTTTCTTGTCTCGAGGGGGATCCAGCGGAAGATCTTTTTGAGAATGCGAAGGACGTTGAAGCAGGACGACGATACGGCGTTGATTTGTCTGGACATTGAGAGAGAGGAGTCTAGAATGAAGCCACGGTTACGTGCATGGTCTGTGGGTGTGGGTGCTGATCCCAAAGCGGAAGGCCACCAAGAGTCGTCCCAAGCTGAGGGGGAGAATCCTAGGATGAGTACCTCCGTTTTGTCCGAGTTGAGTTTTAGGCGGCTGTTTCATCCATTCGGCTACTTCTTTCATACCTTCGTGAAGATTGGTTTTGGCGGTGTTGGGGTCTTTGGTGAGGGAAAGGATTAGCTGGGTGTCGTCGGCGTAGGAGATGATGTTGAGGTTGTGTTGACGTGCGATGGAGGCGAGAGGACTAATGTAGACGTTGAAGAGGGTGGGACTGAGTGAGGAACCTTGAGGTACGCCGCAGATGACTTCGGTGGGCTCTGAGTAGAATGGGGGGAGTCGGACTCTCTGGGTTCTCCCAGCTAGGAAAGAGATGATCCAGTCCAAGGCTTTTCCTTGTATGCCGATGTTGTTGAGGCGTTGTATGAGGGTGCTGTGACAGACAGTGTCGAAGGCGGCGGAGAGGTCGAGTAGAATGAGGGCCACTGTTTCTCCGTTGTCTAGGAGTGCGCGGATGTCGTCGGTCGCCGCAATGAGGGCGGTTTCGGTGCTGTGTTTGGCTCGAAAGCCGTTCTGTGAGGGATCCAGGGAGTTGTTGGATTCAAGGAAGGCGGCGAGTTGGCTGTTGACGGCTTTCTCGATGACTTTGGCCGGGAAAGGGAGGAGGGATATGGGTCGGTAGTTTTTCAGTTCTGAGGGGTCTGCTGTGGGTTTTTTCAGAAGGGCGCTGAGTTCGGCGTGTTTCCAGATTTCTGGAAAGGTGGCAGAGTTGAAAGAGCAGTTGATGACATCGCGGAGTTGGGGAGCGATGATGGAGTCAGCTTTGTTGAAGATGTAGTGGGGACAGGGGTCAGAAGGCGAGCCAGAGTGGATTGAGTTCATGAGGCGAATGGTGTCTTCAATGGTGATTGGGTTCCAGGAGCTGAGGTTGTTAGTTGGAGGGGTGGGATCTGAAGGGGGTGGGGCGGGTTGGTCACTGGGAGTATTCTTGAAGCTGTTGTGGATGTCGGCAATTTTGTTGTAGAAGGAGGATAGCGCATCGCAGAGGTCTTGGGAGTTAGTGATGTCGTTGGATGCTGAGGAAGGGTTGGTGAATTCTTTGACGATATTGAAGAGTTCCTTGCTGTTATGAGAATTGTTGTCGAGACGGTCCTTGAATGCTGATTTCTTGGCGGATCGAATCAGTTGGCAACAGAATGTATAAAAGACGATTAACTCTTCCCTTAAGGCAAGTGTGAGATGTATATAAATGGGGAGATCTAATGGAAGGAGAAGAATTAATTTATTGGAATGCCTTGAATGAGAAAAGATCTAGATTTAAAAATAATCAGTTTCTGGACTGGTTTAAGACAAATCAAGACATTAATCAAGAAACAACTCCATCTGGCATAGATTTTCAGGACACAGCACCTAGGAAACAAAGTGGGAAGGTGCTAAGGAAACTTAGTCGCCAGAAGAAGCTCAGAAATCGCCAATGCAAGTATGGAACAAATGCTTACCTACAAGAAATAGATAAAACTTACATACAGTGAAATCCTCTTCTTCAAGGAAAAAAACTTTTCACTCTACGGTGTCTCTTGTACTCCGGTAAGGCTGGCAAAAATCAAGGCACAGAGAACAAATACCCCAAATGTTGTGGTAACAATGTGGATTATGTGCATATGTTTGCCAACTGCTCGTAGAGCCAAACATACTGGCAAAATTGTAATACTGTGTTAGAAATACCGAGGCAGAAGATGGTGGTAGGTCTGAATTTTATCTTTGGTATAGTCACTAAAGTAGAGAGAACGGGGATGAACGTGTTTTTCCTTTAAGTGAACTTCTGCTCTTCATGTTGCTGGCCAGCAGAGAAATCTGTAAGAACTGGGTTAAGGCAAGGGCACTTTTACATACAGAATGGCTAGAATATGTGAAATATATACATGCACACTGGACAGGCAATGATTTGATGAACAGAACACACAAATGTGGTCACTCTTGGATAACTGGTTAAACAATTCATACAAGAAAATTCTGAGTCCCATTATTGCACCACATGCAAGGGCACAGGCACACAGCAATGCCCAGTTAAGTGTCAATTTTTGAATGAATTTGCTCATTTGGATACATGGCTGAGGAGGGTTGTACCTATTTAGGACTAAACCTGGCCGAACTAAGATACTTTCACTCAAATTACGATAGAGCATTAGGAGAAGGTAAAAAAAGCCCATCTGTACTGCTTACATCACCAAACAGTGCGGAGCATATTACAGTCAATCAGTGGATGGCTAAAGTAAAAAGTACTGTACTTCAATTCAGGTTACCTAAGTGAAGGTGCATGGACCGACCAGCCAAAATCTGCAATCTTCAACTCGCCCTTATAACCCATCAGCAGGTTTTCCGGCTTTATGTCTCTGTGAATGACTTTCTTGTTGTGACAGTATATTAGGGCATCTGCAAGTTCCTCCATGTACTACCATAAAAGAAAAAACAAAACAAAAAAAAGGCAGGTATAAATTAGAAACCTGCTAAAGCAGCGTTATCATGGACAAACGGGAGCAAACATTCTACTATAAAAATGTGCTTTACTGCAAAACTAACTCACATAATGCCATTTATAATCTAAACACTATACAAATTCTCAACTCACACTATCAAACTTGTAAAACAAGGTTTCTTCAATCAGGCTTTAACAGACCCACACCAATAGGTGTGCAAAATGAGAATGCTACAATGCCAAGACTATGGGGGTTGCAGCTTTGCGTTAAGGCTCTGCACCTAGCCACCACACACCCCTCTAGAAAAAAATAACTGACTAGGACAGGGGAGTTACAGTTTAATACATCTCCAAGGACGGTTACAGAATGAAAAGAAATTCAAAAGTTAAGGTATGCATTAATTGATCATTTCTACACATCCTCAAATTTCACAACTAACACAAACTTTATTGCATTTTCATTAAACCGAGATAGGCATTACAGGAGAATGGTATCCATTACATCCTCCGATTTCACTACATACTTCCATTTATGCTCAGAGCACAGTAGTACTGCTAACAATCTATATTCTTTCAGGAAAATACATTTTTTACAAACATCACTATCATCTAGTCATACACAAAGCAAACAGGTGTTTTAGGAGGCCCTGAAACATCACAAATCAAGTCAAATAACACTTTATTCGATTAATTAAAATCATAAAAGTGGTGACGATAATTCATACATTTGTTAAAAGTACAATAAAATCAGTGTTCATCATATATTTACATAGATTTCATAAAAAGTTAAAATACAGAGGTAAAATTTAAGTAACAAGGGAATAAGATCATATCAGTCTCTATTGCCACTAATCTTTTGGCTTTGTTTCGAACCGCAGCCACCAGGAAGCAGGCAACCCCATAGAGGACCCGGGGGCTGCCTAAAAGTAGTAAGTACATGAGTGCGGGCCTTATCACAAATCATACTAAATGCTTCAAACGCTTTCAAAATAAAAATAAGGTGTAAAAAACTGGCATACAATTAATTGGGGGTTCAAAAAGACTTTCCTCTGAATTGGGTGTTCATCTCAACATCATAAGCTCAAGGTGCAATAATGTTCACCGAGTCAAAGTACCTGAGAGGGCAGAGGGTCCTGCCTTAGATTTCTTTATTGAAGAAATAATCTTTAACGTGCTGTAACACAGCAAGCGGACAACAGAAAGAACACAGATAATCCAACTAACGAATGGGGATTGCCAAAGCAACAGGACTCTCAGGCCACAGCGACACAAGAACAGCGCCTGGACTGGTTTGATGGCCAGGGCTGACCGACTGAGTATTATGAACCTTTATCCTTTTGACACGGGGCGCTGAATGCAGACTGCCTTGATTGTTCTCCTGTGGCTGTGGAAGAGCTGCTATGGGGAAGGGGGGTACAGTGCGGATAGAGGGACCAGATGACTCTTGATAACTATTGTTCAGGGGGGCGGTGGATGGGTTCAATGTTGGTTATTGTCACAGTCTTACCATTTAGTTCAGGTGAAGGATGACAGGCACTCTGCAAAGTTGGGGTGGCGGGAAGTTTCAAGTCCGCAATGCAGGGAGGCAGGGGTTAGTCTGACAAAGGCACTGCAGAGCTTCCCCCAGCCCACCTGCTTCTTGGGTACATGGGTCGTTGCTACTGTGGCACAGACTTCTCTAACCACACTGATGTCTAAACGACACCACACACAGGCTTTTACGTTCCTATCATGGAATGTCATCGGCCTACTTTAAGCAACATGCCCCTAATGTAGTCCTACTAGGAGACTTATTTGAAAGGAAACACCTTTAAACATACTTAACAGGTCGGGCTACAAACTAGCGGCACATGCTCCTTGCAACTGATGGGTGGAGATTCCCAGGCACAGTCCAGCAGATACCCATGGCCCCTTTGTGGCACTCACTAAGAGCTGGGATGGACAGTCAGTCAACATCTGCTCTGTATAACTCAGAAGTCCCGTTTCCTGACCTGGGCTCCCTCCTACTCAAATGACCAGATGGAAAATTGATAATGGGCAAACTTTAATCTAGCGTTGTGCGATGAACGTGACAGTCGGCCTCCCAAACAAACACTCTTCATGACGTTCACTAGCGGATTTTCTTTAGGCACTTGGGTTGGCTGATTTATGGTGGGCCTACAACCCCTATGAGCAGCAATTCACCTTTCATTCTGGGGCAAACAGAATCTCTCCTGCATAGATTACCTGTTGACTCTTACAATTCACATGCATCTCTTCTCAGACACTCATCTGACACAGGGCATCACTCCATGTGGGCCGGATGGGGCAGGACCACACAACGCACTGTTTCACTCAATCTGTGGTATCCATCACTCAAGATCAATTAGAATTTCCCACGGGGTCTGCTACCACGGGGGAATCGATGGAGTTTGCGAACATACAACTGACATCTTAATCTACCCCAGATCGAGAGCTCCTCGAAGAGGAGATCACAACAGAGGAGATAACAGCGATGTAGAAATTGTCCACTGGCAAGTCGGCTGGCCCAACAACTGCAGATTGAATTATACCAACGAGTGACGCAAAAACTAGCACCATATTTCCTGAAGATATTCGTAGTCGCTGGTTTGGTGCGCTGCCCAATACCAAAGTCTGGTTACCATTGTAACAATCTTGAGGATGGGAAGTCGCCTGAGGACTGTTCCTTCTATAGACCTCCTCAATGCAGAGGTCAAGATTCTGGCCACCCGTCTCACCAAGATGATATCAGCCTGATACACCCAGACCAATCAAGCTTTATACATCATTGTAGAATCACACTAAAAAGGAGACCTCTCCATAACGTGCTGAGCAGGGATCCTCAACTACAGGTGCACACACTAGTATTCTCATTAGATGCCCGTATGGCATTTGACTCAGTTGAATGGCCATATATGTTTGAGGTGCTGGCTAGAATGGGCTTCGGTCCGAGTGTTGTAAAAGGAGTACGACTTCTATATGCTGACCCACTTGTGCAAGTGAGGGTAAATGTCCAGTCTTCCAATTGTCACATGGTACACGGCAGGGTTGCCCCATGTCGCTTTTGATATTTGTGCTTGCATTGGAACCCCTGGCACTCTGGTGAAGGCAGTACCCATTGGTCGTGAGCTAGCAGGGGAAAATAAAATATCCTGATATGCGGACGATAGGCTGCTCTGTGAGACAGATCCAAAGCGTACACTAGACCGGTTAATGAAGATATTTCATATATGTGGCCGCTACTCAGGGTAACCGATAAATTGGCGTAACACACAAATTTACAACCTGGAAGGGCTACCACAAAGTTTGCCCCCTGATTGCACATCAGACTTTTTTTTTATTTTATTTTTTTATTGAGTACCTGGGGCCACCTCTTGAAAAATTAAAAATGGGATGGCCAACATTGGAGATCCCTCCTGGGTAGAGCTGCTCTCTTTAATATGAATGTCCTTTCCGCTTTTTTTAAATACGTTTTTCAAAACACGCCCTACCCAGCGCACAGATCATACTTTCAGGCCATAGAAAGGAAGATCAGAATGCTGCTGTTGCCCAGTGCAAAATGCGCAACATAAATGGACACTGGGTTGGTACGATGGTGAAATGGCCTTGCTGGACATCCAAAAGTACTACTAGGCAGTGCAACCGTCCACTATCAATACCCCCCCCACCCCTAAAATAGCTGTCTCTTTGCGCCCCGCCCCAATGAGCCAGCATACCAAAGGGACAAAGCTAGGGCTGCAATGAGGGACAGGTTATCTAAGGGCTCTCTACGGATCTCCCAGGTTTTTGAAACTTAAGGTTATGACAGTAATAGTGGTTGATATCTGGCACACAGCCATTCATACCCTGGTCTGGAGGGGTTAGATCACAGGACATGCCCCTCTGGGACACAGCCGTGTTGGGAACATTGGAATGCCTTCCTGGCTTTGATAAGTGGGACCCATTGGCATCTCCAGAATGGTGGGCTAATGGTAACAAGATGTTGCTGTTCCCTTTACAGACTTACAGCAAGATTAGCATTTAGCACCTAGCAAGAAACATCTGCAGGTCAGACATTCACTGTGGGTGGCGCTGCCAAGTGGAACAGTACTACCAGAGGCCTCACCACTAGAGGACAGGCTCCTCGACAAATATTTGCTACCACGCAAGCCACGCCACTGACATAAGAAAATACTGCAGAACACTCCCGAAGTCCTTACAAGTGCACACAATTGCTCCTAAAGAAATGGACATACATTCAGGTTTCCACCTAGTACATTTGAAAATCCTTTACTGTTCGTATTAACCCGCGGCTATGTTGTTGTTCAAAATGGGTAGGACAAGTGTCAAATGCAGATAGGGTTGTGGCCAAGTGGGTACCTTTTACCACACTATGTGGGATAGGTTAAAAAACATGGCTGTAATTGATTATCTGCACAAAGTGGATCCTTCCTCACCCCAACAAAATGGCACCTCCTGGATATTTGGGAGAAAACAGACATGCTCCATATGGAACGTATATGGCTAACGTTTGGGTTATATAGCAAAAGGGAATATTGCCCTGTTGTGTGTTTGGCGGGGACGAATGGGGTCAAGTACCCCAGTTAGAAGGTTGGAAACACAAATGGACTGGTGCATACTATCCTACAGGGTGGTCTACGAAGGTCAGGCTACCCTTGAAAATGGGTCTAAAATTTGGGGACACTGATGACTATAGAGGTAATATTTGTGGTGCCCCAGACACCGTTGTCATTTGCAAACAGAGGGCCAGGGCGGAGCCATCCAGTAATTCTGAAGATCATACTGCAAGGGGAAGGGTCAAGATTGTAGTGGGAGGTTGGTTTAAAGGGTCCAGGTGTGTGTGATGCCTTGGT
The DNA here is from genome assembly GCF_964261635.1 of Lissotriton helveticus. Classification (NCBI taxonomy): domain Eukaryota; kingdom Metazoa; phylum Chordata; class Amphibia; order Caudata; family Salamandridae; genus Lissotriton; species Lissotriton helveticus. The sequence continues at coordinate 360,521,007 of NC_136071.1, forward strand.
TTTTAACTGTGCTTGATTTTGTATTGTTCTTATTACTGAAAATACCAATACAGAGATTGGAGGGGATTGGAGTCTATACTAAACAGGTGTCCAAAGGACTATTCACACTCTCAAAAACCACCTTTGTATAAGCAGAATAGACTCATATACTCATTTAGACACAAATAAGGACCGAATGAGAGCCCACCTATGAACAAGACTTCAAAATTCCAATAAAAAGATACAGGAACTAGATAGGCTAAGGAGAAAAGGAATGCTGCACCAGCCAATGTCATGAATCTTTGCTGTCATGTAAAGCGGAATAGTTTATAACACTTACTGTGGCACTTCTCTGTTCATCAAACCGGCCACACCTCTGTAGCTCTTTGTACAGCTCACCCCGGGCAGCAAACTCCAGCATTAAGTAGATTCGTTTCTTGTCATGGAAATAATTATAGAACTGAAGGATGTTTGGGTGTCTGTAAAGTAGGTTTCCGGAATGTTAATTCAGCTTGAAGGAAAAATGTGTTCATATTGATAAACAAGAGTACCACCATCCACATTTTGATGCAGCAGTACTTCAGCAGAGTGAATATTTGAGAACTGTGTCACGAACACCACACGGCAAACTGCACAATTTAATTTCAATGGCTTGGCTCAATATGGTGCGCAATGGGAGGGATTGGGGGAATGAATAGGACATTTGACAGATTATTCCTACTTGGGAGATGTAGAGTTGGACACCTATCTAAGGATACAGGCACTGGCATGGGTGAAGGCTAAAAAAATCAAACAAGGGCAATTAAAACAAGCATTGGCATAGCCAATGGGTCTCGCTTTTGGGACCTACAAGTATTTAGTTATGCAGCACAATATCCTTAGTGCAACAACATCAACTGTTGCATGGCTAACTCTCATAAGGTCCCAAAGGTGAGACCTATTGGCTATGCCAATGCTTGTTTAAATAAGTTAGCCTGTCTACCTTTGGTTTTATCAGCATGCCGTTATCTTTTGCAGAACTTGTTAAAGTGTCATTTTTATCTAAATACTGATTAGTTATAAAATCAGGTAACACACGTCTTATGCAAGCCCCTCAATAGCTACAGCAGAAGGTTTAACAGTAGATATGGAAAGTAAAAAAGTAGTCCGAGTTGATGTATTTTCACCCTACTTGTTCAGACCAGATGCATCTTGAATTTTGGAAAATCGTCACTTGATATTGCAATGCCTGCTTTACAACCATAAACAGAGCCATGGTACACATTTTGTTTTCCAATCCACCCATGAACCAGGTATTGCAATACATCCAGGAATGGTGCACTTCTCCACTTGGGGACAACAATGCTGTTCAAAGAAAGAGGAGAAAACAAAAGAAGCGCTTCACTGCAAACTCTGTAAAGTGAGGCTGATGTGTTTGGATGTGAATAAAACCAATCTGGCCACTTTGTGACCACCACGTTGGCTTGCTTTATTTAGTTATGTGTTTATTTTTCACATTTAAAGCTTTTATTTCTCTGTCAGAAAAAGGGCATTTCCCGCAAGAGTGTTTTTCTTTTTTGGATCCATTTCTCAGGGAAGCAACTAAATGAAAGATGGAAAGAGAGGTTGTGAACCGTTTCTTCAAGTCATGGCTTTCATTAAGTGAGGAGCAAGACAGAAAGAAAGGGAATAATAGGGGGGGGGGGGGAGTGAAGGAGTACCTGCCAGCACAGAAAAGAAGAGGACATTGTCCGTCTCTTCTCTGGGCAGTAAGGAAGAGTCAGAGTCCTTTTACTTCTCTGCCAGTCCACAAAAGCAAGCCGAGCATTATCTGAATGCCTTTGCTATTCCTGCCTCATAATTGTGTCTTTATTTAGCAGATTTAGAATTTATTAAAGAACTGAGTGCTGGGAAGTTGTTGCAAGCTGGTACTGAAGGAATTTTTTACTATTGTTTGCCTTGTAATCCCAAGAAATGGCACGGAGAAACTACCTTGTGAGTGTCCCAAAATAACGTATTTTTCAAAAGGAAGATCCATTAACAGGATTAACATTGGATATTGTTCTATAGGGACTTTTGAGAATATTGAAAGGATGCTAGTCCGAAACCACGCCCTCTTCATGACCCTCATTTTTGGGAAAAGCTACAGCAGCTGACACTAAATACACAAACATGGGTTGGTGAGAAATCTCAGTACGGAAACACCGACTTCTACTCTAACCCCCATCCTCTCCTCTAATACCCCTCCTTCGCTCCCCAAACCATGTTTCCTGATCTCTCCTTTAGGAAACATTATGATTAGGGCAAGTGCTTCCAGAAGGCAAGGTAGGACGTTATAGACTGGTCATTCCTAATTACTCAAAAAGTTCTTTAAATTAGCATTTTTTTGTGTAAGAAGCGCTCAAGATGGCAACATGCTATTTTGTTTGAAGCACTAAAAATCTTTCTGCAATCCCTGCTTGCACACAGCAGTCACAAGCCCAGACACTTATTCTGTGCCACCAGGTCAAGAAAAAGAAAAATGCTATCAATCTATGGCTTGTAAAGCGCGACTAAGAGCAGCTGCTGGTCTGTCAAAGGCGCTGTGTTATGCAAAAAGCAGAAGGTATAATAGAAGCAAGAGTTTGGACCCGATTGTAGGTTTCATAGGATTTATCTATATTATCTATTCAGTACTGCACACAATGCAGTATGTGTGGCTGGAAGTAGATTATAATAACTGTGCAATGACGTTGTGAGATGCAGGTGGATCTAATGACGTCAGTCCATCATAGATTGTGTCATTGTGCGTCTATTTGTGCCGCTTTAATATTTTTCTAGACCACATGCAATGTACAAGCTACAGTTGGATGCTTCAGATGCTGGTCCTGTCCTGACCATGACGCTCAGATTGTTACCACTGCAAACCATATGGTTGAGGGCATGCCTTCTCTTCTTCGTCATCTAAATGAAATCTGTGCTTTCCTGGGGAATCTGTGTTTTTTAGAGGTTACTTACCGAAAACCGTGACTTGAAGAAACAGTTCACAACTTCTTTCCTTTAGTTGCTTCCATGTAAAATGGATCCAAAAAAGACAATCTCGCGCGCCTCGCGCTGGCAGCAGGGGGAGGGGAAAGAGGAGGGGGCCTGCACCCATTTCCCTTGCGGCAGCTAGCAGAAACCACATGGTTTTAAGGCTCGCTCCCACAAGGGAATCGCCAAACGGGCACGTGTTGCCATTGAAAGCAATGCAACGCATGCACGTTTTTGGAGCCAAAAACAGAATTGATCACTAAAGGTCTGCTACGCAGCACATGCGAGACCTAAAAAGGTCTTACTATTGAGAAATAATGGGTGAAATAACAGGTTCCCTGCTACTGATTGCAGTCTTTTGTCCATCCAAATGATAACAGTAAAGCTTGCTATTGATAAAGTGGTCTGTTTGGACATGGACCCATGCTTCAATACTAGCATCTCACTACTTAAATCTACACATTTCTTTCCAGATATGCCAAAAGGGGAAGATGCCATAAGTAGTCATGTTTTTTTCCCTAAGTGTGTGTGATGTAAAAATATGTTAACCACTCCATAGTTTAATTGTACGCACAGACATGAAGGAACATACCGGAGGTGCGACTGAATTTCTATCTCACGCCGAAGCTGGTGCTCCACACCCTCCTTTTCCAGTTGAGACTTGAAGAGCACTTTTAGAGCCAGGATGTAATGGTTGTCTCGAAGACGTGCCAGGTAAACATTCCCAAACTTCCCCTTTCCAAGAGGGCGACCAATGTCAAAGTCCTCTATTTTGAATTTTTTGCTGATTTAAAGAAATACATATACATACTTAATTTATTAGCATAATGATGATTCTAACAAATGAACGAAATGGCAACAGTAATAGAATGCATTGAAGGAAGATGCCATTAGTTTAACACGAGAATAACAGGAGACTCAGACATTGCGCAAACATGATTTTTTTATATCGATACACAGCAGGATTACACTTTTCGAAGAGAAAATATACAGGACTGCGCAACTTTTTTTTCTTACACATGCAACTGTACGTCAATAATTTAGAAATTGTATACGTAAATCAGAGGTAAAGTTAACATTCACATAAATGTGCCTTTACATTACATGCCCCTTAAATGGGAAATACATTTTGAACCTGATTAAGTTCCTCAAGTTTCTCAGCAACCCGACTGTAGTCCTCCTCTGCCCCATAAGAAATAAGACTTTAGCATTTAAAATTACATTAAAATCTGCAAGCATGTCCCCCCTCTTCTGTAAAAGAGTACCTTGGTAAAGTCTCTGCCTCTAGAGTGTTGCAACTGGGATCAACTGGAACTCTTCCTGGAACTGCTAACAGGAAAGGAAAACAAATACATATTAAAAAACTATTAAGCCCTTGAGCAGTCTTCAAAAATAATTAAACAAATCCATTGTGTGAGATTTTTAGGGACATACAAGCTCAATGACTACATCAGGACATGGACCTTGTCTGGTAATTGCACAGGAGCATGGAGAATAACAGAACCATTCTTAAAGCCTCATTTGTTTCCCCAAATTTGGACAAAGAATATAAATGAAGTGTATATCGGATTTCAGTTTAATTTTGGGAATATGCGCTCTCTCAGTCCAGGGCCTTGCTTCCGCAATAGCTACCTGTTCCTTTCACACCCTTCAGCCAAACTGTGCAGTCACTCTTCCAATGTGTTTTGAATTTCTCCGAAAGAATTATAGTCTTACCCCAACTAATACGTCTCCATTTTTACGAAACTGTGTGCATCACAGTGGCCCATTAGCTCATTTGCTGGCCCAGGTCCTTTAACCTTCCTCTGGCAAACTTAATTTTGGCCTTCTCTCTATTACTCACCCTCCTTTTGCACCTTGCTTTACAGTTCCTCTCTTCTAAATTGTGAAGCATGTATTCAGTGGCAGTACACGAGATGTCTTCATTGAAATTGTGACATGGGTTTGAAAAATGTTATTGACAACGTATTTTGCTGTGCCTTTTTAGCTATAATGATGCAACAAACCTATTTGTGTTTTACACAGCGGGGTGAATACACCTGCATTAGAAATGGAAAAATCGCATGATACAAAGGTGAAAACTGATGGATCCGCCTCAGAGCGTTAGGATAATTTTTTATTTAAATCGTGAAGCAGTTCAGTTATACACAAATTGCAAAATAATGACATTTACTTCTAAAGATGGGAAAAAATCCGGTGGGGTGTTAAGGGGCCTTTACTGCCAAAAAGTTCAATATCTCCTTTTAGGGATAGACAAGATTTTGCTTTTCCTGCAGGTGCATTTCATGGCTAAACGGTACCAGGAAGTGATCAGACTGATCGACTGGTCTTTGAAAAAAGTGAGAAATTCTCTTTTGGAGAGGACCAAACCAGGTTGTAGAGCCTGAGATTCGTGTTGGTCTTCATCTGTTTTATAAGCTTTTGTCAAGAATGCAAGATACACAACTTGACTACTGAGTATAGCTCCCTCTAACATGGGTGCACCATACATCACCAAGAAACCTAACCTCAACCACATAACACGATGAGCAGCGCAAAAACTGCCCCCTTCTATGGGAAGTGTGAGGAGCAGTGGCGGCCCTTTGCAAGGCCAGGCAGAAGAGCAGCTATTCTGCCTTGGGCATATTGGACATGCAGCAGGTTACAGATCTCAATGCTTCTACACCCAATGCTTGCTCTGTTAATGTAAGCGGCCTGCTAAGGTTTTGCAGAGGCGGTGCGGCGTTATGGCAGTAGTGTCGACTGGAACAGGGGCACCAGGTACGGGTTCAGGCTTGCATCAACGGTAATTTTTTGGGGAATGCCCCTAGAAAAGCTTCTGAAATGCCTTCCTAATATCGACTGGTTTTTATTTTTTTGTAAACTGCAGCGCCCCTGAGCCCAAGGTTACTGTGAGCTAAGACTAGGAGGTGGTAAGAAGACAGTGCAGTCTCTTTCCTTGAAATTAAAACGATTTTACATGCCCGTGATTGCATCAATTGTCACCCGTTTGGCTTTGAAATGTGTGATTTACTTGCCTGTGATTTTCATTTTACCTGTTGAATTGGGGGATTTGCAATCCAAAATATATTTTTTCACATTGCCCATGGCTACCCGTTTTCCCCTCCTAATTTCTCCCTTGCTCAAACCGGTGTGTTAAGCAATCGACCCCAGTTCCCATTTTGTGTTAGCATGTGAGTGAAACCAGAATCTTCCCCCACACATTCCCCCCTTAACAAGGATATTATGAATCAGAGAGTGCTCCGAGATAGCAGTAATCAGCTGTTAGCTGTGTTTTAGGGATTATATGTTCATTTTTTTGCCGGTAGAGTGAGTAATGTTTTGTACAAACAGTATTGTTAGAGGGCAAAGTTTGTTAGGCCCTTAATTGCAGGATTCCATGTTGTGGATTGAGCCAATCTATCTTCTAGCAGATTCTGAATGGAGGAGCAGCTTTCAACTCCGTGGCCAGTAAGCAGTGCCTTAGGTTGCAGGGCCCTTATATAGATATTAGATGCTACATGTGTGCACCACTTGGTGGTTGCATCTGGCGTTTCTATTGGATTAGGGTTAGTGGTCTCATTGGTTGGGTATTGGAGGGTACTAATTGGTTCCTGGGTCAGTTATTCAATTGATGTAGGGCTTGGGGCTAGTGATTTGATTGGTGGATAGGTTAAGCCTTGGTTCCTGGGGCTGAGCTTTGGATTCGAGGCTGGGGCAAGCGCTAGGTTTTTTATTGGACGTAGGGTTTAGGGTTTCCTGTATGATTGGCTGCTGGGACTAGGGTTGGGCTTTCTATTGGACATAGGGCTTAGGACCAGATTGGGTGCTTTGACTAGGGCTGTGATTGGTTGTAAGTGCTTGGTCTCCTATTGGGCTTAGGGCTAGTGTTGTGATTGGTTAGGGTCCTCACTGGCTGAAGGCGTCCCCACTAGTGAAGGGGCCAACTAATTACTAGGGCTATTTAAGGCCAGGGGTTAGGGCGCCTCAGCCCGGGCGTCAGGGCTAAGGGCGGAGAGGACAAGTGAATGTTCAAGACTGGTCAGGATTAGGGCCAGAAATGCTGCCCAAATGTACATACACCAGCACCCACCCTATCCCATCCCACAACCAGATTAACACGGACTAAATGTACTCCACTCATTAACTATAAACTAACCCTATTCGCAGTTCAATGTCTCAGCACCCACTACTAAACAACACCTATACACCCTTCTATCCCAACTAACACACATTTCCACCATTACCTACACACAGTATACAACTCAATCCTATACCACTAACCAATCCAGTCACCACTAGCACAACCCAAATCCACACCATATTTAACTATATCCCATCCAAACACACATGCCCCACTCTTACTCCTAACAGACCCCTTTTTGTCACTAACAAACCTATACTCAACCTTCCATCATCCTTCCTACCAACGCCATCCTCTTCTTTCTACCACAATAACACAACCTTCTAACACTTGCACTCCACTAGATCACACATTACCTAATGAAGCAAACAAGTCTAAGACAAACTCTTAACTTTACTTCATCCCTTCTTACACACAACAAACTCTACTCACAAACACATCACCACCCCCTTTACCTTACAACTTCCACTCACAAACAAAGTGCTTCAACCACTCATCAGGGGTAGCAAGCACTATATAAAATGCAAACCTTTTTCCCCCTCTTCTATCCCTCAGCTATCCTTCTAAATCCAAAAAACTGAATAATATCCACTACTCAAATTAATTTCTATATTCCACTATACTAATTCACCACTAATCCTTTATGGGTTCTGGAGTAGGAGCAACTTGCTGAAAAAGCACTTTGACACCTCGTCAGGGGTCATAATTGCTATATAAACGCAATTACAAAACAATACAATTTAATAATTGAGCAATTGGTCCAGAGAGTCTGCAATCAATCTGATGGCTCTGGCTGGAAGAGGAGCTGCGATAACACTGAAAGTAAGGGAATACAGAAATTAAGGGAATCCAGAACAATCAACTGTAGTATAAACAAGTAGAAATTGAAGGGGACACGTTTATTTGGCTTCCAACTCCACAGCCCCCAGGAGACAAACTGCTTCCAACCACCTAGGCTGTGTCTTCCAGGAAGCTTGGTGTTTATTTGTATTTCTCCGATTTCAAAGTGAGAGGATTTATGTGACAATCATGCTGGCCAGTGGGGTTCTGCTTGAAGATGGCTGTACAGATATATTTTTTTCTAGCCAAAAAAATATAAATGTCTGAATGAACTGAGCTGACGATCAAATAAATACATTGGGGGAGCACATTTCTACACTATTGTTTGTGCATTGTATACTTTTATCAGGAAAACTGTAAGCAAGTGCATACTTCAGACTGCATCACTGCACTTAGCCTCTACTCTACACCACACCAATGCACTCTACTTCACACTACTCTATGCACCACTGCACTCTACACCACTCCATGCAAATGTACTCCACCCCCTCCAAATGCACCACTGCACCCTACCCCACAACACTGCACTCATCAATGCGCTCTATGCCACTACTCTATACCACTCGATCCCGCACTACTTCTCCATGCCACTTCACTCTGAAACAATACACTACTCCACTGCAATCAACGCTGTCCCACTATGCAACTGTGCTCTGCACCCCTTAACACTGCACACCTCCCTCCCACACATACTTCATGATGCAACTCCACTGTGCAACTCCACTGTGCTCTACGACAATCTACTCTGCACCTCTGTACTTTACGCCACTTCACTCAACTATGCTCTACTCCATTAAACTCTGCTCCCTTAACTCTATTCCACTCTGATATTTTATGACACTACTCCACTGCGCGATGCTCTACGTAACCCCCTCGATGCCACACTACTCTACGCGATCTAAGACCCTCTACTCCACTGCATACTATGCCACCCCAACACTGTGCTCCAGTCAACTCTACGCCCTTCCACTCTCCTCCCTCAATCACATTCCACAACACTGTACACTACTACGACACTCCACTCAACTTAACTGTATGCAACTCTGTGCTACTCTATGCCACTCTACGACACTCCACTCCACTTTACCATACTAGCATGCTGAATAGCAGCCACTCTGGTGTACAACATTGCTAAAACATATTGGCAAAAAGCCAATAGCTCCTGTATAGGCGAGACCTATGGGCTTGGTCAATGCTCGTTATGGGTCTTGGGCTTGCAGAGATCCAAATTGTCGTTATTGTGTCTCATCTGAAAACTTAAGAAATGACGTGTCTGAGAAAACACTGTGTCCCAGCTGGTGCAAAAGCGACAGAGTACTCCGCCCATCGATACGAGGCCAGAAGCAGTTGCACTCATCTTGCGCTATCAGAGCAGACCATGAGCATCAACCATTTACCCTCTCCCTTTCTTTACCAGCAGCTCTCAGAATTCAGTGCATGGCTCCAATTCACCAGCAACAGGGCTTAGATGAAATTGCAGCATATTGGTCAAAGTTAATTGCACAAAAACTGTCAACACTAATAATTGACAAACGTCCAAACAGGCTATGTTTGTTAAAGCTTGCAACGATGTACCGTTTAGATGTACAAACACCCCCTGCATGTCTTAACATTACCATAGTACATTTCCTTTACTGCCACACATTGTAAGATGGCCTTTGCAAACCAAGTTGATGTTTCCATATAACTGTAAATGCCCATGCAAATGTCTTCACCAGCTCAACACCAATGTGAAGAGGACTAGAGAATGGCAAGAACTGAAGGTACTGCGAAGACCTTCATCGACCACCGCTTCCCAAACTTACATGAGATTCAACCCTGCACAAAGCTTTCATTTCAAATACACCTCCTAAATCAGGTTCCTTTGTAAATACATATAGTTGTGATACATAGAATGCAATGCCTTTTTCTGGGGCTCAATCGCCATTCTTCAAGTCCAGTCCTCTTATGTTATCCACCAAACGAAATCACAACTTGCATCCTTCTCTGACAGTAAAAATAATATTTTGATAGAATAATCACCAGAGCTGAAAGAAGAGCCCACGGTCTGGCCACTTAAATAGAAATATATAACCAGTGAACAAGTAAAACCAGTACAGGCTCCAAATGTTCTTAACTATGAATCCAAAAGAACATATTAGGCAGCCTGCACTCCAGAAGCATCCCAAAATGCAGCATATTACTTAAACAGTACTTTGAAAAGAGATACCGTAAAAAAAAAACACTTATTTTGTGGTTTTCGTAGTACCATACATACATATTGTCCCTATTGTAGAACAAATCACGGTTACTGCAAAAACACATCACAGACGTCTCAGAAATTAGAAGGAGTAAATCCATATTATACAAAAATCAGAACAAAGAAATAGATATGCATAGGGATTCCTCACCAGAAATCTGACTTCCTGTGGTTACAACTCTGCTTGCACTGGCCATTGCTCTCTGAGCCAGGATGGACTCAGAGGGAGTTGAGAACACAGAGACGAAAGGCTCCTTGCGAAGGACGCGCTGGGGGCCCGAGTGTCCCAGGGGAGTGCAGGATGCCAGGATCTATCAGAAAAAAATAGAGTACAAATAATAAATGTACTTTGTGACAACAACAAAATCTCTGCTTAAGAGATTCATTTTCATAAGATTTGTCACCCTTAGAAAGAATTATCCGCCAGATGTCCACACTTGCAAACCATGCCACCGGAAAACTCACTGATAACATTGCAATTCAACAATCTTTATTCGATCTATAGTGATCATTAAAGATAAATACACAAATACCAATATCATTAAAAACATTGTACAACAGTGACAATAAAAACATGAATACATCACCACTGAGAACACACAAAAAACGATGCATTAGAAAAACACAAAAATTCATAACATATGATAATTAATCGCCAAGTACAAATTAACATTAATTATACACCCTAATCTATCGTTCCTTTTCTTAACTGGATATACCATTTCAGAGAAAAAAAAAAAAAACACTTCAGGCGTACTTAAGAATTGTAAATTAGCAGAGTTTCTCAGCATTAGTACAATACAATTTTGAATGTATATGGGCAGACAAGGTTTGGTCTCCCTCGATATAATAAATAGAAGTAAAAATGGGACACTCAATCTGTCCCAGAAATACTATTGAACAGAGGGTTGGGGAGGAAGTCCTAGTTCTTATCCATTTCAGAAGAGCCCAAAAATGCTCGCTATCCTTCCTGGATGCTGCACTTTCCAATAATTCCCCATCCCTTTTTATAAAGTTCCTTCATCCTACTTAAGAGAGCAACTTTCTATTCTTGTTTCACCTATCGGATCTCAGAAGCTACACTGTGATGGGCACTCCATGATTTTCTGAGCCTGCGGTTGGCACTGGAGAAAGACCCATCCAACCACAGAGTTCTCATTGTGTATAGAAATTGGTTTCAACAGACATCCTAATTATATATGCCAGGCTGTTACAGTACTGCATCTTCATCCCATGGTCACCATCAGACAAGCAGTCTAAAAAGATACCTAAATGGGATGTAACCAGAGTAGTTAATTTTTCAATTGGGTTACTGAACCGCCAGGCTGATCCTAAGCCATCCGTAGAGCACTGGGTGATAGAAACTAAATTAGCGCTACACTGATATCTATTAAATCGGCAATGTAGCAAAGGCACACAGTGTATGGTCATCCCCTAATCTGCAAATACAATATCTCCTTTAATGAACTAAGATACAAAGTCAGAAATTAAAAAATTCGATAACTGAAGCTCTCCCAGCCCCTCTATACAAGGGTAAAACTATATAAACCCCCTCCAAATACTTCAAGAAGAATTAACCAACCCATTAGCGGCTAAACAATTAATAAGTTTGGTCCCCTGGAGTCCAAATAGCAGCAGTCCCTTTACACCTGGGTCCCGTGGACAGCCATGAAGCTTAGCACTAAAATCACTGCACAAAACATAGTGGTTTTGTGAATGCTTATTAGCACCAGAGGGTTGCAATTTAGCAATAAAGCTAAATAATTCAGTGAAATGGGCACAGACTACTACAATTATTACAAAAGTCAAGTCAAATAAACAGTGCGGTCTGGGAAATACAAAGTATTCATGCCAAGAAAGAAAGGCTAAGCAGTTTTGATCAGTGTCACCTCTACCTGGAAGCTCAGACTGATCCATATGACTAAACCACCCATAGCTCGCTTCCTTAGTGACAAAGTTGCAGGACAAGAATAACAAGCATATCCTTCAAGGTGTGGTGCATCTGTAAGCCAAGTCTCCTGAATTGTTATTATATTGTACTTTGAAAACAAATGCCTCACAGTCTTTATTGTCACTCACTGTTGTTAACATTACAAGCCTACTACCTGTAAGGCAGAGGTTTTCAAATTGGGGCCTTAATTTGGATAGTGAAAGAATGAGAGGCAATATGCAACCCTGTAGTGGGCCATCACTAACATCGTTTGTCGTGTAGATCCTGGCTGGGAGTAGGTGTCTAAGTGGAAGGACTCAAATATTCTCCAAAACTCGCCCCCCCTACAAACTTCCGACCATAACACTGTGGAGACTTTTATAATAGAGTAAGGCCGGGCTGAGTAGAATGCTTGGCAATCATGTAGTTGATTGCATCTTTTTAAAATGGTAACACGTACCTGCAATAATTAATATTGCTAATGTAATAGAATTTTCAAAAATTCTGGGGTGCCCGATGAGATCGATAGGGTACGGCATTAAAAAGTTTCAAGTCCCCTGCAGTAGGGCCACGTTCCCTCTGAAGCTTACCTTGGAATTGTTTCCAGAGACAGCGGGGTTCAAGTTCTCTTTTGAAGACATGCTGTGAAATGGATACAAAAAGGGATTTACAACGAGCACTCCCTGCAACTGGTCACTGAGAGCATGCAAGGAAAATACACATCACTTCTAGCTTGCAGAACCAGGCAAGCAGCGGTTACACTACTACAGACAAGCCAAGGTAGATCATACTTTCACACTGCTGCAAACACGACTAGAGTTCCAATTCACATATCCTCTCAGTAGCAATTTAGACCTCACCCACTTTAATACATTGGCATTTCCATGTACTCCAACACCAACTGCCAAAGCATTCTACCATCGAGGTGTTTACACTAAACGTCCTTCTTCACCCATCACCTCGTGAAGAACGAATAATCAATGCCCACAAAAGAGGAGTACAACTTAAGGGAGAAACAACGGCTTGAAAACCTCGCCGATCTTAGAACAATGTCTCGGCACACTTTCTCTAAGCACCTCGAACCCTAGTAAAATGAGACGAGTTGATTCTGAACCTCAACGCCATCTGCCCAGACACTAAGAAGTGACACTAAATGGCATAACACACAAACCCTCTTACCCGATGTTCAGGTGTCTTCTGCTTTTTTTTCACCAGCAGATGACCTAAAAGCTAAAATCCACTCCCCTGTGCGGTACTGTTTTCGAATTTCGCTGGTTTGGCACCCGATTGGTCGAGGGAAGAAGCGCCGATCAGATCTACGTGATGACGTGGGTTCCCCGCTGCCCGTTTCCGCAAAAAAAAAAAAAAAAAAAGGCGAAGAAAGACTATAACTGCTGTTAGGGTGTAGAATACACGTTGACTACCGGGATCAAATCGGCTGTGGACGGGGCAAATTCGTGCGAAGTATCGTTTTGCCCGACTTTGTAATAATCTCTTGGCACTTTTCGATTTTTCTTATTATTTTCAAAACTTACCATTTTGTATCATTTTCTGGAATCTAGAAAGCAAACTTTAGTTCCACTGGCCGTAAATGTATTTCAGCTGCAGGGCGATTCACAATGAAGGGCTCTAAGCAATACCAACGGTATCCGTGAATCATACATCCGAAATCAACAACTCAAATACAGAGCATCAAACGAGCGCCGTTCTCGCTCGCTTTCTCCCCTCTGCAGGTTCCCGGCCTGTGTAGGCCACCCCCTTCCCTCTTCTAGGCAGCTCGCTCTGTGATGCAGTGGGTCAGGGAATGTATTTCACTTATCGCTTCTTTTTGTTACTGTTTTAATATAGCGCGAACTCGATCCGAAGGCGTTGGAGAGCTTTACATGAGCACCAGTTACATTACTCTATTGTCGTCGAAATTAATTTTGATATACTATCTATTGCGAGAGGATACCAACCAAACATACGCTTTACCCTGATACTGTGTAGGGTAACAGTGTAGGATAGTAAATCATACTTTTCTTGAATATTTTGATTCCTCACTCAGGCACTGGAAAGTGTCAAGCCAGGGCATCTTGCACGCGAGGAGATATCTAAGCAAGTGTACAATTTCTTTCTTTGATGTCAAACTGGCTTGCTTTAGAAAGACAGGTTATTCAGTCCACAGAGCAGCTGTGTGCAGGGGTGCTGTTGCAATGGGACTTAATGCGGAGAACTTCCACAGATCTGTGCTGACATATGAAATTAATTTGAGCGGTGGTCATGCAAGTCTGGTATTTGGGTTGTAATGTATAGTGGGGGGATAGAAAAAAAGAAGGATTTTGCATCGATATACAGCTTGGTTCCTCTGATGAGGCATCAACGCACTATTTGAGAAGTAGCACGCTACTCTGGAAACCAAACAGGATATGTGGTGAAATATGAAATTAATTTGAGCGGTGGTCATGTGAGTCTGTTAGTTGGATTGAAAAGGATAGAGGAGGAATGGGTCTAGAACATGTTTATTTGGAGATCATAGTAGCAGGAGGAGGTTTGGGATGAGTGGTGGGAGAGTCAGAGGGAAGGGTTTAGAAAGCTTGTTTAGGAGATCTGAATAGTAAAATAGGTTTGAGATGATGCAAGGGAGGGGTTGAGGAGGGAAGAGTCTAAAAAGGGTTATTTTGGGGGTCATAGTAAGAGAAAGTAGGCAAGAGTCTAGAAAGGGTTATTTTGGGGATCATGGTAGTCAGAGAGCGCAGGTAGAGGAAATATTGAGAGAGGTATAGGGAGAGTAATAAGGTAGTGCATTGGAGAGAGTAGTAGTTTGAGGTTTGAGATGAGTCCTGAGAGTTGAGGTAGAGGATATTTTGAGAGCGGTATGGGGTGAAATATAGGGTAGTGCCTTGGAGATACTGTATGAAGAACAACACTCAGTAATATTGATTGTTCCTCTATTTTAATTCTGATTGGATTGCCTAGCCAAAACGTGTTTCGTCTGGGTGGTAACCCAAGACTTCTTCAGGGCTTGTAGGCAAGTGAGGTGTCATGTAGGAGCTCCGCCGGTTTTAATTCCGTCCTGGCTGGAATGGGAAAATAAAGGTTTTCTGCGGATGCGGGTGGTCCTGAGGTATGGACTGGTTACTAACAGTGGTCGTCACCACACGCAGCACACTCGCTGCCAAAAACGTTTAGCAGACAATACTCCTCGGCTCCTAGGTGCTACACGCAGCGAATACCTGTTGGAACTAGTTCTTGTTACAAACGCAACAGAGGAGTGCAGTCTCCACGAGCTCCATTACATGGTCCATACCTCGGTTCCACCTGCATCTGTGTGAGAGCCGCTAGCTTTCACACATTACATACCACACGGAGAACATGGCAGAAAACCAGGGACTGGGTTTCACAGAAGACGATATCAGTCTCATCCTCTCAGACCCACCGCTTCTGGCGGACCTCAACGTAGCTTCTTTTATTACCCAAACGGAGGATTGGGACCACCTGAATGAAAAAAGAGGAATAGAATACGCACTATCCTCCACGGAGTCATCCTTACGGAATATGTACGAAACAATACAGCCCCTAGAGATCTCATAGTCACCAATGCCCCACGCATCTTCCTTGAGGATGCCACTTTTCGAAAAGATTGGGCGCAGATAGCATGGAGATGCATGTGTGACTGGATGATTCTCATCATCCAAACGGCTAAGAGGTTATCCAATGCTATTCTTATAGAGATTCAAGCTACAGAGGCTCATTTTAAAACCACAATGACCTCCTAAGAAGAAACTAGAAGATACCAACATGGAGATAAACAAATACAAAGAGGGGCTGACCCAAGCCAAAATCAAAAAATTCCAGAAGGATCTGAAGAAATTTTCATCCCTGTAAACCTACCCGTATGCTGAAAACGACTTAAAACCAACAAAACACTCAGACACCTCAAGAGGCTCTTCAGATGAGGACTCATCTGCCAGTAGTAGCTCCAGCACAGGGAGCTACCGGAACAGATAACGGGGAAGAGCAAGAAACAACAGTTGGCAACAACCATGGCCACAACCTCCCCCCAGGTACAACATGCAGTTCCAAACCCCATACCCCCAGATGAACCCACATTTCATGTATGGCTGGAACCCCCCCTTTGGATCACCCCCACCATACATGAACCAAAACCAAGGGTTCAATTTTTTAGGGGGAGGCCGCCGTGGATGCGGCAGGAGACGCTGACAAACCCAGGTCCATTGGGAAGACGACCAACACTGAGGAGCCCAAACAAGAAGCAAGACAAGGGACCAACAACCAGGCCCGAGCTCCAGGTAAACCGTGTGACCAACCTTTCTTCACATGAGCTCACCCATACTGAAGAAACCATCCTCAACAAAGGACTAGGATTTGCACCAACCACCAAATTGGATAAATTCCAGCTGCACTGTGAGCTCGCAGAATTCTTCCGCAAGTTCAAACTCAAAGCCTTCTTCGAAAATCTCTCTGAGCAACCAGATTCCGGAATACAAGGCGACACCCACTTTAAAATCAAATCTACCTTCATCCCACCACCCAACGCCATACCGCCGGAAATATTAGTCTATGAGCAAGCTGTCTTCAAAGAGATAGAAGCTTTAAAGGAAGACCACACCTTCCAAAACACGAGCAACAAGGAGCGACAGGCCCTAAAAACCCTCAAAGCCAATGAAAATATAATCATCAAACCAGCTGATAAAGGCGGAGGCATTGTCATCCTGAATAAAGAAGACTACCGCAATGAGTGCAAACGCCTCCTCAATGACACCAAAAATTACCAGAGACTTACGGAGGACCCCAGTGCTCAACTCAGAACCAAAATCTATGACTTGGTGACTGAAGCGGAAAACACTGGACAAATTACCAGACAGGAAGCCCAATTCCTCACCACTACAGAAGGGAAAATTCTGTATTTCTATACTTTTCCCAAGATACACAAGAACAGGATGCCACCTCCTGGACGTCCCATCGTCTCAGGCATAGGGTCACTGCTGGAACCCCTATCTCGCTACTGCGACTTCTTTTTACAGCCCATAGTGCAGTCTACTAACACCTACTTGAAGGACACTAAAGACCTCCTAAGACTGATTAACAATCTGACATACAACCCAGAGACTTCTTTTCTTGTCAGCCTTGATGTGGCGAGCCTCTACACCAGCTTGCCACAAGACGACACACTCACTGTACTCGATTTGGCTCTGGACAACACCGTTTGGAACTACCACACTCCTAACCAATTCATTTTAGAGTGTGCATCATTTGCACTCAAAGACAATTACTTTAAATTTAAAGGCGAAATATACCTGGAAAAATATGAACTTCCATGGGAAGCGTTTTCGCTCCCAATGTAACTGGGCTTTATGTCCACAACTTTGAAACAACTTACCTTTTCTTTAACAACAGACCTCAAATTCCCCAGATCACATTCTATAAACGTTACATTGATGACATTTTACTAATCTGGGAGGGTGACGAAGATTCCCTCAAAACCTTTCGTCAGTGGATCAACACCTGTGACCCGAAACTCAAGTTCACTCATAATATCCATCGGCACAACATGGTTTTCTTGGATCTGGAGATCATAGCTGATAATGGAACACTTACAAGTAAAACACATTTCAAATCTACAGCCCACAATTAATTGTTACACTACTCTAGTTTTCACCGGAGAACATTACATGAAAACCTCCCTTGTGGCCAATTTCTGCGTTTACGCAGGAATTGTAGCGATGTACATGATTTCAAAGTTCAGGCAAATGCTCTTAGCATCAAGTTACTGCACCGAGGCTATCCCAAAAAGATAACAGCAAAAGCACAAAAACGTGCCCGCAATCAGAATCGAGATGGCCTACTTGAGACTATTGAACGCCCTGATGTTTCCATTCCACTCACTTGTGTGGACACACACAACTTTGTCTCTACCAAAGTGTCTCAAATCATCAAAAAAACTGGAACATATTGCAAACAGGGAAACTAAAATGGGAAAAACCCTTGCTATCTTTTAGAAGGTCCAGATCCCTAAAATACACCCTTGTATCCACGCGCCCCAAACAACCTCCTCAATATAACAACACAGTTCTGAACGCATGGGGCCTGCCAAACATAGTGGGTCACTACCCATCCGGAAATTGCAGTGTTTGCCACATTACTGAAATAACCAAAAGTCTATTACTATAACCAGGTTAAACCTGGGTTATCAGGAAGCACATTAAGTGCAATACTGCACATGTCATATACCGCATCATCTGCCCCTGCGACCTCACCTACATAGGCATGACCAAAAGAAAAGTGAAGACTCGCATCTGTGAACACCGCAGCACCATCCGCTGCAAGAAAAACACCACCAAGATGACCACCCATTTCCTAGAGGCAGGTCACACCACTAAAGACATGCGGTGGGTCGTAATTGAAACATTGGAACCGACCACCCCCAATATCCAAAGTCGCCTTCTGGAAAAGGAACAGCGATGGATTTATCGCTTATCCCGCCATTTGACTGGTTTAAACAATACCATTCCTTGGAATTCCCTCAGCAAGTAACTGTGACATCACCCAGTGCATAGACTCCAGCCACTCGCATCACACTGGGATTGATTCCCGCAATGGTCACTTAGCCTGTCATCACAGCTTTACAATTTTGTAGACCAGCCCTAATGGCACCCTTATCCTTCGCTCTCTCTTACCACACTGATTCCCCCTTTGTACCTCTTTCAGCCATCTGGCTTCTCCTGGGGCATCTCATTTTGACCTTCGGCTCATCTAAATGTCACAAGACGCCTACTTATTAATGGTGCGCCTAGTTTGAGCCATTTTGTTTATCAGCCCTAGATTTGCCACATGTTCGACCCTCGGGCTTTTAAACTCGCCACATTCTTATGTTCACAATTGATTGCATTAACATCCTTCAATATTTTTTACTGCCATAGTCCATTCTTAGGATGCCAATATCAGTCATGCGCTCCTTTCTTTAACGCGCTCCTTCACACTGAATCCTACTTTTAGGAGGTCCCCAGCACTAATACGGCTGATTAGGGAATTTTCACATCATTCAATATGGCGCCCGTACATGCGCCGTAAGCCCATAGAGAGCGCTCTAGCTGTTTCTCTGATGGGCATGCCCACACGCCGAGGCTCTTGTTATTTGGTCCCCGGCACCCACACAACAGGCAGCAGCCGTTACCACGGGAGACCGAAGTAGGTTGTAGCAGGACATCCGTCATAACGAAGTAAGATGCCACAGCCTATGAGCACGCTATGCTCAGCGCATTCACTTACCTTTATCGCAGATATGCTCAGACACGTATACGACTGTTAGAAATGGGATTTCTGGTTGGCTAAGGCTTGCGCCGAAACCAGGCAGAAACCACCACTATAGTCAGGGCGAGGGAGTTATACGGCAAAGATAACCCCTGCTCACCCCCTTGGTAGCTTGGCACGAGCAGTCAGGCTTATCCCGGAGGCCATGTGTAAAGCATTTGCGCACACAGCAACAGCATTCCAGGCACACTACAAAAGGAACTCCACACAAGGTTATATCAAAAATAGCCTTTGTATTCTCATAACACATAAGAATAGTAAACACATAATATACAATGTGCCAACTGGCATAGGCAATTTTCACAAGGGATTATATACCCCTTACAGGGCCACATGGACCACTGTCAGAACCATCACAAAGCGAACTTGGTAAAAGTAAAACAGAGCATAAACGTGCAACCAGTAAACACTGGTAATCACTGTACTTAGCATCAGCCTGTAACATAAACTACATTATGCACAGTTTCACATTGGGCGCAAATTACATTCTGTGCCAACCTCACCAGCATAAACACATTATGCAATTTCTCACAAGTCTAATCGCATTAGACCCTAACCTCCTAAGCATAAATCACATTAGGGGCATAAATCACAGAGTGAAACATAACCTCACTAGCATTAACCATAATATGCCAACCAACCTCATAATCATAAAAGACCACATTTTAGAGTTATAAGACAGGGTGCTTAAAACATACTACATGAATTACATTTTCTAGCACCAACACCACATTAGGGCCTGGCGCCCTACAATCCCAACAGCCCCCCCTGGCCAACTGGCCATCTCAAACGGGCTCAAATGCCCTATGTCCCAGAGTCAGGGCGCGCTGCCAATGCAGCGACAGTCAAGGGTGCGCACTTTGCACAGGCCTAAACGTAGCAGCTGGCACTAAGTGCTGCACAGCTGTGAAGACAAGGGGAGCAAAGGAGTGCGTCCCACTCCTAACTTCAGCATGTGCCCTAAAGAATTGCGGCCTAAACGGTGCAGCTGCCCACTACTTGCTGGGCAGCTGGAAAAGTTAAAATGTGGCATGGGCTCTCAATGTCCCTTGAAATAAATGTGCCAAACGTTGGAGCCATCTGGCCCTGAAAATAAACATGTCTCCAAGCACTGGGGAAAGGAAATGGGACCCTCTGGTCCTGTAAACAATGATGTGTCCCATTGGTTGGAGCCACACGGAGCTTGGTAAATAATTAAGAAAACGTTGGAACCACCTGGCTCTGGAAATAACTGTGACCTCGTTGGAGCCACGGAGGCTCTGGAATTCACCGTGCCCGCTGTTGGAGCCATCTGGCTCTTAAAATGAATATGCCACCGATGTTGCAGCGGCCCGCAACTGCGGCGCCGCTGTGCAGATCAGCCCCACACTGGGTCACTAACAAAATGCTCACGGGCCTCTCTGGCCCTTAAAACAACCATGGCCACGTTGGAACGGCCCACTACAAGACGGGGCCGCTCAGGAGCGAACATCACACTCTGCCTTGATCTGGCACCATCAATAGACCCCACGGAGCCCCCTAGCCCTTTCTTACTCACTGGGCTAATCGCTGGGGACTCCTCTCCTTGGGGATCGCAGCACCTCTCTCTCGGGGCTTCCCTGGACTCCCGGGAGCCCCGCGTTGCCTGCAATCTTCACCCGGGCCCTCTCCTGGGACCCGGGGCTTTCCTGCTTTCGCCGCTACCGCGGGGCTCTCCCTAAAACCTGGGAGCCCCGCATTACGGACTCGTGCCGGCCTCTTCCGGCTCGGCTGCAGGCCCCGCCCCGTCACGGGCGGGCCTGCCTGGCTTCCAGTGTTGCCGAACAGGGCCGCGGGGGTAATTTACTATCTCGGCGGCAAACGAGGGGTAGGCTCTCTCGAGATTAAAAATATACAGCGGGGTGGGCACCCGCTTTAATTAAGGGCAAAGTCGCGGGGTGGGCACCTGTGCATAAAAATAAAGGCAAAGTCGCGGGGTGGGCCCCCGTGCATAAAAATACTTAAATAAGCGTGGTGGGCACCCGCATTGAAGGACATTTCGGGGGAATCCCTATGCTGGGGATTCACTCTTAAAGGGGCTGCAGCGCAGCGCTGCGCAGCCCCCAGGCTCTCCCTCTCCTGGGGGAAAATCCACAGATAGCGCTCCCATGGCGCAACAGAGCACAAGAAGTCCTGGTGCAAAGAGATGGAGCAAACAGCTCCCAGCAAAGGAAAGTCCTCCAGTCATCCTAGGCAAGGCAGAAGGGTCCCAAAGCAAATCTTTAGGTTATCCAGGGGCAGGGCAGGGCCCAGGGAGGCAAGCCCTCCCCTGGCCCCAGCAGCAGCACACCCCTGGCAAATTCAGCACCCAGGTACAGAACATTTTACATGGGGCCACAGCCCCTTCTTTTATATACCATTTTCCTTTATCTCAACTGTAGGGCAAGGGGAGAACCAGATACAACTGGTTCAGGAGCACTTTGTTTTGCTCAGCTCCTTTCTCCCTTTCACAAGACAGGCCAGGGACATCAGACGCACCACAGGAGTTGGAGCCAGCATTGTGGAGGGAAGGCACAGCCCTATTCAGGTCCCAGGTGCAACTCCTCCCTCCCATCTACATGCAGATCTCCCCATTCACCACTGTGCAGACTCATCCTGGCTCCTGGAGCCAGCCACACCATCCAGCACCTGTCACTCATAAGCCAGACAGGCCATTCACATCACACAGCACACAGAAATGCCAACTTCTAAAAGTGGCACTCTCTACCAGTCACAATAAATATGCGCACACCATTGCACAGCATTTATTCTCACGAGTTCGCACATACCAAACTCGCCCCTGCACTCCTCTCATATCAGGAATTACCATGGACACACATATCCCGCATGCATTCCTATGGGAGGGCAGGCCCATCTTACCACACATACACAGAGAGCGCACAAACTTTACACTGGACCACAATGCTAAAGTGCGCAGAGGCCTAAAATCACCAACACGAGGTTACAGAAACAGGCTAGGAGAACGCAAAAAGTTTCGGGGTGAACCTACCAAAAAGGCCAAGATCAACAGACTTCCATATACAGTTGCACTACTTGCCTTGATGTCTCTCATCGCTTTTCCCCATTCCTCCTTTGCCACTGAGTGTGACTACAGATGATTCCCCTCCTGGGCCCTGAAACGCTGCCAAACACTTTACTGCAGTGTAATTATGTTCTCCTTTTAAAACCACACTTTTTAACCACACTTTTTTCAAATATGCATGTTTTCTTGCAACCAGCTGCACTTTGCAATCATTGCCGGTCATTTGTGCCACAGGCAACACACCGGCCACCTTGGCTTCCATGAAGCCTACCACCTATACCGCAGAGATATAGTGCAACCAGGGGACATTGCAGGACGACGATTGCCCCACATGATGACATCCTTAGCATGCTGCATGTTTTCCACAGTACTCGCTATCGATAGCATCATGTCATTGCTGACTAGCATGCTATTTTTTCACATGGTATAGCCGATTTACCTGTCATATGCTACTATAATTTATAAGTATTTCCTCCACCAGGCTACCAGACTACAAGGACTCACCACTGTACCCACTATGTAGACATAGACAGGCACATGATCACGCATAAGATTGCATTGTATGTTGCTTCTTTATTCCTTTATGTGTTTTCGCAACGCAGTTGCAGGCCGCGGAAAGTACCTCTGTGATATTGAGTATGGCACAGTGTTACGAACTTAGAGAGAATGAGGACAAGGAAAGGGTAGAGAAAAAGTAAAAGGATCTGAAGACAATGGTATTGCTGCAGCAAGTTGCGAGGGGAGGTGGACGAGATAGAGGTTCAGGAATGGCCCAACGGCTGCCCCGGTCTGGCAGGGTAGTGCTTCGAGAGCGCCCCTCGGGCCTAACCAATACGCGTACTGTAAGCAGGAGGGACATTGATGGAACGAGCGTCCGGAGTTGTTGCTGAAAGGTGATGCCTCAAGAGGGCAAGGTTTTCACGGGCGAGGAACAGGTGGTAGAAGGGGATGCAGTCGGGGGATGCGTCACACAATAGACAGAGCAGGAACTATTTTGACGAACCCCGAGGAAGACGGTACTATCATGACAATTATGACATGGATGAAGTGACGGGGTTGTCTCACAGCTAGGACAGCCAAGGACAGGTCGAGGGACCAGTTCCAGTGCCTATAGATCAGCGTGGCTTTATGTCACTGCTGGTTTACAGGGTACAACTGGAAAATGGTTGACACAGGGGCTATGAATAGCTCTGTTTCCCGATCACTGGTCTCGGGGGCAGCTCTGTCTGGCCAAAACAATGTTTCGGTGAGTTTTTCAGGCGTGCCGGTCCTTAGCCCCATTTCCAAGTCTCTTGGTTTGACTCTTGGCCCCTTTACTGTGGACTCACCATTTTTGTTGACGTCCAATAGTGGGGAGAATTTGTTAGGACTGGATTTGCTGAAAAGATTGCATGCAACAATTTATTGTTCTCCAGCCGGTGATTACATGACTGTTGAACCGCAGGTAGCTCGTGCTAAACAATGCTTTGCAAAGGATGCCCCCCTCCCCACAGATTTCAGAGATGTGCCGCCCTCGTTATGGGCTACAGGAGACACGAATGTGGGATTACTTCAGATCCCGCCAGTGTCCATACAGATTAAAGGCAATGCTCGATTGCCCCGTATTCCCCAATACAAGATTTCCCAGGCAGGTGAAAGAGCCCTATTACAGCTAATAGAAGATTTGATTAGGTCTGGTGTGGTTGATGAGACTGCGGCAAATGTGTGTAATAGTCCTATTCTTCCTATTCTTAAAAAGACACCCTTGGATTCTCCTGATGCCCACCCTGACGTTTACCATTTTGTGATCGATCTCAGAGAGGTCAATTAGATTGTGATTCCCCAGCACCCTGTGGTCCCAGACATTACCACGATACTGAAGATGATTCCCCCATCAGCAAAATTATTTTCCATGATAGATTTAAAGAATGCTTTCTTCAGCATACCAATCCATACAGATAGCAGATATCTGTTTGGGTTTGCAGTAGCCGGTCAGTACTTTAGATTCTGTCGTGCTCCACAAGGCTACACTGAAAGTCCCAGCATCTATAGCCAAGCCTTGAAAGCTCAATTGGATTCCATGGAGCTTCCCCCTGGTAATGTGCTGTTACAGTATGTTGACAATCTCCTTGTGACTTCGGATGATGAGGATGGTTGCAGGGAGGCCACAGTTAAATTATTGTTGCATTTGGCATGTCACGGACATAAAGTGTCCCTTTCCAAATTCCAATATTGTCGACAGGAGGTCACCTATTTAGGTCACCTACTATCGAAGGAGGGTCGCAGACTAACGCCTGAACGCATAGCTGCTATTACTAATATGCCTGTTCCCAAGACCCAAAACGAGGTACGCGCGTTTATTGGGATAACTTCGTATTGTCAGCACTGTATCCCTAACTACTCCTTACTAACAAAACCCCTTCTTTACCTCACCACTAAAGATGTGCATGAACCTTTGCCTTGGACACCTGCATGCCAGCAAGCTTTTGAGCAATTAAAGGTTGCTCTTTTCTCTGCTCCTGTGCTTGGTACTCCTGATTACCAGAAGCTTTTTGTGCTCTACTTGCATCAGGCGGACGGTTGTGCGCTTTCTGTCTTAACACAGGGTTTCGATGGTAAGCAGAGATCCTGCGACTACTTTTCTGCTATGCTTGACAATGTCGCCAGAGCGCTAGTGAGCTGTCAGAGAGCCGCGGCGGCAGTGGTGGTTTCTATTAGATAATCGGCAGGGCTCGTCCTTGATACTGATCTCACAGTAATGGTACCCCCTGCTGTGGATAATTTATTGAACAAGACAAAGACACAGAACCTTACTAGTGCTCGTCTGACTGGTTAAGAATTGACCCTGTTTGCTCCACACATTGTATATAGAAAGAGGGACTACAGGCTTTTTGGGAAGGTCCAGCATATGGGCCCAGAGTTAATGAAAGAACAAGTGATATGCTGTTCCTAGTCAAATAAAAAAGGGAGAGTTTCAGCTATAGGGGGACTATGGTTCCAAGACCATAGGACAGTGGTTCCCAAACTTTTTTGACCCGTGGCTCCCTTGACCTAATTGGCAGTTGGCCGTGGCTCCCCACCATTTTTTTACCGGCGCACCGCGACGCACACTTTGGGAACCACTGGTCTACATGAAGAATCAAGCCTAGACGTGATGAAGGATTCAGAGTAGCCATCACCATTTAAAACTTTATTTGCAATCACAAAGATCTTATAAAGTACATCGCAATGCATACAACACCATCATAGAGTAGCAAGTCGTCATGTACGGAAGGAAGATAGCATTTCTTGGGCGTGCTAAATACAACATTCATGCTCTTGGGTGTACTTGAGTTGCATGCACTGGGCAAGTCGAGACGCTGCTTCAGATCTGCAGCTGGAGCCCAACCTGATCGGGGCGAGGCAGCTCTCCCAGGTCAACAGTGATCACACAGCACATGAAACGAACTCGCAAAGTCTAAGCCCCTCCATCACCGACTGCCGCATCCTCTCAAAGACTGCTGTGGGCACAGCAAAATGACAAGTTGGCATTTCCCAAGGGTACCTTCCTTCCAGGTCACGCGCAGGGGAATACTGGTGGCCTTAATTAGCAATGCCAATGTGGAAACATTTGTGTGCGATTTTAGAACAATGAACAGATCGGGGTCCCCAAAGCTCTCAAAATCACAAGCATTCACTTTTAAGATGCCAAAACCATCTTGGAGAATGCCCATCATATTGATAATCTGTGCACTGTACTACACAGTCACATAGATCACCTGTCTCATTTACAGGCAGAAATTCCACTTTTTTTTCTCTGTCAACACATCTAACCTAATTTTTTCAGAGACGAGCGTGGAAAAGGGGAAATTGTTATCAGCATAACTCGGTTTACTCACAGGGTCTCCAAACACAAGGCATCCTGAATCTGGGAAACATATTAAGAAAGAGGTAACTGAATGGCAATTGCAGATAAAGGGGGGTTATATGTGTATTATGAAAAGACATGACTCCAAGGGGGATGTAGCTTTGACGATGTTTCTATATGTTACGCTTTATTAAAAAGTCACCCAATGCATTTCGGTAAAAAACCTTCAGGGGTATCTATAATACAAAAAGATTCACCTTCATTAATTTATTTGTGTTATACATATTACAAAAACCGTACTAAATACACTTGTATTCTATAGCGCTATTTAACCCAAAAAGCGCTACTATTCACAGTACCTACTACATCACCAATTATGCTGTCAGCACTTTAAACATGAGCCTGTATTTCAGTTCTCTTTCTGTCCAACCACCTTGCTTTACTAGAATTCAAGCTTTCTTACTGACAAGTTTGTGACCCCTCTAATCTGGCATTTATTTACAATATTCATTTTCACTGCAAGACTGCTTACCGTAACATGCTGATCTGTCTGTAAGCGAGACCATATTTAAAAGAAAATGTATCTTCTCGCGTTTCACTCTATTGCCGTCCATTTTATAATGAAGACGCGCGAAATGCTCCCGCTCCTCTTGTGCATAGAAACAGCTTAACTACATCAAACGTCACCTTTCCTTTATTCCACCAACTCGCCCCAGGTGAATTGTCACGTGCCAATCAGTACACGCTAAACTCAGCACCGGATTTCTAAGATTGCTCATTGGCTTTTCCAATGCAGTTAATTCACCAAACTCCATTACCCAGAATGCCCCAAACAAAAGATAAAGTTACACTCGAACTTATGCTCCCTGTCCTGGTGAACTGAAATGCTAATATTCTATACAAAGCAGTATTTCAAGCATAAATCAGCACTTGAACTGACAAAGTTAGTGCTGTGCATATAACATTTCACTAGTGCATAATGATTACCAATGAGCATTAAAAAAAGTCAGTTGCTGAATTAATTCTGTTACATGATCAAAAGAAATGTTTTTTAAAGTCTTTCATGACAAAGCAACATCACTACTGCGTCTGCAATATCTTGAACAATGTGTTCATATTAATGTTCCAACATGTAAACCAATATTTCATCATTTCACTTCTCCTGGGTGCAATCTCTCCGGTTTTGGACAGAAAGTTCATTCAACTGCAATTGCAGATTGGTGAGATGCACACCTGACACCTGACATTAGCTGTAATCACAGAGCCCCCGCCCTTGCCCGCCTTGTCTGCACAGACAATGGGAGTCCAGTAATTAGCAGCTCGTTACTGGGGCAGCAGGAGCAGGTAAGGCGCTGGGGCTAATGAGTGCAGCCCTAGAGCTATTCAGTTGCAGAGGTCGAGGGCTGGGATCAATTGACCTGGCAGCAGTTTTCACGACCCACATCCTGCACGGCGTCGCGGCGCCCCTGGCTTCTAATCACGGCGCACCAGGGCGCCGCGGCGCACACTTTGGGAACCACGGCCATAGGAGGTTCAGGGATGGGAATCCATTTTATTGGATTATAGGACCCTCACACAACCGGCTGGGTGTCATGCTTCATCATAGGGCTGCTCCTCGTCAGATCGGCGCTGCAATAACTGACGGGCTCCCTATGAGGGGCACTTTGATTTTTTCCAAAAGCTGTTTGGTGCTATGGGCGTGAGGGGCCTAGTGAGTGTAGATGATGAAATATAGTGTGTAAGTAAATTAAAGCAGGATTGAGAGTACCAGCAACAAAAGAAAAATAATAAATGGGTCTCCTACCCAGAGTAAAAGAAAAAACAAGAGGTGCAAGGCTGCGGTAATGTCTCAGATGAGGCGCTCTTTTGTGTGTATGGTCAACATGTTTCTCACCTAATCATTAATATGGGGGCGATTTGTCAGGACCCAAAAGAATTTGTAAATCTATCTACAATCAAGGTGGTGATGTGGTGAAAACTCACACCAATGTCCACCCAAACATCTAGGGCTAGATGTAGGTAATCCGTATTTACCGATTCATAAATACCGAATTTTACCGATTCGGTATTTATGAATCGGTAAATATGAAGGGGGGAGATGTAGCTAATTTTAGAAATTGAAATACCGAATCGGTAACATTCGGTATTTACCGAATCGGTATTTCCTATTGATTCCTATGGGCTGTGAAGCCCATAGGAATCAATGGGAAATACCGAATCGGTATTTACCGAATCGGTAAATACCGAATGTTGCAAGGGTGCAGGGGGTGTCACTTTGACACCCTCTAGCACCCCGAATTCAGGCACGTGTGACATGTGGCACACAGACATGCCCTAAGGGCATGTCTGTCTGTCACATGGCATAGGTGTGCATGCACACATGTGCATGCACACCTGGATTCGGTATTTTACCACCCAATTGGATTGGGTGGTAAAATACCGAATCTGTAAGGCCTTTGGGACTCAGAAGAGTCCCACCTACATCTGCAAGTTACCGAATCAGTAAAAAAAACGATTCGGTATTTTACTGATTCGGTAAATTTACCGATTTGTTAAATTTACCGAATCGGTAAAATAGGGCCCCTACATCACAAATACCCATTTACCCGTCGGTAATGGCCGAAATCGGCCGTTACCGGTCGGTAAATGGCCACCTACATCTGGCCCCTAATGTGTAAAGTACCTGATAGTACTCGGTCTACCTGTAGGAATCCATCATCTACACTCACTAGATTTGACACCCAGCCGGGTGTGTGAGGGCCCTTTATTCCAATAAAATGGATTCCCATCCCTGCTCCACACATTACCATCAAAAGGTGCACTACTCTGAACCCAGCCATGTTACTACCCCTCCCTTCGGAAGAAAAGGACAATGATGTCCATGATTGTTTGTTTCGGACTGAGGAAGAAACGAAAGGACAGGTAGACCTGACTGATGTTCCCTTATTTGATCCCCAAGGGGAACTATATGTCGATGGCTCTTGTTTCAAATTACCAGATGGCACCACCACTGCAGCCTATGCAATCACAACGTTGTACACTGTAGTTGAGACATCTCGTATCCCACCCAAATCTGCCCAATCTGCAGAGTTGGTTGCCTTCCTTAGGGCTTGTGAGTTGAGTGAGGGACTGGCTGTTAATATTTACACCGACAGCCAGTACGCCTTTGGGGTGGCCCATAATTTTGGGCGCCTCTGGGCAGAGGGAAGGTTCTTGACCTCGCACGGGCAGCGAATACAGAATGGCCCACTGATACATAGATTGCTGTCCGCATTGACACTTTCCACTAAGTTAGCAATAGTGAAATGCAGTTCTCATAAAGCCATTATAGATGATGTTGGGAGGGGAAATGCTTTTGCAGACCAGACAGCTAAGGAAACAGCTCGATCAAAGATGAGAAAGAAGTTGGTGGCAGGTCCCGCTAGGTGGGTCCCAGACAAAGGGATGTTCGAGGATATATTGGAGAATGTCAGGGACATTCAGGCTGAGGCAACAGTGGATGAGTTGGCAGCCTCCTACAGCCACTTGCTTTGGACGATAGTTATTGCCTTGGGGTCTGATACTGCCGTATTGCTCTGTTTAGCGCCTGAGCTCACCTGTGCCTGCTGGTCCCCCCCGCTGCCGCCCCAGCAACATATCGCGGCCGCCGAGCGGGGGGACTACAGCCCCCAGAAAGCTTTGCCTCATCACCCCGCCCACCTCCGACCATTTCCGCGCCCGGAAGGTGCTCAAAAGAACAGCGCTCCTTCGGTGGAGCGGGAGCCTCCTACAGCCACTTGCTTTGGACGATAGTTATTGCCTTGGGGTCTGATACTGCCGCATTGCTCTGTTTAGCGCCTGAGCTCACCTGTGCCTGCTGGTCCCCCCCGCTGCCGCCCCAGCAACATCTTGCGGCCGCCGAGGGGGGGGGACTACAGCCCCCAGAAAGCTTTGCCTCATCACCCAGCCCACCTCCGACCATTTACGCGCCCGGAAGGCGCTCAAAAGAACAGCACTTCTTCCGCGTCGCGGGACGCGCGCGGGCGGCGCCGGGCTAAGCCCGGGCCAAGGGCGGGCCCGTCCATGCCCGTCAAAGCCCGGATAAGGCTGGGCTGGGGCACACCTCTTGGATTTTGCATATGGGACCTGAAGTAAGAGCCTTGATATATATCTGGGTAATGACACTGATGAAATAGTGCCTTGTGTTCACAACACTTTTTTCATATCAGATTGATAGGAATTAGCTCCAGTACTGTGTCCGCAATCCTTAGAAAGATGACCACGCGATCAAGCAAAGGCAGGAATTCGCTGGTGGGAAAGACCATCAGAGGGTCGTTAGACCACTTTCTAACTAGGGCTGCCTCGAAATTGGAGCATGAGATAGCAATCACAGAGCGCCGATTGTCTATAGAACTTCTCCATAACAAACGTTCATCCCTGCGTTCCATCAAAACAGTTATTACCCCACCTAAACAACTTATAGAAGAAAATTCTAACAGTGACACTAGTATTCCATTACTCTTTCAAGACCGAATAGTTTCACCAGAGTTATCTGGGGAGATGCATACCAATACTGTCAATTTGGACCCTTCATTAGAATCTATCCTAGAGGAGTTCTTACCATTATCGGCACCCAACCCAACCCTAGGAATAAGAAGAACCACACACAACATAAACCACCAGGGCAAGGGGCTACACTAAAGAGAAAGTGGGGGGAAATTGCCACCGGGGTAGACGTGCTAAAACACCTAGAACTCGTACAAGCCCCTTAAAGGGCCAAAGTACTTTAGTAGAAAATAATCCGGCCGAACCTCAATCTCCAGTACTTGTTTCCACCCAAGGTCTAGTAGAAAATATAGAACATCTAGTTAAATCTCTACTTTTACCCCTTATGGAGAGAGTAAAAAGGATGGGCGAACAATTTGGCACCATAGTGGAAGTGGTCGCTTCCAATAGCAAACTACTAAAGGAACTGGCAGTCCACAAACAGACTTTGACCACGTGCGGGCAGAAACCCACCAATGCTATCAACATAGGGGACACCCTACCCTCATCCAACGAGACTATTCTAGCGCCCGCAAAAAAAGACAGTGGCCCCACGACAATTAGGGAAGTAAGACCAGCAGGATATGCGAATAAGCTAAATGTAAATACTGCCAGGGTGCATTCACCGGATAAGAACATAAAAGTAATTGGACAGCATATAGACTTGCCACCAGAGGCGGCTCCATACGTCATAGTACTTACTGGGGTCCCAGAACTGGCAGCAGGGAAGACGGTTATACAGAACTCAAAAATAAAGCAGTCTATTGGTTAAGAAACAACAGACCATTGCCCCCCAATATAAACAGTGAAATTGTGTTTGTGAGACGACTAGCCTGGGTGGGGCACAGACCTAAAGACATAAAGGGGGATGTTATTATTGTCAATTTTAGGGACCGGAGGGTAGCCACCCACATAGTGGATTGGTACCTAGAGAGAGGAGGTGGAGGAATATCGACTCGTAATTTGAGTTACTTCTACCCCCAATCTCTACTGAGCCCCCACAACACTAGATTTGCTTGTGACACTTTTAAGAGCCTCAGACGTATCCCTACAGTTCAAACCCCTATGATTGCCAGTCGACGGTGGGCCTCCTATCCATCACAATTATATTCAGATAGGCCCCTCATCTATCAACGTGGCAGAATACAGCAAGCCACATATACTCCACAATGGTCCATCCCTTTAGACAACCGCTATGAGGCCCTAACAGTTCAGGACGATTTAGATTGACAGACGAGGAACAAATTGGAGTGGACATCACAAGTATCCATCTCTTCGTCACTATCGGATTTAAATAGCCCACATAGGAGTGTTCACTTAGGCCGGGCTGGGACTAAAAACAGGGATGATGAAAAGAGGGCTGTAGTGATCACACATCACCCGGGCGAGAACAAATTAGACAACATACCTACGGATCCCTGGGCTCAAGCTGAACATCAGATAAAGACAGGCCCTCATTCACTTAGGGGCGTGATAGCGAGAGATACTATAGACAGTACTCCCCTTAAGGGGATAAAACCCACTCATAACATCTTATCCTGGAACGTTGCAGGGCTGACAAATAAAGTGTCCCATCAACCATGGTTAGACATAGCGACTAAGTGCAACATACTCTGCCTCCAGGAAACATGGACTATAGATGAACTACATATAATTGGGTTTCAGACTTCATACACCTGCAATAGCAAGCCCACAGGGGAGAAATAAAGGGGGCCTGTGTACATACGTCTCCACCACAGGGGGAATTAAAGTACTTAAGTTCACGACCACTGAGTTTTATCAGATTTTAACAATTAGTTGGGGCCATGTAAAGAACATGACCCTAGTAAACTTTTATAATAATCTGCCTATAAACGCTGTGGAAAATACAATCAATAAACTTATGAGCAGTTTAACTACTCTTAAGGACCAGTTAGTAAGAGAGATGGTCTTGATTTGGGTGGGTGACTTGAATTGCACTATTTGCCCCAATGGTTCGACTGGCATTTATGGTCTAGGCGAACACAGGGAGGACAACCCCACTCACTTCACCCACTCCAAACTTGGTAACATGCTGAATAATATGATTTTCCATTTTAACTTGTCTTATGTCAATGAATTATGCAGCCCAACCATTCCGTTTCAGCCGACCTTTAAAGGGAGGGGGTGTAATTCAACGATTGATTTTACATTTTTATCTACAATGCATGCAGGTCTAGTATTATCATGGGAAACACTAGAGGTCGCGTTTAGCGCCCACTATCCCATCTCTTTTTGTGTCAAAATTAAAGGGCGTGAGCAGATCTCAGAGGATAAATCCTTATATAAACCCATGATTAATCTGGCTACAAGAAATGGATATTCAATTAAATGGGATAAGGTAGAGCCTATGCGATTTCTGCAAAATTTAGTACTAACATCCTATGAAGACATGATCACTTGTCTGTCACAAAACGAAGAGCCTTTAAAAGTTATGGACTCGTTTTTAAAAATTCAAGCAGAGACGAAAAAGCTATTGACTAGGGAATATCGACCAGGCTTAAACAAAGCTTATGGCTGGTTTGATAATAGGTGCACAAAAGCACTTACAGCCCTGAAAAGGGTACTGCACGTATCACCAAGATCCCTCCTGGATATTTGGCAAGCCAGAAAGTTTTACCATATGGTTATTAAGACCAGGAAAATATCATTGAAGAAAGAGGCCTGGTCGGCTTTATATGAAGCCTCTCAACGAAAAGATAATACCACTTTCTGGAAAGCAGTAAACGCCCCGTATCTTCAGAGTAAAGAGGCAGATGTCATAGACCTAGCAATAAATGGGGAAACATGGGTGAATCATTTTAAACACCTTTATGATAAAGGTAATCCCTCTGACCCTGTGAACTTTATGATTGAGAAGATGGGTAGCCATCATGATAATAATGCATTCAGTGCATTTCCGCTAGGCATCACTTTTAATTGTGAGGAGGTCACTAAGGCAATTAAGGAAAGCCCTTCAGGCAAAGCACTGGGCCAGGATGGAGTCCCAATAGACGTCTACAAAACTGAGATTGATTTTTGGGCTCCCATGCTAACAAATGTCCTAAATAATGCAAACCATCAGGGGTTTATACCGTCTTGGCCCGAAGCAATAGTTGTCCCAATCTTTAAAAAGGGTACAGAAATGACCTCACTTGTTATCGGCCAATTTCGTTACTTGATGCCTTAATGAAGGTAGCGGGCCGGATAATTTAAAATAGGATTAAAACATGGGCAGAGGACAATGATGTTATCTCAAACTTACAGTATGGCTTCAGAGCGGGCAAAGGCACAATAGAACAGGGATTAAACCTGGCATTAGTTATATCTAAATATACCCAGGCCAAGAAGGGAAACCTTTTTGTTACCTTCGTGGACCTTAGTTCCACTTTTGATTGTGTTGACCATGAGAATTATGGTCAACACTAAGTGACATGGGCATATATCGTCAAATCCGCCTATTTATTAAAGAACTATACAGGGGTGCAGGCGCCAGGGTACGCTACGGTAGAATGGGCGAGTGCTCAGACAAGTTTCCCATCAGGAGGGGAGTGAGACAGGGGTGCATTTTAGCACCCCTTCTCTTCACCCTATATATCAATACCATCGGTCAACACCTCAGGGAGTCACAGCACGACCATCCAACCATAATGGGAACACCAGTACCAATACTTTTATATGCTGACGACGCTGCCATCATGTCACAGACTAGGGTCGGCCCTCAGAGGGCTGTGGTGAAATTTACTAATTTCATGAGAGATAGAGGGCTAAAAGTTAACATCACAAAAACATACACCATGTCGTGCTGCCCTGGGACAAAGAGGGCACCATGTCCAATTTTTCTTGATGGTAAGAGGATCGAGACTAGAGAGAGATTTTCTTACCTAGGAATAAATTTCGACAGGAAGGGTAGTTGGCTTGCAGCATTAACTGCCAGACAATTAGCATCTTCCAGGGCTATAGGTGCCTTGACTAACTTTGCAGCTAAACTAGGGGGTAGACCTGTGAGAGAACTGATCCATATTTATAGAGCAAAATGCGTTTCCACAGCCACATATGGCTCAGGACTCTGGGGGATCGAAAACGCAAAACCGATCCAACATTGTGAAAATCAGTACATTCGCTATTTACTAGGGGCCCCCAAATCAACAGCCACTTATATCGCACATATCGAAGTGGGCCTACTATATATTTTAGACAATATAAAAACCTCTCCCATATTACTGTGGCATAAGGTATGGGTTACCCCTGAGACATCATTAAACAGAGATCTAATTACTGATTGCCTTAAAATCGATGGAGCAAGTAACATTAAATGGCTCTCCTATGTAAAGAATATGCTGACCGAGATTGGGCATCCGGAATATTTTACGAGGCCATTAAGTATGGAAGTGGTGTCCAGAAGGTCACTGAAAAAGATGGTTTTAGACCATTTAGTTAACAAGAGGCGGGGCTTGGGAAAAGCTAAAAGTACAGTTGTCGGATACCAGCAAATTACCATCTGCGACGGGCCCCATCGGTATCTTTCATCAGAGCCAAGCTGCTACGCTCGCATGTTACTGACCCGGTTTAGGTTTGGCACCTTTTTCCGCTTGATCACTTTCCCAGATTGTAACAACTGGTCAAGGGAAAATCTAATATGCCCATGTGATGATATTTCTTTTCAATCAAATATCCACTGTGTACTGTTCTGCAAATTTGATCAGGAACCAAGGGGGGTTTTCTTGAAACCTATTCTCAGGGCGTGGGTGATTCGCACCTGTAGATTAGCATTTATTGAGTTACAACAGTTAGAAAACGATCCTGTTACCCATGCGGTATCCAGTTTTTTAAAACTTGTAATTAGGTTCCGGAATTCCATGTAATATTTATGATAAATAATTCCATTTTAAATTTCCTTTTTACTTACTGGAATACTAGGTTTTTAAAATGTAGTACTGTGTTACAAGTTTCTAACATTGGTGAATGTTATAATTGTATAATCTATATTTAATGTTTATGGCACTTTATAATGTATGCTTTCATGATTTTGCTTTTTAAAATCGAATAAAGCTTTTTGAATTTGAGTTGGCAATGTGAGAGGAGAGGCAAGGTCATTTGGATGAGGATGGGTGTTAGACTGGTTTGTCTGGGAAACAGCGATGGTTGCTCCCCAATGCATTTGTACTCCCTGTCGTCACTATGGCCCATGGTCCAGCGCACATTAGTGTCAAAGGAATATGCAAGCTACTGGACCCAGTATGGCAGAATGATAATATTACTAGGGTGGCCATGCACCTGGTTAAACACTGCATCATTTGTCTGAAGCACAACCCTGGGAAAGGTACCCCTACACCCGCTGGTAACTTTGCCCCGCCTTTCTTCCCTTTCGAGGTCCTCCAAATGGATTTCATCTAAATGGAACGTGTGAACAACCTAAAATATGTTCTAGTAGTGATTTGCGCATTCAGCAAGTGGGTTGAGGCTTACCCTACAAAAGAGAATACAGCCATGGCGACGGTGAAGGCACTCCTAAAAGAGTACTTCCCGCGCTATGGATTGCCACGCATGATTTGGAGTGACAACGGAAGTCACTTCAATGCACGAGTCATTGAATTGGTGTGCACAGGCTTATATATTAAAAAGAGGTTTCATGCAGCGAACCACCCCCAGTCAGCAGGTCTAGTTGAGAAGTACTATGATTCTCTCAAACTAAAATTGGCAAAGATTCAAGAAAGTTGTAGGATTGCGATGGCTAGATGCGTTAACTTTGGCTTTATTATCTACCAGAGCGACAGCGCATTCTAGAACAGGGTTGTCACCGTACGAGGTGGTCTTCGGGCGCCTTGCCAATGTTTGGGGCGTCCCAAAACCTAAGCGCTTTTCCGAGATAGAGTATCCCCTGCTTGTAGACTATTTGTACGACTTGTCTAAAGATCTCTGTTCTCTTCACCAACAGGTGCATGCCG
Source organism: Lissotriton helveticus (assembly GCF_964261635.1). Lineage (NCBI taxonomy): Eukaryota > Metazoa > Chordata > Amphibia > Caudata > Salamandridae > Lissotriton > Lissotriton helveticus. The sequence continues at coordinate 360,557,758 of NC_136071.1, forward strand.
CATTGCAGCCAGTACCAGATGGGCCTGGGCAATTCATCCAGCCCTGTGATTTTGTTCTAATAAAGAATTTTCAACGGAAAAGCAGTTTGGAGCCGAGATGGAAAGGGCCTGTGATCGTCCTACTCGTCACTAGAACGGCTGTAAAGGTGGACGGCAGAAAACATTGGATCCATACCTCTCATGTGAAGTGGGTGCCTCTCCTGCTCCCATATGATAGTTGGGTTAAAGACGGCATCGCCGGCCAGGAGTGCGAAAGGGTGGCAAGATTTGTTCCCTTCTCTGACGCCCGATTGAGGTGGGCGCAGATGAATGAGGAGAGTGACGCTGCCCTGTCAGAGACGATACCCCCAGAGATAAGGGCAGCCTCGGATCACTCTGTGTCCAGTACACCCAACTCTGAGTCGCGAAGCCCGCCTAATTTTGAGTTTCTGCCCCTTTTTGTTAATGAAACAGTGCCTGAAGTGATGAAATACAACTTGAGGCCCAGGAAAAGGGGTGTTGCACCAGCTGAACAGTCTAGGAGTTAGGGAAGGACTTGAGCTTAGGGCGCAGGTGCTGTGCCTAAGGTGCCTGTATTAGACTAGGGTGAACAATACTGGTGCGCTGCCCTAGACACTGCACAGGATAGTTGAGGTTATTTGCCCAGGAGGGAGGTTGTCCTATCCTGAAAGAAGAAGGTTTTGTTTTTCTGCAAGGGTTGCAATTGGGCAGCCACTCCGTGGGAGCGTTTGTTGATGAACAATAGGAGTCTGCCAGCGAGGCTCTGAAGGACGCTGGGTGAATTATGCCCCCCTGGTGCTGTTGTTGCAATAGTGCCTCTAGCCTGTGATTTTTTCTTTCCCTTGCAACATCTATAAATTGCTCTTGAAGTTCTCTAAAATGTATCCCTTTGGTCGTCCTATTCCTGATGAGGAGCAGCCCTTTACTTCTCCGCGCCCCACTCCACATGGTCCTGTTTGGTCCTCTTGGCCCCTCAAGACTAAAATAGTGTTTGTGGTAATCATTTTGCTTTCTTTGCTGTTTGTATTTGGGGTGCTGTTTTTCCTAGAAGAGAAATATCCTGTGCATGCTTGGATAAGTACTACGCCAACACCTCCTGAGCATATTATTGGTACCTTAACACCTCACAAAGTAGAACACCGGAAGTCCTACAAGGACAATGTTTTTATTCAAACGTTGCACCAAACACATTATGTTTATAACACAACAGAGTGTTGGGAGTGTGGGTTGTTACCTTCTGTCACACATCAAAGTGAGAATTTGCTGCCTATGCCTCTGTTCTATGCTAATATCTGTGAGGATTGGTTCACCTTACATACTCATTCTCGCAGCCTGACTCTTTGGAAAACAGTAGCACACGTTCCCGTTCTCTGACAATGAATGTGTATTCTCAGCATAGGTCCCCACCTGAACCCAGTCATATGCAAATCAGTCTTGAACCTGTGCCCCAAGGCAACAGTCCAGACCGAACTACCAGGCCAGGTCCTCCCTGGACTGGAAACAAGCATCCTGGGACCGGTTTCACGGTATGTCACCCTTCTTCAGCTAGGCTAGCTTGAATCCAGTGGCACAGTGAACAAGGGATCCACGTCTAGGCATACCCATCCCTATTACGGTGAAAAGTATTACAGAAAACAAATGACGGATGGAATGCTGACAATACAAACATTCTCTCCCAGTCAAAAGATCTAAGTGCGCCGGGTATGCCTAGACGTAGGTACCGGTCTCACTGTGCAACTGGATTCATGCTATCCTGGCTGAAGAGGGTTGAAACCCCGAAACCGGTCCTTGGATCCATGTTTCCGGTCCAGGGAGGACCTGGCTTGGCAGTTCAGGCTGGACTGTTCCTATGAGGCACAGGGTCAAGACTGATTTTTGGCGACCTACTCAGCAAACCCCTAAAACTAGTTTGTAATCTCTACTGATGAAGGTTAATGAACCTGAAACACCGGTGTCTAGAGATCAGCACCATCTGCGCCAACATTGGCGAAACACTCGACATACTTTGCAACATGGCGAACTACCAGAAGACTGCATTACCCAGAATGCCAGGTGCGAACCTTGCCTGATAGGTAAAGCGGGCTGCTCCCACCCCTGCTGTTTTATTCAAATGGACTTCCTTGAGTCTCGGAGCTGACGAGCTCGTGGTTGATGCACCTGCGCGCCAGTGAGCGGTACCTGACCTGAAGATATTTTTGGCGACCTACTCAGCAAACCCCCTAAAACTAGTTTGTAATCTCTACTGATGAAGGTTAATGAACCTGAAACACCGGTGTCTAGAGATCAGCACCATCTGCGCCAACATTGGCGAAACACTCGACATACTTTGCAACATGGCGAACTACCAGAAAACTGCATTACCCAGAATGCCAGGGGCGAACCTTGCTTGATAGGTGAAGCGGGCTGCTCCCACCCCTGCTGTTTTATTCAAATGGACTCCCTTGAGTCTCGGAGCTGACGAGCTCGTGGTTGATGCACCTGGCACCAGTGAGCGTTACCTGACCTGAAGATATTTTTGGCGACCTACTCAGCAAACCCCTAAAACTAGTTTTTAATCTCTACTGATGAAGGTTAATGAACCTGAAACACCGGTGTCTAGAGATCAGCACCATCTGCGCCAACATTGGCGAAACACACGACATACTTTGCAACATGGCGAACTACCAGAAGACTTCATTACCCAGAATGCCAGGGGCGAACCTTGCCTGATAGGTGAAGCGGGCTGCTCCCACCCCTGCTGTTTTATTCAAATGGACTCCCTTGAGTCTCGGAGCTGACGAGCTCGTGGTTGATGCACCTGCGCGCCAGTGAGCGGTACCTTACCTGAAGATATTTTTGGCGACCTACTCAGCAAACCCCTAAAACTAGTTTGTAATCTCTACTGATGAAGGTTAATGAACCTGAAACACCGGTGTCTAGAGATCAGCACCATCTGCGCCAACATTGGCGAAACACTCGACATACTTTGCAACATGGCGAACTACCAGAAGACTGCATTACCCAGAATGCCAGGGGCGAACCTTGCCTGATAGGTGAAGCGGGCTGCTCCCACCCCTGCTGTTTTATTCAAATGGACTCCCTTGAGTCTCGGAGCTGACGAGCTCGTGGTTGATGCACCTGCGCGCCAGTGAGCGGTACCTGACCTGAAGATATTTTTGGCGACCTACTCAGCAAACCCCTAAAACTAGTTTGTAATCTCTACTGATGAAGGTTAATGAACCTGAAACACCGGTGTCTAGAGATCAGCACCATCTGCGCCAACATTGGCGAAACACTCGACATACTTTGCAACATGGCGAACTACCAGAAGACTGCATTACCCAGAATGCCAGGGGCGAACCTTGCCTGATAGGTGAAGCGGGCTGCTCCCACCCCTGCTGTTTTATTCAAATGGACTCCCTTGAATCTCGGAGCTGACGAGCTCGTGGTTGATGCACCTGCGCGCCAGTGAGCGGTACCTGACCTGAAGATATTTTTGGCGACCCACTCAGCAAACCCCTAAAACTAGTTTGTAATCTCTACTGATGAAGGTTAATGAACCTGAAACACCGGTGTCTAGAGATCAGCACCATCTGCGCCAAGATTGGCGAAACACTCGACATACTTGCTAACATGGCGAACTACCAGAAGACTGCATTACCCAGAATACCAGGGGCGAACCTTGCCTGATAGGTGAAGCGGGCTGCTCTCACCCCTGCTGTTTTATTCAAATGGACTCCCTTGAGTCTCGGAGCTGACGAGCTCGTGGTTGATGCACCTGCGCGCCAGTGAGCGGTACCTGACCTGAAGATATTTTTGGCGACCTACTCAGCAAACCCCTAAAACTAGTTTGTAATCTCTACTGATGAAGGTTAATGAACCTGAAACACCGGTGTCTAGAGATCAGCACCATCTGCGCCAACATTGGCGAAACACTCGACATACTTTGCAACATGGCGAACTACCAGAAGACTGCATTACCCAGAATGCCAGGGGCGAACCTTGCCTGATAGGTGAAGCGGGCTGCTCCCACCCCTGCTGTTTTATTCAAATGGACTCCCTTGAGTCTCGGAGCTGACGAGCTCGTGGTTGATGCACCTGCGCGCCAGTGAGCGGTACCTGACCTGAAGATATTTTTGGCGACCTACTCAGCAAACCCCTAGAACTAGTTTGTAATCTCTACTGATGAAGGTTAATGAACCTGAAACACCGGTGTCTAGAGATCAGCACCATCTGCGCCAACATTGGCGAAACACTCGACATACTTTGCAACATGGCGAACTACCAGAAGACTGCATTACCCAGAATGCCAGGGGCGAACCTTGCCTGATAGGTGAAGCGGGCTGCTCCCACCCCTGCTGTTTTATTCAAATGGACTCCCTTGAGTCTCGGAGCTGACGAGCTCGTGGTTGATGCACCTGCGCGCCAGTGAGCGGTACCTGACCTGAAGATATTTTTGGCGACCTACTCAGCAAACCCCTAAAACTAGTTTGTAATCTCTACTGATGAAGGTTAATGAACCTGAAACACCGGTGTCTAGAGATCAGCACCATCTGCGCCAACATTGGCGAAACACTCGACATACTTTGCAACATGGCGAACTACCAGAAGACTGCATTACCCAGAATGCCAGGGGCGAACCTTGCCTGATAGGTGAAGCGGGCTGCTCCCACCCCTGCTGTTTTATTCAAATGGACTCCCTTGAGTCTCGGAGCTGACGAGCTCGTGGTTGATGCACCTGCGCGCCAGTGAGCGGTACCTGACCTGAAGATATTTTTGGCGACCTACTCAGCAAACCCCTAAAACTAGTTTGTAATCTCTACTGATGAAGGTTAATGAACCTGAAACACCGGTGTCTAGCGATCAGCACCATCTGCGCCAACATTGGCGAAACACTCGACATACTTTGCAACATGGCGAACTACCAGAAGACTGCATTACCCAGAATGCCAGGGGCGAACCTTGCCTGATAGGTGAAGCGGGCTGCTCCCACCCCTGCTGTTTTATTCAAATGGACTCCCTTGAGTCTCGGAGCTGACGAGCTCGTGGTTGATGCACCTGCGCGCCAGTGAGCGGTACCTGACCTGAAGATATTTTTGGCGACCTACTCAGCAAACCCCTAGAACTAGTTTGTAATCTCTACTGATGAAAGTTAATGAACCTGAAACACCGGTGTCTAGAGATCAGCACCATCTGCGCCAACATTGGCGAAACACTCGACATACTTGCTAACATGGCGAACTACCAGAAGACTGCATTACCCAGAATGCCAGGGGCGAACCTTGCCTGATAGGTGAAGCGGGCTGCTCCCACCCCTGCGGTTTTATTCAAATGGACTCCCTTGAGTCTCGGAGCTGACGAGCTCGTGGTTGATGCACCTGCGCGCCAGTGAGCGGTACCTGACCTGAAGATATTTTTGGCGACCTACTCAGCAAACCCCTAAAACTAGTTTGTAATCTCTACTGATGAAGGTTAATGAACCTGAAACACCGGTGTCTAGAGATCAGCACCATCTGCGCCAACATTGGCGAAACACTCGACATACTTTGCAACATGGCGAACTACCAGAAGACTGCATTACCCAGAATGCCAGGGGCGAACCTTGCCTGATAGGTGAAGCGGGCTGCTCCCACCCCTGCTGTTTTATTCAAATGGACTCCCTTGAGTCTCGGAGCTGACGAGCTCGTGGTTGATGCACCTGCGCGCCAGTGAGCGGTACCTGACCTGAAGATATTTTTGGCGACCTACTCAGCAAACCCCAAGAACTAGTTTGTAATCTCTACTGATGAAGGTTAATGAACCTGAAACACCGGTGTCTAGAGATCAGCACCATCTGCGCCAACATTGGCGAAACACTCGACATACTTTGCAACATGGCGAACTACCAGAAGGCTGCATTACCCAGAATGCCAGGGGCGAACCTTGCCTGATAGGTGAAGCGGGCTGCTCCCACCCCTGCTGTTTTACTACGCCAACACCTCCTGAGCATATTATTGGTACCTTAACACCTCACAAAGTAGAACACCGGAAGTCCTACAAGGACAATATTTTTATTCAAACGTTGCACCAAACACATTCTGTTTATAACACAACGAAGTGTTGGGAGTGTGGGTTGTTACCTTCTGTCACACATCAAAGTGAGAATTTGCTGCCTATGCCTCTGTTCCATGCTAATATCTGTGAGGATTGGTTCACCTTACTTATTCATTCTCGCAGCCTGACTCTTTGGAAAACAGTAGCACACGTTCCCGTTCTCTGACAATGAATGTGTATTCTCAGCATAGGTCCCCACCTGAACCCAGTCATATGCAAATCAGTCTTGAACCTGTGCCCCATGGCAACAGTCCAGACCGAACTACCAGGCTAGGTCCTCCCTGGACTGGAAACAAGCATCCTGGGACCGGTTTCACGGTATGTCACCCTTCTTCAGCTAGGCTAGCTTGAATCCAGTGGCACAGTGAACAAGGGATCCACGTCTAGGCATACCCATCCCTATTACGGTGAAAAGTATTACAGAAAACAAATGACGGATGGAATGCTGACAATGCAAACATTCTCTCCCAGTCAAAAGATCTAAGTGCGCCGGGTATGCCTAGACGTAGGTACCGGTCTCACTGTGCCACTGGATTCATGCTATCCTGGCTGAAGAGGGTTGAAACCCCGAAACCGGTCCTTGGATCCATGTTTCCGGTCCAGGGAGGACCTGGCTTGGCAGTTCAGGCTGGACTGTTCCTATGAGGCACAGGGTCAAGACTGATTTGCATATGGCTAGGTCTAAACCGGGGTGGCATAGTGAGCAAAAGAATGATGGATTTAACCTAGATCTCTTGACTGGGGGAGAATGTTTTGATTGTTCTGCATTCCGTCCATCAATTGTGTGTCTTTTGCTTTCTCGCCCTAAGTGCCCCGGGTATGCCTAGACGTAGTTCCCGGGCTCACTGTGCCACTGGATTCAAGCTATCCTGGCTGAAGAGGGGTGAAACCCCGAAACCAGTCCTAGGATGCTTGTTTCCGGTCCAGGGAGGACCTGGCTTGGCAGTTCAGGCTGGACTGTTCCCATGAGGCACAGGGTCAAGACTGATTTGCAAATGGCTAGGTCTATACTGGGGTGGCATGGTGAGCAAACGAATGATGGATTTAACCCAGATCTCTTGACTGGGGGACAAAGTTTTCATTTGTTGTGCATTCTGTCCATCAAGCGTGTGTGTTTTGTTTTCTTGCCCTAAGTGCGCTGGGTATGCCTAGACGTAGGTATCAGGTTGATCAGGGTGAACAACAGAATGATGGCTTTTACCTAGATCTCTTGACTGGGGGGAATGTTTTGATTTGTATTGCATTCCGTCCATCAATTGTGTGTCTTTTGCCTCCTAGGGGAGGGGCAGGACAGAGGGGTGGCTACACCCATGTCCTTTGCCCAGTTTTGCGCCAATGCAGCAGCAAATGGCTCCCTGAACTGATTTGAGCTAGACTATGCACGGGGACACCAAGTGTGCCCCTCGTGGTGACTTTCTGGCACTGTGACAGTGCACCCAAACACCTATACACTAAATTCTGTCTGGGAGGTGGGAAAACCTCCCTGTGACAGGATGCCTATTGTGCTGTCCTCCCCTGCTCGAGCTTGGCTCAGCAGCAGGAGGGCAGACTCGTGTCTGTGGCTGGCAGCATCCATTTTGTGCTGTAAGGCTTGAGAAAGTTGGTACCGGTAGACTTAGGTACCCCCATAACCTCAGTTCTGAGAGGTGGAATCATACCTCCCACCTCAGTTACTGGTGTGGAGGTATGATTCCAAGGTGTTTGAAACCCCTACCACACCTGAGAATCTTGTGGGTATCGATATGCTTAAATATTTTGTGCCACAATACGTTGCTCTCCGTAAGGTGTGCGTGTTATTTTAAATAACAATTATTCAATGGTTGAGAGATCCTGTCTGTCTTATCAATGAGGATGCGGCTCTGGCATCCTTACCTAGTGTGAAAAAGGAACACTGTTATTGTTCCTATTTCTTGCCTCCCATCATCACAAAGACCCTAGAAAGAAATTACAATTTTGTAGACAGCAGGTTACCTATTTAGATCACCTCCTGTCTAAGGGGGACGTACACTTACACCAGATCGCATTCAGACCATTTTAGATACTCCCCAGCCCCGTATTCAAAAGGATGTCCGTGCACTGATTGGCCTCACTTCTTTTTGTAGTAAGTTTTTTATATATTATTAAACCTTTGTTGGCCTTTTCTTTGCCCCTCCCATGGACTACTGAATGTCAGAATGCCTTCCAACAGTCACGCCAAGCTCTTTGTTCTGCACCAGTATTAGGAACTCCAGACGACACTCACTAACAAGAGCATGTGAGCTTAGTACAGACTTACTTGTCAATATTTTTACCGACAGCCAGTACGCAGTAGGGTGGCATATAATTTTGGTCGCTTATAGAAAGAAAGGGGTTTCCTCACCTCACATGGGACATAGATATTGCATGGAGAATTAGTGCATAATCTTCTTATTGCCCTAACCTATCCTAAGAAAGAAGCAATTGTTAAATGTAGTGCACACAAGAAAGTGACTGATAAAATAGGAGCAGGTAAATGCATTTGCGGTTCACACGGCCCGTGAGACCGCAATATAGCGAAGTAACACCTCCATGTATGTCGTGAAGTCACAAGTTGAACGTTGGAATGATGCCAGGCAGGAAGTGCTGGATATGCAACAATCTGCCTCTGCTGATGAACTTGTTCAATGGTCTACGGAGGTACACTGGATGGTGACGGCTGTTGGAGGCATAAAGATATGACCAAATGGAAGTTACGAACAGCCTACTTATATCCCTTGATTCACATGGTACATGGGCCGGCACATGTTGGTGCATCCTCAATAGCAAAACAACGTATGCAAGTTTGGGATCATCCTGATATTGCCGGCGCTGCTAAAAAGATAGTCCAGTCTTCTCTGGTCTGTCGCCAGTATAATCCTGGAAAGTGAACGCAAACTCCAATAGGAGGGTTTGCGACACCAACGGCACCTGTTGAGGTTCTGCAAATGGACAACGAACCTCATTTCAATGGGCAAGTTGTAGAATATGTCATGAAAGGGTTGGGGATTAAGCAGAAATTTCATGACGCTTTTCACCCACAGTCAGCAGGCCTGGTGGAGTGTTACAACTCCATCCCAAAATTGAACTTTGGCTAAAATACAGGCTTCCACTTCTTTGAAATGGCCTGATGCCCTGCCCCTAGCACTACTTTCTATCAGATCAATACCACATAAACAATCTGGCCTTACGCCATATGAGGTTGTGTTTGGCAGGCCTATGAATATTTGGGGAATCCCTAAGCCTCGCCCTAAACATGATGTACCCCATGTGTTGATGAGTGACTATTTGTCCCAAGTAACTGACAGCTTGTCTTCTATTTATCAGCAGATACAGGAAATTCTTCCAGACAGGTCGCAGGGTGAAAGCCACGATCTGTTGCCTGGTGATTCCATGCCGCATTCCTTCGTGAGCCCATCTGCGTTAACAGATTACCACAACATTTTGGTCACTGAGAGAGGGCGAGCTGCGTCACCTGAAGGACCTGAGGAAGTCTTCCCGGACCACACGATCCCTGGTACATCTAGATATCTGCTTCGATCCAGAAAGAAAGACATTTCATCGCAGAAAGAGACTGTTTGAGCCACTGTCCTGGGTGGTTAAAGACTGACTACAAAGGGGAGTAGCCTATTAGTGACTAATCATCTCACTGTTAGTGAAGAAACCAACGCCTGCTCAGGACCTTAGGGCATCATCTGTTTTGTTGTTTGCAGATGAAAATGAGCTTGCCTAAGAAGAAGGTGATCGCTGCGACAATGTGCAACAGCTGTACAATCTGCATCCTTGGTCTGACTTTGACTGCTGCCATCATCACAACTGTAATGTGGGTAGTGGAGGAAGTAATGCCTGGAGCCTCCTTACCTAACATTACTGTTATATCACTTGCTGCAAAAGAGCACCATCATTTTGATTTGCCGCAACATGAACTGGTATACCGGCAAAATCTGAGAAACAATTAATTTCTTCAAATGTTGCATCAGACACACCAGCTAAGCAATGTTACTAACAGTTGGGTTTGTGGCGACATTCCTCCTCATCAGAACATAAAAGGAATCCCATTGTCTCCTCTGCCATTCTCTCACAATGGCTCATGCCCAGCTTGGTTCAAACTTTTAAATGCCTCTATTGAACAAAGCCTGTTACCCCAATGAAGATGGGGGCCCAAAAGCAAAAAGGACTGCTTTAGGAATGGAAGAATATAGTAAAAGAAGTGCAGCAACAAATTATGTGTATTCAAATTCTAGGTTGGGTAAAGGAAATGGACCCCTTGTTATGTCTGTTGCCATGACCACTGGCCCCATTTTTATACAAAATACAGGTGAAGTGCCAGTGGGCCACAGTAACTGTACTGCAGTATTGCAGATGTCTACAAGAGGCCGAAGTATCTTCCTTGCATCACGTCACATTTATTTTGTTTGTGGAACTAAGGCATAGTACTTCCTACATCCAGGCTGGTCTGGTACCTGTTACATAGCCTTCATTGTACCACCTGTGTTTTTAGCTACCCCGACCTACCATCAAGATTTGCAATTGTTCAATCACTATGCTGGTAGTTGGGAAAAACGTGCAATCAATGTCTCTGTAGTCGATAAGACAGATGCTTTGTTCCCTCTGTATTTCCACTTGTACTACTTGTCTACCATTTAAAACAAATGTCCAACATGTAAATGCCCGTTTAGCAGTAGATCAAGAAGTCAGCAACATGAGGCAAATTGATATGTATAACATTTATCGTACCCCGCTAGAAGCATAAGAAAATGTATTAGCTTATGCCAAAAGTGCGGTCTGTGGAAAACGTGTAATATTTTACTTGCCATTAGCTGCAGCCATTTTGGCTGTGGTATCCATTTAGGTTTCCTTCATAATTCACCCATCCTCTGCTGCTCGTCTTTTTTCCTGCCTGTTCTATTTTAGTTGACTTCCTGACTCAGCTAAAAGCAATGTGCATGCTGAGAGTTTGTAGCTGCCAGAACACCTGGTCTCAGACTCAACTGTCAATCATTTTCTGCTGTTGTAAACAGATCTGTTCCCCCTCCCACTTTGCTGACTGATCTCCCATCTGCCCATGTTTGTCTGTAACTATTCCTATGTAGGCCTGTACCTTCTATTTGTATCCACATTCTTACCAGTGCAGAAAAAGCTGTATATAAGGCCTGTGTTCTGTGACTTCAATGTACTACCTCCTCCAGCACCTGAGAGTGCTGTGTGGATGTGGTCGCACTCATGAGTGAATAATACACTTGTTATTTATTCCCTACTCCAGTGCTGATCTCAACTTTGTTGGTTTTTGAACCCGTGGACAAAAGGGTGACCCTGCACCAGTGTACCCCTAAAAAAAGGGGTACATTTCCACAAGGTGTCTGCAAGGCTTTTAACTGAAGGTTACAAGAAGCGGGCTGTCCTAGCCATGGAGAGCCAACTCCAACTCTGAGCATGAGAAAAAAGGACAAGCATTAGAGAAGAACATGCAGGTACTGACAAGTCAGGCAACACAACACAACATTGGCTCATGAATGAAGCATGAGGAGTCATGCACAAATAGGTTATAAAGCTGAAATACCGTAAACACTTAAAAACCTACTTATAAACATAATGACGATAAAAGGTATTTATCTTGAATTCGAGTAGCAAGAAAAGAGGACTTGTTGCTCTCAGTCATTATTTTTATTGATATACACGACGTCTTATTGGAAGCCCTATTGTGATGTCACTGTATAGTTCTTGTTTCCAGTGTTTCTGGGTAGTGCTGTTTTTTCTTTGCTTTTTACCTGATATTAAAATAAAAGCCAGAAAAGAAAGCATAATATGAGCCGCCGATCTTGTAATAAAATCTAAGTGCTGTGCAGCCTGCACCTCAGCTTTAACCCCTGCAGCACATGCTGTTTCTGTCAGGGCCCGCCTCGCAGGATTCAAACGATGAACAAAGGGGTCCACCTCCCGATGTTACCAACACCCTGAATGTATACACAGGGGGTTCGAACCATCAGGCGAGGGATAAATAGAGAAGAGACCGGGGAAGGGAAAGGGTCAGCAGGGACAAGGGATCTGAAAGACAGAGCATAAAACCGTTATATACCATGTACAAGAACCAAGACTACACTCAAGAATTCTCACTAGAACTGTTATACCTTATAGGGCTGTACTTATTCATCCATCCACTACAAGATAGAACTAGTCCTGTTTCCTGTAACCAAGAACACACTGGTTAATCATGTCAAACACCTAGGTTAATCTTAATTGTCTCGACTCTTTTACAGATACACACCATATAAAGAGGAACTGGACTTTATCATGACCCTGTAGATATCTGTAAGTTACTTCACTTAGAATAGTGCATAGTTCATTCCCCGGTGTTATTTCATATTCAAGTTTAGAGAAAAACACTCTATTATCACTCTAATCAGTAGTCTGACATTTTCTCTTCAGGGCGCCCTGAATAACTCCACAACCTTGGAGGTTCACGATGTTTATTCCCTCTTATTCTTTCTGTTGCAAAGACAAAGAAAGACAACCCGGCAACGTGTGATTGTGACCACCACTACGCTCCGTTTGTCATACAAAACAGTTTACACCACCAGCCGGTAGCAGGTAGATGCGTCCACCACACAGCTCCGGTAATAATCTTTAGCGTAGCCCACGGCAACATGTAGAGCCCTACAATGCTCCGCTGCTCTTGCTTCTCCTAAATCACCTTTAGTGTAACCAATACTGAAACGGCAACAAACAGCGACCTGCCGCTTTGTTCCGCGGGACTCACTACAATGTCCCCAAAAGTATTCACGCATCAGCTATGCGTCTCCATTGCATAAATCGTAGGACAAGTACAAACACAAGAGTTACAGTACCGCGAGCAACTGCTCCCAGCGGATCACCTGCAAACAAGAATACCTCTCGGTTGATCGGGAGTTTTGGAAACCGAAGAATCTCCTCAGCGTTTGAACAGCGCGACGCTGACGGCAGCCAGCGATTATTCAGGAACACAAACAAAGGACTCAAAATTACGCGCAACTTCCTTCCAGTCACTTCCAACCTTATACTTCCTGCAGCAAAGGCTCATGGAAGTTGTAGTCTCTTACAAATTAGGCGGCGCGGCAAGGCAGAACCTGACAGTTTCAATCTCGTGTGAAAGAGATGCTTGCGCTGCTGCTGTTTGTTGCTATTCTGTGTGATAAAAACATGCACTTCTATGCATAGTATGTTGTATATACTCTTTGAGAATCAAGACCCAGAGTGAGGATTTTGTATTCTTATCCTCACACTCATGACATATAATGACTCAAAGAATGACCATAACCATGGTGCTTTGAGAAAGAAATGCCATTTCTCAAAGGAAATAAACTATCCTCCAATAGCCACACTTGACACCACATAAACATTGCATCAAGAATGCCTTCCTCTTCATGCTGCAAGGATTGTATAGTAGTATCCAATTTCCTAAACATTCAGTCCTATTTCTGAACAGCAACTAAAGAAAGGAGGAATCATCATCTTTCCTAAATAATATTCTGTACACACCTAAGGGTGGATAAGAAACATATTGAAAAACATGGCATTTCAATTGCAATAACAAAAGCTACTATCATAAATCACTGGCAAGGGGAGGAAATCTGTCTATTTTCGAAAGGCATGTGTGTTAAGGAACAGACATCCTATTAAAGTCATTGCTGTTTATTTTTGCTTTGTGACCACAAAACCCTTAGGCTCCCATTACGAGTGACCTAGCTGGGAAGGTGATTATAATCTCACCTTTTACAATGTGATACCGCAGGGATCAGAATTGAAAAGGTGCGATGATTACGAACTTCAAGAGAATAATTACGAGCTCATCTCTCATTGTTTCATCATTTTCAGTTTATTCCTAAGAAAGTACTAACTGTAGTGTCTCATCAATGTGAGTAGCAGGACCCTTCTGAACCCTGATGGCCTTAGTAGGAGAATGGTGTAATCAGTTGGGTGTGTCTGGGTGTGGTTAATAAAGTTTATGACACAGTGTGGGCAGTTAACAGTTGCACTCTGAAGATTAAACACATGCACTACAGAGCTCCGTGTGTGGTGTGGTCATTTGCATGCTACCAGGCTGGGGCAGACACTACAACTGGCGACGAGTAGGGGATATGTACCCCGAAGAAACAAGACTGCTGTCCCTGAGAGTTTGCCGAGGTCCAGCAAACTGGTTGTGTGTGCCATGTGCGACTCATGTAAGTGAAGCAGTCTATGGTTGGCCTATGTGGAGTCAAAGCACCACTCCAGACAGTGCAAGGTTTTTGAAGAAGGTGAAAGCCCTACAGAGAAACCTATTCACAGTACCTGCTGATAAGACCGAAATAAGCTGTACTGCCCCACAATATACCACAGATCCACCATATGTACAAAGGATAGTGCTAAAGGACGTGACAACCAGGAACAGAGAAGCACTGAGGCAGCGACAGCCAAGTGCGAATGCGTGTCAAAAGCAGAAGCATCCAGGTGCAAAGAAACGCTAAAGGCATTGATAAACAGATGTGAAGAACACAACTGTACTCACTGACAAGAATGAATAAAGAGTTGTCTGACTTCGAGTTGAGCTCTGGTCGAAGACCATAGTGTGCAAAGAGGCAAGTAGCAACCACTTCGATCCAAGTGAATGCACATGGGTTGTGCATATGGAGCCAGTGGTACTTGAAGCGGCAACCACCAAGGTTGCCTGTTGTGCTAAGCACACCTCAAAAAGTCTTCAAGATTTTGAAGGGTCCCAATGGACACTAAGAAGAGAGCCAAATATACAGCCACTGCTTTCCTGAAACCACTGCTTCCATTCGATACAGCCAGAAAGCAGTATATTTGCGCCAGATGGCCTGAATGGATTGAAAAATTCGATGATTTCATCGACACACTAGAAGAAGCAGAGGAAAAAAAGATCATCAAATACTTAAAGAACCTTGCAGGTGATGGAGTGAAAGAAGTGATCAAGAGAATACCACAAGTTGATTAAATATCTTACGGTCAAATTAAAGAGGAATTGGAAACAAAGTTCAATCCGATGCCCAATGTTGACTATGAAAGGTAACTTTTTAACCAAACAAGACAGCAACCATGAGAAATGATGGATGAGTTTGCTGAAAGACTTGGTACTCTCATCAAGCATTTCAAGTTCATCTAAGTCAATGATGAAGAAGTCTTATGCCGTACAGTCATCCATGGTTGCCTGTCTGACTCGTTCAGATGGCGTATGCTGAGAGAGAGGCTCAGTCTAGAGAAGGTACTCATGACTGTGAGAGCAGAGGAACAAGAAGATCGACAAGCTGCTGATATAGAAGTTGGAGCAGCCCATAGCGAATCAGCATTGAACAAGAAAAGTAAGCAGAGACACAAGGTCAAGGGCCATAAAGTGATGTCTCCGAGAAAAAAGAAGTTGTGTTTCTGATTTGGATTCTCCTTCAAACACAAAGGTAAATGTCCCGCCATTGGACCAAATATGCAAAGGCTAGGGAAAGAATCCATTTCATAATAGTTTGCAAAACGAAAGATAAACCAACTATGTCACTTCGAGAAGAGAAAAAGGATGCCATAAAATTCCAGAAACACTGTAGACATGCGAGGCAAGTGGAAACTAAACAAAATTGACCATCATCGTCTTTTAAAAGCTCTTCAATGTCATTGTTGAGTGATAGTGAAGAAGATGGCTGTGCGATGTTGATGTAAACCACTAAATGACATGCACACATAGGTTTGGCTGCAGGGAGAGAATAACCCAAGTGCAAGGGAGATCGCCATGTGAAACAACCAAATTGATTTGGACATTGCCCTAAGATCACATAACGGGTGAATGGTTGCTTCATACCTTTTAACATTGACCGTGGTACATCTATAAACCTCATGCCGGCAGAAAAATACAACAAACTTTCTCCAGTGCCCAATCTCACACCGTCAAAGAATAAAGTATACCTGTGGGCTGCCTCTGCACCATTGCAAAGTCAAAGATTATTTGTAGCAACCATACAACACAAGAAGACGAAAGTACAAGTGCCAATTCATGTTCTTAAAGGTTCCTCATCAAGAGCATGTTTAATCAGTTTCAATACTGCTGCTGACAAGGAGCTGATCTCTGTCAATTATAACGTAAATGCACATCTTGAAATAGTGAGTCAGTTCACTTCGTAGTTCCATTGACAAGGGAAGCTTAAGACAATGAAAGTGCAACTTCACATTAATGAGGACATTCGTCCTGTTGCTCAAAGGCATTGTTGATAGCGTTCCATCTACAGGAAGCTGTTGAGAAAGAACTTGAAACGCTGTTGAAGCATGATATTATTGAACGCTTTACTGGTCCGATGTCTTGGGTTTCGCCCATAGTGGTAGTGCTAAAAAAAGGGCAGTGGAGGTGCTGTGCGTATTTGTGTTGATATGCACCAAGCTAACAATGCAATCACGAGAGAACGACATTAAGGTCCACTCACTTCAGACACAACTGAATGGTGCCAGAGTCTTTTCTCGGCTTGATCTGAACAAGGGGTATCATCAACTTGAACTAGAAGGAAACTGCAGGTCCATTACTACCTTTTCAACCAATGTTGTTTGTTCAGATATAAAAGACTATGTTTTGGGTTGTCATCAGCTGCAGAACTTTTTTAGGATGTAATTTGCTGCATAATACAGCCTGTCACACATGCTTTTAGTTTCAGTGATGATATACTGGTATGTGTAGCCACCGAAAAGGAACATGACAAAGCCCTTACACACGTATGCCATTTACTTGCTGACACAGGTCTCACTTTGAACACAAAAAAGTGTGAATTTCACACATCAAAACTCAAATTCTTCCGGCATATTTTCTCTGAAAAGGAGATGACACCAGATCCAGCTAAAGAGCAAGCCTTATCACCCACTAGTCCCACACAGGATGTGACCATGCTGCGATCTTACCTCGGCATGGCCATTTACTGTCTTAGGTACATTTGTGTCTTTGCCAAAGTCAGTGCCCCATTGAGAGATTTAACAAATTGGACCGTTCTGTTTAAGTGGTCACAATAATATGATCAGAGCTTTTAGAAAATCAAACTTGCAATTGAGAACGCAACTGAAATGGCCTATTTTGATCCAAAGCGGCTAAGGGTAGATATTAACTTCATAGTCAAGTCAAGCATATCTATAGAACCAATTCTTGCTGCTACGAACACCGATTGAGATATGCTTGCCCTCAAGCGCATTGCTGCACATCAATCCAGTGGCGTAACACAGGCGCCCTCAGCCCTTGCGGTACGGGGGGCCCCCAAGCTCCAGGAGGCCCCCTCAGTAAGGTACTCTGGCCGGAGAGCTCCTGACTGAGTCCGGAGGGGGCCCCTCCACGTACCTTGCAGGGGTGCCCTCTCAAGTTTCGTTACGCCAGTGCATCAATCCTGGATGAAACATACTCAACCTCTTATGGAAGACTGAATATCAAAAGCTCAAAAATGTGAGAGAGGAACTTTCTGTTACTCAAGAAGGCATTATATTACAAGGTTCGAGAGTTGTCATTCCCGAGAGTCTGAGACAACAAGTAATTTAATTAGCACACAAGGGTCATCGTGGGATTGTCGCCACTAAGAGAGCTCCCTGAGACCAATTGTGGTTTCCTTGCCTTGATGAAAGAGTTAAGAGTTGAAAGACAAATAAAGGCCTGTCAGTTGTGCATATCTGCCAAGGTTTCAGATTGCTATGTGTGACATGTTCATAATTTCAGTGTAATTATGATTGACAATTCAATGACTATGAGTGACACTTTCCCGTGAGCAAAAATCAAGCAATGAAGATGAGGGAAATAAATATCAGAAATTACACCCATTGGAGCAACAAGAATCTCTAAGAAGATCTTAAAACTGCTGCAAAGCACCAAAAATTAAAGATTGCGTTAATGGGCTGCTTTCCTTCTATTGCTGCCCCGCACTCCCGCTGGCAAAATCAAGCAATGCAGTCCATGAAAAAAGAAACATATCAGAAATGACACCCATTTGAGCAACTAGAAACTCTAGATCTTAAAACTGGTGCCAAACACATGATCTTTGCAGCATGCATTTTAACCCTCTGTGCTACTTTATGGTGAGTTAAACCTGCAACTAGACAAAACTCTGATCTCTCTCCACCAGCAACATTAATCATTAGTTAACTTTGATGTTTTTATTGTTGTGTGAAAACTGTTGGACCCACAAGTAACACTTCATCAGGAGCATTTACACCCATAAGTTATGTCTAAGCACAGCACCCACACCCCAGCTCAGCCCCACGTGCGGCTGAAACACTGGTAACAAAAGCATCTCTGTGGCAAAAGCAATAACCCACTGAGCTAGCTACATAAAATACATTTTGGTGATATCAATGTACACAATCTTTTCTGCAGGCATGTTAACCCTCTGCACTACTATATGGAGAGTCTGAGACAACTCTTAACGACCACTAGAAAAAACTCCGATCTCTCTCCAACAAGTCTTTGACTTACTCAGAATTAGTCAGTGCTGGTAAAAATGCCTGCTGCCTCGGGCTGCTTGGAGCGGCTGCCAGTCCGTGGAGACTCAATATCCTGGGCTAAAACACTTCTTGGCTGTGATGTTAGACCCCCGACCTGCACAAAGAGACCTCACGAAAAACAGTGAGATACTGACAGTTCTTGCCACTCATGAGCATGGAAGGCCGACTCAAGTATGGGTTGTGTCCACAGTTATGCAAGGAGTACACTTATGTTTGACTAGCAATTATATGGATCGTTTCTAGAGATATACAAGGAATGCGGCCATGTTAGAATATCAATTCAATTGTATGTCAAATGTTAAATTTGTAACATAATAAAACTCGCTTTTATAAGGAAAACTATCAAAAAGCATATTTTGTAGAATTATTGGCTGTTGTGACTTATAGCCATTAGAACAGCTCTCCTTTTTCGTAATGAAACTCTTATGAATTAATTCCAAATCGACTTTTCTCACAGAAAGATTTCACTAGCAACTGTCAAACACGCAGTCTAAGACGCTGAGGCACTACAGCCAGCAGCAAGTGCGGTATTATTTCAAAAAGTATGTCGTCGTTGAACTACACAATGCGACCAAAGTGCAAGACAGAATGAGAGTCTCGCTGTGTGTGACTGCAGAACTTCAGCCGTGTAACACAGCAGGGCAGACAGTTGATGACCGCGTGTTAAATTTCTAAAGCAATTTTTTAGGTCCAGCCTGGGCAGTGCATGCGCTGCTCTGAGAGCCC
Organism: Lissotriton helveticus; assembly: GCF_964261635.1. Taxonomy (NCBI): domain Eukaryota; kingdom Metazoa; phylum Chordata; class Amphibia; order Caudata; family Salamandridae; genus Lissotriton; species Lissotriton helveticus. Next base: position 360,577,030 of record NC_136071.1, read on the forward strand.
ATGCTGTATTGAGTAATGGAATAAAAGCTCCGCCCATTTCCCCACCCATCTTTTCAATTGGCTCCTGTTACAGTCATTTCAAAATCACTGCTTTTCATTTGTGAATAGGCTTACTAGTCCGTCCTTGGTACTGCCTTGTCTGCATTTGTAACCTCCCATAATGACTAGATTTTTTACTTGTGGTCTTACACAGCCTGCTTTATCTAGTCGGTGAGCACTATTTTCTTTAATGGCAATTAATGTAAAGAGTGCACACCTGCTTTAGCCATGGCAGATGTTTTTGAGAGGGAGGTATTTGCAGCACGATATGCGCGCTTTCACTTAATGAATGTCGGCTATAAATATGACCAACCCCCTGCACAGAGGCTGTGCAAAGCGGGCGCTGTTAATTTCCAAAACAGTTTTTTACTAACTCAGCGCTGTAAGTTGGAAATATGCTTGTTCCTTGCCCCCTCCCCCCGCTGCACAGACGCCTGCATGTTTTTTTCACTATTTCAATTTTTGGTTGTTTTCAAGCGCTCCATACTACACTTTCCTATTAATAGCGGTGTTGCACCTTTCTTTAGACAAGCCTTGTCTAACTCACGCAACAATATGAACGTTAAACATCAGATAAGTACACTTGGTATTGTCCAACGATTCATGGCGCGCTGCGCTGCCTTATGTGCTTAGAAGTCAATTCCCAATTTCCTCACCAAATTTTATTTTTATAATTCTTTTTTTAACAGTCATCGACATATACATACAGTACAAATGATTTGGCACGTATGTATACAATGGAGACAAACAGTGATCATAAATAACACATTAGTTTCCATTGGATGCTACGTAGTAGGGGCATCATCAAATTCGATGCTATGGGGTGGGCTACATATATTCCCCCATAAGAGTTCCATGGGTCCCAAACTTTGGACCATTTTCGGAGGCAACCTCGAGCTATATAGACTGTATTTTCCCTGTACATGCACCAATTGAGGTATTTTTCCAAGTCTACAATCGGGGGCGCATGTGCTGCTCCCCAGAGCTGTGCTATATTTCTTTTGTTTTTTTAATTTAATTTGATTTATCTATTTGTAGAGCGCGCGAATGCCCGAGGGCGTCTTGGCGCTGAGATGTACTACTGGCTCTTGAAGATGTTGATTAGAGCTGTGCAGAGAAAAGCCAGGTTTTAACTTCCTTTCTAAAGGATTTCAAGGATGGGCTGATTTTTATGTCTAGCGGTAATTGGTTCCAGATTCTTGCTGTGTGTACCAGGAAGCTTCTTCCGCCCCAGTTAGCTCTCTTGAATCTCGGGACCCTGATGATTTTCATTTGGCTGGATCTGAGAAGTCTATTTGGTTCATATTGTTTTAAATGGGTTTTTAGAAATTTTGGCTACTGTAAGCCCAAGGGTGACTCATTGTGTTTGATGACTATTTAACTCAGTGGGCTCCCAGATGTTTAGGAGGCATCTAGGCGCCTCCGGACGGAGAGTGAGTGTTAGTGCTTCGCTGATTACATTGTGTACCTTTCGCCAGTAGGATTGAATATGCGGGCAGTCCCAAATTATATGGAGAAAGTGCCTAGCTGAGTGCATCTCCTCCTACAGCCCCCCCCCGATACTCCCATATGTAGCAGTTGGGGCCCGTGACGTAGACTCTGTGGTGGATTTTGAGCTGTATCAATCTAAGGCATGCTAGGATCGAGACTTTCCTCGGGGAGGATACCGCTTCCTGCCACTCCTCATCATCCATTTTTCTATATTAAGGATATGGGTTTCTCAGGTAAATGACTGTCAAGTATCCTGTCCTGTAGGGGAGAAGCGTCAGGGGAAGGGAGGGAGGACCCCTCCGGAAGGAGTGATCGAAGTGCATGGCGCGCCTGTGCATAGCAAAATCTTTCAGTCTGCTAACTCATACTGATGTTGAAGTGTAGTAAATGACTTTACCTTGCCCTTGCCCCAGAGGTTCCTGACACGCGATATCCAAATAAGTTCCCATTTGTCAAATCCTTTTGATTTCCAAAGGTCACCCAGCATTTGGGAGTCCCATAGCGGAGTTGCTAGAGTGGGTTTCTGCCCCCATCCAAGCGATCTGTTGGTTGCATGCCAGACGTCGTTGAATTTTTAATAGGGCCCGTAAGTGGATATCTACCTGGTTTTGAACAGAGCACCCGATTGTATGTCCCCTCGGGGAGGAGCCACTTATCCATGTTATAGCCGGGGTCATCTGGTCTGCCATATATACCATGGTTAATCGCTGCAAGGTGCATTGCCCAGTAATATTTCTTGATGTCTGGTAGGCTAATTCCACCATCATACCAGTTGAGTGTGAGTTTATGTAGTGAAATTCGCGGTTTTCCATCCCACAAGAGATCACGCTAGAGCCCCTCAATTTCTCTAAAGTATGAGTTAGGGACCAAGTGAGTTCTGCAAAGCATATAAAAACCGGGGTAGCGACATAATTTTATGAAGAGCTGCTTTGCCCAACATCGAGAGAGGAAGCATTTTCCAACTAGTTATATCTCGTTTGAGTCTTTGCAATGGTGGGACGAGGTTACAGGCATAACGGAGCGTCCGGTCTAGGGATATGAATATCCCCATGTATTTAAAACCTTCTGTAGCGATTTGTATTGGGCAATCTCGCGGTGGTGGGGGCGGGTTTCCCCTGAGGATATAAAGGAGGGATATCTGCCAGTTAACACTGAATCCGGAGTACCTGCCAAATATAGCCAGGATGTCAAGGACAGCAATCGGGGATTTCCTGGGGAGGCAAGGTACAGCAGAATATCATCTGCGTAGAGGGAAATACGATCTTCCCAGTCTGGGGACGAACTCAGTCCGCGTATGACTCTATCTCTCTGGATCCATGCCGCGAGGGGTTCTAGGGCCAAAGCAACTAATAGGGGAGAGAGCGAGCACCCCTGGTGGGTCCCCCGTCTGAGCTGAAAGGTGTCAGATTTTTTGTTATTGACTACGACTTGCACCATCAGTTCACGGTACAGGATGCGTACACATTGTATAAAACCCGGTCCAAATCCCATCTTCGCGAGTGCTGCAAAGAGATAGGACCACTCTACAGTATCAAATGCCATGGTGCCATCCAGGGAGACAATTACCGCCTACTCTTGAATAGTGGCCCCTCTACCCAGAACACCGTGGACCCTACGTAGATTCAGTGCTGTGTTTCTGTGTGGCATGAAGCCAGATTGATCCAGGTGTATTAGGCCCCCTATGACCTTCACTAATCGATTAGCTAGTAGTTTGGCCAGGATTTTAGGTTCTGTGTTGAGGAGCGAGTTAGGGCTGTATGTCGCACAGTCAGTTTGGGGGTTTCCTTCTTTGTGGATGGTAATAATAGTGGCTATTCTGTGGTCTATTGGCAAAAACCCCTGCTCTCGACTATCCTCGTACATGGCCTTTAAGTATGGAGCAAGCTTGTCAGGTCTTAGTTTGTAAAGTTCAATAGGTATGTCATTGGGACCCAATGCCTTGCCGGAGTGTAGTGAACGCATTGCAAGCGCTATTTCGTCTGTAGTCAAGGTGCTGTCAAGAAAGTCATGGTCATCAACCGAAAATGTGGGGAGAGAAATATCCCTCAGGAGTGCAGTAGAGTTGTCTTCATTGTATGGAGCTATGGAAGTGTAAACGGTGTGAAAGTGTTCTGCAAATTGGTTAATAATGTCCTGCGGGTCTGTTATGGGAGACATCTCCACATCTCGAAGCTCGGGGACCAGTCTGCTGGCCCACTCCTTTTTGTCAAGCCAAGTTATTAGTTTCCCGCTCTGTCACCCAGGTCATAGACTCTGCCCAATGTTTCTCTCCCTAGGGTTTTGGCTTTATTGATCACTAGCGCCCTATAACTATCCTGTTTAAGGCGAAGTGTATGGAGGGCCTCGGGTGTAATATCTGTTTCCAGGTCTTGTTCTAATTGGTAAATCTCAGCATCTGAAATATCTTTGCGTTTATCCTTTTTTTCCCCTGATATTAAAGATAGGGCTTGACCATGGATCACTGTTTTAAAGGCTTCTCATAATGTTTGGTGAGATTCCACCGTTCCCTCGTTCTCTCTGAAAACGCCATCAATGGAGTTGATCAGTTCTTTACAAATTTTTGGGGGTCCCGTAGATACCACGGGTTGATGGGGGCAATTCTCCCCATGTGTGCGCGGCTGAGGACTATGTATACCCATAGTGGGGAGTGATCGGAGATTCCCCTAGCCAAGTGTCTAATTTCGTGGATATAGGCAATTTGCGGTCCTGGGACTATAATGTTTTCAAGTCGTGAGAGACTATGTCCTCCACCCATCAACAAGTCCCATGGCCTCGAGAAAGTCAGGCAACCAGCGTGACGACTGTCCGATTACACGGGGGTGGCGATCCAATGTGCCTGAGATTACAGAGTTGAACCCCCCCCCCCCCCATGGTGATCGATCTGCAGGACAGGACCCCAGTTCAGGTTAGGCCGCTACCGGTCACACTAGTGCACACAAGTGCACACAACAGGGGTGGGGACTAAGCATCGGACGCCTATGACCCCTTCAATCTCCTCGCTGAACGTCTGGACGGTCTTCCTGACTAGGGTGTCCAAGATCACGGTCCATCTGACTGTCCAGCCACTCTGAGGCTACATCTGGCTGCTCAAAGAACCATCTCCGTCCCCCTGCTTCCACTCTCAGTTTTGCCGGGAAGAGCATGGAATATTTGAATCCTCGGTCTCTGAGTTTCTTCTTGACCAGTAGGAATGACCTTTTCTGCCTCTGTACCATTTGCGTAAAGTCCGGAAAGAAGGTTATGTCAGCATTTTCATAGCGAAGGGGGGAGGTCATTCTGGCATTTTGGAGGATCACATCTCTGTCTCTAAAATTTGGCACTCTTGCTAGCATCGGACGCGGAGGGGCCCCCGTTTTTCGGACGACCTCCCGGGACTCTGTGCGCCCTTTCTACTACAAAGAATTTACTGAGGACTTTTGGCTGCAGGTGTTTCAGGATGGATTCTTCCTCGAAGAGGTCCGGTGACTGTCCTTCCGCCCTTTCAGGGACCCCCAATATGCGTATGTTTTTTCTCCTGAGGCGCCCTTCATAATCGTCCAGTTTATGCTCAGTAAGTTTACGGAAGGATGGCAGATCTCAAATGTTTCCTTGAAGATGTGACACGTCTTCCACAAGACTCGCCGTGGTGATTTCCACTTGTTTGACCTTCTCAGTGACTTTGGTGAGGTCTGCCCGGATGAGATTCATTTCAATTGAGAGGGTGTCCATTTTATGTTCCAAACAGGTCCTGATTCCTGCGATTGCCTCCATGACATCCTTTAGCGTAAGTTCTTGGCTCTCCCCTCTGAGTTCACCCATGGACTTGTTTCTCAGGTGTGAGTCTTGAGGTGCGTCTTTGAGGACCGTGTAACGATCCAGTTTTTTTGATTGGACCGTTTTGAGGCACTTCGAGCCTGTTATCTTGGACTTCTCCGAGCTTGCCATTTGGTGGATTTCAGGTCACTGCGGGTCTGCCCCCCTCCTCCGTGAAGTGCGGCATAGGTCGAAGGGTGCGGTTTGTAGCCTCTCAGATTTGGGCCCCAGGGCTGGCGGTCCAGTTCCGTCTGTCGGTGGGGTTCTCACAGGGCCGTCTGATACAGTCACTTACAACAGAGTTTTGGGAACCCCAGGGATGCGCAATCTCAGACCCACGGGGGTAGCACACGGGGTGGCTCAACAGGATTAGGACAAGTCCAGCCCTCCCTGTGGTCTTCTGACCAGGGGGATTATTTGCGTCCTCTATCAATGCTGCCTCACCAGGGGCGGGGGAGTCCACAGTTATATACCTGCCCCACTGTGATATGTGGGGGGGCGGTGAAGTCTTGGAAAGGAGCGCCAACCCCAGTCTCCGATGGCAGCCCCCTGGTCCTCCTTACCGCCTCTGTCCTAGTGTCAGAGGATTAATCACTGCCCCAGGCCCGTTCCGCAATCTGGCACCAGCAGGAGTATCCCGCGTTGATCAACGCACCGCCCAGGAGACAGTGGAAGTCCGCCAAATGTTTCCGGAGAGGAGAGTGTCTTCACTGGGTAGGCCGATCAGGACCCAGTTCTTGCGCTGGAAAGTGGCCATACTCCCTCACTCCGATCCCGGTCTCCACCAGCACTTAAGGTCCCGGCTCGGGCGGGTGCAGAGGCCTCAATCTGTCGAGAATCGTAACTTCGGCCACGGACCTCTGCGCAACACAGGAATGCCTGGGTGAGATTCAGCGCCCCCTCTGGTTCACGGTTTCAGGCTTGGGTCCCGGATTTGTGTGCCGGATAGTTGTTGGGGAGACAGCAAGTACGGAGCCTGTGGTTTAAGCGCCCATTACGCTACGCCGCTTGGCCACGCCCCATTCCTCACCAAATTTAAATTCAAAATAAATTTAAAAACAGAAGTAGAATATTAGGTTCAGTTATGGAACACCTTAGAAACAGAGGGCAACAGACTTTCAAAGTTTGTATTTATTTATGTATGCATTTTTATATAGCACGAACTTCACCCAGAGGTGTCAGGGCACTTTACAAAAGAACAAAGTAAATTACATAAGGAATGAGAGTAGCATGGAAGTAGGTGCAACTTGTGGTAAAAGTTACATAATAACAAGTTACAGATACATTCAAGATTATAAGATACGAAAAGGTAGCGCGAATAGGGTGATACAAGTACAGAATACATCTTTACAAAAATTGAGCACTCTTGAGTGACATGTGCCATTTAGAGTCATGACCTGAGATAAAGTGAATTCATCATAGAAGTGTCTTTGGACGAGAAGAGCTTTAAGCTCTGTTTCGAAAGTCCAGAAGGAGCCGGTGGTCGGAAGGGTTGGAGGTAGCGAGTTCCAAAATCTAGGCGCGTTGACTGAGAAGGATTGTGCCATGAGTCAATTCCTTTTTGAAATTTGGAGGTTCAAGCAAATAAATGTCAGCATTGCGAGGTCTAGAGCTGCCTGACATTTTGGGGCAGATTTATAAGAAACTGACGCATCTGTAGAGATGTGTCAGTTTCCCTGCACCAGCCTGCGTTACCCTAGCGCCACCATGGATGCGCTGTATTTACAATACGGCGCACCATGGCGCGCAAGGATTGACAAATGCGTCAGAAATTCTGAAGCATCTGTTGGCCCAAAAGTCACGCATTGCTGGAGTCGTGTTGAAAGCACAACGCAACTCCAGCAATGCATTTTGAGGCCTATTCTAACTACAATGCGTCACTCCTTACGCCTGCTTAAAGCAGGTCTATGGTTTTGACGCAGTGACGTCCTAGAAGTGAGGCAGTGAAATCTTGTAAATTTCACTGCGGCCCTTTTACGAGGCTTTCCTGTGTGGGAACGCCCACCCTGAATACATTCACAAAAGTGTTGCAAGGGGCTTATAAATCTGCCCCTTGGTATTAACCTTTTTGCGTATCTCGAGTTTTTCAGTTGAGGTCATGAAGGGGCATATTTTCAAGACCCTTGCGCCACCAGTGCGTCACTTTTTGTGACGCACCTGCAGCATATTTTGCTGGCCCATATTTATAATGGCAGAAAAAGAAACACTGTGTGATTTTTTTGTCTTCGTAAATACTGCCCCCTTTACACGCAGCACTTTGCGTGAAAGGGGCCTTCCATGGGTGTTGTTGTGGGTGTTCCCCATGCACAACCCATGGAACCTTACACATTTCCAGATTTAAAATAAATCAGAAATCTGGAAATGCATCTGAATGCAGCGCTCCGCAGGGGAGGCGCAGGGAGGTGCAACGAGGAGAAATGTATTTATTTCTCCTCGTTTTTTTCCCATTTCTATACTTGCTGCATTCTGCAGCACACATGGTAATAGGAAATCAGCTCTGGTAATTATTTATGTACGAGAAGGTGTTCCTTCCTGCACATAAACAATCAGTAAAACAATGACATTTTGCAAGTTTCTAATGCAGCAAACATAGAAGTTGTAAAACGCAGTTTCTGATTGTTTATGTGCAGAAAGGGAACCCTTCCTGCACATGAACAATCATCCCAGGGGGACGCAGAGCTTGGGGGGGCGCAGAGCTTGGGACACGTGCCGTGAGGGCAAACGACACCTTTTCTTCCATCTCCTGCGCTGTGAGGGCAACGGCTGCTGTTTCCTTCTTGCCGGTCCGGTTTGCAGCGGGAAACTACATCCCCCAGCTGCCCCGGGCTCTGGGGCTGCACCTGTGACCTCATCCCTGCGCCCAAGAGGCGCTACAAGTGCAAGGAGCGCCGAGTGCTCCAGGGGGACGCAGAGCTTGGGACACGCGCCGTGAGGGCAACGGCTGGCTCGTACCTGTCCCTGGGCAAACAACACCTTTTCTTCCATCTCCTGCGCCGTGAGGGGAACGGCTGCTGTTTCCTTTTTCCCGGTCCGGTTTGCAGCGGGAAACTACATCCCCCAGCTGCCCCGGGCTCCGGCGCTGCACCTGTGACCTCATCCCTGCGCCCGGAGGTGCTACAAGTGCAAGGAGTGCCTCCCGCCCCGCGGGACGTGCGTGGACGGCGTCGGGCGAAGCCCGGGCAAAGGGCGGGCCGTCTGTGGGCGTCCGGGGCAGGACGAGGCAGGGCTGGGCCACCCGCTTGAAATTCCATCCTACAAACTTTAAGACTTAAAGCCATCGACCATTCGGTCATCTATTTGAGTTTTAATTCTAAATTGTTGTAATTTTAATAGTATATTATTTGTTGTACTACTGGGCCCCGTTCAAAATTGGGCTCTGTCCTAAACAGTCAAGCTTTAAATTTAAATTAGTAAAGGTGGCCTCACTTAGGCTACACCTCCTCTTTCTTTGTATCCCCTGTGGAGTAAATAGGTGTTTGAGGTACTTCCCCCTAGGGTATGCCCAGTATGGGGAAACTCACCAACCCTTCCCTCCCACGCCCTAGAACCAGACAACAAGCTGCCACGACTTAATCACTTCCGACCCTAACAGCAATTGATCTAATGCTCCAGAAAACCATAGGAGCAGTAGCAACGGCCATCGAAGATAGGGAAAGGCGTCTATCTTCAACCCCTGCACTAGTCCCTCTACGGGTAGAAGAAGACCCCTTTACGACAATTGCCAATCCATTTGAGTCGACAGCCTACCAAATGCCCTCCTTCTTTGAATTACCATGTGCCCAGATCATACCCGAGGTGATTGTCTCTGATCCACCTTCTCCATTGGCTCCCCATCCAACAGAATCCAATAATTCCGTGTCTAGCCCCAAAAGGAAAAAACCAAAAATGACAAGGAAATACACGAAGAGGAAGAAAACATATTCTCCTATGAGAGTACAGATTGAGCCAGTTCCTCCTCGCCCTTCCTCTACACCACCTCTCTGGGTCACACACTTGATGACTGATTTGAAGGCTTACATAGAACAAGTAATAAGCTCCTATGTAAAACCCTTATCATCAAGACTAGATAGAATTCTCTCTCTTGTCTCTAACAAATGCCCAGGGAAGTTGCAGTGAGCTAGCCCACAGGGGAACCATGATATGGGAGAGGGCACAGTTTCTACCCCAGGCACTTCCGTGGCCACAGGTTTGGTGGGCAGTACCCCTACACAAACAACTAAACAACCACATGTCATGGCCCATGTAGTTGTACAGAAACCTACTAGTGTACCAAATAGACCTGCAGGTATCCTCTGTCCATCTGAGGCACCCAAAGCAAATGTCCCATCAACATGTGTACCGCCCCCACCTTTGGCAGCTCCTGTGAAACGGCCTCATGCTGATGGTAAACCTGTGCCCCATGCCCCCCAGAAACGGCAGGTAGAGAGCTCATCAAAACTTGCTCCCCGCCCCCAGCTCCCGCCTGAGGCTATGCCCTATGTGGTGGTGCTTACGGGAGTTCCACCCTTGGAAGCAAGCTCCACTGAACCCTACCTAGAGCTAAAAAACAAAATCATATTTTGGCTAAATCGACATAGACCAATAGTAGGATCGGGACAGGGGGAGATTCTATTTGCACGTAGAGTCAGCTGGCTGGGTACTAGACACAAGGATATAGGAGGTGATTGCGTGATCATTAATTTTAGGGACACTGAGTTGGTCAAACACATCCTAGGCAATTGTGGGTTGGAAAACACGAGCAAAATTCGCACTCATCACTTGGGGTATTTCTACCCACAGACCATGGCACAACCCCCGCCCCCTTACTTAGGTGGTTATGGTTTGGAGTATAATGTGCCAGTGGCCAATAGATATAGGGCCCTGAGTTATGTTGACTGACTAGCACCACAAGGGGATGACAACACTATGGCTAACCATCCCTCCGAGAGGCTGAGAGAGGGAGGCTCTAGCAACAAAACAGGGTCTGTAGATTTAAACCGGTGCCCCATAGAGGTTGGTCCTCCATCCCCATGCCCACCAACGAGCCTGAATGTTCCTGGGGGTGGTCAGGGTCCGGGCGCCTGTCGGGGGGGTCTACCATCACCCCCCGACTCACACCCGATGTCTCTCCCTGGCCAGGGATCCCACAGCTCTTCCCTGATTGGGTCCTGGAACGTCGCAGGGCTGGGGGCGAAATTGCCGATCCCGGAGTGGGGAGACCTGATGGATGGCTATGACATATGCCTATTGCAGGAAACCTGGCTCTTGTCTGCCCCATGTAGGGTAGGATTCGCGTCCTACCACACACCAGCAGTACAGGGCCCTAGGGGAAGACCATCAGGAGGATTATGTACTTGGGTAGCAGTACACCTGGGGTGCTCGGTTAAGATAGTTGATACACATAGTCCGGACATCCTATGTATTCTACTTACACTCAAGGACGCCTCGGTGGTGGCTGTGATTAACATTTATTTACGCCCGACCCCACTCAAACTAGGACTATCAACCCTAGAGGCCCTGGAGGCACTACTCTCATCCTTCCCCCCTCCTATAATAAGGTGATAGGTGCAGACTTTAACTGTCACTTTGAGCCACTCTGGGGGATCCCCCGGTCTCGACCGAGGAGGATGAGACTTGGTTAATCTCCGAATGCCATATGTATCCAGCAAAGCGATTATCTCCATCGGTCCTAGCAATCAATAATTTGGTTGTATCTAACTCCCTTACGGCATGCAACGGCAGATTGTTACCAGATATACCGAGTGCTCACACTTTCAATAGATTAGATAGAAGCACCACAATAGATTACATTCTGGTTAACGTAGAATACTGGACAAAAGTAAAAACGTTTAGGGTAATCCCTCCGGTCGAGAGTGACCACAATCTCCTAATGCTGGAATTGGTCATCCATCTAGGGGCACACAATACACAGACGACGGTGGAACCCTCCCAAAATGAGAACTACCTGCAAAAGGCGGGAGGTAGATGAATTGGCTGGGCAAAGGTGGCACTAGCCCCGGACACACTAGCAGAAATCTACAACCATGTAGCTGGGGCTTTACTAGCGGCTAGCGACTTGACAGGATCTAATCTAGACCAATCGAGCCTCTTGGCCCTCGATCATATCCACCACGAGCTCTTTCTGCACTGGTAGGATACTTCAATACCTCCAAGCCAGGTAGGCTTGGGGCCCGGAAGAAAGAACAACACTGGTTCAACAAAAACTGTAGGGAGGCAAAAACTACCTTAGTAAAGGAGGTTAAAATGGGGTCACCCAGACGGATTAGGAAGGCCAGACAAAACTATAAAACTCTAGTTACAAAGGCCAAATCTGAATGGGAGGTGGATAGCTGGGACAAGGTGAGCAGGGCCCTCGCCACCCGAGACTACAGATCCTTTTGGAATCTGGTCCGGGGGGGATCGGTGACAGAGATGCCAGCTATATCACCTAGCCTCAGTGAGGACACGTGGCTTGCCCACTTCAAACCCCTATATTCGCTTGGTCCCCTAGCTGATCCAGATGTTGCAATGGAACCAACAAGACCATTGGCTCCCGAGCCCTCGAGGGGTACAACCCAAGTTAACTATCCGTGTACATTGCTGGAAGTAAACGCAGCGCTTAAAAGCCTGGCCGCCGGGAAAGCTCCAGGCTTGGACAGCATCCCTGGCGACCTTTATCGGTCCGAACAAAGGGTCTGGGCGCCTTACATGTTTGTCCTGTTTAACGCCATTATGCAGGGTTTGGATATTCCCCGTACATGGTTGGGTGCGGAAATTATCCCTATCTACAAAAAGGCTTCCCCCCTTGATCCTGCAAACTACCGACCCATCCGTTTGATCGATGTATTGCAGAAGATCTTCGCCCGAGTCCTACTGTTCAGGTTGCAGAATTGGATGGATGACCATCACATCCTAACCTCCCTGCAGGCAGGATTTCGGGCGGGAGTATCCACGGTCGATCAACTGTTCAGAATCCAGCTTATATACTGGAGGACTGTTGTTTTAGGGGCAGGTAGTTTGTTTTTGATTTTTGTGGACCTTAGGTCGGCATTCGATTTAGTCAATAGGGATAAGCTCTGGGCCCTGCTTCTGGAGCTGGGCACCCCGACCTATCTGTGTGATCTCTTTAGACGAATGCACAAGGGTAATTATGCCAGGGTCAGGTTCGGAAAGGGTGGGGAGCTGACGGCCCCATTCCCTGTTGACAAAGGTGTGAGACAGGGGTGCGTCCTAGCCCCTACGCTTTTTTCCCTATATCTTAATGGGTTGATCGCACACTTAGCGGGGGCTAGGGACTTGGACTCCCCCTCCTTGGCAGGGCGGAAAATATCAGCACTAATGTTCGCTGATGATACCCTCTTACTATCAAAATCTTTTGGGGGTATCCAGCGAACATTGGAGGCTTTTTGTAGCTTCTGCAGAATGAGGGACTTGGAGATCAATGTCTCCAAAACCAAGTTCATGGTGTACAACCCTAAAAAAAAATCAAATTGCCCCCATCCCCACATGGATGGTCTGCCTTTGGACCGTGTGTCTACATTTGACTATCTGGGGGTTACCCTTAATGACAAAATGGACTGGTCCTCACACGTAGCCAGGGCGAACCTGAAACTATCGCAATACTCGGGTGGCATTTTAAAAGTTTTCAACAAAACATCCCAGAAACTAGTAGGCCCGCCGGTTGAAATATACAAAGTGCAGGCACGCGGCGGTGCGATTTATGGGGCGGACCTTTGGGGGCATGTCAGCACTCCCTCACTTTCCCTTACGGAGAATAGCTTCATTAGACGGATCCTGCGACTCCCCAGTAGTACCCCCCTAACTCCTTTAAGGTTCGACCTGGGATTAGCCCCTATACAGGCTATCATTTCGAACCGTCCACTGCTATACTGGAGACGGCTTTGGTCCACTCCAGAACTAGAGAGTTACAGAGAGGATCTCCGCGATCTTCTGTCTGTAAGTGGAGCGGGAAAGATTCCATGGCTGAGTCACATTAAACATCTCACTCTAGCACTTGGAATGGGGGATCTGTGGATGTCTCCTGAGGCGGCATGTACCCAGATTTCTAAAAAATCTTTGAGCCTGGCCCTAAAACAACATCGCCTCGCCAGCGTTCTCACAAATCCTTCTATGGGTGGGCTGACTGAGCACTTTCTTGATTTCAAGGCACTCCCAGGATTCGAGAAATTCTTGGACGATATCCTGCCTCCGCTGGCTAAGAAGCTATACATCCAATTTAGGGACGCCTCACTGCCGCTTAGGGGTTTCACGCAAAAGTGGATTAGGAGCACAAAATCAACAAGCACTTGCCCCGGGTGCGGGGCTGCAGAGGAGACAGATCAGCACGTTCTGCTCTTCTGCCCCTCGCACCGCGGTGCGAGGGCCAAATGGATAGTTCAGTATTGCAGGTCCAGGGGTCTCAGAGACTTTAGGGTAGCGCTGAGAATTCTAAGAACGGATACCACGGCCTTGGCTGTGTTTGCAACTTCAAGGTTCCTTATATCCATGTGGCACACTAGATGTGGAATTTTAACAGGAAGTTCTAAAATATTCCCCAACAGCTAAGGGCTCTACCCTCGATTATGGTAAAGGTACTCATTGTATGGGCCCCTATCTACTACTCTATGGGGCATATTATCAAGGGGGTTTATCTCCGCTTTTTTGGCTTTAAAAGCCAAGAAAGCGGAGATAAAATTATCTCCCTATTACCTAGCTGTCGCTAACACCAGTTAGCGACAGCTAGTAGGAGATAGCGACCATCTTGGGCCCCGCTTTGCATGTCAGTGAAATTAATCACTAATGACATGCAAAGTGGGCGTGCCAAGATGTTAGCGACTGGAAACAGTCGCTAACATCGCTATCTCCTATTACCAACTTTTGGAGACCTCCAAAAGCTAACACCTGCCCCTGAGCAGTTCTTAGCCATGTTATCCAATGGTAGGTGGATAACATGGCTAAGAGCATTAGCTCGGTAATGCATGAATATCGCTGACTTTTCAGCGATATTCATGCATTTCGTCCGATTTTTATCGCTTAGGAAATAAACCTGGATAATAGCAAGGTTCCTACGCGATAAAAATCGCCGCAGCAAGGCGATAAAAATATTGCCGCTAAGCCAACATAGCGATAATTATCGCTAGTTGTTGGTAATATGCCCCTATGTCTGTTATCATGAGATGGGTATACTGTTTTATACTGCTTTTAAACTTTTTTGTACATTTTATGATACAATTCCTATTGTGATTTTTTAAAGGCGACGTCACCTGACGTCGCCTTCCTTACCGAAACATGGATGAACACATCTTCTGCTCCCGACATCGCCATAGCCATACCGGACGCTTACAAGATTATTCGAAAAGACCGCACCGATCAAAAAGGAGGAGGCCTCGCCATCGTCCACAGAAACACCATCAAAATCACAACCAATTCCGACGACAATCTTACAACCGCCGAACATCTCCACTTTCAGATCCACACCGACCCCAGAACCACTCTTAGAGGCACCCTCATCTACAGGCCTCCAGGCTCCCGCACCCAATTCAGCGATGATATCTCAGACTTCATCAGCCCGCACGCCCTCGCCTCCGAAAACTACATTCTTCTAGGAGACCTCAACTACCACCTTGAAAACATACTCGACAGCAACACCACCACCCTTCTGGACAACCTGGCCAACCTCGGACTCAAACAACTTGTTAACACCCCTACCCATGTAGCCGGACACACGCTCGACCCTATCTTCACCTCCAGCAAACACATCTCCTTCGATCGCACCACAGCTCTCCACTGGACGGACCACAGCTGCGTTCACTTCAGCTACAAAACCACCCTGACCCACAACAGCCCACAACCTATTCCTCGAAGAAACTGGAACAAAATCACCTCCGAACAACTCCTCACTTCACTCAACCAAAACCCCCCCACCCTCTCATCGGACCCAAACCAAGCGGCCACCAATCTCAAGCAATGGATCACCCACAGCGCTGACGAATTAGCACCCCTGAAAAAACACCAGATCAAATCAACCAGCAAAAAGGCTCCCTGGTTCAATGATGACCTTAAAAACTCCAAGAAGCTATGCCGCACCCTGGAGAAAACTTGGAGAAATAACCAAACTACCGACAACATGTCCGCCCTCAAGGCAGCCACCCGCAAACACCACCAACTGATTCGATCCGCCAAGAAATCAGCTTTCAAGGATCGTCTCGACAACAACACCCATAACAGCAAGGAACTCTTCAATATCGTCAAAGAATTCACCAACCCCACCGCAGCCTCCAACGACATCACTCCCTCCCAAGACCTCTGCGACGCGCTATCCTCCTTCTTCTACAACAAAATTGCCGACATCCACAACAGCTTCAAGAACAGTTCTCCCAGCGATCAACCCCCCCACCCCCTCCAGACCCTACTCCCCCTACTAACAACCTCAGTGCCTGGAACACAATCACCACTGAAGACACCATTCGCCTCATGAACTCAATCCACTCTGGCTCGCCTTCTGACCCCTGTCCCCACCACATCTTCAACAAAGCTGACTCCATCATCGCACCCCAACTCCGCGATGTCATCAACTGCTCTTTCAACTCTGCCACCTTTCCAGAAAGCTGGAAACACGCCGAACTCAACGCCCTTCTGAAAAAACCCACAGCAGACCCCTCAGAACTGAAAAACTACCGACCCATATCCCTCCTCCCATTCCCGGCCAAAGTCATCGAGAAAGCCGTCAACAGCCAACTCGCTGCCTTCCTTGAATACAACAACTCCCTTGATCCATCTCAATCCGGGTTTCGAGCCAAACACAGCACCGAAACCGCCCTCATTGCAGCGACCGACGACATCCGATCACTCCTGGACAACGGTGAAACAGTAGCCCTCATCCTACTCGACCTTTCCGCCGCTTTCGACACAGTCTGCCACAACACCCTTATACAACGACTCAGCAACATCGGCATACAAGGAAAATCCTTGGAGTGGATCACCTCATTCCTCGCTGGAAGAACCCAAAGAGTCCGACTTCCCCCATTCTACTCAGAAGCCACCAAAGTCATCTGCGGCGTACCCCAAGGTTCCTCACTCAGTCCCACCCTCTTCAACGTCTACATGAGTCCTCTCGCCTCCATCGCGCGTCAACACAACCTCAACATCATCTCCTACGCCGACGACACCCAGCTAATCCTTTCCCTCACCAATGACCCCAACACAGCCAAATCCAACCTTCACGAAGGCATGAAGAAAGTTGCCGAATGGATGAAACAGAGCCGCCTAAAACTCAACTCAGACAAAACAGAGGTGCTCATCCTAGGATCCTCCCCCTCAGCTTGGGACGACTCTTGGTGGCCTTCCGCCCTGGGCACAGCACCCACACCCACAGACCACGCACGCAACCTGGGATTCATCTTGGATTCCTCTCTCTCGATGTCCAGACAAGTCAACGCCGTCTCGTCCTCCTGCTTCAACGTCCTTCGCATTCTCAAAAAGATCTTCCGCTGGATCCCACTCGAGACAAGAAAGACTGTCACCCATGCTCTGGTCACGAGCCGACTGGACTATGGTAACACACTTTACGCCGGAATAACAACAAAATTACAGAAAAAACTCCAGCGTATTCAAAACGCATCAGCGAGACTCATATTAGACATCCCGCGCCAAGATCATATCTCCGGACATCTAAAAGACCTTCATTGGCTCTCCGTCAACAAAAGAATTACTTTCCGCCTTCTCACCCACGCACACAAAGCCCTCTACAATATAGGACCCGAATGCCTCAACACTCGACTGTCCTTCTACAAACCCAACCGCCAACTAAGATCGTACAATCAAGCCCTCGCCGCAGTCCCACGCATCCGGAAATCCACCATGGGTGGCAGATCCTTCTCCTTCCTGGCTGCCAAGACCTGGAACTCACTCCCATCCCACCTCCGCCTTACTCAGAACCACATCTCCTTCAGAAAAGAACTGAAAACCTGGCTATTCGACAAATAATGAACCCCTTCCCCAAGCGCCTTGAGACCCTCTGGGTGAGTAGCGCGCTATACAAATGCCCGAACTTGAACTTAAAATAGTTTTTAACTTCTCCTTTTTTAAAACAGACTATGAAATTTGTAAACTGCAAATTGTCTTTTTATGGTTTTTATCCGAAAATAAAAGCTTTGACTGACTGACTGACAATCATCCCAGTGACGCAGCAAGGGTGCCTGCATGGGCGCATTGAAGCAGTTTGTGCTCCAGCGAAGGAGGTAGCACAGGAATGCGACATATTGTTGTAAATATGTCGCATCCCTGTGCTTCGAAACTAGGGCGGCGCAGTAAAATGACTTGCTGCACCGCCTTTTAGTTTATTGTAAATCTGCCCTGAACTGTTTTATTATTTGACACACGCAAAAGAGAAACCAAAAAAAAACACAAAGCTGTTGCCCTACGAACTTCCAGTAGGCCTTACAACATTAATCTGCGGCGTCGATTCAAGCGAAGGATTTCTTGAATACTGCGGGTGAGGGGTTTTAATGGGGGAGTGGAGTGCTACCCTCAGGTTCTGATTGGCCGCGGCTGTGCCGCTTTTTGTGGGGAGACCGGGTAATAGATGCTTTTCACATTTGCTTTAGAAAAAAACAGGTAAAAGCAAAAGCACCCAAAACATATATGAGAAGAGGGTGCTTAACGATCTGTGTCTACTGTTCTTAAAAATTTGTAGAAAATTTAGGGGCAGATCCTTTATTTTCAAGAGGCGTGAGCACACGAGTAAGCAGTGAACGAAATAGTAGCGACCTTTCAGTACGCATGCGAATAGAGAGCTGGTAAGCTTTCAGAGAAGGAAGGAACACATCAAAATCCACTTCCAGACACGCTGCATCTCAAAAGTCACATTGAAAGCAATTGTAGGGGAAAATCATTGCGTGAATTTTCGATTTCTTTCTATTATTCGTCTATCGATGAATCCGTCTGTATATGAGAATATCAAAATAAGTATGTCAGTAACTTTCGAAAGAACCCGAAATGTAATCGAAAAATGTAACTTAGCAAAGATTTATATTTAGAAGTTTGTAAGACAGGCTTTTTGCTGCCCAGGTAACCTCTACTAAATTTACAAATTCCAAACCAAACCTACTGGACCGTTCTCTGTTGTGGTGAACGGCTTTCTCTGAGTTGTAACATGGCTGCCGCTGTTGGGCTAAGAGTACCCATTGATCTCCCAGGCTACTTGAGATGCTAATATATGTAAATAAAAATCGCACAGTCTAATGGGAACCCGGAGAGAAGCATTTTTGCTGAACGTCTTCGATGCTTATGCATAACGATAATGAAAAATAATCATACTTTTTAGACTGCGGCTAAATAATGTAAAGTGTGTCGTATGTCAAATTGCTCGCACTAATTTTCTTAAGATCTCTCTATCTTGAGTACTTTCTGCGTTAAGTCAGTCGGTATCGTCAGTGAGGTTGATCCTTACCTGTTACTCCTCAGGGAGAAACAGTAAATGATGATTGGAGAGGGATGAGTTCATGATTATTCTCTCGAGTCCATAGGTGCTTAACAACCGCCTTTGGGTCTCCTATCTGATATTCGCTGACGATCGCAATTAATGGTTAATAACAGAGAAAAATGCACTCACTACGAACTTTAACTAACATTTCTTGCAGGTAAAGTATTGATTATAAAGTGTGGTTGTGCGTTGCTGATATATTAATATTTCGTCTATAACGATTAATTATTCGAACTTTCAGCGACTTTGACGGTGGTAAATTATTTTTAAAGGATTCTAACAGGCAGTTTAGATTTTAGTTTTGGTTTTGATGCGATATCTGTTGACGTTAACCAAATTAATTTCTCCTTTCCTCACAAACGAAGTTGACCTTATTTAATATGACTGCCGCGTATGTAAAGCGCTACAATACCTTGGGGTTGAGTTTGCGTTATTTGAAACTGCAAAAAAAAAAAGAAAAGCCACCACCCCACCAATGCCCTATTCTCGCCCCAGTTATTAAACTCAAGGGGGCAGATTTACAAGCCCCTTGAGCCACGTTTACGCCGCTGTTGCGTCACGCAAGGCGGCGTAAACGTGGCGCATCCCTACGAGGCATTTACAACGTGACGCATCTATGGAGATGCGTCACGGTGTAAGGCCCTGCGCCACATGAAACCTGCGTCAGGTTTCATGTGGGCGTGTCCGCACAGGGGGGGGCGTTCCGTCGCAGGAACGCCCCTGAAAAGTGACTCAGTGAAATCTACGAGATTTCACTGAGTCACTTTCCCAACGCTGATGCGTCAAAACCCTGCGCCTGCTTGAAGCAGGCGTAAGGCTTGACGCACCACGTTAAAGATAGGGCAAGTTGGAATAGTGCTGGAGTTGCGTGCCGCACGCAACACAACTTCAGCACTGCGCCAACTTTACACCCAAGATGCGACACGCATCTGTTCATTCCTGCGCCATGGTGCGCCGCATTGTAAATGCGGCGCATCATGGGTGGCGCAAGGATGAACTTGCGTGCCGTATCTTTCCTGGCGCATCTCTGCCGATTTGCAGAGATGCGTCAGGCAACGTAAATCTGCCCCAAGGTTTGCACCCAGAGCCGGCCTTTGCTAACATAGCGCCCTGGGCGTGGGCAGAGAGAAATTTGGCGCCCTTGCTGATGGTGGTGAATTTAATGAGGCAGCAGGGGCTCCCTTTGTGTCCATTGGTCAGTACCTGGATGAGCATGGACTGACCCCTGAACACAAACGTCTCCGGACCTCCCCCAGCGCACCTAAAGCACAGATAGCTTAATGCCTCACGCAGATGATGGTTTTGTGGATGTGTGCCAGCAGGAGTCAGAGGGTGAAGAGAGGGCAAGGATATGATAATGAAGGACTAAAACCACTTTGGCGGCGCAAAGTGCAGACCCATATCTACGAGGCCATGTAAAGTCACATTGTGTGGCTTTTCATGGTCTCTAGATATGGTGTAAGGAAATGCAGTGTAAGTCACTGCATTGCTATACACTGCATCAGTGGTGCAATCCATTGGCGTTGCAATGGGTTTTCCTAAGCAGCACCCACTGGTTTTGACAATTTCCCAGAATTAGAATGATATGTAAACCTGGGAATGTGTCAAAACTGTATACTCCCCAGAGGAGGCGTAACAAGGAGAAATATCTTTATTTCTCCTTGGTTTTCCCTCTTTCAATGGGGTCTATTTATTAAGATTTAACACCGTGTTTGAGTCACAAAAGTGACGCGAAGCAACGCAAAATCTTTTTTCACCTATTTACTTTCCAGTGTGATACAAATAACTTGAAAGTAACGCAAAGCAGTGCATATCGCTGCTTTGCATTACTTAATGCCAAGGTGGCGTACCATGGGTGGTGCAGGGCTTTCCCATGCAATCATCCAAGGTTTCTGACACTAAGTCCTATTTACTTCAAAAAGTAGACAAGGTTTAGCATCAGAAAATAGCTCCAATTTCACGAAGGAGAAATACTTTTATTTATTCTTTCTTTCCTGACTTTGCATGTGTGCTGTACAACACAGATACAAAGTTAGAAAAGGTTTAAAGTTAGGCTTAGTATAGTGTTGTGTACTGTAAGAGTATCCTTCCAGTACAAAACCTATGCTAGACTCAAGGAGACACCTTTGCACAGGGGCACGGCCACACATTTCTGTACCGGCACCAGGGAGAGGGGAGGAGAGTGCCATATTTCAGTTGATATGGTGCTCTCCTGCCCTCTCCATCTCACAGAGTGCGGCGCAACATTTGCGGCTGCTGCACTGTGCTGCGTGAGAAACTGGTAAATCTGCCTCCAAGTGTGCTGCATCGTACAGCACACACAGGAAGAGGAAAAAGCCTCCATGGATAGTTTTTGTGCAGGAAGGTGGCCCTTCCGGCACTAAAACAATCCTGCCAACAAAGCAGACACCCTTGCGCTATGGTGTAAGGGTGCCTGCGTTGGCGCTTGGCACCAAATTGTGCACCGGTGCAGGCAGAAAGGACAGGAGTGCACCATATCTTGTAAATATGGTACATTCCTGCCCTTTCGAATTGGCGGAGGACAGCAGAGCAGAAAGACTCGCGGCGCTTCCCTACGCCAGTTCATTGTAAAGGAGGCCCCCAAAACCTTGGTGCGTAGCTCTTTCATATGAACGAGAGAGCATGTTTGAAATTTCTAGGACAAAATTAAACACATGAACAGCCTAGCCTTTTAAATATTGTTTGCACCCAAAAAATTAGAAGCAGTTCAATACAAGTCAATCTTAATTTTCCAACAAAAAGCTTCAGTAGCTTGTACCTTTTTCAATAATTATCAAAGGATGGCAAAAAAGAAACATGTTCTTTTTACTTGTCACTGTAAGCTGGATCGAGCAGAATACAGAACAACAATGTTTTGTGTTTGTTGCTTCAAACAGCTGCTTTACTTATGCTCCGTGACCTGACTTGCCATTCACCCCGGCTGCTGGCTCTGGCAGCAGGCATTGTGATATCAGAACTTGACAGTATTAACTTAATAGTTGAGTTCTGACGTTTATTCTTTATATTTGGCAACCAGATGCATCACAAGGAAACAAGGAATTGTAAAACCTCTGATGAAAAAACATAATAAATCACCCTCAGACCTCTCCAATCTATGCCCAATATCACTCCTCCCAGTTTTGGGAAAAATCACGGAACAACTGGTCTACAGAGAACTAAAAAGCCACATAGAAACTTACAACGTCCTTCACCCCCAACAATCAGGGTTTCGCCCTCACCATTCCACAGAAACAGCACTAATTGAACTGACAGACTCCATAAAGCTGCTCCAGGATCAAAGAAAGAACTCCGTGCTGATTCTACTGGACCTCACAGCGGCGTTCGATACCATCTCCCACTCTATACTGTTTGGCAGATTAAAAGACATTGGTATCTCAGACGTGGCTCTCGCGTGGATAACATCCTTCCTAACAGACAGATCCCAAACCATTGCCTTGGGCCCCTTCCTTTCCAAAGAGAAGAAAGTCCGCTCTGGAGTCCCTCAGGGATCCATTCTGAGTCCTCTACTTTTTAATGTTTACCTAATCCCACTCATCTCTCTGATTGAATCATTCGGCATACTCGTAACTTCGTACGCCGATGACACGCAACTCATCGTGCCATTAGAGGAAAACTCTACAAATGCCGAACTAAATCTCAAAAATTGTCTGAAGGAAGTTTTCCTCTGGATGGAAGTAAATCACCTTAAATGTAACGCCAGCAAGACTGAAATCCTCCCAATGGGAAAAAATGTCAATTTCTGTCCCAGCCTTTGGTGGCCATAGGCCTCCACCGCTCCTCCCCAGACCGTTACGACAGCAAGGAATCTCGGAGTCCTGTTAGACACAGAGCTGTCCTTTGACCAACACGTCAGGAAGGTTGCTGGATGCTGCTTTGGCATCATTAAATCTCTTAAAAAATTCTTCGACTTCTTGCCCACTGACTCAAGAAAGA
Source organism: Lissotriton helveticus (assembly GCF_964261635.1). Taxonomy (NCBI): domain Eukaryota; kingdom Metazoa; phylum Chordata; class Amphibia; order Caudata; family Salamandridae; genus Lissotriton; species Lissotriton helveticus. Next base: position 360,599,768 of record NC_136071.1, read on the forward strand.
TGGTAGCAGTGGCTCTAATCCTCGCCCGCCTAGACTACTGCAATAGTCTGATGGCAGGAGTTAAAAAATCTACACTAAAAAAACTGCAAAGTGTACAATACTCAGCAGCCAGATTAGTTCTAAAACTGCCCAGGAAATCCTCAGCATCTGATGCCATAAAAACTCTTCATTGGCTGCCTCTGCATAAAAGAATACGCTTTAAAATTCTAACCATCGCATTTCGGGCATTCCACTGCACAGGCCCTAAATACCTCACCAGGCGCTACTGATAGAGCGCGCGAGGCCACCCGACCAATAATTTCGCCGTTTCCGGCTTCAGGGCCCATATACTTTCAAAATCACCATATACATTGATCAGGTGACTTCACGAGCTCTACCAATTTGTGTGTGTTCCCTACTATTGTTTCTCAGTGCACCCGACTTACCATCCACCAACACGGGTACCTAATGACCACAATGAATCAGGGAGCTAGCTGTAAAGAAATGGCAACAAGATACAAACCCAACCAATAACATTCAAATACTGTGCAAAATGACCACGGACAACTGGAAGTTTTAAAATGTTTATCTAAAGTTCGTTATTTTCATTCATGAGATATACAAGAATAAGACATTCAATAACTAGGATAATGTAAATGATATAACTATAGAGAAATAAAGACAGGGTAATCATTGAAATACTGCTATGAAATGCAAATGAGAAAAATATTATACAGTCTCAGAAATGTTATAGCATGGACAGACTATGCATGGGTAACTATAGGAGGGCCTATAAAGAGTAACACGCTAAGCTTAAAGTGAAGGGACCTTTAAACAGTCTAGGTAAGGAGGTTCTAGACCATATCAGAAAATGACAAACTGCAATGCAGAATATAATTTCTAACAGGTGAGATGACATGGGAACAAGTTTGCGAGAAAATTGCAAATGACTTTACGTTTCAATAGTTTGCGAAAAAGGCATGGAAAATTAACATGTGCAAGGTATCACTTTATTAAAGCAAAAAGTAGAAATATAGAAAGGTGCAAGTTTAAAGAAACTTAGAGCAGTATTTACCTAGACTGGTGTGGAAACCAAACCCTGGCCACGGGTCAGTTAAGGACAGGAAACCCTCAAGGAAGGATACCCCTCAAAGCACAGCAGGTGCAGAATGGACACCCAGGACAGGACAGGATACCCTCGGATTTGGAATCAGGACAGGACCTCAGGACAGGACAGCAAACCCTCAGGACAGGACCGGAACCCACAGTTCGGAAGCAACGCCTGCGCTCCACCCTCTCTGCAGCTATCGATCAAGACCCCGATTGGGTCAGCGAAACTCCCAGCCAAGTGCTTCGCCAGCACTTTAAGATTCAGTAGAACCTTAGTCTATGGTCAATTTCGGACAGAGTGCTCCGCGGCTCTCTGTATCTTCAGTCACCTATTGAGTGCGATGGGTCAGTGACAGGTCAGCTAAACCAGACAAGTCGGACGATTCCCTAGGTGAACCCAGGGTAGATATACTGTTTGGGGCAGTGTACCACCCCCCAAATGTTGCAAAGTGTCAGAATCCCTCAATTTGGATTGGTCCTAAGGTAGGATTTGGGTAACACACCAATCATAATACTCCATTTGTATGCCATATTAACATATTTTGGTACCGCCTAGCGAGATAGGGGTTCCCATGAGAGACTACACGGCAAACAATAGCGCAACATTACAATGTAACATATAAGGAGCCACATTCGCTGTTCTCGCGGGGCAGAGGTGACTTTCTCAGGAACATCTTGCCCATCACTGCCAACTGGCTGTGTTCCATCAGTCAAGGTCCACTGTGCCGCAGAAAGTTGCGCAGGCGCAGAAGGGACCTCCAATATGGCTCTCCTCTCTCTCAGACCCCCATTTCCCGCGGTACATGAAAAGTAAGCGAAAACAAATTAATACATAATAATGTCATCATGAAAACACATCACAGGGTTTGTACTTCTAACTTATCATCAAGAAATATACTTATGCAATCTACATGTTAGCTACATAGAAACGATGACAAGAGCAAACTGCACGAGCAGTGCAAGCTATGTATTACGCATGCGCATGAATTTCCCTCCAATTCTGCAGACACGTCAGGACACGTGAGTGTGACTGACGCATGCGCAGTGACTAAATACAAGCGGCGGCCATTTTAAAATGACTCGAGTAAATTATTTTAGTAAAACACATGTGCAAGCTTCGTGATCCTTATTCAAACTTAATATAAATGTTAGTAAGACGTACACTTATTACCTTGTTACACATAAATGAGGTTCATGATTTCAGCAAGTCGCAAAATATGCGAAGCTTTGCTTCATCAATCCCCTCTTTGATGATATTTACTATCATCACAAAATAAATGGAACCAGATGCCAACTTTCTTTCACACTTTATATAATTCTATTTCTTCCAGCAAGCGTTCCAACTTTTCTCTTTCAGTTTTAGTAGGGTGAGAAGTCTTCACCTTTTTGTATATCTGATCATTCACTTCCTCTAATTCGATCTCATCCACACTTCGTTTCACTCCTCTAGCATTCACTTGATGTTTTCTGGTGTGCTTGCGACATTTGCAACAGATAAAAATGAAGAATATGATAAGACCTATAATTCCAATTGGCATCAGTATCTTGAACAATAAGCTTTTACCTACGCTAGCAAGCCAATGACCTACATTTGAGAGACCATCTACCAGTCTCTTCCAGGCACTATCAACCTCGAGTGGTTTGAGTTCCTTTGTCAAATTAGTAATGTTTTTCACATATCTTTTGATCTGTACACTTTTGTCCGGAATATAAGTGCAACAATGTTGCGCCTTCAACATCCGGCAGACTCCGCCCTCTTTTGCCAATAAGGTATCAAGAGCAAGTCGATTCTGCAAAACCATTGATCTGATCGCAACCATTTCGGTGTTGACCAGCAGAAATCCATGAGCTGTCTCAGTAGACAATACATCCACTATAGTAGACAATTTACAAATTCTGTGTGTGTTCAGAACCACTCCCACTCCAGGTATCAGTGCACTGAAAATACTACCCATAATTTCACCTATACTTTCTCTTTTACTACGCACTAAGCCATTAGTATTTTCACTGCTTCCAGCAACTCCATTCACATGGTATATTTTCGGGAAGACAATGCCAAAGTAGCAGCTTCCATACCAGTGATCCGGCAATTTGAAATAAGCCTTGTCCCCACAGATATAATAAATTCCAGGAAACACAGGCTCTGACCCATTTTTGAAACCCCAACCTCCAATTACCTGGTAATTATGTTCGCATTCACTGGAACCAATGAAAACATTATTATAGTATCTAGTCTTCTCGCGATGAAGACATAACTTTCCTTTCTTTTCAAAATCCAGCAACAGAGGAGGTCCCGCCCCACCATTTGAGGTGCCTTCCATGTTTTCAGCCCACTTTGGCCTTTTCTGACTTTCGTCATTAGCCTTCTTTTGTATTTTAATTCTTCTTTTCTCTGCCATGTTCAGGAACATCTTTTCCTGTTCACGCAAAGAACAAGTCAAGTTATCTCTGTGTGCGTCACCTATGTCAATATTACCTTTAGTCAGAAAGTATTCACCCATATAGCGAGTAACGTCACTTTTGGTATGTACAGGATTCAAATTCCCACGTATAGGAAGTTCAGAAAAGATCACGTCATTGTTAGAGTAATAGTACTGTAACGGTCCTCTTTTGTAAAATAAACTAGCTAAAATGCTACAGGAGATTCCATATGTCAATGGCAAGTGATGGTATGTCACGCCTTCAGCTACAGAGGTAGGTAGCTTCATGCAGACATAGCAATCTTCAATTTCCATAGTCTCTACATAGTGTATTAACAAGTTTGCAAAAACATTTAAGTGTGTCCTGTTCTTAATTCCATGATAATGTAGTCCTCCCTCATCTGATGCTTCTAAGTCTTGTTTTGTTTGTCTCAGTGCTCTCTCATGTCTTGCTACACTCTGAGTTGTCAGTTCCTCACTGTCAGTATTTACAATTTCAGTAGGGACAATGTTAGTATCTTTACTTACAGTAAAGGGTATAAAGATTGTTAGTCCTATCCAGATTACTATCAGTACTACTATACTACATATACACACCTTGCAGCACGTCTTGCAACGACTGCAACTAGGTCTACCATTCACAGTTGAATCAGACATTTCGGCTCAGAAGAAGTTTCTCGACCCCTCTTTGTGTCTTTACACAGCTAGCTTACTTTGTGCAAATTCACGGTGGTTCGTCTTCTTCTTCAGCAGAGTACTCAGGGACGGGCTCTCCGTCACTTACGTCAGTTATATCAAGATCTTCAAGTTCTTCCAAAACGAGTGTCCATTCAGGAGACTTGTACTTTTTGTTTTGTCTTTTTATTCGATCACTCCTTCTTTTGGAAGAGTTTTCCTCTTGCTCGGCTATCCGCGCACTTCTCCTTGCTTCTGCACGTTTTTCTTCCACCGTCTTTATCCTTAGCCTCAATTTCTTTACGAACCTAGGCTCAAGGTGCTTTCTTTTCTTGAGTCTCTTAGTTGGCACTTGGACTTCGCTTTCTTCTCTTATCCTCTTGTTCTCTTTAACTTGTGGCAATTCTGCTTCACTTTCTTCTTCTTCCCCTATCTGGCTAGTTCCAGGGCTAGCATCTAGTTCTTCTGCCTGGTTACTAATCTGGCCTTGTTCAGGAATATTTTGTTTTTGGCTTTCGATTGTCTCTGTTTCTGTTTCTGTTTCCTGAACCCGTTCTTCTAACCCTATCTGATCCTGTTCAAGCACTTCGATCTCTTGATTTTCTTCTGCTCGAACTATTATTCTATGTCTAAGCTGTCCCTTATCCACATCAGGAGTTAGTGGAGGTGTATCGAACACCTGTTCTGTCCCTGTCTGACCTTCTCCTTCCTCAGTTTTGATGTGAATCTCAAGCGGCTGAGGTTCTTCGCCTGTGCCTTGCTTTTCCTGACTAGTCCACTCTCTACCTTCACAAAGTCGCTCTCTTGTTCGGATGGGATCTTCGGTCAGATCAATCAATGGTATCCATTCTTCTGGCCATATGCTTGGCAGCTCGTCATCAGCTACTCCTGGCTCAGTTTCCTGGACCTCTTCAGCAGGCTGGATTCTTGGCAGTTCGTAGTCAACTACTCCTGAGCCAACGTCTGCTGTTCCTGCAGCTTGACTGGTGCTGGGCTGTTCGTTGTCAGCTGCTTCTGGTCTGGCTCCTGCAGAGTCCTCTGCTGGATGCCCTTCTTCTTCAAGTTCCTCGTCTGGTAATACCTTCTGGGTGTGGCCGGCGTGGATCCACTGGGAAACACCTGCACACTTCACTGCAGTGGTTGTTACCAGGATTACTTGGCGTTTCTTTCCCCACCTTGGTGCCAGACAGCTTGACCGAGTGTGCTTCTTTATTTTGACCCAGTCTCCTGGAACCAAGTTGTGGAGAGGAGTCGTTGGATTGAGGATGCCGTCGTCTTCGATCTGGCGAGAGATAGAACGCACTTGGTCACCCAATCTTCTGCAGTACTCAAGCACCAAATCATCAGTAATACTCAACAGTTTGCTTCCTGGCACCCATGCTTGTCTCATCACTCTTCCCATAATGATTTCATGGGGACTTAGGCCTGTCTTGCGGTCAGGAACACTTCTCAGTCCCATCAGGACCAGGGCCTTCACCCAGTTCATGCCAGATGCATCGCACAGCTTTGCTAGTCTGTTTTTGATAGTTCCATTTATTTGTTCCACTACTCCAGAAGCCTCTGGATGATATGCACAGTGAAGTTTCTGCCTTATTCCAAAGGCCTTACAGAGTTCAGCCATTATTTCATTCTGAAAATGTCCGCCCTTATCTGATTCAATAATGAATGGAACCCCGAATCTAGGTATCAGTTCCTTTAGTAAACACTTGGCTACTGTCAGTGCGTCACTTTGGGGAGTAGGGTAAGCTTCTACCCATTTTGAGAATACGCAAACAATGACAAGGACATATCGCTTCCCCTCACAACGTGGCATGGTGATGAAATCAACTTGTATCCTTATAAAGGGACCCCCTGATCTCCCAATTTTGCTCAGCTCTACCATTGTCCTCTTGCCTGGGTTCATCTGTTGACATGACAGGCACCTCTGGCAGAGGGACTCTGCTACTTTCCTGAACTTTTTACTGTACCAAGTCTGTTGAAATACCAGAATCATGGCATCCCTACCAATGTGTGATCCCTCATGTATTAATCTGGCCATTGTGCCAAGCAAGTGTCTGGGTAATACAGGCATACCAGTTGGGCCCAAAATGACACCATCCACACGTCTCGGTCTACACCCATCCTCCTTCCATTTCTCTCTTTCTTGCCATGGGGCCGACTCTTGCCACTCTCTCACTTCATCCCATGTAGGCACTTCTTCAAACACTTGAAGTTGGCAGCTGGCTCCGATCCCCCCTCGTTTAGGATTAATGATATAGTGATCTCTGGCGCACCATTGGGCCACTCGATCAGCAAAATCATTTCCCAGTGATACTTTGTCCATGCTCTTCTTATGAGCAACGCACTTTACCACTGCCAGTTCCTTTGGTAACTGGATGGCCTCTAAAAGGTCATGAACAACTTTTCCATTTCGAATGGGGGTACCTGAGGAAGTCAGGAATTCCCTCTGTAGCCACAATTGGCCAAAGTCATGCACAACACCATAACAGTACTGACTGTCAGTGTACACTGTTATGCGTATGTTTTTCCCAATTTGGCAAGCTTTTATCATAGCGATCAATTCGGCTACTTGTGCAGACTTTATGTTATATAGATAACCTGCTTCTTCAATTTTTGTTAAGGAGACTACTGCATAGGCAGCACTCAGGCCTCCTAGTTCATGTCTTAGACAGGAACCATCCACAAATAATTCCATGTCATGCACGGGCAATGGAGTTTCTTTAATGTCTGGGCGTGGCTTGGTGCTGAACTCTGTCAGATCAATGCAGTCATGTTCATCATCATCCCCACCTTCCATATCCAGGGGGTCGGGGAGTAAAGTGGCAGGGTTCAGAATACCGCACCTAACAATGCTTACATTTGCTGCACCCACAAGAATCCTCTCGTATTTAGTCAGCCGACTAGGGGTGAGATACTGCGTTTTCGTTCGGGTCAATAAAATTACCACTGCATGTGAAACATATACAGTCACAGGATGTCCCATGACAATGGACTCACTTTGTTCCAAACTTGCGCAGGTAGCAGCTACTGCTTTCAGACAGCCTGGTAACCCAGCAGCTACTGGGTCCAAGGTGGCAGAGAAATAGGCCACAGGCCTTCTGGTCGTGCCATGTTCTTGAGTCAAGACTGACAATGCGCAATTATCGCGAGTGTCACAGAATAGGGTAAACTCTTTGGAATAATCTGGCATTCCCAACGCAGGGGCTGTACACAGACAATTTTTCAGTTTTGTGAAGGCCATTAGGCTTTCATCGTCCCATTCTACAATATCTGGCAATCCTCTCTTGGTCATTTTTATCAAAGGCCTGGCTAAGACTGCAAATCCCAGAATCCACTGCCTGCAGTATCCTAGTACACCCAGGAACATTCTGATCTCTTTTTGAGTACGGGGCAACTGCATCTTTTGAATTATTCTCACTCTTTCTGATGTTACTTTTCTGACGCCCTTTTCTATCTGATGTCCTAGATATTTCACAGATTTTGCACAAAACTGTAGTTTGTCAGGGGCCACTTTATGCCCTTTCTCACACAGATGATTTAGTAGGGCAATGGTGTCAACTACACAGTCCCTATGACTTTTAGACGCCAGTAGAAGGTCGTCTATGCACTGCACTAGGACAGAGTTCCCAGGTAAGATCAAAGTCTCTAGACATTTTTTCAAGATCTGATTAAAGATAGAGGGGCTCTCTGTATACCCTTGAGGGACCCGGTTCCAGCAATACACGTGACCTTCGAAGGCAAATGAGAAAAGAAATTTGCTGTCAGGGTGCAAGGGTATCCAAAAGAATGCATGACACAAATCAATCACAGTGAACCACTCAGCATCCCAGGGAATCTGATACAGAATCACCGCTGGGTTCGGGACAATAGGGCAACAGGGAACTACTATTTTGTTGACTTTTCGTAGATCCTGTACTACTCTGTACTTGCCACTAGGCTTCTTGATGCCCATAATCGGAGAGTTACATGGGCTACTCATTACTTCCTGTATGATGTTTCCTTCTAGTAATTTTTGTATTTCCAGTGTAACACCGGCTTTCACTTCAGCATTCATTCGGTAAGGCTTGGTGTTAGGGTATACTGCATTATCCTTGATGGCTATCTGTATGGGGTCTACATCCTTCATTAATCCTACATCTTTTCCAGTGAAGTCCCACACATCTGGCTTTACTGCTTCTTGGAGTTCTTTGGGCAAGTCCTGCAGGGTCAATCGTTTAATTTCTGAGTCCGGTCTGAGCAACAATAATTTATAAATGCCATCTTCATCCGGGGTCTGAATTTCAACACCTTTTGGTGTGCAAAAGATGGTACAGTTCATTTTGCACAGCAAATCACGACCCAGTAGATTCACTGGACTGGTGTCACAGACGACAAATCTATGCATTTGTTTAAAATTTCCAATTGAAATCTCCATTGGCTCGGTAACAGGAGTACTAATCAATTGATTAGATACACCCACTACTTGGATATTTTCTCCCGAGAGGGGTAGGTTTGGAACGTCCACTGTTCTTACAGTAGAACGGGTAGCGCCAGTGTCCAACAGAAAGGTGACATCATTTCCGTCAACCTTTCCTTCAATGTATGGTCCGGACTGGTCTACCGGCAAGGAAGCGCCAAGTACGCACTCCTCGTCCTCCCCTCTCAGGCCCCGTCAGTACTGATCATTACAAAGGAAGGTATCATTCAGCAGATACTGCGAAGTTGCTGTATTTCTGTTCTCACCGCTTTCCCAAACTTCTATCTCATCACCCTCTGCCTGTTTTCCCCTGTATACCTGCTTTGGTGCTCGAGGCACCTGAACTGTTTTTACCTGTGGTTGAGTCTTTCTTGGTCTTTCTTTCTGCGTCTGTGGAGTTAAATCAGGTGTTTTGGCGTTATCATCTACCAAATAGGGACACTCGTTACGCCAGTGTCCAATTTCGCCGCACTGATGGCAGGGAAATTTCTTCATAGCCTCTTCCCTGCTAAATTTGGGCCGGGGCTTTCCTCCACCCCCACCCCCAGGACCTTTGTTCTCAGCATTTTTAACCATGTTACTCAACTGTTTTTCCTGCTGTTCTGCGAGCTTCACTTGAGCCCACATTACCTTCTCCTTAAGGGCCTTTTTCTTTTCTGCCATCTCGTCCTCGCAGTACTTTGCGTACCGCAGGACCTCATCCATCTTTTTGGTGTGCCAACAGATTTTATTATCTTTTATCCACTGACAAATTTCGGGTCTTAAACCATTTACAAACCTGTAAATAAAATGCGTCATGTCTTTCATCTCGATGTTATCAATACCACTGTATGTTTTGAACACCTGCAATAACCTCTCATAGAAGGAGTGCACTGTCTCGTCCCTTTCCTGTGTTGTCCTATCTATCTTGGTCCAATCAGTTTCCTTTGCGGGCACTTTTTCTTTCAAATGCTGAATTACCTGCTCATATTTTCGCATGACATCCTTCGATGGCTCCCCTGTTTCTTTATTTCTTGGGTACTCTTCACTAGGCCAGTCTATGGCTATTTTACACTGGGTCCATAAATCTACCGGAACCACAATGTCGAAAAACCCATCCAGGTCTTTCCACAGACATTTCTGTACTTTCACGAACCTTTCCACCTGCCTGTACCAGTCTACTGGTTTCTCTCGTAATTTTGGAAAATCGTTCGTAAAGGACACAATATCCTGTCTGGACCAGGGGACATGCACATATTTCCCTCCTGGTACTTCGCGCATGGGGCATAACTGTTCAGGTTTTTCTACCTCCCTTAAAGCAAACTCAGGAGTCGCCTGTCGGGAGCGAGCCTCTTCTTTCTTTCTCGCCCACCTGCTTCTCCATCTTTCCACATCTCCCCATTTTTGCAGTACCCCCAATAATTCTTTAATCTGCAACTTTTTCCCTGCCACATTCAGGTGCTCTATATCTTTGTCTGAGAAGTCTGCTCTGTACGGTTTCTGCAAGGGCTTGGATTTTGAAATATCTACCCCCATACTGGCTGCGGTGTCTGTCAGTTTTTCGTGGAGCACTCTGGTGTTTCTTGTAAGGCTTTTACACATAAACGACAATTCTTCTTCAGAGTAGGTATTCAATCGATCCAACCCCACATTTCCTGCCATTAATTCTTCTATTTCTACCCTCAGCTTGTAGAGGTCTAAAGGTTTCGTTTGCGGAGTCTGTTTCTCTAATTCGCGACTCCAACTCTCAATTTCATCCGGAGTTACCAGAGAGACACTCCTAGTACCTGTTGCTGACTCTAATTTAATTTCTTTCGCATTAAAAGGGTTATGCCTCTGCTGCATTCCCTTTCCGGTCTGTTTGTTTGGCAAGTCCAAGAACGCAACTTCAGACTCACACTCACTGGACTGATCATCTATGATTATCGGTTCCTGTCTCGGGGGTGCCATGACTGGGGTAATAACTGGAGTAATCGGATTTCCCTGACCATTTCTGTATAACGGGACCACTGGTCCAATAGTTACTGGAATAGTCAACGCCTCAGGACTGGTATTTAACTGGGAGATTTTCTGAATTATTTCTGTCCTTTGTCTAGCTAGAGCCTCTTGCTCCTTTTCCACTAGTATCCTTCTTAAAGTCGTGTCATGTAATATCTGTGGGGTCAATGGAGGAGTAAAACTCGGGGCAGTAGGATGCGTTTCACTTGGTCCCCCACCATAATTTGGTTTTGGGAACAAGGTTCCGGTGTTAAAGGACCTGCGCTCTTCCTCATATGGAGGTTGAACAAAAGGCAGTCCTGAACTCGATGGTTTCTCTTCGTTTTCATACAGGGGTCTGGGAAAGAAAACTTTTGTACGTGAATATTTTTCTTCTTGGGTTGCGGGCACTTTGGGATATATATCCCTTGTTTCCGCCGGTTCGGGTTTCTCACAATAGGGCAATACCTGACCACCCCCTCCCAGTCCTAGGGATCTGTCTTCTTCCTTTAGGAAGTGGCGACGGGGAGCATCTCCTACACTGGAAGGACGGGCCCCCTCATTATAAGGTGGCGGACTTCTGGTACAGATGTCATCTATCAATTCATCATCTGACTCCCCAGGGGCCCCCCAATGCTTACACTTTTCGGTACTTTTCTCACCCGCTGCAGGGTTATGACATGCCGGCATCATGGGAAACAGACCCTCAACAATCATGCTCTGCCTCCACTGCTTCATCCTTTTATCCCTGGACTCCTGTTTTAGCCTGGGGTACCACTTGGTCAGACCTTTGTCCATTCGGGGTTTCTCTCTTTCAAAAGCCTCAATCTCCCATTCCTCTAATGCCTCATACTGCGTTAGTCTCGGTCTGGGATGTAATTCATTCATGCGGGTTCTCAAATTAAATAAAATTCTGCCATTGAAAGTACCGTCTAACGGAAAAGCCAATACTCCGTCATCTTTTGTGTACTTTACCCAATTCTCCAACCACACACAGGTGTTGTACCCTCGGTCAAACATCATGAATGAGGCGGGAGTATTCGGTGGCGGGATAGTAACGCCCTCTCTAGACTTAATCGGTTTGTCCGTTTTGAAATAATTCTTTACCCTACTTACAAGGGACATCTTTCTCTTAGCTCCGTACATGATATCGTATCTATTAGCTTTCCACTGATCCCTTTCGAACCCTTGGTTTCTTGGATCGGGTCTAGTCTCTGGACTATACGAGTGCCACATACGTTTTCTACGCTTAACTCTGTTTACCAAATCACCTCCAATCAGAACGCGCTTCAGAAATCCGTGTGACCAATGGGTGCGCGACTCTAAATAATCTCCGCCAATGGGTGCGCGGCCCCTTCGTGAGACAGTTCCCACGCTCCGGCGCTCACCCCTTCTTTACAATTCCAGCTCCGCTACCCGCCCGCTGCTTCTACCAATCCCAGCGCGGCACAGAGTGACGTCAGAGACGCTTCGCGACTGACTCCCTCCCTTCACAAGGTAACGGAAACTTTCTTTCTTTTAAAGTGCTCAGTGCTTGGTTATTTAACAACAAATACACATTCGCCACAGTGCTCAAGTGTCTAGACAGGAACGCTTTGTTTTACTGCAAGTAAACTACTTCCATTTACTTTTCATACGCTGCGAGTAGATCTCTTCCGCCTACCCTTCACTTTAGCATCGGTGAACCTGTTATTCCCCTAAACTCATCCACTTCTCCGGGATATATCCGAGTCTAAGGTTTCCCAGCGGACCCCTCTGCTTTCACGCTAGCTCCGAGGAACCTGCTACTCTTCCGATGTGACCCTTACTAGGTTACGCCACTATGGGAATTTTGCCAATGAACCCCGTTACTGACACTTATTCACACATGTATTCAGAAAAAACCCTAGTTAGTGCTTCCCGGTTATCCTAACCTGCACCTAACTTTCCTTTAAGCCTGTGACCTCAGGACAATGGATTCTATTCACCACTTGCCCTTTCAATTCCCCGGGGAGTTCGGACAACACAAAACTAAACGGTTGACAAACGCATGGATTAATACATATAACAATATAAGAACAAGAATAAAAATGAAAAAACAGTTCATGAATTCAAAGGCAACACACTTCAAGAGACTGATCAGATCCCCTGGAATGGCCGCTCTTATAGCAGCATCAATGTACTAGCAGCTACCGACTTGACTAGACTAACTAGTCCCTGCCTTACTTTCAACTAGTCCCTAACCATCCTCTGCTACCAGAAAAACTGATAGAGCGCGCGAGGCCACCCGACCAATAATTTCGCCGTTTCCGGCTTCAGGGCCCATATACTTGCAAAATCACCATATACATTGATCAGGTGACTTCACGAGCTCTACCAATTTGTGTGTGTTCCCTACTATTGTTTCTCAGTGCACCCGACTTACCATCCACCAACACGGGTACCTAATGACCACAATGAATCAGGGAGCTAGCTGTAAAGAAATGGCAACAAGATACAAACCCAACCAATAACATTCAAATACTGTGCAAAATGACCACGGACAACTGGAAGTTTTAAAATGTTTATCTAAAGTTCGTTATTTTCATTCATGAGATATACAAGAATAAGACATTCAATAACTAGGATAATGTAAATGATATAACTATAGAGAAATAAAGACAGGGTAATCATTGAAATACTGCTATGAAATGCAAATGAGAAAAATATTATACAGTCTCAGAAATGTTATAGCATGGACAGACTATGCATGGGTAACTATAGGAGGGCCTGTAAAGAGTAACATGCTAAGCTTAAAGTGAAGGGACCTTTAAACAGTCTAGGTAAGGAGGTTCTAGACCATATCAGAAAATGACAAACTGCAATGCAGAATATAATTTCTAACAGGTGAGATGACATGGGAACAAGTTTGCGAGAAAATTGCAAATGACTTTACGTTTCAATAGTTTGCGAAAAAGGCATGGAAAATTAACATGTGCAAGGTATCACTTTATTAAAGCAAAAAGTAGAAATGTAGAAAGGTGCAAGTTTAAAGAAACTTAGAGCAGTATTTACCTAGACTGGTGTGGAAACCAAACCCTGGCCACGGGTCAGTTAAGGACAGGAAACCCTCAAGGAAGGATACCCCTCAAAGGACAGCAGGTGCAGAATGGACACCCAGGACAGGACAGGATACCCTCGGATTTGGAATCAGGACAGGACCTCAGGACAGGACAGCAAACCCTCAGGACAGGACCGGAACCCACAGTTCGGAAGCAACGCCTGCGCTCCACCCTCTCTGCAGCTATCGATCAAGACCCCGATTGGGTCAGCGAAACTCCCAGCCAAGTGCTTCGCCAGCACTTTAAGATTCAGTAGAACCTTAGTCTATGGTCAATTTCGGACAGAGTGCTCCGCGGCTCTCTGTATCTTCAGTCACCTATTGAGTGCGATGGGTCAGTGACAGGTCAGCTAAACCAGACAAGTCGGACGATTCCCTAGGTGAACCCAGGGTAGATATACTGTTTGGGGCAGTGTACCACCCCCCAAATGTTGCAAAGTGTCAGAATCCCTCAATTTGGATTGGTCCTAAGGTAGGATTTGGGTAACACACCAATCATAATACTCCATTTGTATGCCATATTAACATATTTTGGTACCGCCTAGCGAGATAGGGGTTCCCATGAGAGACTACACGGCAAACAGTAGCGCAACATTACAATGTAACATATAAGGAGCCACATTCGCTGTTCTCGCGGGGCAGAGGTGACTTTCTCAGGAACATCTTGCCCATCACTGCCAACTGGCTGTGTTCCATCAGTCAAGGTCCACTGTGCCGCAGAAAGTTGCGCAGGCGCAGAAGGGACCTCCAATATGGCTCTCCTCTCTCTCAGACCCCCATTTCCCGCGGTACATGAAAAGTAAGCGAAAACAAATTAATACATAATAATGTCATCATGAAAACACATCACAGGGTTTGTACTTCTAACTTATCATCAAGAAATATACTTATGCAATCTACATGTTAGCTACATAGAAACGATGACAAGAGCAAACTGCACGAGCAGTGCAAGCTATGTATTACGCATGCGCATGAATTTCCCTCCAATTCTGCAGACACGTCAGGACACGTGAGTGTGACTGACGCATGCGCAGTGACTAAATACAAGTGGCGGCCATTTTAAAATGACTCGAGTAAATTATTTTAGTAAAACACATGTGCAAGCTTCGTGATCCTTATTCAAACTTAATATAAATGTTAGTAAGACGTACACTTATTATCTTGTTACACATAAATGAGGTTCATGATTTCAGCAAGTCGCAAAATATGCGAAGCTTTGCTTCATCACTACCTCCACTACAACCCTCCCAGAACCCTACGATCTTCTAACGACAACCAAATAAAGATAGCTAGGTTCAACCTCAAAACTAAAGGGGGCAAAACCTTGACTTATCTGTCCTCCAGAGCCTGGAACTCCATGCCTAAAATCCTCAGGTCCCAAACTCTAGAATCCCAGTTCAGGAAGCAATTGAAAACCTGGATTTTTAATCTTCCAGACGATTATGTCATGGCCGCCATCTAATTCTGTTTACGTAACTGACTGCATACCTCCAGAACAGCGCCAGGATGCTCCTTCCGGAGCGACCGTTGCGCTCTACAAATACAATCACAAATCACAAATCACAAATCACAAAGTCGCTGATTATAAAGAAATTAGAGAGTGTTTATACATGGATTGCTGAATCCCATGTATTATCTAAAGATATTTTCATCAGCCCAAGTCCTGGCTCAGCAGATCTCCTCCAGAGGAACCCCGTGCAGCTCCACCCCTGAAGCAGTAACACTCTGAGTAGAGCGACCCAGTAGGTTGCCTGGGATAGACCTGGAAGCTTTTTCTAAATGTGCAATTTTGGGTGACAAAATAATTTTGAATAGTAATGATTTGTGGAAAAACTGGCCTTTCAGCACGTGTCCCCCCACTTTTTGCTCCCATTTGGATGACTAGGTGCTGGTTTCTGACTCTGACAGTGCACTTACGCCTGCTAACCAGGCCCCCGTGCGAGTGCTCTCTCCCTAAAACTGAGGCAGGTGAATTGGTAACCCAAGTTGGCAAGGACGTTAACCCCCTTTTAAGTCCCTGGTAAATGGTACCAGGGAAATCCAGGGCATGGGAATTAAAGGTGTCACCAGGGCCTGAAGCACTGTTGGTGCCACCATGACTGACCCAAGTAAATAGATGACAGCAGTCCTGCCATTGTCGACTGCATGAGCATTGCAAACTGCTCGAACTTGATTTTGCCCTCACCATGTGTGGTAAGGTCAATACACTTATTTTTATTATATGCCAGTCACCACTAAAGTGGTGCATTATATTAAAGGTGAGGACATATAAGTGCAAGCTTATGTGCCCCTAGAGTATTTTTTTCCATTAAGTGTTACTATAAGTGATCATGTTTGATATCAAACAACGTGCCTCATCACTCCTGACATGATTCCAATATCAGAGTCGATGTGGCATATACCTAGGTGGCTAACTTAGAGGTTACCTACCTGGTTGCCACAGACTTTCCTGTGCTTGGGCTTCCAGCCTGCAGTGCTGCTGCCAAGACAGGAATCTGACCTCCTGCCAAGAGGTGTGAACTCTCCCAAGAGCCAGAAACAATGTCCTGGATGGGAAGAAGGTGAAGCCTCCTTCCCTGATAGGATGGCTAGTCAAGTGGCACATCAAGGCGGTGAGCTTCAAAGCTTACACCGCCTCTGATATGTAACCAGGCTGCCTCCCAGAGGAGAAAACAATGCTCTCCATGCCCCCAGACACATTTGCACATGGGAAGGTGGGGAAATTGTGTAGTCAAAAGGATTATACCCCCAGAAGGCTTGCAACACCTCTAGAGTGGGCTACCTGGTCTGTACAGCTAAGGAAGGGTTCTGCAATTTTAAAAAATGGCAGAATAGAGGGTTCTGGGTAGAAAAGGTGACACCTCCCCAGATGTGGTCACCTCAGGGGTGGATTAGCCACTGGTGCTAGTAGCTCATTGGCTACTTGCATCCTCACCCCTAAATCTGAGATTTAAGGGGCACCCCGTCAGAAGAACCTCAGTTCTTATCTGAATTGCAGCAGAGGACACAGAAGAGACCTGAGTCTGAGACAACAGGATCTGCACAAAAGAAAGGCGTGATACCTGTGGCAACCATCCTGATAATCCATGACTGCGACTCGTCTAAGACCAAAGACCGGTCCCCCAGAAAGAGGAAGCCCTTTGAGAGCCAAAGGCAACTCCAGACTCCCTTGCACTAGTGGCAATAGTCCCCTGCAGTCCACAGGTAAAACAAAGTATCGGAACAAAAGAATCGCTGGCCATCTCGGCCTCTGAGGGATTGCCCAAAAGTTGATGGTTCAGTGTTCTACAAGTTGGCAGTTTCCCTCTCCGCTGTAAGACAAAGTCCCTGCTTACCGGACAGGCTGGGTGGGACTTGGTCTCCCAGCTCATCTTGTGCCCAAAGGGGCGGGGTTCAGCAGCACCTCGCTAAAAGTGTGCTTGTCAGCCCGCAGCGCGGGACGCGCCTGGGCGAAGTCCAGGCCAAGACGGGCCAACATATCCTGGAAGAGGCTAGGCTGGGCTGGGCCACCCCTCTTGGTTTTTTTAAAATCTTCAGCTGTCTTCCAGTGTTTCGTTTTGTCGTCCCAGGACCCAGGTACTGTTTCTGCTTAAATTGCTGAATTGTTTATAAGCCAACCCCATCAAGCCCTGCCTGGGGTAGTGCTTGTGTACTCAATAGCTGCTTGTCATTTGGTACAATGGGGAAGAGGAAGGCAAAGGCCGGGATTTCTACTGATTAAACATCCCAGAACCAGTAGCTAAATGTTATCCTTTTTAAATAATACAGTTGATGTACTTACTAATGAAATCTCGTCTGTGGAAGAACAAATCACTCACTTCAGACAGAGGTTGGACTCTTTAGGAGCAGTTGGGGCCTCCCCTCCCCTAATTGCAGGAACTGCTCTGGACTGTGCTATCCAAGAACCTTTAACTGGAGGAAACTCGAGGGATGGTGTGGTTTTGGCTGCTGCGACAGCTACACAGGATGAGGAAACACCATGGGGAAGTGTTTTAAGGTGTGGCCCCAACTCCAAGAGAAGGACTAAAGAGGCACCTTTCCTTCTCACATGCCCCAGTATAAATACTACAAGGAAACCTAAGAAGAGCCAAGTGACCTCTACAGACGAGTACCACACACAGATTGTTCCTAGTATCTTAGAAGCCAACCTTTTAGTGACCTTGGATAGCACAACTCTTAACCATGCTACAATAGAAGATAGGGTGGGAATTGTGCTAAGCTTTGAGATCAGCTCGAAGTCATAATGAGTAGACCTCCTTATATTTTAAGTACACCAACCATCATTGCACAAGCCAACAAGACCCCTGTTGTACCGTCATCAAGCTCTAGTCAGAATCATCCCACCTCAATGGGTGCTATATCGCGACCAGACAATAAGCCTGCCCCTTCCGTCAGATCATGTTTGGCACAAAACGGTCCAGTCACTTCTGTTGAACCTCATTTAGGGAGTGATGTAAATGCAATCCCGGATGGTGGGCCTAGGTTGGCCTTGCAAGTACCCAACCTAGCGCAGGGATCTTTCTGTCCATTACTGTCAACTATTAAGAAGTCTCCCAAAATTTGCACTACCCATCCTGCCATTTCGCACCTTGCACCAGCATGCACCCCTTACGTTGTGGTATTGGCTAATATTCCACCTGTGTCAATCCAGGAGGATTTCACACAACTTAAAAATAAGGTTGTACATTGGCTTGCAGAAAGGGCCCATCCAAATTTTAGACAGCAACTACATGATGAAATAATCATGTTACATTCGGTGAGCTGGATAGGGTGTGGGCCAAGTCTGTTAGGGCAGACAGTATTGTGGTTAATTTTTGTAATGGCCACCGGGCTGCTTTTCTGCGGTTAATGGATATGTGTCTTTCTCTATTAATGCCTCGCCATTATCATGTGGGTTTGTGAGCAGGGGCCTTGCAATGTTTGTGAAAATAGATACAACCTATAAGGTGGAAGTAATTGAATGTTGCTCTCCCCATGTCTTGGGAGTTCTGCTCTTCTTTAACAATAGCTCAATCATTATATGTTGCTGGGGGTTGCTCTCTTCCCTTAAACCATTTTCTGTGGACTGGGATTTTGCCAGTAACCACAATCCTCTTGTTACCAGCTTTTAATGGGAATTCAAACAGGTGGCATCTCTTCAATGTCTTAAAACCCATGTGAGGTCAACGGCTCGGGGATGAAGATTGAAGTGGTGCAATAATACCTGCGGTTTTCATCAGCGAGCTGATACCGACCTGCCCTTTGGAGTTTCAGACCTGTCCGAACATAGTGGCTCTCCAACATGATACTATTTTGTCATATGATAAAATCAGCTCTCACATTAAAAATACTCTCACCAGGTCACCAAGGAACAATCTTCAGATGCCCTATCATTCATTTGATAAAGACTGTACAAACACCCGTAAAGTTCTTTAGTTGGCACTGAAAAAACAACCACGAGATAGGGCGGAGGTGAGAGAGTGTAGGGTCATGTATAAAGTCACAGTTAAATTTAGGAAAGCCGAATTTAAAAAAAGAGCTTTTGGAGGACCTACTCCAGGCAAGTGTTCAGAGGTATAGTGTCTTTTTCTGGAAAGTGGTTAACCACCCTTTTTTTACAGTAGATAGGACGTCCGACCTGGATGCTTTAGTCCCGGCTCAGGTTTGGAAGATCACTTTTCATACTTATATGAAGGGGATGCTTCTCTCCCTTCTTCCTCCTCCCCTGTACTGGGTGGGATGCTGACATTGCACTGGGAGGAAGTGAGAGACGCGGTTAGCTCTGCCTGTGGGAAAAGCCCCTGTTGCCAATGGAGTCCAGGGGACCTGTTCAAGTCCATTATGGATCTCTGGGCACCTCTTCTTACACTCTATGCCGCTATAAGTTATTTCCGTCCAAATGCATGGCGCGGATGTATGACATTACAACGCATGCTTTTACCACGCATGCTTTTACATCAAAGTTTTTACAACGCATACCATTACAACGCATAGCGCTTTGGGGTGCTGGATAGTGAATAGTTTAATTTACTATTCCAACTCCAGTCCCCGTGGATAGTAGGGAAGTTGTTGGATAGTAAATTAAATCTATTCCCTATCCTAGAGCGCCCCCCAGCGCAATGCGTTGTAATGGTTTGCGTTGTAAAAGTTGCGATGTAAAAGCACTGCGTGGTAAAAGTTGCATTGTAAAGGATGTTTCCCGCATGGCGCCATTCAGTAATTGTACTTGTGTTGAGGAAGGGAAATAAGAGTGACCCCACCTGTTATATGCCCATCTCCTTGATTGAGGTCAAGGCCAAGGTCAAAGGCAGGTTTTATTAAAAAGGTTAACTCATTGGGTAGAGGAAGGAAAATATTGTCCGATGTCCAATATGGATTTCGTACTGGGCAGGGTACAGTGGAACACAATCTTAATCTCCACCTGGTTATCAATAAAACATCCGGGCCAAGGAGTTCCTCCATCTAGCTTTCATAGACCTCAGTTCTGCTTTTGATTAGGTTAACAGAGAGAAACTTTGGCAGAGCTGAGTTCCATGGGGGTGGAACACATTTTTCGTATATTTTCTCAGGGCTCTACATTGTGGGTTGACGGCTTCAGTCTGTTACGGTAGTGGTGAACAATGCACCATGCACTTTACTGTTAACAGGGGCATCCGGCAGGGCTGTATCCTGGCCTCCTTTCTTTTTATCATGTACATTAATTGCCTGGTGAATGCGCTCCTTGAGCTGGGAACAGATGTGCCCAGAGTTGAGAGTAGACTGCTCCAGGCTCTCCTCTATGCTGATGATGCTGTGTTCATGGTCTGCACTGCCAGAAGTTTGCAGCAGCTTTTAGATCTACTTGTTGGTTTTATGGGCAGTCTGGATTTAGTCACTAATTTTAAAAAGTCACATGTTATGGTTTTGGACCCAAAAAATACAAAAAGTGGCACCTTTTCTGTTCAAGGCCAGATTTGAAGTACGGTAGAACATGTTACCTATTTAGGAATTGTAATAGATCACAGGTTCTGTTGGCAACCCGTAATAAAGCAGAATACTGGAAATCTTAAGAGGGTGTGTGCCAGAGTCAGTGACTTTTCCATGCGTCTTGGACAAAAACCCTTGAGAGCTATGGTGGAGATTTATAAAGCTAAGTGTATTCGTCTCTCCACTTTTGGATGTGAGCTTTGGTGTTAGTGAACCTTGCACCAATTGGGGTGGCAGTGAATACATTTCTCAGGGGTCTCCTGGGAATTAGACAATGTATTCCCACTGAGATACTGCATGAAGAGTTTGGGATGAAATATATTGTAGATTACATTTGGCTGAGACTTCTTTTGGTTTGGTGTGCAGTATGGCTTAAGTAAGAGCTATCTCTTAATAGATCAGTTATTTATGACTGGGTATGCAACTGGACAATATGGTTAATATTCCCTGGTTGATCTATGGTAAAGAGAATTTCAAAGCCTTTGGGAGACCGGAGCTATTCACAAATACGTAGGGAATTATTAAACATGTCGTTGCGCGGATAAGAGAGTCATTTAATAACAGAGTTTCTGTTGAGAGGGATG
This sequence comes from Lissotriton helveticus, assembly GCF_964261635.1. Classification (NCBI taxonomy): domain Eukaryota; kingdom Metazoa; phylum Chordata; class Amphibia; order Caudata; family Salamandridae; genus Lissotriton; species Lissotriton helveticus. The sequence continues at coordinate 360,620,972 of NC_136071.1, forward strand.
TCTCAGCACTGGCCAAGCCAATATTTCGAAGATATGCTATGTCATACCTTCTTTTTGATATGTCTATTCATCAACTTCGCCTGTTGACCTATTTTAGGTTGGGTCTGTTTAACCAATTGATCTGTCACTAGAGTCACTGGTATACGTTCACTGAACCACCTATATGCAAGTTTGATGTGTTATCTAACTGTGAAACCTTACATATTGTTTTGATTTGTCCTTTGAATAAATCTCCCAGGCATAAGCACCTAAAACCGTTTTTTCCTTCCTTGGATTTTTATCAGGCTAGACCCGCCTTTTTATATTTACAACTTTTAGAAGCACAGTAAGTATGTTTTAATGTGTCAAAGTTACCTATGGGGTCTTTTAGTTCTGCATGACAGAGTTCTACCCAGGGGATAACTGTCAATGATTACTTTTATATCTGTATATTATGTTATTTTAATGTATTTTGGACTTTTTTATATATGTAATTTGTATGATATTATTCAAAATCAAATAAAGAAATATTGATTAGATGGTCCAGTGCATTGTCTGAAACATAGTCCTGACTTCCAGCAAGTTTCGGGCAGCTACCATTTCCCCCCAGACCTCTAGACATCAAAATAACTTCATGCTAACCTTACCGCTGCCAAGGCTTGTTGGTTGCCAGTCCGTTACCACCAACTTCACTTGACGCTACAACCTGAGTGAACGCCACAGCACCTTTATCCAACCACAGCGGCATCCCAGTTGTTGACTTTTTGCATCTGTTTCCTGACCAGCACTGTGTAAGCATAAAAACCAGCTCCCCGTGGCTCCCACTTCAGCACCAAGGACAGCCAGCACAAATCTGCACCCGGGCATCTTGAGCCAAGTGAAATCAAACGAATTGTCATGGCTTGGTCCTGGGATCCGCATCACCTTAGCTCCAAGTGGGTTCTACCCAACTGGCCCTACAAGTGACCGATTGCTACTAGTGTTTTTTACCATTCAACGCAATGCTATAATTGTATGGTATTGAATTTCACAGATTTATTTTTGATTCTAGAATCCATAACTCTTGTTGAACTTATCCGATTGACTTTATTTTGGTGTCTCAATTAATATAAAAACCTGATTTATTTGTATAAATTGACGTTAGATTTTTTCGAGTTGTATCAATTACTTATCGTTCATGTTGGCACTCTTAAATGGTAAACACATGTTCTTCTAGTAAAGCCTGAGTGCTCTTTGCCACTCTATCAGGACTGAGATAAGGATTTATTATTGTAAATCCAATGACCATCTTTGGGGTATTGTGAGAGTATTGACTAGTGAAGCCTAACCAACATCACTACATAATACTCCCCCTTCGTACAATTTTTATAATGAATATAGTTGAACCCAGCAGTTGTGATGCAGCAAAAAAGAGAAATCAAATGCCCTGTAGTAGAGGGTACCAGCAGAATCCATGGATTCTGAATGATGAATTGGCAAGGAGTAGTGCTCAATGACGGTGCCTGAGGGGGGTTAGGAGGTTTGCATACTTTAAGCAGTCCCAAAGGTAGACCAAAGTGGGCAATACATTGATGGAGAAGTAAACGGCCATTTCGTTTTGTTTTTGATTGATACAGGAGCTACTGGTTCTACAGTTTGTTCTGTGTAGGTCCCAAACCTACCTCCCTAGGGAAGAGAGGTCTAAGTTGTAGGTATCAGCAATAAACACATTGTTAATCAGGTTACAGCAGAAGCTCCAGTTAAAATTGGTCAGATGAAGAATACGCACCAACTTATTGTGTGTGTTTCAAGTCCTGTGAACTTGTTGAGAAGGAACTTGCTTTGCAAAATGAATTGTGTGATGTGCTGTACACCAGATGGTGTTGCAATTGAGACACATGATTAGGATTCTATGCTCAAAATACATCTGGTTCAAGAGTTAAGTAATTCCCAGGTTTAATCAAGGAAGACCTGTCTCTGGATTTAAGACATACCATCAAAGATGAGGTATGGAATTTTTCTGGAAAGGCGATTGGATTGATTAAAAGAGCAAAGTCATTCACATTAAAGATTAAACTTGATGCAGTATTCTCTAGAATGAGAAAATACCGATTTACAAAAGAGGCAGAATAAGGAATAAAGCCAGTGAAAAGATGATTGAGCAGGGAATCCTCATGGCGGTACTTAGTAGTCCTTGTAAGTAGCCTGTCATGTAAATTTAAAAGCTAAATGGCAAGTGGAAAATCGTCCAGCATTTATGCCAGAATAATAACATTACTACCATCTACTGCCTGACACTCTGGTGTGGGACTCCAGGTCCCAGAAGAATTTGCTCCCTGGAGGGAGGGCCATCAACACGCTATTAAAGCGCCACATTCACCCATGGCGCGGGACACGCTCACCGCCACCATCTGCTGCCTGACACTCTGGTGGGGGACTCCAGGTCCCAGAAGCCTTTCCTTCCTGGAGGGAGGGCCATCAACACACTATTAAAACACCTACATTCACCCATGGAACGGGACGTGCTCACCGCCACCATCTGCTGCCTGACACTTTGGTGTGGAACTCCAGGTCCCTGATGCCTTTGCTCCCTGGAGGGAGGGCCATCAATGTGCTATTAAAGTGCCTACATTCACCTCTGGCACGGGAAGCACTTACCACCACTATCTGCTGCCTGACACTCTGTTGTGGGACTCCAGGTCCCAGAAGCCTCTGCTTCTTGGAGGGAGGGCAATCAACGTGCTATTAAAGTGCCTACATTCACCCATGGCTCGGGACGTCCTCACCGCCAACATCTGCTGCTTGACACTCTGGTGTGGGACACCAGGTCCCAATCGCCTTTGCTCCCTGGAGGGAGGGCCATCAACGCTTTTAAAGTGCCTACATTCACCCGCAGTGCGGGACCCACGCAGGCCGCACCGTGGCAGAGCATGTGCCAAGGGCAGGTCCGTTCTTGCCCTCATTGCCCGGAAGAGGCAGGGCAGGGCCACACCCCTTACACCTGGCAATACACAATCGGCTGCAGGTCGACACTGCATACTCAAGGTACTGTGCCTTCTCCCTTTCTTTTTTTCAATTTGCTGGTGTTGGCAAGGTTCTGGTTCTGCATTTCCCTGACCGCAAGCAAGCCAGGACTGTTTGCTGTACTCGTTTTATGACATTGTTAGGGGCTACTGATGATGATGCTGGTCACTTGTTTCCCTTTTGTTTGCTAGCTCTGAGAGCTTGTACCTGTCTCTGTAAAACATTTCTCTGAGGCAGTTCTTGTTTCTCTTTCGTTATTTTAACAACGGCCTTAGCCGGGTGCGGGGGGGGGGGGTATTTTAGTCAGGCACTGCTTGGGGCCATTCAGAGAGGGAATCCCCCGTCCATTGCTCTGCTGTAATATTTTGACATTCATTGGCGGCAAGGAGACAGACTACTGCTAGTACTCGTTTACCGCGGCTTGCACGTCCGAGGCTACAGAAAGACGGGGAAGAGAAAAACTATGGAGGGCGCTGGTGGTGGTCAAACGGGGAAAGGGAAAAAAGTTAGGAAGTCAATGAAAAACTCTGGAAGTAACGGTGTCCTAGATCGTATTGATCATATTGATAGCCTGATTAGTGAGTGCAAAGACATCCTAGAAGCTGAACCAGTTACTCCCCCATGTACTCCTTCTGGCCAACCCTCTCCAAGTATTATTAGCTCCAGCTGTTGTATAGCATTTTAGGACCTTAGTGTAATTTTCTCGATTCATGCCCTTATATAGATATAAATCACCTTGTCCTTATATAGGCATAGAAATTATAACCATATTTAGACATAGCCCAGGCAGTCCAAATACTGCATGGATACTTCCACTAATTCCGAAAATCTACAGCGATTTCTTGGAAAACTCGGTTTCAGCAATTAGGGACTTTCCCTTGCTTGAATATTGATTTGTCCAAGAACTCATGTTACTTGGTTGCAGCCAATAAATTCGATCTTTGACTTCACCTAGAAGACTCTGTGTTTCTGTAGTCTGGAACAGGAAGAACCCGAAGTCTTAGGGTGTTGTCCCTGGCACCGCTGGGTTACCGGTTTAGTACCGGTTCTGAAAAACCTAGTACTTCAGTACTGCTTGCCTTCTAGTGCGAGTTCCTATCTGTTTAAGCTGGTCCTTTAAGAACAGCTGGCGTGCTGGCCTGAACTCTTGGCAGAGGCAAGTCATATGTAGTATGTCGCCCTTCTCTGTATTGCAGAAGGTGCAGGCATCGTGGCAATTGTTCCTGAGCCATGGTGGAAAATGCTCTCTAGTAGGCAAGACCCCTAGTCTGTATTTCAGAAACTTCAGTTTTATTGTCTTGGGATAACCCTGGCTGAAGTATAGTTGAGGTGTCAGGGATTTATATGTGTTTATGGTCATCCATGCATGGTTTCTTTTAGCAAATGACTCTTTATCCTCTAGTAGTGAAAGAGTTTTAACAGTTTTCCAAACCAGTTTTTTGAATGCTTTGTGGTCGAGTTGCATATCCCAGATCGCAGTTAGTTTGGTAGCCCCCAAGGCTGTCTTCAGGTAAGATCTTGCCTGAGATGCGTCCCTCCTTTGAATGTCTTGCCATAACAGCTCATTTAAAGTGTTAGTTGTAGCAGAGCGAAGTTTGTGGCAGCAAATGATATAAGCTCCCTGTCTTGCAAGAGCTTGTTTTTGGAGTCCAAATTCCAGCCTGAGTTTGGCGGGAGATGTATAGGACGGGAGCGAAAACATTGTTCGGTAAGCTTTTGTCTGGATTAAGTCCAGATTCTTGGCATCTCTCCCACGTAAAGCCTCACTGCCGTAACAGATGGATAGTAGTAGCTTAGCCTGGATGATTTTCAGGTAAGGAGTCAAAATTGGTCCTATTAGTTGGTTAGCTATGCTTTTTAATGTGGCAGCAATACCAGATGCTCTCCTTTTTGCTTCCAGCTTTTGCTGTGAGAATGAACCGTCTTGGTCGAAGATGACTCCCAAGTATTTATAGTCCGAAGCTGGCTCAATTTTTTGGCCGCCCTGTGTCCATATCTTCTGCGTTTTTTTGTGTATGTTTATTGACATAGTGCGAGTTTTGCTCAAATTTATTTTTAGTTTATTTTCCATGGCATAACTATGCATTTGAATTAATAATTGCTTGAGGCCGATGTAGGTATGGCTCAGTAGCACGACATCGTCTGCATACAGAAGGTTGCTCAGGGGTTTCCCTCCCAGCCTCGGGGAATGGGAATTGCAAGTGTTTAATATGCCTGGTAGATCCGCCATATACAAATTAAACAATATTGGGGCGAGCACACACCCTTGCTTAAGGCCTTTGGTGGTGCGGACTTTAGATGATAGATGTGTGCTGCCTCCTAGCTTCACCTGCACCCAGGTGTCAGAATGGAGAAGCTTCAGCATACTTAACGTGGAATGCGGTATTCCCCATTGTGCCAGTTTCCTCCAGAGTCTGTCTCTATCAATGTTATCGAATGCCGCACTGAAATCAATGTAGCACATGTGCAGCGGCAATTTCCGTGTTTTTGCTGCGTCGATCATTAGTGAGATGGCCAGAATATTTGTAGTTGTTCCAGTATTTTTCCGGAAGCCGGTCTGGTTCAAAGGTATAATCTCATTAGAGTCCGCCCATGAGACAATCTCCTCCAGGATTGTACCCGCAAAGTATTTTGCCTCATTATCAAGAAGGGCTACTAGACGGTAGTTGTTTGGATCCGTTTTATCGCCTTTTTTATATATAGGGACGATTATCGACCCTCTCCAGGATTCTGGGATTTTATTTAGAAGTCTAACTTCCCAGAATAGCAGTTGCATAATAGTGGCCCATTCTGTGCTCTTTTCCTTGAATAAAGCTGGCGGTATGCCATTGGGACCTGGAGCGCCTTCTTTCCTGCCCTTGCGAATTTGTTTTGATATTAGTGATATTTGCTGAGAGGCTGATGCGACCATGATACTTTCCGGTAGGCCTTGCTCCTTCTTAGTCTGAGACTCCGACAAGGGCGTTATGCGGTGGGGCTCTTTTTTGTTGGATTCTTGGGGTCCTGCCTGTTCCAGGTGATTGTTGAAATGGCTGGAAAGGTGGTTGATCCATGTCTGTTCCATGATGTGCGAGCCTGGTTCTTTGTATTCTGAACGCAGAATCCTATTCACCGATTGCCAAAAGCGTGCGCTATTACTGCTTTTGGTATCAGATAGCAGTTTTGCCCATGTTTCGTTTTCAGCCTCTTGTTTTATGTTCCATTTTGTGCATTTGAGTTCCGCTCTTTGTTTCCTCAGCTCTATCCGAAGGTTTGAATTCTCTGCTGATGATCTTAGTTTCCGTAGAGTCGAGTTAATTTGTTTTTTGTGTGACCTTAGTTGTGCTCTCTGACCTCTTTTTAAGTTGGATATGGTGCCCTTATTAGGAAGATTGCTTTTTTGGATGGGCTTGGTTGCCAGATCTCGTAGCAGAGACTCAGTGTATAGCTCCCAGTATTGAATATGACCAACCGCATTTGATTGTAGCGTGTTGTGTAATATAAGGGCAGTTTCTGCCAGAGATGTTAGATTGGTTGGCGTGCATTTGAGTCTTTTTTGATTGATGGAATGAATAGCCCCTTTCATTTTGTCTGGCTTAAATGCAGTGGGCATTTTTGCCGTTAGATGGCATTCCTGGGGGCGATGATCACTTTCGCCCTTGTCCCATATTCTGAATCCCAGGATGTGGGGAAATAGGGCCAAACTGGCAAATGTGTAATCCAGGGTGGAGCTCGCTGTTTGTGAGTAGAATGTTTCTACAGGCGCAGAGTCGGTGGAGAATCTTCCGTTTAGTGCCCGAAGATTGTAATGTTCTAGGTCTTTGAGTAGAGCATTGTTTAAATGCCTTTTCCTGCGTAGCGGAGAGCTTTGTGGAGGTATGGTGTAAATTTTGTTTAAAGCCAGAGCCTCTTCTTCTGTTGATGAACCAAGCATGTTTTGATTGAAATCCCCAGTCAAGAGGAGGAGTGGTTTTTCCATTTGAGAGACATACTCCGCTAGTTGGTTTGAAATTGAGTTAGAGTCATTGGCTCTATGTTTGGGGTGAACATATGCATTAACCAGGCAGATCTCTTCTTCTTTGTTGCCAAGCTGTAATTTTATCTTTACTGATAAAGTTGTCGATGTGGAAGATTTCATAAGAGTTGCCGATGAGATTGTTGTATTAGATATGTATGTAGCCAAGCCTCCTGACTGGTGACCAAATCTGTTGACTCTAGTTGCTGCCGATGAAAAGCAAGTGAAGCCCATGATGTGTTGTGTAGATGTTACCCACGTTTCTTGCAACATAACTATGTCAAATCGAGAAATATATTTTTGAAAATCCATGTCATCCATTTTTGACGAGAGGCCATTTATGTTCCACGAGCAGATGCCTATAAGTGGCGCACTGCCCTTTATATCGTCTGTTGGTGGCATCAGGCCTCCTCGGGGCGTAAGAAGATTGTTCGAGACAGTATTTCTCTTGTAAATGCTTGGTTTTGATGAGGGGCTCCCCTCAGTGTAGCTTCTGTCCGTTCCCACGGTCTACATGTATTGTTATTTGGCTGGCTTTCTCTCAAAAGTTAAGTCGTAGGAAGGGTGTGTGTCTGATTGTCTTTCGGCAGTGGCCTTCGCCCTCTTATTGGATGAACTTCTGATGCCCTCGGTCTGTCTTCCGAGCATTGCCACGATATGTTCTTTCTTTTTATGGGCGAGCTACCCAAGGCACCTCTGAGGACGCTAAGAGTGTTTGCCTGTATTGCCACTGGTTCTGGGCTTGTCCTCCTCTGTAGTGGTGCGGGATAAGCTGGTTTTGGTACGGGAACTAGCTTAATACCCCAGGACTTAAATTGCTCCGCTTCTGCTGCAATTAAGTCTGCAACGATACTGGAGGACCAAGTGGTTTTGGTTGCTTCCGGACTATTTGGGTTTTTGGCAGGCAGGAATTCAACAGAGATTAAGTTGTTCGAACTTATTCCCTCCAGACTGGGAATATGTTCCATTATTTTAAGAATGTTGCCGCGATTTAGCGTATCGTGCTGCCCTTGCGACGTATACTCCGGAAGGAAGACAAGCATCTCTGTTGCTTGGTTGATGCTTCTTTCCTCCTGATGTTTATTTATTGTGTAAAGTGCTAGAGCTGACAAGCCTTGAGCTGAGGGAGCTTCGTAAGTTGCCGGGGTTGTGTCTTCGCCATGTCGGTTGGCTGTGTGTGTTGTTACTTTGAGAGGGAGCATTTGCTTTGGTGATATGTATGTTTCAAAAGACCACTTTGTTTGTGGATGTTCCAGTTGGCTTGGATCCAGATAGATAGTCTTAACTAGTGTGTCTTTAAGGTGGTCTGCATGAGTTTGGCTTAACGTTTGGCCGGTCTCTCTATTCCTGTCCCCAACCTCAGAGTTTAGCATGAGTGGGCAGTTAATTACTGATGTTAATGGCGTATCTTGAGTGGTAATTGCTTCGATTGGTTCCTTTTCCCTTTGAAGCGGAGGATCCATATTATGTGGTGTTTGAGCTCCCAAGTGGCCATCGAAGTCCCTCTTTGTCGTGTTCTTGTCACAGTTTGGCTGTATGAGTTGTTTGGTCTTTACTGCCATGTCTCTGTATGTGACTATTTGTTCTGATCGGTCATTTGCTGGTAGTCCTTGGAGTCCTTGCTCTTCTTGATTCGGCAGGTTGCGAGTTGTATTGTGCTGCTGCTGAATTGAACTGGGGGATGAGCGATCTTCGCCTTCTGTGGAGTGGGCATTAATGATGCCAGGAGGAGATGTATCCTTCGAACCAAAGAAAATTGGGAAGTATTTGGAAGTAGATGTTTCAGTGTCAATTTTTTGCTTCCGCCCTTTCCTTTTTTGTTGACGCCGTTGCTTGGCGTTGGGTTTCTTTGGAAGATCCTGTCCCATCTGGCTTATTTCTTCGTGTACGGGAATGTGATCGACAATTGGCTCTCCTTTATTTCCAGGTAACTCCTCCTTCCTTTGCGCTCCATCGTCATGTATAGTGAGGCCTTTTCTGCAGTTGCGTTTCCACTATGTAGGTTCCTTAGATCTCCTATTAGGTCAGTTAACATAGTCGGCAGTGTGGCTACTTTGTCCAGTGCCTGACTGCAGTTGCAACTTGGGTAGATGTTTGTTTGTGCTCTCGCTATTAAGTTGTTTAGGTTTCCTAGCTTATCGTCGATGCCGGCTGTAAAAACAGCCAGTGTATTAAGAAGAGTGAGTTGGAGCTCCATTTTTTCAGATTGATACTGTAATGCATCTACTGCTAGCTGAATGATATTTAGCAGTGAATTCCACGTTCCGGTGTTTAGTTCTTTCCCCCGCCCGTTCTCCTTGGAGGTGTTGGAGTGCAAGTTTGTATTTTTGACTGCCAAAGATGGATCAAGGGGGTGGGGATCTTTGTGGTCTGGTGTGTAGGTTGCTAACATGTCTTCCCATTCTTGTGTGTTGAGATAGGACATTGTAGCCTTGCCTTCTGCTTTGCGGCAGAGGTCATGTGGACTTACTGCCTCGTGGATTCCCTGGTCTATGGGAGATGTTGCACATTCAGCCGTTGAGTGAGACTTAATAGGGGTACTGTGGGTTTGGCCCAAGGATTGTAAAGCCAGCGCCGGGCTTAGTGGTGCTTCCTTTGTGTAGAGCTGCTCTTGTGTCTGTAGGCCTGTCTGTGGGCCTCTCCCAGAAGCCCTATCAGTTGGGCAGATGTCTGTTCTGTTCGCTGGTTTTTGTGCTGAGGTTGGTTTCTCATGTGCATTCACATTGGCATTGAGGTCGTCCAATGGGGTTGGTAGCTCAGTTTCCCTGTTGTATGGGGTCTTGCTGTCTGAATGAGAGGGTAAAGAATTCTGATTCCGGTTGAACTCATCAGCAAAATTGGGTGTCTCTTTGCTTATGCTTGCGCTTGAGCTCTCCAGAGGAGTGTTTGCATTCATGTGCTTCGCAAAGCTAGTTTGCGTAAGGTCTTGCGAATGATTTCCCAGGGCAGATGGACTTATAGCTTCAGGCGCGGATGATGATGGGCGTGCTGGGCTCACAGCCGCTGGAAGTAATGGTGTTTGCAAGCCCTGCAAATGGCTGTTGCTCGAGAAGATGGCTGAGCCTGCGTCCTTTAGAAATTCACATTTTTTGTATATTTTAGGCTGGTAGGACTTTTTGATAGATTGTAGCACCTTTACTGCGGACTCTGATGATAAGACCGCTGACGAGCCCTGCTCTGTTGAGCTTTGATAAAACCCTGATGATCGGGACAGGGGGAGATTCTATTTGCACGTAGAGTCAGCTGGCTGGGTACTAGACACAAGGATATAGGAGGTGATTGCGTGATCATTAATTTTAGGGACACTGAGGTGGTCAAACACATCTTAGGCAATTGTGGGTTGGAAAACACGAGCAAAATTCGCACTCATCACTTGGGGTATTTCTACCCACAGACCATGGCACAACCCGTTATGGTTTGGAGTATAATGTGCCAGTGGCCAATAGATATAGGGCCCTGAGTTATGTTGACTGACTAACACCACAAGGGGATGACAACACTATGGCTAACCATCCCTCCAAGAGGCTGAGAGAGGGAGGCTCTAGCAACAAAACAGGGTCTGTAGATTTAAACCAGTGCCCCATAGAGGTTGGTCCTCCATCCCCATGCCCACCAACGAGCCTGAATGTTCCTGGGGGTGGTCGGTGTCCGGGCGCCTGTCGGGGGGGTCTACCATCACCCCCCGACTCACACCCGGAGTCTCCCCCTGGCCAGGGCTCCCACAGCTCTTCCCTGATTGGGTCCTGGAACGTTGCAGGGCTGGGGGCAAAATTGCCGATCCCGGAGTGGGGAGACCTGATGGATGGCTATGACATATGCCTATTGCAGGAAACCTGGCTCTTGTCTGCCCCATGTAGGGTAGGATTCGTGTCCTACCACACACCGGCAGTACAGGGCCCTAGGGGAAGACCATCAGGAGGATTATGTACTTGTGTAGCAGTACACCTGGGGTGCTCGGTTAAGATAGTTGATACACATAGTCCAGACATCCTATGTATTCTACTTACACTCAAGGACGCCTCTGTGGTGGCTGTGATTAACATTTATTTACGCCCGACCCCACTCAAACTAGGACTATCAACCCTAGAGGCCCTGGAGGCACTACTCTCATCCTTCCCCCCCTCCTATAATAAGGTGATAGGCGCAGACTTTAACTGTCACTTTGAGCCACTCTGCGGGATCCCCCCGGTCACGACCGAGGAGGACGAGACTTGGTTAATCTCCGAATGCCATATGTATCCAGCAAAGCGATTATCTCCATTGGTCCTAGCAATCAATATTTGGTTGTATCTAACTCCCTTAGGGCATGCAACGGCAGATTGTTACCAGATATACCGAGTGCTCACACTTTCAATAGATTAGATAGAAGCACCACAATAGATTACATTCTGGTTAACGTAGAATACTGGACAAAAGTAAAAACGTTTAGGGTAATCCCTCGGGTCGAGAGTGACCACAATCTCCTAACGCTGGAATTGGTCATCCATCTAGGGGCACACAATACACAGACGACGGTGGAACCCTCCCAAAATGAGAACTACCTGCAAAAGGCGGGAGGTAGACGAATTGGCTGGGCAAAGGTGGCACTAGCCCCGGACACACTAGCAGAAATCTACAACCATGTAGCTGGGGCTTTACTAGCGGCTAGCGACTTGACAGGATCTAATCTAGACCCATCGAGCCTCTTGGCCATCCATCATATCCACCACGAGCTCTTTCTGCACTGGTAGGATACTTCTATACCTCCAAGCCAGGTAGGCTTGGGGCCCGGAAGAAAGAACAACACTGGTTCAACAAAAACTGTAGGGAGGCAAAAACTACCTTAGTAAAGGAGGTTAAAATGGGGTCACCCAGACGGATTAGGAAGGCCAGACAAAACTATAAAACTCTAGTTACAGAGGCCATATCTGAATGGGAGGCGGATAGGTGGGACAAGGTGAGCAAGGCCCTCGCCACCCGGGACTACAGATCCTTTTGGAATCTGGTCCGGGGGGGATCGGTGACAGAGATGCCAGATATATCACCTAGCCTCAGTGAGGACACGTGGCTTGCCCACTTCAAACCCCTATATTCGCTTGGTCTCCTAGCTGATCCAGATGTTGCAATGGAACCAAAAAGACCATTGGCTCCCGAGCCCTCGAGGGGTACAACCCAAGTTAACTATCCGTGCACATTGCTGGAAGTAAACGCAGCGCTTAAAAGCCTGGCCGCCGGGAAAGCTCCAGGCTTGGACAGCATCCCTGGCGACCTTTATCGGTCCGAACAAAGGGTCTGGGCGCCTTACATGTGTGTCCTGTTTAACGCCATTGTGCAGGGTTTGGATATTCCCCGTACATGGTTGGGTGCGGAAATTATCCCTATCTACAAAAAGGCTTCCCTCCTTGATCCTGCAAACTACCGACCCATCAGTTTGATCGACGTATTGCAGAAGATCTTCGCCCGAGTCCTACTGTTCAGGTTGCAGAATTGGATGGATGACCATCACATCCTAACCTCCCTGCAGGCAGGATTTCGGGCGGGAGTATCCACGGTCGATCAATTGTTCAGGCTCCAGCTTATATACTGGAGGACTGTTGTTTTAGGGGCAGGTAGTTTGTTTTTGATTTTTGTGGACCTTAGGTCGGCATTCGATTTAGTCAATAGGGATAAGCTTTGGGCCCTGCTTCTGGAGCTGGGCACCCCGACCTATCTGTGTGATCTCTTTAGACGAATGCACAAGGGTAATTATGCCAGGGTCAGGTTCGGAAAGGGTGGGGAGCTGACGGCCCCGTTCCCTGTTGACAAAGGTGTGAGACAGGGGTGCGTCCTAGCCCCTACGCTTATTTCCCTATATCTTAATGGGCTGATCGCACACTTAGCGGGGGCTAGGGACTTGGACTCCCCCTCCTTGGCAGGGCGGAAAATATCAGCACTAATGTTCGCTGATGATACCCTCTTACTATCAAAATCTTTTGGGGGTATCCAGCGAACATTGGAGGCTTTTTGTAGCTTCTGCAGAATGAGGGACTTGGAGATCAATGTCTCCAAAACCAAGTTCATGGTGTACAACCCTAAAAAAAAATCAAATTGCCCCCATCCCCACATGGATGGTCTGCCTTTGGACCGTGTGTCTACATTTGACTATCTGGGGGTTACCCTTAATGACAAAATGGACTGGTCCTCACACGTAGCCAGGGCGAACCTGAAACTATCGCAATCCTCGGGTGGCATTTTAAAAGTTTTCAACAAAACATCCCAGAAACTAGTAGGCCCGCCGGTTGAAATATACAAAGTGCAGGCACGCGGCGGTGCGATTTATGGGGCGGACCTCTGGGGGCATGTCAGCACTCCCTCACTTTCCCTTACAGAGAATAGCTTCATTAGACGGATCCTGCAACTCCCCAGTACTACCCCCCTAACTCCTTTAAGGTTCGACCTGGGATTAGCCCCTATACAGGATATAATTTCGAACCGTCCACTGCTATACTGGAGACGGCTTTGGTCCACTCCAGAACTAGAGAGTTACAGAGAGGATCTCCGCGATCTCCTGTCTGTAAGTGGAGCGGGAAAGATTCCATGGCTGAGTCACATTAAACATCTCACTCTAGCACTTGGAATGGGGGATCTGTGGATGTCTCCTGAGGCGGCATGTACCCAGATTTCTAAAAAAATCTTTGAGCCTGGCCCTAAAACAACATCGCCTCGCCAGCGTTCTCACAAATCCTTCTATGGGTGGGCTGACTGAGCACTTTCTTGATTTCAAGGCACTCCCAGGATTCGAGAAATTCTTGGACGATATCCAGCCTCCGCTGGCTAAGAAGCTATACATCCAATTTAGGCACGCCTCACTGACGCTTAGGGGTTTCACCCAAAAGTGGATTAGGAGCACAAAATCAACGAGCACTTGCCCCGGGTGCGGGCTGCAGAGGAGACAGATCAGCACGTTCTGCTCTTCTGCCCCTCGCACCGCGGTGCGAGGGCCAAATGGATAGTTCAGTATTGCAGGTCCAGGGGTCTCAGAGACTTTAGGGTAGCGCTGAGAATTCTAAGAACGGATACCACGGCCTTGGCTGTGTTTGCAACTTCAAGGTTCCTTATATCCATGTGGCACACTAGATGTGGAATTTTAAAAGGAAGTTCTAAAATATTCCCCAAAAGCTAAGGGCTCTACCCTCGATTATGGTAAAGGTACTCATTGTATGGGCCCCTATCTACTACTCTATGGGGCATATTATCAAGGGGGTTTATCTCCGCTTTTTTGGCTTTAAAAGCCAAGAAAGCGGAGATAAAATTATCTCCCTATTACCTAGCTGTCGCTAACACCAGTTAGCGACAGCTAGTAGGAGATAGCGACCATCTTGGGCCCCGCTTTGCATGTCAGTGAAATTAATCACTAATGACATGCAAAGTGGGCATGCCAAGATGTTAGCGACTGGAAACAGTCGCTAACATCGCTATCTCCTATTACCAACTTTTGGAGATATTCGCGCTAAGCGCGAATATCTCCAAAAGCTAACACCTGCCCCTGAGCAGTTCTTAGCCATGTTATCCAATGGTAGGTGGATAACATGGCTAAGAGCATTAGCTCGGTAATGCATGAATATCTCTGACTTTTCAGCGAAATATTCATGCATTTCGGCCGATTTTTATCGCTTAGGAAATAAACCTTGTAATAGCAAGGTTCCTACGCGATAAAAATCGCCGCAGCACGGCGATAAAAATATTGCCGCTAAGCCAACATAGCGATAATTATCGCTAGTTGTTGGTAATATGCCCCTATGTCTGTAATAATAATAATAATAAAGGGGGTTTATAAAGCGCATGGTGACGCCTTCTCGGCGTGTCCCCGCGCTATGGAGATGAGAAAGTACAGTGTATGATAAGCTCCACTCTATAGCTTGTAGAGGTGGGTTTTTAAGAGTTTTCTAAACTTATCTTCTGTTTCTACTAGCCTAAGGCCAACCGGAAGACGATTCCAGTTATTGGCTGCTAGCACTCTGAATGATCGGCCTCCCAATTTAGCTTTTTTTACACGGGGGATCCTCAGTAGGCCACTGCCTTTTGAGCGAAGTGCCCTGTTTGGCTCGTAGATGTGGACAAGGTCCTGAAGATACTTCGGAGCCCTGTGCCATATAATCCTGTGGCACATTAGGAGTGCTTTAAACAAGATTCTCTTCCTGATAGGGAGCCAGTGCAGAGCAGCAAGAGCGGGTTTAGATGCAGCTCTTTTGGGGAGTTTTAGGACCAAACGTGCTGCAGTATTTTGGAGTACCTGCAGCCGTCCCAGGCTTTTTTCAGTGGTCCCTAATAATAGCACATTACCATAATCTATACGGGAAGTTACCAAGGCTTGAGTCATGGTCCGTCTGGCCTCCAACGGAAGTAGATCCAGGGTGCGGTTGAGAGTTTTTAGCACCCCAAAGCATTTTCCCACTAATCTATGAATGTGACCATCATAGGATAGTTTGGGATCGACCCATATACCCAGATTTTTTGCCTCTTTACATGGGGTGGGTATAGGACCTAGGCAATTTGGCCACCAATCAACCGTCCAGCTAGAATCATTTCCTCCGATTACCATCACCTCCGTCTTGGAGCCGTTAAGCTTCAAGCAGTGCGAGTTCATCCATCTTGCTAGGTCCTGCATGCAGGCCTTGAAGTTAGCTGCAGCACTTGTTGGGGCTTTGGGACAGGGAGATCAGCAGTTGGGTGTCGTCGGCGTACGAGACTAATTCTACACCGTACGTTTGCACCACATCCGCTAGGGGGGGCCATATATAAGTTATCATGAGATGGGTATACTGTTTTATACTGCTTTTAAACTTTTTTGTACATTTTATGATACAATTCCGCTCGTGGAGGAGTCCTTGATCCCTGCTTGCTGCTGTTGCCAGGAGCCCCGTAGGGCATTTCTTCATTGTGCCAGGAGCGCCGCTGGGCATTGTCATCACGAGGGGAGCTGCTCACGAAGAGAACGGGACTGCGAGGGCCAGCAGGCTGTGCGTGTACCAGCCAGCACACCTGCCGCCTCTTCCCGTGGCTCCGCCCCCTCTATCCTCATTTGGCTTAATTCCTGAACTCTTTACGCGTCAGCGGGACGCGTGTGCGGGACATCACCCGGGACAAAGCCCGGACTAAGGGCGGACCCTCTTAGGCCCTCATAGGCCAGAGTAGGCCGGACCGGGCTTACTTTCCTGTCCCTTTGTTCTTTGTTACCGGTTTCTACATAGCCCTGTTGTCCAACATACACCATTCACCTATCATGCCTTCACCAGTTCTGGACAAATCCATAGTGAAACTGGGGGGGTCTAAGATTAGAACTCTGGATACATATTTCCCACGCTCCATGGCGGAGGACGAGGGACATTTGGATACTACCCTTGCCGAACGCAGGGCTGAGCGCCGACGCTCTATTGAGAATCTGAAACGTGGACCCCTGGTAGATATTGTAGATGGTGGCACTTCGATGATTGCTAGTGAGGAATCTCTTTCACAGGAAGGAGTTCCTCTTTTGCTGAGGGAATGTACTGTTAGTCCCAGTCAGGTTCCGGTGCCCAGCTCCTCCCCTAGCCTCTGCTGTACGGCTATTGATCTTATATCACAACCTACCCTGACCTCTAAATCAAGGAAAGCTAAGCCCAAATTAGTTACTGTGGCCGAGCTACACGGCCCTCCTCCTAATAAGCGTAGAAGGAAGTCGAGGGCAAGTAAGGGTAATTCCAAACTTTCCTATACCGATTTTGGAAAACCTACTAAGTCTGTTCCTGTTCCCGGTAAGTCTAATGAAGATACGGGTACTGTTCCCCCCCCTATGAATAGCTTGCCTATTTTACCGCCCCCAGTTGCCCCCCAGGGGAACCTAGAATTCTTACTCAGATCTCTGCTGCAGCCTATCACCGAGAGTATTAAGAGAGTAGAGATCCGTCTAATCATTCTTGAGGCTACCTTAAGTAGTTTGAATTCGCAGGTTAATACCCTTGGAAGACTCCCAGAGACTATGTCCCTCCCCACCTTACCCCCCACCTCACAACCCCCCCCAGCTATTCCAGAATCAACTGTGGTGACTTCTGCCACCCCTATTTTGCAACCCCTCATGGCCATACCAGTTCCTCCACGCCATAGGGAAACTATTATTCCCCCACTACTACCAGCAGGTATTACTCTCCCTGTTATAAATCCCAATGGGCTTGTAAATGGTGACGGTATTCCACCCCCTTTACCGGAGAAACCTGCCCCTAGAGTTCGGAGACCCGACCTTCCCCCCGAAGCAAACGATCTTATGGTAGTTATGGCCGAGATTCCTCCCCTGGAGATGGGGGGAGGTGAGAATTTTTTCTCACTAAAAAATCAAGTAATTAAATGGTTGAACTGGAATAGACCTCTTCCTGTATATTTTAATAATGAAATTGTGATGGTAAGGAGGGTACCCTGGCTGGGCAAGACCAGGAAGTCAATAGTTGGGGACTGTATTTTGGTGAGTTTTAGAGACCCAAGGACTGTTCATCACATCTGTTCGGGGTCGAATAGATCATTTGAATCCACCATCCGGACCCTGCCCGTATCTTTTTTCTTCCCTCCGGTACAAATGCATCGTGATCAAGTTCAGGACAAATGGACAAGGGTTGCTCGGAGGGGTAGACTCTGTGGGTATCCAGCACAACCTGTTCTTCAACCACCTATGACACCCTTCCATAATTACAATCGTTTTAATTGTCTGAGTGGCCTTAATGGTGTTGATTGACTGCCCACTGTTGTAGACCCCACTATTTCCTCTGATAAAGTGCCTACGGTATTGCCCGACGTTAGCCCTATTCCCATCCAAGACCTTACAATGTCCCAAATTGCCCCGATAATCCCCGTGACTTATCCAATATTGCTGGACCCTCTACCTGTCATTAATGCTTTAATCACCACGGTACCAGTGTCCATTCAACCCCCCATTTGCTCCCCAGGGCTGAAGTTTGTTACTTGGAATGTTGCAGGGTGGAGCAGGCAATCGGCCTCATTGGGGTGGAAAGAGATCCTCTCGGATTTTGATATTTTATGCTTTCAAGAGACTTGGGCAACCGCTGATATTGAACTCGATGGGTTTGTGTCTTATAACAACCAGGCAATAAGGACAGGTATGGGTAGGGCTAAAGGGGGATTAGTGATTTTTACTTCAGTCAAACTTCCACTATGTGTGATTTCCTACCTCCCTGTGGGACACCACTCCCAAATTTTAATACTAGAACATCCTAAGGGCCATGTCCTAGTGGTGGTCAACCACTATAACAATTTGTTTAATGCTTCAGATACATCGGTGGCAGAGGAGTTGGGTCCTTTTTTGAAGAACCTACGAAACGATGTTAGTAAGCCAATTGAGATCATCTGGGGTGGGGATTTTAATCTTCGTACTTGCCCACATTCCTTTTCTAGAACCTGTGGTTTTGATGGAGACAACGGGGAAAACAGAGCACATTTTGTACACTCCCCCCATGGTGACTCCTTTAATTCCCTTGTGCTGAACTTGGATCTTATGATCCACTCCCCGGCCCTAGATGTAGATGGTATGCCTGTTCCAACTTTTGTAGGACCCAATTCGTCCTCTGCCATTGATCACATACTGGTTTCTACGCATTTCACCCCTCACTGTACAGTCCCCGTCGTTACCGATTTGGGAGGTAGTGATCACCAAGCAATCACCATGCTTATTTCTGCATGGGGGCCTAGTGCTAGGAGTGATTATTTGGTATTAGAAGATGCTACCCCATGCAGACAGAATGGTTTCCGTATAAAGTGGAAATTGGACAACTCCGACAAACTGCAAGCTAGAATTATTAAAGAGGGGTTTGCTGAAATTTATAGTTGCCTTAATCCTGAGGCCCCTAACGGGTGTATTATAACTAATTTTGTGGCACTCGGTGATGCTGTAAAAAGGTGCCTTACCATTACTAAAGCCCGAATTAGGAACCAAAATGTGGGCTGGTTTGATAGCCTATGTACTCAATCCCTACGGGAACTCAAGCTGGCCTTAACAAAACACCCGAGAGATAGGGAGGCCGTCAAATTACTTAGGCTTACCTATAAAAGCAATCTTGTACGTAGGAAGCAGGAACTAAGGGAACTGGCCTGGGATGCCCTGAACCAAGCTTCGGTACTACGGGACAGTAGGCTGTTCTGGTCTACGGTTAATAGCCCTCTCCTTGCCATTGAAGAGTTCCCCAAACTATCAGCGCAGGTTAGCGAAGCCAATTGGGTCTCCCATTTTTCTGGTATTTTTAATCCACTCGGGGGAGACCCTAACGGTCCTACTATCCCGATGTCTGAGATTAGGATACCCTTGGATATTACCCTACCAGAGGTGGTTATCTCCCTAAGCCAGAGTAAAGGTGGAAAGGCACCGGGACCCGATGGGGTACCGGTAGATCTGTACAAATCTAACCCCAGTCTCTGGTGCCCACTCCTGACCCAGGTGTTTAATGCATCAGTCCTGGAGAACACCCCTCCTACTTGGAGTGAATCCTTGATTCTACCTATTTACAAGAAGGGAGATAGAGGTGAGGCTAAGAACTATCGCCCTATCTCCCTTCTTGATTCCTCCCTGAAGATTATGAGTAGGGTTCTCCTTATAAGGCTCGAGGAGTGGGTTGAAGAAAATAATATCATGGCTGAATCCCAATTTGGTTTTCGCAAAGGCTTGGGGACTACGGAGCAGTGCCTCAACCTTGATCTCCTTATAGGGAAATATACGAGAGCGAAAGAAGGGTCCCTATTTCTCTGTTTTGCCGATCTTTCGAGCGCTTTCGACCTTGTGGACCATGAACTCTTGTGGTGCACTTTATTGGCCATGGGCGCCCCCCAGGCAATCATTCACTTTTTGGCCCGTCTCTATAATAAGCTGTCGGCCCAGATACGTTTTGGTCCGTCGGGTGAATGTACCGAGAAAATCAGGGTTAAGTCAGGCATAAGGCAGGGCTGTGTACTGGCCCCCCTGTTATTTTCCCTCTTTATCAATTCCATCGAATCTGAACTCAAAAAGGTCCAGGCGGATTCCCCTCAAGTTGGTGGACTCCCCGTACCAGTTCTGCTTTATGCCGACGATACGGTGCTCCTTTCGCGTACTCCAAATGGGCTACAGAAACTTATGAACACTTTCTTTGATTTTATTAATGCGAGGAAATTGAAAATAAATAACACCAAGACTTTTATTATGGCCTGTGGTAAACGGATGAAATCTGTTATGCCGTTCCATTTTAACAATCATACTATTGAGGTAGTGGATAGGTTCTGCTACCTCTGTGTTACCTTTAACAACAAGGGGACATGGTCCCAGGAGATCTTAAATGTTAATGGTAGAATGGCCAAAAGCTCATCTGGTATTTTTCGATTCGCTGCAAAGCTAGGAAGCCGCCGTATACCTGATATGGTAGACATTTACAGGCATAGATGTGCGTCTATTGCTCTGTACGGTTCCGGTATATGGGGCTACAGTCAGCATAGGACACTGCAAAATACCGAGAATGGGTTCCTTAGAAGATTGCTTTGTCTACCTCCCTCGGCTCCTACTGTACTGTGCCATAGCGAAGTCTGTTTAAACTATCTGACTGATCTTACGGGTTTAAGACCCCTCATGGTATGGAGGTCAATATGGGCTAAAGAAGAGACTACTTTTTCTAGGAAGATTATTACTGATTGTTTGAAGTTGGACAAAGTCCTTAAGATTCCCTGGCTAAGTTATGTTTCTTATACTTATGACAAGGTATTTAATTTTGATATCATTAAGGACCCCTATTGTGCCGTTACTGTATCAAAAAAGGAACTTAAAGATGTTTTCATCCAAACTATGTCTGATATGCGTAGTGTAAAGTGTTCTACCATGTCTACCTATGTATTTTATCACACCACTAAATTTGAAGGAAAGGGCATGCCTATGTACTTAAAATTCATAACCAAGCAGTCTCATCAGTTTGTTCTGACACGTCTCAGACTTGGTATAGTACATAACTTAGTTGCCTTCCCTGAGATGAAAGTTCCTAGCCATTCCCCCTGTCCTTGCGATGGTCAGACTAGGCAAAGTACTCGGCACTTTATGCTTATTTGTCCACTCTATATGCATCTTCGCCGTCTCTATCTCAGACCTATGTTTTTAAGATTATCTGTGTATACTATTACCCAAGCCATGGAATTGCTATTTGCACTTGACTCTGCAGACACCTGTTTTTTTATTGCTACTTTTTTACTTAAAGCCATTTCTCATAGGAAAAGTTTGGTGTTTTAAATCTTCCTAAATTCTTCATTTCTGAGCTATTGTTTTATCATAATGTTTGTATTGTGTTTTATTGTATGCTTTTGTGATTGTTTTTAATAGTCGAATAAAGCTTGAAAATTGAAAATTGAATTGATACAATTCCTATTGTGATTTTTTAAAATAGTTTTTAACTTCTCCTTTTTTTAAACAGACTATGAAATTTGTAAACTGCAAATTGTCTTTTTATGGTTTTTAACCGAAAATAAAAGCTTTGACTGACTGACAATCATCCCAGTGACGCAGCAAGGGTGCCTGCATGGGCGCATTGAAGCAGTTTGTGCTCCAGCGTAGGAGGTAGCACAGGAATGCACGACATATTGTTGTAAGTATGTCGCATCCCTGTGCTTCGAAACTAGGGCGGCGCAGTAAAATGACTTGCTGCACCGCCTTTTAGTTTATTGTAAATCTGCCCTGAACTGTTTTATTATTTGACACACGCAAAAGAGAAACCAAAAAAAACACAAAGCTGTTGCTCTACGAACTTCCAGTAGGCCTTACAACATTAATCTGCGGCGTCGATTCAAGCGAAGGATTTCTCGAATACTGCGGGTGAGGGGTTTTAATGGGGGAGTGGAGGGGTAACCTCAGGTTCTGATTCTATGGCAGGACCGGAGGCTTCAGATTATGCTTCTCAATCTTTACTAGAAGCTCACAGCAGCCAATGAAAATGCTTGCTTTTCATTCAATATAAAGTTAAACTACATATCCCATCATGTCTCACACATAGGCACGCCCCCCTAGTCCATAAGAGGCCTCAGCCTGCCGCCATCTTCCTCTTTCTTTGCTGCTCACAGAGCTAAGTGCACCTTCGTTTACTCCCTCTGATGTTATTTGCGCTAGATGTGTATGATTACTATATGATTGTTACGGTATTGAGCACTGTTTTTACCGGTATTGTGATTACTATATGATTATTACGGTATTGAGCACTGTTTTACCGGTATTGTATGCCTTAGGGTGATTGACTGTTTAAGGGGAGTAGCGGTGCTTCGGCGGGCCGCTTCGGCGCCCGCCGTTTCTGTTCTTTGTTTTCCTCGATTGTGGCAGAGAGCGCGCCTAGGCGGCGCGAGGGTAGCTTCGGTCACTGACCGGAGGCAGACGGACGCCTTACTTCTTTTGAGCCTGTGTGTCTTGATCCCGGTGTTTCCCCACGACGAGCGCGTCTAGCGCATGCGCAGCTGGCATCCCTAATCGCTGCTGACGCAGGTACAGGCCGGGTGGCTCTCGGCCGCGGCGGGCGCCCAAGCGCGCTGAATTTGGGCTGCCTTTTGGTAGAATTCAGTCGCGTTTGGGCTGCACGTCGCGGCGCGACCCGCGAAGTTAGTTTCAATTACGATTTGCACTCGGAGTAGTTAGGAAGGTGTCCCTCTGCCTCTGTATCGCCTGGTGAGGTTGTAAATACAAAAAAGGCCGTTTGGAGTGCGCACACGCTCGAGGTATTGTGGAGGCCTGGGTCCCTGACCCATTTTGATTACAGCTTGGCTGAGGGGGTTGATGGTTGTAGAGGTTTAGTGTGCTGTGTGGGCTGACCCCCCCCCTTGACCCTCCTTGTGCCTGACCCTAGGTGTCAGCAGCCTATGGTGTGAGAATACATCACGCTGTCAGATGAACAGTGTAATGAGGATTGTAATGAGGAGGAGAACTTTGAGACCAGGCAGTCGGCTGCCTTGGGGGACAACTTGGTTAGTGCCTTGGACGTCTCGGTCCAGTCCTCCGTTAATAGGGCGATGGAGACTACGGTCCCACAGACGGTGCAGCAGGCACTTGCTTCAGCCCTTCGTCCCATATGACGACAACTAGTGGGTTTCGCCAAGCGACATGGCTTCACCAAACCGTGGAAAAAGAGAGACGAGGCTTCAGCCTCGGGTCATCCTTCGGGTGTCGCTGCCACTTGGCCTCTCTCGCAGGCCTTAGCTACCTTGCCGGCTATGGCGGACTGTTCATACACAGGGGGCTAGGCCTCCGCTGAGCGTAGGGTCCATGATACTGACACAGACACGGACACTGGTACCGGCACGGATACAGCCAACTATGAGGATCGCAACCCTCCTAAGAAAGCATAATCGGCGCGGCCCAAGAGCCTTGCGCCGGCTCATACCCCTTTACCATTGTCCCGACAGCAATAGTACATCCCAGGTCACAGGACTGGGCGCCGCCTACGGCTGTGACAGCCTATATTCAGGTGCATTTACGCATGGGTTTCCCCAGGGTAGTGCGGAATGGTTTGCGGTCGGAATGCCCTAGACCCGGCATCCCGTATCAAGTGGCGGAAACGCCGGAGATAGACCCCAACCTTCTCACCTTTCTGGAGAAGTTCACGGAGCAGGCTTTGACAGGGCTTGGAAAGGGTGTCAGGACAAGATGCTGGATGCCGTCGGCCCCTTGGCTAAGATCTTGGAGATGGCCTTAGTGGCCAAAGGGACCTCTGTCATCATGATTTCAGACCTGCTTGCCGGATGGGCCCAAAGAGCCATCTGCCTTTTAGGCAACGCTAATTGTGCCGTTTCGGCGGAGGGGAGACAGTCGTTGCTCATGAAACTGGATTCCAATCTAACAGAGCTCGCGGACGCGGAGCCGGGACCCTTGCAGAGGGCCTTCTGTTTGATGACAGGTTCTTCAAGTATGCCTCCAAGTACGTAGGTACCTTTACGGCACTGGACAATGCCCAATCGGGCATCAAACGCGCTTGAACCAGGGTGTTTTTCCCATAGAGGCGATTCGGAAGGGGCAGAAAGGACGTTGACTCCACCCGTGGAGGGACCTTCTACCCCTCCCGTAGGAGGTTCAGCGAGACCGGATACCAATTCGGTGGACTTACACAGGACGCCTGGGTCTTGCAGACGGTTCAAGGCTTTTACTGGGAGTTTTACTCACATCCTGTTCAGTCAGGCATACGCTTATCTCTCTATTCCGATTTTTTCCCCCCCATCGCAGGTTTCTGCAGTTCAGGTGGAGGAACCAATGGTACGAAGATTTGGTTCTGCCGTTCGGGCTCTCCTCGGCTCCTTGGTGCTTCCCCACAGTGACGGAGCCGGTAGTGGCGTATCTCCGAGAGAGGGGTATTCGCCTCATTATATACCTAGACGGTATACTGATAGTGGTCCAGTGCCAGCGGACTCTTTTGCGGCACCTCCAGCTGACCATGCCTTTTTTGCAGGATCTGAGTTTTGTGATAAGCTCCAAGAAGTCGGTCATGATTCCCTCTCAGGTTATGGATTTCCTAGGGTTCACGGTGAAATCGGTGATAGCCCAGTTGTGCCTTCCGAAGGACAAGCTGAAGGATCTAAAGAGGGAGATCAGGAAGCTGCTCAGCCACACTGTCTCTCTCAGGGCCCTGACAAGAATGGTAGGGATTCTAGCGTCCTCAGTTCAGGCGATTTTTCCGGGCCCGTTGCATTACAGGGCCCTGCAGCAATTGAAGATCAGACATCTTCAGAAGGGTCTCTCGTATTCAAACAGCATTCCACTCACGCAGGAGATGAGGACGGAATTGCAATGGTGGTTGGGACACGTCGATGCTTGGAACGGTCGAGCAATCTTAGGTTGCCTTCCGGAAATCACGATAGAATCCGACACCAGCCGTTGGGTCTGGAGCGCGCGTTGTGGCGACATCTCCACAGGAGGGAGATTGTCCCCGGAAGAACTTTCCTTTCATATCACCTGTCAGGAGCTGCTCGCGGGGTCGTTCGCGGGGAGAACGTGGTCCCTGAAGCAGACAGCCTGTTGTCTCCACCTGCGTCTGGAGAATGTCCCGGCAGGGGGATACATCAACAAGTTGGGAGGCACGAGGTCGTCCATGCTTGTGCAGATGGCCAAGGACTTTGGCATTACTGCCTTCGCGACCAGATATCGGTCATTGCGGAATGTCTCCCGGGTCAGTCCACTCAGGTAGCGGATTGGTACCCGAGGTACCTCAGGGACTTCAGCGACTGGAAGTTGATCCCGAGGATGTTCAGGTGACTAGAGGGGATTTGGGGTCCGTTCGAGACGGATCTATTCACGTCGAGGCTGCCGTTCCGAATCCCTCGCTTCTGCGGTTGGAAGCCGGATCCGTTGGCGCACGCGACGGTCGCTTTTCTCCAGGACTGGTCACAGGGGGTGCATTATGATTTTTTTCCCCCTTCTTGCTGATCCCCAGAGCGATGCCGCAGGTGTTCAGGCGGAACGCAGAGGTGGTCATGATGACGCCTTGGTGGACGTCGCAATCTTGGTTCCACAAGCTGAGGCTGTGGCGCTGCGACCTACCCAGACTCCTCCCGGAGTCGATGACGTTGTTGCTGGGCCCTCCTCAGGAGAGGCACCCTCTGGTAGCGGAGGGTAGACTTCGGCTGATAGCCTGGTGGCTTTCAAGCAACAGTGGCAAGTGCCAGGGATTTGAGCTAGGCTGCAGATTTCATCAAGCAGGCCTGGGCACCTTCCACGAGGAAACGATATTCCTCGGCCTGGAAAAGGTTGGGTGGCTTGGTGCGTGGAACGACATCTGGATCCCGTGGGGGCCGAATTACCCCATATGCTAAATTTCCTGACGGATGGGGCATCACAGGGTTTGGCCTATAGGTCGGTCAACAACTTCAGATCTGCCATTTCGGCTGGCCATGTCCAGCTGGATGGGAGGCCGATTGGTATGCACCCGATCGTTTGCATATTGCTGGCAGGCATTAGAGTGGAAAATCCTCCTAGACCGATATATTCCGGTTTGCGGGACGTTATTCGGGTTTTGGACCTTTTGTCAGATGGCCAGCGAATTCGCTTCTATCCAGAAAGCAGTGGTCGGCCAGGCTGGCCATGTTACTTTATCTCTAGGCTCGCAGGAGATCATCGGATGTACGGGCGCTGGCTGTAACAGGTAGAGTATTTTCTCCGGAAGGAGTTTCTTTTTCAGATTGTTAGGCACACTCAGACATTATCTACACATGTTTCTTATAATGCATTTCAGGAGATTGAAAAGTTGTGTGTTGTGCAATGTCTAATGACTATGAGGAATGTACTGCGGCTATTAGGCCTCAGGGCTGTTCGCAGCTCTTGATCGCATTACGAAGGCCTTTCAAAGCAGTGGCTGCGGCCACCATTGCCAGATGGCTTCGCTGGGCTATGAGTGAAGCAGGCATTGACATCACCATTTTGGTGCGCATTCTGTCAGGAGTGCCATGGCATCGAAGTCGTTCATGTTGGGTTCCAGCATTCATGATATATTGCATTGTGCAGATTGGTCGTCAGAATCGACCTTCAAAACGTTTTATTATGAGCCGGTGGGGGATATTACCTCTGTAGTCTTTAATAAGCGTTAAACTAGCATAATCTGAAGCCTCCGGTCCTGCCATAGAATCACAAATTTGCTAGCATTCGCGACAAGAATTTGCAATTCTATTAAGGACACGGAGGCGAGGATTATCCCACCCGGCATGTATATGTGTATATAAATGCTTGCCCACCCAATGGTTACGGTGGTTACGGTCTCATATCCTTTCTTTCAGATTCTGATAAAAAGAGCGACTGAGGCTCAAAGGAGGCCAGGATATTTCGCCTGATGATGTTGTTTCTTCCCGTTGGAAGAGTTGAGGAGTTAATCCACGTTTTCGTTGGAGCTGTTCGCCGAAAGAAAGAGGAAGATGGCGGCAGGCTGAGGCCTCTTATGGACTAGGGGGGCGTGCCTATGTGTGAGACATGATGGGATATGTAGTTTAACTTTATATTGAATGAAAAGCAAGCATTTTCATTGGCTGCTGTGAGCTTCTAGTAAAGATTGAGAAGCATAATCCTCGCCTCCGTGTCCTTAATAGAATTGCAAATTCTTGTCGCGAATGCTAGCAAATTTGTGATTGGCCGCGGCCGTGCCGCTTTTTGTGGGGAGACCGGGTAATGGATGCTTTTCATATTTGCTTGAGAAAAAACAGGTAAAAGCAAAAGCACCAAAAACATATATGAGAAGAGGGTGCTTAACGATCTGTGTCTACTGTTCTTAAATATTTGTAGAAAATTTAGGGGCAGATCCTTTATTTTCAAGAGGCGTGAGCACACGAGTAAGCAGTGAACGAAATAGTAGCGACCTTTCAGTACGCATGCGCATAGAGAGCTGGTAAGCTTTCAGAGAAGGAAGGAACACATCAAAATCCACTTCCAGACACGCTGCATCTCAAAAGTCACATTGAAATCAATTGTAGGGGAAAATCATGACGTGAATTTTCGATTTCTTTCTATTATTCGTCTATCGATGAATCCGTCTGTATTTGAGAATATCAAAATAAGTATGTCAGTAACTTTCGAAAGAACCCGAAATGTAATCGAAAAATGTAACTTAGCAAAGATTTATATTTAGAAGTTTGTAAGACAGGCTTTTTGCTGCCCAGGTAAGCTCTACTAAATTTACAAATTCCAAACCAAACCTACTGGACCGTTCTCTGTTGTGGTGAATGGCTTTCTCTGAGTTGTAACATGGCTGCCGCTGTTAGGCTAAGAGTACCCATTGATCTCCCAGGCTACTTGAGATGCTAATATATGTAAATAAAAATCGCACAGTCTAATGGGAACCCGGAGAGAAGCATTTTTGCTGAACGTCTTCGATGCTTATGCATAACGATAATGAAAAAAATCATACTTTTCAGTCTGCGGCTAAATAATGTAAAGTGATGTCGTATGTCAATTTGCTTGCACTCATTTTCTTAAGATCTCTCTATCTTAAATACTTTCTGCGTTTTTCCATTCGGTATCGTCAGTGAGGTTGATCCTTACCTGTTACTCCTAAGGGAGAAACAGTAAATGAGGATTGGAGATGGATGAGTTCATGATTACTCTCTCGAGTCCATTGGTGTCTAACAACCGCCTTTGGATCTCCTATCTGATATTCGCTGACGATCGCAATTTATGGTTAATAACAGAGAGAAACGCACTCACTACGACGTATTTTAACTAACTATTTAAGCAGGTAAAGTATTGATTGTAAAGTGTGGTTGTGCGTTGCTGATATATTAATATTTCGTCTATAACGATGAATTGTTCGAACTTTCAGCGAGTTTGACGCTGGTAAATTATTTTTAAAGGATTCTAACAGGCAGTTTAGATTTTAGTTTTGGTTTTGATGCGATATCTGTTGACGTTAACCAAATTAATTTCTCCTTTCCTCACAAACGAAGTTGACCTTATTTAATGTGACTGCCGCGTATGTAAAGCGCTACAATACCTTGGGGTTGAGTTTGCGTTATTTGAAACTGCAAAAAAAAAAAAAAAAGCCACCACCCCACCAATGCCCTATTCTCGCCCCAGTTATTAAACTCAAGGGGGCAGATTTACAAGCCCCTTGAGCCACGTTTACGCCGCTGTTGCGTCACGCAAAGCGGCGTAAACGTGGCTCATCCCTACGAGGCATTTACAACGTGACGCATCTATGGAGATGCGTCACGGTGTAAGGCCCTGCGCCACATGAAACCTGCGTCAGGTTTCATGTGGGCGTGTCCGCACAGGGGGGGCGTTCTGTCGCAGGAACGCCCCTGAAAAGTGACTCAGTGAAATCTACGAGATTTCACTGAGTCACTTTCCCAACGCTGATGCGTCAAAATCCTGCGCCTGCTTGAAGCAGGCGTAAGGCTTGACGCACCACGTTAAAGATAGGACAAGTTGGAATAGTGCTGGAGTTGCGTGCCGCACGCAACACAACTTCAGCACTGCGCCAACTTTACACCCAAGATGCGACACGCATCTGTTCATTCCTGCGCCATGGTGCTCCGCATTGTAAATGCGGCGCATCATGGGTGGCGCAAGGATGAACTTGGGTGCCGTATCTTTCCTGGCGCATCTCTGCCGATTTGCAGAGATGCGTCAGGCAACGTAAATCTGCCCCAAGGTTTGCACCCAGAGCCGGCCTTTGCTAACATAGCGCCCTGGGCGTGGGCAGAGAGAAATTTGGCGCCCTTGCTGATGGTGGTGAATTTAATGAGGCAGCAGGGGCTCCCTTTGTGTCCATTGGTCAGTACCTGGATGAGCATGGACTGACCCCTGAACACAAACGTCTCCGGACCTCCCCCAGGGCACCTAAAGCACAGATAGCTTAATGCCTCACGCAGATGATGGTTTTGTGGATCTGTGCCAGCAGGAGTCAGAGGGTGAAGAGAGGGCACGGATATGATAATGAAGGACTAAAACCACTTTAGACTGGCAAATCAGACAGAAACGAATAGGCAGGGACAAGGCTGGAGCAAGATGACAAGGATGCAGCTGTTGGCATAACCTTAATGCACACAGCTCCATGCGCCCCTCAGAAAATTGGCGCCCTGTACCCGGGCTCGGCTCGCCCATGCTAAAGGCACCCAATCATGAGACATGAAACAAAACAGATATGATATTACCTATGCGCCCCTCTTCCTTGACCCAATAATTAAACCCTGAGGTATATCAGAGCAAATAAGGCCTTTGACTGGAATAAAAATATGACAACTGACCACCAATTTATGCCACTGGGGTGATTTTATTGCAAAAAAACGAAACACAGCTTCTATTACTCCAGAACAAAAATTCTTCAGGGAATTCTGGACATTTTGAATTCTGTAATGTCTTATAAGGGACATAGTACTCCCTGCCGTACATTATAAAGATATTACAAGTCACAGATGAGTTCCATAACCATATAGAGGAACAAGGCCTATAGATGAGTTCCTTTAGAAGGTTATGGAACTTCAAGGTGACTTGCAATATCCTTATACTGTACGGCAGGGGGTACTTTTCCCATAAAATAGATGGTCACACCATCAATTTTCCCACAAAACACTGAGGGGTTTATTTACAAGCCCCTTGCACTGCCGGCGCATCACTTTTTATGACGCTCTGGTGGCGCAAAGTGCAGACCCATATCTACGAGGCCATGTAAAGTCACATTGTGTGGCTTTTCATGGTCTCTAGATATGGTGTAAGGAAATGCTGTGTAAGTCACTGCATTGCTATACACTGCATCAGTGGTGCAATCCATTGGCGTTGCAGTGGGTTTTCCTAAGCAGCACCCACAGGTTTTGACAATTTCCCAGATTTAGAATGATATGTAAACCTGGGAATGTGTCAAAACTGTATACTCCCCAGAGGAGGCGTAACAAGGAGAAATATCTTTATTTCTCCTTGGTTTTCCCTCTTTCAATGGGGTCTATTTATTAAGATTTAACACCGTGTTTGAGTCACAAAAGTGACGCAAAGCAACACAAAATCTTTTTTCACCTATTTACTTTCCAGTGTAAAACAAATAACTTGAAAGTAATGCAAAGCAGTGCATATCGCTGCTTTGCATTACTTAATGCCAAGGTGGCGTACCATGGGTGGTGCAGGGCTTTCCCATGCAATCATCCAAGGTTTCTGACACTAAGTCCTATTTACTTCAAAAAGTAGACAAGGTTTAGCGTCAGAAAATAGCTCCAATTTCACGAAGGAGAAATACTTTTATTTATTCTTTCTTTCCTGACTTTGCATGTGTGCTGTACAACACAGATACAAAGTTAGAAAAGGTTTAAAGTTAGCCTTAGTATAGTGTTGTGTACTGTAAGAGTATCCTTCCAGTACAAAACCTATGCTAGACTCAAGGAGACACCTTTGCACAGGGGCACGGCCACACATTTCTGTACCGGCACCAGGGAGAGGGGAGGAGAGTGCCATATTTCAGTTGATATTTATTTATTTATTTATTTAGAAGTTTTCTATAGCGCTAACAAGACCCGAAGGTATCAGAGCGCTTCACAGTAGTGGGCATGAAAAAGAGAACAACATGAAACAAACCCAATAAAAGCAATCGGCGACAGACAATTTGGAAAGAAGAAAAGTTCGGACAGCAGGGCTTCTCAGTACTGGATTCAACAATAACGCATGGATTCTGAGACGTTTGCAGCTCCAAGTTATCCGTAACCAAGGGAGCGGATCAGGTACAAGGATTTAAGTTGGCTCTTGAATTCTGCATAGGACGGTAGAGTTCTGATGTGCGGGGGGATGGCGTTCCATATTTTGGGGGCATTTCCTGAGAAAGAGCAATCCGCAGTTCTTTTCCTTCTGGTTTTTGGTAGGATGAGCAGCAGGGAATTAGAGCTTCTCAAGTTTCTGGCTTGGCCTGCTTTTTTGAGCTTGTTAGCCAGGTATTCCGGTTTGCCGGTGTGGAGGGCCTTGTGGGTTAGGCAGGCCGTTCTGAGGGTACTTCGCATTTCCACAGGGAGCCATTCGAGTTCTTTGAGAGCCGGGGAGATGTGATCATATTTTTTGCAGCCTGTGATCATTCTTGCTGCCGCGTGAAGTGTTGTTTTTAGTGGAGCCAGGTGGGATTTGGGGATGCCTGTTAGGATTGAGTTCCCATAGTCCAGTCTTGATAGAACTAGGGATTGCGTGGCTAGTTTGAGGTCCTTGTTGGGAATGTAAGGTTTAATTTTGTTCAAAAGTCTGAGGTTGAAGAAAGCGCTTTTCGCCGAGTTCTTAATGTGATTTGACAGGGTTAGTTTAGGGTCTAAGGTGAAGCCCAGGGATTTAACGGAGTCGGCTAGCGTGAGGTTACCCTTGAGAGCATCGATCGACTTTAGCCACTCGATGATTTGAGGGTTATCTTCTTTGTTTGAGATGAGGAGTGTTTCTGTCTTATCGGGGTTGAGTTTCAGGTGATTCTTTGTCAGCCAGTCTTGAACTTCATTTAGGACATCGTTGAGTCTCTGGATGTCTTTAAGAGAGGAAATTTCCAGGTAAATCTGCGTGTCGTCCGCGTAGAGGTGGAAGTTGATGTTGGCGTTCCTGAGTAACTTAGCGAGTGGTTCCATGTAGATGTTAAAGAGCTGGGGGGAGAGCACCGATCCTTGAGGGACACCCTTGTTGACTTGCTGGGTATCGGAGGTGAAGTTCTTGATTTTTATTAGTTGCGAACGGTTGTGTAAAAAAGAGGAAAACCACTTGAGAACTACCTCGCCAAGGCCGGCTCTTTCTTGAAGAGTCATGATGAGGAGCTTGTGGTCCACCGTGTCGAACGCTGCTGAGAGATCAAGGAGTATGAGGAGGCAGCACTTGTCAGCGTCAAGAGATCCGTGAATGTCGTCTATGATGTTCAACATCGCAGTTTCAGTGCTGCGGCCTTGTCTGAAGCCAGATTGGAGGGGGTCCAGGAGATTGATGTTGTCCAGGTGTTGCGTCAGTTGCAGGAGTACACAGCGTTCAAGTGTTTTCGAGAGTAAAGGGAGGTTAGATATTGGTCTGAAATTGTTCAAGTCAGTTGAGTCGAGACCGGGTTTTTTCAGGAGAGGAGTGACTTGTCCCATTTTTAGACAATCGGGGACCACACCGCTTTGTAAGGAGCTGTTTATGATTCTTCCCCAGATGGGCGCTAAGGTAAGCTTCATTTGTTTGATTAAAGATGGGGGGATGGGGTCTGAGATGTGTGCTGAAGGTTTGGCGGTCGAGATCAGCGCGATTATCTCAGTTTCCTGGACGGGGCGAAAGCTTAGCCAGGGGGAGGGAAAGGAGTCGGATGGGAGTGCCACTGGGGAGGTCGAGTAGCTCTTCTGGAGGTGTGGGTTGTTGATGTCTAGAGATAGTTCGATTTTTTGGACTTTATCGATGAAAAAGTTGGCAAAGTTGTCACAGAGTTCTTTGGAAGCCAGTAGGGTTGAGGGCAGGGGCTTTGTTGTTTGTTGTCTGATTATGTTGTAGAGTTCTTTGGGTCTGTTTTTGGATTTGACCAATGCCTCGCGGAAGAAGCTGGATTTCTTGTTTTTGATATGGTTGTTGTACTTCCTACGGGCTGATTTTAGTTGAAGGCGGAGAATGGCGGTTGGGTTGTTTCTCCACTTTCTTTCTTTGGTTCTTAGGTTTCTTCTTTCTGCGTTGAGGTCCGCAGTGAACCAGGTTCTGGATGGAGTGGTTCGGTTTCTTTTGAGCTTTAGAGGAGCTAGATTGTCAAGTATGGCGACTACCCCCGAGTTGTAGTGGTCGACGAGGTCGTTGGTCGAGAGGTGCATAGTGTTATTTGAAAGAAGAGCGCTTAGTTGACCTTCCAAGATGTCTTGGGGTACTTGGGAGAGGTTTCTCGACCATTTAGGCGGGACTTGCGGAGGTTTAAGCGAGATGATGGGGTGATTGATGTGGAATAAGATCATGTGATGATCTGACCAGTCAACTGGTAGTATGTGGTTGACCGTGATAGAATTCTTTTGGGCAATGATGGCGTCCAGTGTGGCTCCTTTGTAATGAGTCTCCTCAGTACAATGTTGGGTGAGGTTGTTCTCGTCAAGGAGGCTAGATAGCGATTTGATTAGAGGGTTGTGGGTCTCATTCCACCGGATGTTCAGGTCGCCAAGAATTAAGTTTTTGGAGTCGCCCAGTGAGTCTTGTGCAATCAGGTTTGATAGTTGGTCTCCGAACTCGTTATTTCTGCCCGGGGGGTGATAGAGTAGGTGGCACAGTAGAGAGTCATTGTCTTTTGTCTTGATGACAGTGGATAGGCATTCAAAGGAGTCATATTCGAAGGAAGCGGTTTCTGTGATGCTCCAGCTGTCCTTGTGGATGATAGCGACCCCACCTCCTCGTTGTTCAATCCTATCTTTGGAGATGAGGGAGAAGCCAGGTGGAACCAGCATGTCTAGGCAGGGAGGGGATGTCTTATTAAGCCAAGTCTCCGTGAGGAACGCAACGTCAATGTCGTGTGTGAGGATGGCTTCGGCTAGGTCCGTTGCGTGTAGAGAAGCCGATCTGCAGTTGATTAGGAGGCAATTGGTGAATTTCTCCTGATTACTGGTGGTTTCCTCTTTAGTCTCTCTAGGTATAGCGGTGAGGACTGGTAATCTCTGTGTATTGACGATGGGTCGGTCTTTCCGGTGACCTGTGATGACTTGAATTTTAGATTTGGGTGACTCCGCAGGGGAGGAGTCATAAGTGGCGGCAAGTAAGGCTGCTTCCCTGTCTGACATAGGAGTTTTTTGATCTAAGGGGCCTGGCGGTCGGGTGATTTGAGCCCACTGGAGTGGGAGAGGAAATGGAGGACGTTTTGACGTGGGGGGAGGTCCGGGGGGAGAGTTTGTGGGGATTACAGACTATTCCAAGGTTAGAGATGATTTCTGAAAGACCATGGGTGATAGTGTTGACCTGGTTTTCCAGGGCTGCGAGCCGTTTTGATATGGCCTCAAGGAAGGGGATGTAGGCATCTGCGGTGGGTCCGAGAGTGCTAGGGTTCGAGAGGGTCGGTTGGGGGATAGGGGTCAGGGTGAAGGACGGGGGGGTGTTCTGAGTGGGTTGGGAGATAGGGGTCAGGGTGAAGGAGGGGGGGGTGTTCAGGGTGGGTTGGGAGATAGGGTGAAGGACGGGGGAGGTGTTCAGGGGAGGGTCCGGCGGGGGTTTAGACAGGGGGGAGGAAGGGAGGAGGACAGGGGGGTGCTTGGACAGGGGTGGATTGAGGGATGTAGGGAGACTTGAGGGGAAGTGGCTCGTTGTCTGAAGGCTGCCTGCTGGCGTGGGGGTGATTGCTGTAGGAGGCTGTCGTAGCTTGGTGTTAAGGAAGGTGAGGAGGTTGGAGGAGGGGGAGGAGGAGGGGGATTGAGTGTCCTGCGGATGTTGGGTGGCTGAGCATGGAGGGTGAGGTATTACTGGGGGAGGGGGAGCCTGACGGACTGGGTAGGGGTTGCGGAAGGGAGTATCGCGGACTTCACTGTGAGTTGTGGTCGTGGTCGGAGGCGGCGTAGAGGCGGGGATGGGGAGGGTGGGAGGGGCTGACCTAAGTGTGGGAAATATGGAGTCGAAGGCTTCCAGGTTCTCATTGTTAGCTTGGATGAGGACCGTGCCATTGGTAAAGATGGTCACGGTTATGTAGCCTCTGCCAGCTGATCTGAACGGAAGAGTCGTGGTTAGTTTGCAGCTGTGGAGAGTGGAAGTTGTTTTGGCGATGAACATCCGCGATCTAATCGTGGAGACCCAGTAATGATATGGTGCTCTCCTGCCCTCTCCTTCTCACAGAGTGCGGCGCAACATTTGCGGCTGCTGCACTGTGCTGCGTGAGAAACTGCTAAATCTGGCTCCAAGTGTGCTGCATCGTACAGCACACACAGGAAGAGGAAAAAGCCTCCATGGATAGTTTTTGTGCAGGAAGGTGGCCCTTCCAGCACTAAAACAATCCTGCCAACAACGCAGACACCTTGCACTATGGTGTAAGGGGGCCTGCGTTGGCGCTTGGCACCAAATTGTGCACCGGTGCAGGCAGAAAGGACAGGAGTGCACCATATCTTGTAAATATGGTACATTCCTGCCCTTTCGAATTGGCGGAGGACAGCAGAGCAGAAAGACTCGCGGCGCTTCCCTACGCCAGTTCATTGTAAAGGAGGCCCCCAAAACCTTGGTGCGTAGCTCTTTCATATGAACGAGAGAGCATGTTTGAAATTTCTAGGACAAAATTAAACACATGAACAGCCTAGCCTTTTAAATATTGTTTGCACCCAAAAAATTAGAAGCCGTTCAATACAAGTCAATCTTAATTTTCCAACAAAAAGCTTCAGTAGCTTGTACCTTTTTCAATAATTATCAAAGGATGGCAAAAAAGAATCATGTTCTTTTTACTTGTCACTGTAAGCTGGATCGAGCAGAATACAGAACAACAATGTTTTGTGTTCGTTGCTTCAAACAGCTGCTTTACTTATGCTCCGTGACCTGACTTGCCTTTCACCCCGGCTGCTGGCTCTGGCAGCAGGCATTGTGATATCAGAACTTGACAGTATTAACTTAATAGTTGAGTTCTGACGTTTATTCTTTATATTTGGCAACCAGATGCATCACAAGGAAACAAGGAATTGTAAAACCTCTGATGAAAAAACATAATAAATCACCCTCAGACCTCTCCAATCTATGCCCAATATCACTCCTCCCAGTTTTGGGAAAAATTACGGAACAACTGGTCTACAGAGAACTAAAAAGCCACATAGAAACTTACAACGTCCTTCACCCCCAACAATCAGGGTTTCGCCCTCACCATTCCACAGAAACAGCACTAATTGAACTGACAGACTCCATAAAGCTGCTCCAGGATCAAAGAAAGAACTCCGTGCTGATTCTACTGGACCTCACAGCGGCGTTCGATACCATCTCC
This sequence comes from Lissotriton helveticus, assembly GCF_964261635.1. Lineage (NCBI taxonomy): Eukaryota > Metazoa > Chordata > Amphibia > Caudata > Salamandridae > Lissotriton > Lissotriton helveticus. The sequence goes on from NC_136071.1 coordinate 360,657,281, forward strand.
CACTCTATACTGTTGGGCAGATTAAAAGACATTGGTATCTCAGACGTGGCTCTCGCGTGGATAACATCCTTCCTAACAGACAGATCCCAAACCATTGCCTTGGGCCCCTTCCTTTCCAAAGAGAAGAAAGTCCGCTCTGGAGTCCCTCAGGGATCCATTCTGAGTCCTCTACTTTTTAATGTTTACCTAATCCCACTCATCTCTCTGATTGAATCATTCGGCATACTCGTAACTTCGTACGCCGATGACACGCAACTCATCGTGCCATTAGAGGAAAACTCTACAAATGCCGAACTAAATCTCAAAAATTGTCTGAAGGAAGTTTTCCTCTGGATGGAAGTAAATCACCTTAAATGTAACGCCAGCAAGACTGAAATCCTCCCAATGGGAAAAAATGTCAATTTCTGTCCCAGCCTTTGGTGGCCATAGGCCTCCACCGCTCCTCCCCAGACCGTTACGACAGCAAGGAATCTCGGAGTCCTGTTCGACACAGAGCTGTCCTTTGACCAACACGTCAGGAAGGTTGCTGGATGCTGCTTTGGCATCATTAAATCTCTTAAAAAATTCTTCGACTTCTTGCCCACTGACTCAAGAAAGATGGTAGCAGTGGCTCTAATCCTCGCCCGCCTAGACTACTGCAATAGTCTGACGGCAGGAGTTAAAAAATCTACACTAAAAAAACTGCAAAGTGTACAATACTCAGCAGCCAGATTAGTTCTAAAACTGCCCAGGAAATCCTCAGCATCTGATGCCATAAAAACTCTTCATTGGCTGCCTCTGCATAAAAGAATACTCTTTAAAATTCTAACCATCGCATTTCGGGCATTCCACTGCACAGGCCCTAAATACCTCACCAGGCGCTACCTCCACTACAACCCTCCCAGAACCCTACGATCTTCTAACGACAACCAAATAAAGATAGCTAGGTTCAACTTCAAAACTAAAGGGGGCAAAACCTTGACTTATCTGTCCTCCAGAGCCTGGAACTCCATGCCTAAAATCCTCAGGTCCCAAACTCTAGAATCCCAGTTCAGGAAGCAATTGAAAACCTGGATTTTTAATCTTCCAGACGATTATGTCATGGCCGCCATCTAATTCTGTTTACGTAACTGACTGCATACCTCCAGAACAGCGCCAGGATGCTCCTTCCGGAGCGACCGTTGCGCTCTACAAATACAATCACAAATCACAAATCACAAAGTCGCTGATTATAAAGAAATTAGAGAGTGTTTATACATGGATTGCTGAATCCCATGTATTATCTAAAGATATTTTCATCAGCCCAAGCCCTGGCTCAGCAGATCTCCTCCAGAGGAACCCCGTGCAGCTCCACCCCTGAAGCAGTAACACTCTGAGTAGAGCGACCCAGTAGGTTGCCTGGGATAGACCTGGAAGCTTTTTCTAAATGTGCAATTTTGGGTGACAAAATAATTTTGAATAGTAATGATTTGTGGAAAAAACTGGCCTTTCAGCACGTGTCCCCCCACTTTTTGCTCCCATTTGGATGACTAGGTGCTGGTTTCTGACTCTGACAGTGCACTTACGCCTGCTAACCAGGCCCCCGTGCGAGTGCTCTCTCCCTAAAACTGAGCCAGGTGAATTGGTAACCCAAGTTGGCAAGGACGTTAACCCCCTTTTAAGTCCCTGGTAAATGGTACCAGGGAAATCCAGGGCATGGGAGTTAAAGGTGTCACCAGGGCCTGAAGCACTGTTGGTGCCACCATGACTGACCCAAGTAAATAGATGACAGCAGTCCTGCCATTGTCGACTGCATGAGCATTGCAAACTGCTCGAACTTGATTTTGCCCTCACCATGTGTGGTAAGGTCAATACACTTATTTTTATTATATGCCAGTCACCACTAAAGTGGTGCATTATATTAAAGGTGAGGACATATAAGTGCAAGCTTATGTGCCCCTAGAGTATTTTTTTCCATTAAGTGTTACTATAAGTGATCATGTTTGATATCAAACAACGTGCCTCATCACTCCTGACATGATTCCAATATCAGAGTCGATGTGGCATATACCTAGGTGGCTAACTTAGAGGTTACCTACCTGGTTGCCACAGACTTTCCTGTGCTTGGGCTTCCAGCCTGCAGTGCTGCTGCCAAGACAGGAATCTGACCTCCTGCCAAGAGGTGTGAACTCTCCCAAGAGCCAGAAACAATGTCCTGGATGGGAAGAAGGTGAAGCCTCCTTCCCTGATAGGATGGCTAGTCAAGTGGCACATCAAGGCGGTGAGCTTCAAAGCTTACACCGCCTCTGATATGTACCCAGGCTGCCTCCCAGAGGAGAAAACAATGCTCTCCATGCCCCCAGACACATTTGCACATGGGAAGGTGGGGAAATTGTGTAGTCAAAAGGATTATACCCCAGAAGGCTTGCAACACCTCTAGAGTGGGCTACCTGGTCTGTACAGCTAAGGAAGGGTTCTGCAATTTAAAAAAATGGCAGAATAGAGGGTTCTGGGTAGAAAAGGTGACACCTCCCCAGATGTGGTCACCTCAGGGGCGGATTAGCCACTGGTGCTAGTAGCTCATTGGCTACTTGCATCCTCACCCCTAAATCTGAGATTTAAGGGGCACCCCCGTCAGAAGAACCTCAGTTCTTATCTGAATTGCAGCAGAGGACACAGAAGAGACCTGAGTCTGAGACAACAGGATCTGCACAAAAGAAAGGCGTGATACCTGTGGCAACCATCCTGATAATCCATGACTGCGACTCGTCTAAGACCAAAGACCGGTCCCCCAGAAAGAGGAAGCCCTTTGAGAGCCAAAGGCAACTCCAGACTCCCTTGCACTAGTGGCAATAGTCCCCTGCAGTCCACAGGTAAAACAAAGTATCGGAACAAAAGAATCGCTGGCCATCTCGGCCTCTGAGGGATTGCCCAAAAGTTGATGGTTCAGTGTTCTACAAGTTGGCAGTTTCCCTCTCCGCTGTAAGACAAAGTCCCTGCTTACCGGACAGGCTGGGTGGGACTTGGTCTCCCAGCTCATCTTGTGCCCAAAGGGGCGGGGTTCAGCAGCACCTCGCTAAAAGTGTGCTTGTCAGCCCGCAGCGCGGGACGCGCCTGGGCGAAGTCCAGGCCAAGACGGGCCAACATATCCTGGAAGAGGCTAGGCTGGGCTGGGCCACCCCTCTTGGTTTTTTTTAAAATCTTCAGCTGTCTTCCAGTGTTTCGTTTTGTCGTCCCAGGACCCAGGTACTGTTTCTGCTTAAATTGCTGAATTGTTTATAAGCCAACCCCATCAAGCCCTGCCTGGGGTAGTGCTTGTGTACTCAATAGCTGCTTGTCATTTGGTACAATGGGGAAGAGGAAGGCAAAGGCCTGGATTTCTACTGATTAAACATCCCAGAACCAGTAGCTAAATGTTATCCTTTTTAAATAATACAGTTGATGTACTTACTAATGAAATCTCGTCTGTGGAAGAACAAATCACTCACTTCAGACAGAGGTTGGACTCTTTAGGAGCAGTTGGGGCCTCCCCTCCCCTAATTGCAGGAACTGCTCTGGACTGTGCTATCCAAGAACCTTTAACTGGAGGAAACTCGAGGGATGGTGTGGTTTTGGCTGCTGCGACAGCTACACAGGATGAGGAAACACCAGGGGGAAGTGTTTTAAGGTGTGGCCCCAACTCCAAGAGAAGGACTAAAGAGGCACCTTTCCTTCTCACATGCCCCAGTATAAATACTACAAGGAAACCTAAGAAGAGCCAAGTGACCTCTACAGACGAGTACCACACACAGATTGTTCCTAGTATCTTAGAAGCCAACCTTTTAGTGACCTTGGATAGCACAACTCTTAACCATGCTACAATAGAAGATAGGGTGGGAATTGTGCTAAGCTTTGAGATCAGCTCGAAGTCATAATGAGTAGACCTCCTTATATTTTAAGTACACCAACCATCATTGCACAAGCCAACAAGACCCCTGTTGTACCGTCATCAAGCTCTAGTCAGAATCATCCCACCTCAATGGGTGCTATATCGCGACCAGACAATAAGCCTGCCCCTTCCGTCAGATCATGTTTTGCACAAAACGGTCCAGTCACTTCTGTTGAACCTCATTTAGGGAGTGATGTAAATGCAATCCCGGATGGTGGGCCTAGGTTGGCCTTGCAAGTACCCAACCTAGCGCAGGGATCTTTCTGTCCATTACTGTCAACTATTAAGAAGTCTCCCCAAATTTGCACTACCCATCCTGCCATTTCGCACCTTGCACCAGCATGCACCCCTTACGTTGTGGTATTGGCTAATATTCCACCTGTGTCAATCCAGGAGGATTTCACACAACTTAAAAATAAGGTTGTACATTGGCTTGCAGAAAGGGCCCATCCAAATTTTAGACAGCAACTACATGATGAAATAATCATGTTACATTTGGTGAGCTGGATAGGGTGTGGGCCAAGTCTGTTAGGGCAGACTGTATTGTGGTTAATTTTTGTAATGGCCACCGGGCTGCTTTTCTGCGGTCAATGGATATGTGTCTTTCTCTATTAATGCCTCGCCATTATCATGTGGGTTTGTGAGCAGGGGCCTTGTAATGTTTGTGAAAATAGATACAACCTATAAGGTGGAAGTAATTGAATGTTGCTCTCCCCATGTCTTGGGAGTTCTGCTCTTCTTTAACAATAGCTCAATCATTATATGTTGCTGGGGGTTGTTCTCTTCCCTTAAACCATTTTCTGTGGACTGGGATTTTGCCAGTAACCACAATCCTCTTGTTACCAGCTTTTAATGGGAATTCAAACAGGTGGCATCTCTTCAATGTCTTAAAACCCATGTGAGGTCAACGGCTCGGGGATGAAGATTGAAGTGGTGCAATAATACCTGCGGTTCTCATCAGCGAGCTGATACCGACCTGCCCTTTGGAGTTTCAGACCTGTCCGAACATAGTGGCTCTCCAACATGATACTATTTTGTCATATGATAAAATCAGCTCTCACATTAAAAATACTCTCACCAGGTCACCAAGGAACAATCTTCAGATGCCCTATCATTCATTTGATAAAGACTGTACAAACACCCGTAAAGTTCTTTAGTTGGCACTGAAAAAACAACCACGAGATAGGGCGGAGGTGAGAGAGTGTAGGGTCATGTATAAAGTCACAGTTAAATTTAGGAAAGCCGAATTTAAAAAAAGAGCTTTTGGAGGACCTACTCCAGGCAATTGTTCAGAGGTATAGTGTCTTTTTCTGGAAAGTGGTTAACCACCCTTTTTTTACAGTAGATAGGACGTCTGACCTGGATGCTTTAGTCCCGGCTCAGGTTTGGAAGATCACTTTTCATACTTATATGAAGGGGATGCTTCTCTCCCTTCTTCCTCCTCCCCTGTACTGGGTGGGATGCTGACATTGCACTGGGAGGAAGTGAGAGACGCGGTTAGCTCTGCCTGTGGGAAAAGCCCCTGTTGCCAATGGAGTCCAGGGGACCTGTTCAAGTCCATTATGGATCTCTGGGCACCTCTTCTTACACTCTATGCCGCTATAAGTTATTTCCGTCCAAATGCATGGCGCGGATGTATGACATTACAACGCATGCTTTTACCACGCATGCTTTTACATCAAAGTTTTTACAACGCATACCATTACAACGCATAGCGCTTTGGGGTGCTGGATAGTGAATAGTTTAATTTACTATTCCAACTCCAGTCCCCGTGGATAGTAAGGAAGTTGTTGGATAGTAAATTAAATCTATTCCCTATCCTAGAGCGCCCCCCAGCGCAATGCGTTGTAATGGTTTGCGTTGTAAAAGTTGCGATGTAGAAGCACTGCGTGGTAAAAGTTGCATTGTAAAGGATGTTTCCCGCATGGCGCCATTCAGTAATTGTACTTGTGTTGAGGAAGGGAAATAAGAGTGACCCCACCTGTTATATGCCCATCTCCTTGATTGAAGTCAAGGCCAAGGTCAAAGGCAGGTTTTATTAAAAAGGTTAACTCATTGGGTAGAGGAAGGAAAATATTGTCCGATGTCCAATATGGATTTCGTACTGGGCAGGGTACAGTGGAACACAATCTTAATCTCCACCTGGTTATCAATAAATACATCCGGGCCAAGGAGTTCCTCCATCTAGCTTTCATAGACCTCAGTTCTGCTTTTGATTAGGTTAACAGAGAGAAACTTTGGCAGAGCTGAGTTCCATGGGGGTGGAACACATTTTTCGTATATTTTCTCAGGGCTCTACATTGTGGGTTGACGGCTTCAGTCTGTTATGGTAGTGGTGAACAATGCACCATGCACTTTACTGTTAACAGGGGCATCCGGCAGGGCTGTATCCTGGCCTCCTTTCTTTTTATCATGTACATTAATTGCCTGGTGAATGCGCTCCTTGAGCTGGGAACAGATGTGCCCAGAGTTGAGAGTAGACTGCTCCAGGCTCTCCTCTATGCCGATGATGCAGTGTTCATGGTCTGCACTGCCAGAAGTTTGCAGCAGCTTTTAGATCTACTTGTTGGTTTTATGGGCAGTCTGGATTTAGTCACTAATTTTAAAAAGTCACATGTTATGGTTTTGGACCCAAAAAATACAAAAAGTGGCACCTTTTCTGTTCAAGGCCAGATTTGAAGTACGGTAGAACATGTTACCTATTTAGGAATTGTAATAGATCACAGGTTCTGTTGGCAACCCCTAATAAAGAAGAATACTGGAAATCTTAAGAGGGCGTGTGCTGGAGTCAGTGACTTTTCCATGCGTCTTGGACAAAAACCCTTGAGAGCTATGGTGGAGATTTATAAAGCTAAGTGTATTCGTCTCTCCACTTTTGGATGTGAGCTTTGGTGTTAGTGAACCTTGAACCAATTGGGGTGGCAGTGAATACATTTCTCAGGGGTCTCCTGGGACTTAGACAATGTATTCCCACTGAGATACTGCATGAAGAGTTTGGGATGAAATATATTGTAGATTACATTTGACTGAGACTTCTTTTGGTTTGGTGTGCAGTATGGCTTAAGTAAGATCTATCTCTTAATAGATCAGTTATTTATGACTGTGTATGCAACTGGACAATATGGTTAATATTCCCTGGTTGATCTATGGTAAAGAGAATTTCAAAGCCTTTGGGAGACCGGAGCTATTCACAAATACGTAGGGAATTATTAAACATGTTGTTGCGCGGATAAGAGAGTCATTTAATAACAGAGTTTCTGTTGAGAGGGATGTCTCAGCACTGGCCAAGCCAATATTTCGAAGATATGCTATGGTCAAAACAGTTACAAGGATTGAGCCATACCTTCTTTTTGATATGTCTATTCATCAACTTCGCCTGTTGACCTATTTTAGGTTGGGTCTGTTTAACCAATTGATCTGTCACTAGGGTCACTGGTATACGTTCACTGAACCACCTATATGCAGGTTTGATGTGTTATCTAACTGTGAAACCTTACATATTGTTTTGATTTGTCCTTTGAATAAATCTTCCAGGCATAAGCACCTAAAACCGTTTTTTCCTTCCTTGGATTTTTATCAGGCTAGACCCGCCTTTTTATATTTACAACTTTTAGAAGCACAGTAAGTATGTTTTAATGTGTCAAAGTTACCTATGGGGTCTTTTAGTTCTGCATGACAGAGTTCTACCCAGGGGATAACTGGCAATGATTACTTTTATATCTGTATATTATGTTATTTTAATGTATTTTGGACTTTTTTATATATGTCATTTGTATGATATTATACAAAATCAAATAAAGAAATATTGATTAGATGGTCCAGTGCATTGTCTGAAACATAGTCCTGACTTCCAGCAAGTTTCGGGCAGCTACCATTTCCCCCCAGACCTCTAGACATCAAAATAACTTCATGCTAACCTTACCGCTGCCAAGGCTTGTTGGTTGCCAGTCCGTTACCACCAACTTCACTTGACGCTACAACCTGAGTGAACGCCACAGCACCTTTATCCAACCACAGCGGCATCCCAGTTGTTGACTTTTTGCATCTGTTTCCTGACCAGCACTGTGTAAGCATAAAAACCAGCTCCCCGTGGCTCCCACTTCAGCACCAAGGACAGCCAGCACAAATCTGCACCCGGGCATCTTGAGCCAAGTGAAATCAAACGAATTGTCATGGCTTGGTCCTGGGATCCGCATCACCTTAGCTCCAAGTGGGTTCTACCCAACTGGACCTTCAAGTGACCGATTGCTACTAGTGTTTTTTACCATTCAACGCAATGCTATAATTGTATGGTATTGAATTTCACAGATTTATTTTTGATTCTAGAATCCATAACTCTTGTTGAACTTATCCGATTGACTTTATTTTGGTGTCTCAATTAATATAAAAACCTGATTTATTTGTATAAATTGGCGTTAGATTTTTTCGAGTTGTATCAATTACTTATCGTTCATGTTGGCACTCTTAAATGGTAAACACATGTTCTTCTAGTAAAGCCTGAGTGCTCTTTGCCACTCTATCAGGACTGAGATAAGGATTTATTATTGTAAATCCAATGACCATATTTGGGGTATTGTGAGAGTATTGACTAGTGAAGCCTAACCAGCATCACTACATAATACTCCCCCTTCCTACAATTTTTATAATGAATATAGTTGAACCCAGCAGTTGTGATGCAGCAAAAAAGAGAAATCAAATGCCCTGTAGTAGAGGGTACCAGCAGAATCCATGGATTCTGAATGATGAATTGGCAAGGAGTAGTGCTCAATGACGGTGCCTGAGGGGGGTTAGGAGGTTTGCATACTTTAAGCAGTCCCAAAGGTAGACCAAAGTGGGCAATACATTGATGGAGAAGTAAACGGCCATTTCGTTTTGTTTTTGATTGATACAGGAGCTACTGGTTCTACAGTTTGTTCTGTGTAGGTCCCAAACCTACCTCCCTAGGGAAGAGAGGTCTAAGTTGTAGGTATCAGCAATAAACACATTGTTAATCAGGTTACAGCAGAAGCTCCAGTTAAAATTGGTCAGATGAAGAATACGCACCAACTTATTGTGTGTGTTTCAAGTCCTGTGAACTTGTTGAGAAGGAACTTGCTTTGCAAAATGAATTGTGTGATGTGCTGTACACCAGATGGTGTTGCAATTGAGACACATGATTAGGATTCTATGCTCAAAATACATCTGGTTCAAGAGTTAAATTATTCCCAGGTTTAATCAAGGAAGACCTGTCTCTGGATGTAAGACATACCATCAAAGATGAGGTATGGAATTTTTCTGGAAAGGCGATTGGATTGATTAAAAGAGCAAAGTCATTCACATTAAAGATTAAACTTGATGCAGTATTCTCTAGAATGAGAAAATACCGATTTACAAAAGAGGCAGAATAAGGAATAAAGCCAGTGAAAAGATGATTGAACAGGGAATCCTCATGGCGGTACTTGGTAGTCCTTGTAAGTAGCCTGTCATGTAAATTTAAAAGCTAAATGGCAAGTGGAAATTCGTCCAGCATCTATGCCAGAATAATAACATTACTACCATCTACTGCCTGACACTCTGGTGTGGGACTCCAGGTCCCAGAAGAATTTGCTCCCTGGAGGGAGGGCCATCAACACGCTATTAAAGCGCCACATTCACCCATGGCGCGGGACACGCTCACCGCCACCATCTGCTGCCTGACACTCTGGTGGGGGACTCCAGGTCCCAGAAGCCTTTCCTTCCTGGAGGGAGGGCCATCAACACACTATTAAAACACCTACATTCACCCATGGAACGGGACGTGCTCACCGCCACCATCTGCTGCCTGACACTTTGGTGTGGAACTCCAGGTCCCTGATGCCTTTGCTCCCTGGAGGGAGGGCCATCAATGTGCTATTAAAGTGCCTACATTCACCTCTGGCACGGGAAGCACTTACCACCACTATCTGCTGCCTGACACTCTGTTGTGGGACTCCAGGTCCCAGAAGCCTCTGCTTCTTGGAGGGAGGGCAATCAACGTGCTATTAAAGTGCCTACATTCACCCATGGCTCGGGACGTCCTCACCGCCAACATCTGCTGCTTGACACTCTGGTGTGGGACACCAGGTCCCAATAGCCTTTGCTCCCTGGAGGGAGGGCCATCAACGCTTTTAAAGTGCCTACATTCACCCGCAGTGCGGGACCCACGCAGGCCGCACCCTGGCAGAGCATGTGCCAAGGGCAGGTCCGTTCTTGCCCTCATTGCCCGGAAGAGGCAGGGCAGGGCCACACCCCTTACACCTGGCAATACACAATCGGCTGCAGGTCGACACTGCATACTCGAGGTACTGTGCCTTCTCCCTTTCTTTTTTTCAATTTGCTGGTGTTGGCAAGGTTCTGGTTCTGCATTTCCCTGACCGCAAGCAAGCCAGGACTGTTTGCTGTACTCGTTTTATGACATTGTTAGGGGCTACTGATGATGATGCTGGTCACTTGTTTCCCTTTTGTTTGCTAGCTCTGAGAGCTTGTACCTGTCTCTGTAAAACATTTCTCTGAGGCAGTTCTTGTTTCTCTTTCGTTATTTTAACAACGGTCTTAGCCGGGTGCGGGGGGGGTGTATTTTAGTCAGGCACTGCTTGGGGCCATTCAGAGAGGGAATCCCCCGTCCATTGCTCTGCTGTAATATTTTGACATTCATTGGCGGCAAGGAGACAGACTACTGCTAGTACTCGTTTACCGCGGCTTGCACGTCCGAGGCTACAGAAAGACGGGGAAGAGAAAAACTATGGAGGGCGCTGGTGGTGGTCAAACGGGGAAAGGGAAAAAAGTTAGGAAGTCAATGAAAAACTCTGGAAGTAACGGTGTCCTAGATCGTATTGATCATATTGATAGCCTGATTAGTGAGTGCAAAGACATCCTAGAAGCTGAACCAGTTACTCCCCCATGTACTCCTTCTGGCCAACCCTCTCCAAGTATTATTAGCTCCAGCTGTTGTATAGCATTTTAGGACCTTAGTGTAATTTTCTCGATTCATGCCCTTATATAGATATAAATCACCTTGTCCTTATATAGGCATAGAAATTATAACCATATTTAGACATAGCCCAGGCAGTCCAAATACTGCATGGATACTTCCACTAATTCCGAAAATCTACAACGATTTCTTGGAAAACTCAGTTTCAGCAATTAGGGACTTTCCCTTGCTTGAATATTGATTTGTCCAAGAACTCATGGAGTTTTCAAAGAACTACGACTCTTTGATGATGTTATTATGTCCAACTGTACCTCAAACTCTGCACCTTCAAGGTATAAATATGCCCTTACTTACCATAGCAAACACACGGTGGTTTGGAGCTGTTCGACTATCTACTTGCCCGACGCATCTCGCTACAGCAAGTGCCGAAGTAAGCCGACCTTCAGCAGACGCACTGAGAGAGACGCTGTCTTTTCTCTTGCCAAGAAATCCAGCTCCAGTGTTTCCAAGCTCCCCTTGCGGGCGTTGGGAAATCGAGTCCTGAGACAGAGAGATACCAGACCTCCTTCATTCTAAACCAAGGTAAGGAGCTGATTAGACCCTAAGAGAAATTTTGGATAGATTCTTGGCAAAAGAATACTAAACTTATGCTACACCTCACTTACTTCTTCCCTCGTACTAGACTTAGGTTTAGTCTTTATTTATTTATGTATGTAATTTATGGCTTAGAAACCATACCATGCTTTTACAGTATTATTTTATAATACTCTTCTTGCTGTAGGCATTATACTTTACAGCCAGTATTACGATTGTAGCAGTTCATTTCTTCTGCTTGAGAAAGAAGACTGTTCAATTAAAACTTTTATTGAAAACGCCCGTCTCTCTATTTTTCTGCACCTCTGGTGAAACGAAGCATGCACAAATGACTGAGTAAAATATCTATCTATTGTTTCCATGACTCTGAAGATACGTTTTATCTTGGGAAAACAAAGTTGTCATGTTTACGCGGTTGTCAAAAACTAATCCCTTCTTGTGAATTCGAGAAAGTTTCTAGTGACCTCTGAGCTAGCACTCACAATTAAGTTTAATATAGTCGATAGAGACCTAGCAGACATAAGTCCTACATTACATCTATAAGATATATTATTCCAATGCGCAGAGCCTATTGGGAATATAGGAACTACACTACATGGCGCCCAATGTTTGGTAAGGCACTAATTTAACCCTAGATACTAGAGTAACTCAGTCGTGCTTTTCACAGAGACCCCTTTTTCCCATAAAATACTCCAATAGGCGTCTGGATTGGGTTAAAGTATAAAATATCCGCCATAACTGAGTAGGACACAAATCCTATGTATTAGTTTTTGGTTTGTTCAATGTTGAAGGATACAGTGTTCCAAAATATTGTGCACCTTATCTTTGTTTCCTTAAAACTTGCTCTGCAAACTCTCAGTCAACAAAATGTCGACTAGTGACGAAGAAAATGGTGGAGATGCAGTAAATGCAAACAAACGGGGTTTAAACCTTACAGGTTTTCAAGAAACCGATGCGGATGCTATGATCATCCCGGAAAACGTACGGAAAACCATCACTATAAAACTTATACAAAATGGCCTATCATCGAGAGGTGGTAGGGTTATATTTGTCATAGAGGCACACGGATATCGGCAGACAGAGGTATTCTTTTCATGGATTATCATCCCTGAAGCAAATCCAAGAACACATGTGTTCCACTTCTACAAGATAGAGGAACCTCCAGTGGAATACGTTCCTTTCGAGGACATTGAAATTCCATTAACTTACCAAGAGTATCAGCTCTGGTTTAAAGGCGCCCTACAACATCAAAATCACTTTACCAGGCTCTGTCCACTAGGTAGACCAGGAGCAACATGGCCGGTATAAGCCAGCTATACACCACATCCTGACATTGAAAGAATGACAGATGTAGAACTATTAGCTCAGCTAAAACAATTAATTAAAATACACAGACAGTTGGTTCAATATGTCATGCAGACTCTAACAGTCCAACCTGCTATAAGAATTCCACAGCACACCACACATCAGGGGAACACAAACAAAATTACACCACAGACTACACAATCAGTCATTGGTAAATTACCAACAAAAAGGGAACAAATTCCATTCTGGTTAGCTCAAAAAATTACTCAAATCAAGGCAGTATTTCCAGATAGTACACCTCATGAGAAACACAGGATTCTAACAATCTGTTTACCAATGGGGATCGCACCACACCTGGAGGACTGTGACACTTGGGGTAGAGTCTTTGCTGCAATCTACACAAAAATACATGGTGTTCCATCTATGGCGGTAATACCAGACGTCCTGAAACAGATTCAAAATGAATACGGCGCAGAGCCTGCTTTAAATCTCGGTATGGAGTTACTGAAGGATTTCAAACAGATCTCAGCTATAATATTAGCTAGTATTAAAGGTAAAGCAGCATCCGTGCCAATCCGCCAAAAACTAAAAGAACTTGATGTAACTGAGCAACCGGATGTATGACGGTACGACGCGGGCTATTACCACGCGTACCGTTACAACGCGTGTTTTACAACGCAAGTCGTTACCACGACTTGCGCTGTATGGTGCGGACTTAGGAATAGTTTAATTTACTATTCCAACACCAGTCCCCGTGGATAGTAGGGAAGGTGAAGGTGTTGGAATAGTAAATTAACTATTCCTTGTCCTTGAGCGCCCTCCAGCGCAAGTCGTGGTTACGACTTGCGTTGTAAGAGACGCGTCGTAATGGTAGCGCGGGGTAACATCCGCGTCGTAAAGGATGTTCCCCGAGCAACCATATGAACTGGCCAGAATAATAGAAAAATCCTATGAGGAACTAGGTAGAGATCGTTTGGGTGGGAAACCAGTAAAGCCCGAACTAACAGAAAATCCTGAAGACGTTTTCATTAAAAACACACTCACTGCTCCTAAAAAGAAGTGGGAAAATACTAGACAGACACTTCCTAAAGAGAAGTGTTCACAGTCTAGAGGTAGGTCTCCTCAAAAGGAGCCCTCTGAAAAGAGGTATAACCTCAGAAACATGGATAATTTGAGAAAACCTGATAGATATCAAGATACTGGTACAGGTTCCTCTCGTACCTTTAAGACTTCCTCACAGATATCGGAAAGAAGATGACAATCAGAACACAAGGAAGAACACGTGAAGTCCAAAGACGATCAACACAATCCAAAAAATAAGAAAACTCAATTCACCAAAAAGAAGGTAGCAAGTCTAAAAATCAGACATGCCGAGGATCTTGAGGACACAACTCAAGAACGGGGAGTGGGCCCAGAAAATGCTGGACAGCGCAGCAGAAGTTACCATAGCTCGCAAAATCATGAAGGATCATCTGGAGACAGTGGACCTGAACGAATACATTCAAGTTGAAACTGCTGATACCAGGGTTAGTGTACCCCATAAGTTATATGAAGTAACACTCCGGATAGACGGGGACATAACTAGAAAAATAAGAGCACTCTTTTGGGAGAAACTCTCTAAGGGTTATGACATTCTTCTGGATGAACATGACTGGCCACCTGAATTTGTCAGGGAGTGCCCACTGAGGTATCGGGTTCTGTCAGGCCTACATACTCTGCAAAAACACTCAAACACCATAGACGGAAATTGGCACGGAAACTGAAAATGCAAAGAGACAAGTTTATTAGGACCCCATGGGGTGGTGGTACATTCCTACAGCACCCTTCGGTAATGCAAGTAGTATCACACCGAACATCGGTGCGCGACCTCTTTTATACAGTTTAAAGGTAATAAAAAGGTAGGCGGTACACATTTGAACAGTTTTAGGTACATATAAGGACATTTTTGGCGCACAGCCAGCATGTGGGAGGAGCTTAATACCACTGGTCAGTTAGGGGAACATTCCTAAAGAGTGACCACTCTCTAGTCCAGAGATCGTGTGGGCGCATGCGTGAAACTGACCATCGCTAAAAATAGCCTGTTGCCGGGCAAAGTGAAGGTTCATTGGCATGAAGGAAGGACAAAAGGGCACTCTACCACGAGGCCGCATGTTCGTACAAAATGGAAGCCACAAAATACAAAATGGCCCCCGTACGCTTAAGTCAAGTTAACAGAAAAGGTCGTGTAGCTGAGCTAAACGCTAACTCAGGTGCTGCCAAATTACGACAGACGGCCCTTTTAGCGTTTAGCTGAAGCTACCTCATAATGGAAATAATCCGGATGTTCATCCTCGATATCGATCATCATGATCCGTTTCACTTCGGCATTACTCATTTGTACATTTTTAGCAATAGCTCATTTGGATGGGATACAGGCCGTAATACATACAGAACATAGAGCAGGACCACATTGAATACATAAACAGCAAAAGAAGAATATTCCAATAATTACACATAGAATCCTTAGCAGTTTCCAGCCCCATGTACTGAGCATAGTCCAAAACCAACCCGAAAAAGTCCAAGTACCATTGTCAGTGTGAATTTCAGAGGCGATTTTGTGCAATTTGGAAATGGCATCATACACAGAAGGCGAATTATCAGGGACATAGACGCAACAACTACTTCCGATAATACGACATGCACCCCCACGATCAGCTAACACTACATCCAGAACCATTCGGTTCTGAAGCGTAACAATTCTAGTAATCTGGAGCTCTTCAGTTATATTCCCTAAAGCAGAAACAGTTTCATTAGCAACTGCCTCCACAACACGTGTTAGCCGCCTAATTTTCCTGCTGTTTAGAGCGGCGCCCACAAAGGAAAATAACCCTAAATTAAAATCCACATATTGTTGTAGGGAGGTGTCAGTTTGATCAACACCATCAAGGTCCAATGTCATCTTAACTCTATTCAAAATAAAATCATGATATAATACAAAATCATTATGGTACATAGGAGGAGCAATAAACACAGGGGGTAATACAAAGGATATGTAACATGTGCCTAACCATCCAAGAGGAAGACGATGATAACCTTTATTACCACAGATAAAATAAGTGTTTCGTGAGGCCACAAATGAAATACTATTGGGAGTATCAAAAGCAAGAGTAATATTGCATTCACTTCTCCCCACCGGAATTGTTCCCTTATTCCTAATACAGAGATCTGCTTTCGTATCAATGACAGTAATTACGTGTAAACTGGACATATTTGTAAGTCTCTGATTAGTGAAGATGCGAGGTGCAGATACATTGTCCGGTCGATATTCTTCCCACTCGAACTTAGTTCCTTCTGCTTTTGGATAGCCATCTCGATCATTATAGCAGACCTTGTTCAGTCGAAAAAGTAGTCCACCTTTTGTTGGCCATCTCAAAGTAAAGAGAAGAGTGTACCAAGCATTGCATGACCCATTATGAGAAAAAGGAAGAGGAATAAGTGGGGTTCCTCCCTTCTTCTGATGCCCAGGTAACATCCCACATACCCAACAGTTGGACGTGTTGGTCATATTATGCGTGTGATGCAATATCTGAATGAAACTATTATTCAAATAGGTCTGTCTATGTCTTTCTTCGTGATAGGGCAAAGTAAAATGAAAATGTTCAGATGGAATTGGAGTGGTAGGCAGTAAATAGTCCCGTGCAGGAAATAGTCTTTCTATAGTCCAAGCTATTACTGCTATTACCACTATTGTCACAACAAAAAGAACCGCACCCAGAATTCTTCTGTTTCTCAATGTCATAGGTGCCATGGTACAATGAACAGAAGTCTCAAGAAACAAACAAAAAAATAAAAATATGGTGCTGAGAACCGGGGCTGCCGTTGAGTTTTTCTCCGAGATTCAAGACGGGTGTCGCTACACTGGACAGAACTGATCCCCCCCCCTTGATATTCCCGGCTTCCGTTTCACAAACCTCGGAACGGTTACCAACCAGTCATGAAAAATACAAAAAAAAAATTATTTCCTTGGCCGTAGATTGTACTTCACTCCACCAGAATCGGTGTGGTCCGGGAAGGCTCCCTCCGACTCGTGAGGCGTAACAGCTGGGCTCTTCTCCGCGTCCAAGATGTCTCTGTAGTCGGACAGCACAGTAGGGTTCACCAGATCTGGAGAGACACGTCGGCAGTGCGTCAAATGTATCCACCGCTTCTTATTCGTGACACGCACAGCCGTCCGCGTTGCCAGCAGCACTTGCTCAGGGCCACGCCACCTCGGCTCCAAGCTGCTGGATCTCTCAAACACCCGGATCATCACGAAGTCGCCAGGATGAAGATTGTGAGCCTCTCCAATGGAATTGTCGGGGAGCGCTTCTCGAACCTGTTGATGAATAGAAGATAAATCATTTGTTAATCGTGCCAAATAATCGTTCATCATTATACAAGGCACATCATGTATCAAACGAGGCTTTGGAACTCCCCAGATATTCATGGGCCTTCCAAACACCACCTCATAGGGTGTGAGGCCAGTCCGAGAGTGTGGTACTGATCTAATAGACAATAATGCCAATGGCAAAGCGTCCGGTCATTTCAAAGACGTGGATGCCACGATCTTTGCTAGCTTCAGCTTCAGAGTCGCATTATACCTTTCTACTAGACCTGCTGACTGCGGGTGGAATACAGCGTGGAACTTTTGTCTTATTCCCAATCCTTTCAGGACATGCTCCACTATTTTCCCAACGAAATGAGGGCCATTATCATTCCACAAAAATTTACAAACACCATAACGTGGGAAGTACTCTTTCAGTAACACCTTAGCTGTTGTTAATGCTGTATTATCCTTCGTGGGGTAGGCTTCAACCCATTTACTGAAAGCACACACCACCACCAGGACATACTTGAGGTTATTACAGCGCTCCAGCTGGATGTAATCCATTTGCAGTACTTCGAATGGTGCAGTAGGTGGAGCGAACCCTCCTTTAGGAGTAGAGGTCCCTTTAGCAGGATTGTACTGTAGGCATATCAGACAGGTCTGTACTATTCTCCTAGCCGTGCTGGTAATCTCAGGATGCTCCCAAACTCGTGTAAGCAATTTAGTAATCGCAAGAGCTCCAATATGTGCCAGCCCATGCGTCATTTGAACCATTGCCTGCAAGTAAGCAGCAGGTAATTTCCATCTCTTCATATCTTTGCTTCTCCAGCAACCCTCATCATCCAACACTCCCTCTGTTGCCCATGCTGCAAGCTCCGCTTCAGACGCTGATTTCTGTATGTCTAAAACTTCCTCTCTAGCATCATGCCATCGCTCAGCTTGCGATCTCACCACATACATAGGGGAGTCATTTTGCAACATGGCAGTCTCACTCGCTATGCGGTCTGCAAAAGCGTTTCCTTGCCCTATTTTGTCTGTCACCTTTTTATGTGCACTACATTTTATTATCGCCACCTTCCTTGGGCATAATAGTGCATTCAGGAGATCACATGCCAACTCTCCGTACATAATGTGTGTTCCGTGTAAAGTCATAAACCCTCGTTCCCTCCAGAGTAGGCCAAAATCGTGCGCTACTCCAAAGGCATAACGACTATCGGTGTAGATATTCACACATAATCCAGCACTTAGCTCACATGCTTTCGTTAAGGCTATCAATTCAGCTGCTTGAGCCGATTTCTGCAGTATCCGTGCTGTTTCTACCACTGTCTTAAGTGTCGTGATCGCATAGGCCGCGGAAGCCGTACCATCTGGCAATCTCACACACGACCCATCAACCCACAATTCCCCATCTACATCTGGAAGTGGCGTGTCCTGTAAATCAACACGACCCTATGTTTGTTCATCAGTCAGAAAAACACAATCATGTTGTTCTTCTTCCTGGGTCTCAGTAACAGGATATGGCAATAAAGTGGCGGGGTTCAAAGTGGCGCACCTCTTCAATGTAATGTGTGGCGCCAGCAGTGTTAACTCGTATCCTGTTAAACGGGCACTGGTTAGATGCTGCGTTTTCGTTTGGTTCAATAGCGCATCTACTGCATGGGGAACTAACACCAACAATTTATGCGATAAAACTATTCCCTCACTCTGCCGTATAGCTACTGCTGTTGCTGCAACTGCTCGAAGGCATCCAGGCAGTCCTCGAGCCACAGGATCGAGTACCGCTGAAAAATATGCACAGGGTCTCTGTTTGTCTCCGTGCAATTGTACTAAAACTGACAATGCGCACCCATCCTTTTCGTGTACATATAGTGTTAAGAGTTTTGTATAATCTGGTGTACCTAACACTGGTGCAGAACAAAGAGCTTGTCTCAATTGTTCAAAGGCATTCTGACATTCATCCGTCCATTCAAGGGAGGTTGGTGCAGTTTTGGACAGCAATGCTAACAAAGGTTTTACAATGTATGAAAATCCTAATATCCATTGCCTGCAAAAGGACGTCAAACCTATGAAAGCACGAACATCCTTCTGTGTGCAAGGGACTGGTGTATCTAATATTGCTTGGATTCGGTCTGATGTTAATGCACGTCCCTCCTTAGACAAAAGATGACCAATATATGTCACCTTTGTCTACAGTATTGCAGCTTCTTCCGTGAAACCTTATGATTATGTTCAGCAAGAAAAGAAAGCAGGGAGAGCGTACTCTCCTCGCATTGCTCTTGTGTGTCTGCCGCAAGTAAAATGTCATCAACATATTGGATAAGCGCCACCCCAGACTGCAAATCAAAAGAATCAAGCTGTCTTTTCAAAGCCTGGCTGTAAATGCTAGGACTTTCTGTGTAACCTTGAGGAACTCGACAAAATCTATAAGATTTATTATTTAATGTAAAACCGAACAAATATCGGCTATCAGGATGAATGGGGATCGAAAAGAAAGCGTTTTTCAAATCGATCACCGTAAATGTAGTAGCTGTGGGTGGAACCAGAGTACGTAATGTGGTGATATCGGACACTACTGGATACTGGGGTACAACTATCTTATTAATTTCTCTCAAATCAATAATGAAACGATAAATCTTGGAGTCTGTATCTTTCTTTAGAATCGGCAAAATTGGACTGTTGCAAACATTGTAGGGAACTTCCTCCACCACCCCTGCCGTTATCAAGTCATTCACAATATGTGTCAAAGCCAGTTCGCCTTCTCTAGAGATCTTGTACTGAGGAACACGAGGTAATATCGCTCCCTCCTTCACAGTAATGTGCACAGGGGGAATAATCATTTGACCCACATCAGTATCAGAAGTGGCCCATAACGTGCTTGGAAGGGAAGCTAATGCATCGGACTCTTGCATGAGGCACAATCTCTCAATTTCTGGGTAGTTTTCATTCAAAATAACCTGCACCCCTTCAGGGGCACAGCGTATTGTTGCACGAAAATGCTTTAGCATATCAAGTCCCATAATATTATCTGGTGTATTTGGGGATAATAGAAACGGACATGGGGCAGTGAATTTGTCAACATGAAATGTAAGAGGTTGAGACAATGGGCTTAGAGAAGGTGTTCCATCGAACCCTATTGCTGTAATTGTTTCGCCAGACAGGGGAGCCCTTGGAACCAAGTGTTTGGACAGAGCGCTACGAGTAGCTCCTGTGTCAACCAGAAACTGACCAGTAGAACCCAAAACATGTGCTGATATATATGGACCCCTCTGATCGACTGGTACCTCAACCGATTCCACACCCCATCCTTCGCAATCCTATGCATGTCTATTATCCTGTGACTCAATATGTTCTCCTTCAGCTACCTGATATTGATTCCGTCGATCAAAAGTATTATGTTCAACCTGACCACGACCCCTCTCTTCAAACCTACCACGGTCATTCGCTCCACCTCTCGGTCCTGAATAACTATTCCGTGACCTTCCACTTCCTCGACCCCTCTGACTACGCTGTTCACGAAGTACCGGACAATATGCAACCCAATGTCCAAACTGTTTACAGTATGCACACTAATCCTCAGAAATGTCGGAACGAGGGGGAGACGTGACGTACGATCCCCGTCTACCCCTATCATTCCCTCTCGATTGCGTAGCATGAACTTGTGCCAACATCACCTTCGTCTTTAAGTCTTTCACTTTCTTATCACTACTTTCTTTTGCCTCTAATTCCTGTCGTTCATAATACTGAGCCATGGTTAATAAAGAAGCGGGCGTTGCAGTGGTCCTTGAACTTTCACTAGCCTTTAATCGTTTTGCAATCTCCGGTAGGAGATTAGCCACATACTTGTCTACAAACAAATGCCTGCCCGTGTCCTCTGTTAATGATTGACCACTGTAATCATGGAATGCTTCCTCGAAACGTGAAAAGAAGTTAGAAACGGATTCATCTAGCTTCTGTTTACAAGATGCCAATACTGTCCAATCTATCTTCTTAGGGGGGACAAGCGTTTTTAATTTAGTCAAGATAGCCGTCGGTAATTCTAAAATTAACTGGCACGGCTTACATGAAGGTTCCCTATCTAGGTCAGCTCTCACTATCTCCTTCCAATCTGCACCTAATATCGTACGATCGTCAAACTTACGAATCGCCCTCCACATATCAGGAGGCAATATCAACCCAAAGAAAAGATCAATATCAACTAACGTCATAATACATGAAGAAATAGCGCCCTCCACACCTTCATAGAAAGCTGCTGGATTTTTACGGGGGTCAGGCAAAGCATTCTTAAGTGCCATAACATCTGCTCTATTCCATGGCGTATAAACCCAATTATACACAAAATAGCCCTTTGAATCTTTAGACATCTTATCATCATCCGTACCGTCCCCTTTGGGAGGGACATACAAAGGTGCGGCTTCCCGCATAGGCAAAACATTAATCACAACACTCTTATCTGATCCATAGATAGGGCACACTCGAGAAGTTTCCGTCGATTCAGACGCTGGTGGGTTCGATGCCTTTTTCACCGCTCGCAATCGTGTCTCCTCATCCCGTAACCAAATCAACCGTCGGAAAAATTCCTCCGCATCTGAAAGAGCAAAAACACCTTTACGGAAATTCTCACGACCAACTGATATATCCTTAGGTTCAAACTCAGGAGATTGTTTTCTAAACCGCTCAACAACTTCGCCTGCAAAATGATCTAAAAAATACAATCGTTCCTTGTCAGACCACTTACTCATAAAATCATCAACCTCTGAAACAGTTATAGAATTTACATTAAGTTTACGGGCAATCGAAGGCAATTCCGTCATACGCTCGGCATGTAACCTGGTACGTTGTTTGTCCTGATTATCCTCGTCCGATTCCACATCCGGAGCCGTAGGCTGAACATACGGAGGCGGGCAATGATCTAACAATGAAAAATCATCTAATTCATTAGTAAGGACAGGATAGAGAGGACGCCGAAGAGGAAACTGACCATTAACTTGTAAATTACGCTCTCGACTCTCTTTTTCTTTCTGTTCCTGCAATTCCTTCTCCTGTAGCTGCAAAGCTTTATCCCGAGCAGCCTTGCGCTGCTCTTTGTCCGCCAAGGCTTCTTCACGCTTCATTCGTTCACGCACCGCTTTCTCCCACATACGCACACAATCAAACATGTCCTGTCTAGACCTGCGCTGGAACAAACACTGCTCCACATACTGGACTTTTCGCAAGTCGAATGACCCATGTAGTGGCCATTGCAATTCACGATCAGATTTTGTATATTTGTGCCATAACGTGCTATACATTATGGGAGGAAGGCCAAATTTAATGTACATTTCACGGTTAGGAGTCTCCTCTGGGGGAGCCGGCTGAGATTCATTTAATCGATAACTGGTACAATTTCCAAAACAGCCCATTCCTCGGAGTGTGCTGAGAACAGGCATGTTCAAAATATCACAGGAACGTGATATTACAACAAATGGCACTTAAAAGGTACTTACGCACGATGTGCCGTTCAAACAAATTCAAAATCAGAGAAATATCCCTACATGCCTGCCTATGTGAGGTGCACTCCACATATAATTCAAATCATAGGTCCAAACGTTAGCTAACTCATACAAATTCAAATTCAAATTCAAATTCAAAAAAGCCACAGTAAGTGTCAGTAGACTACCTTACCAAATATAAGCTTACCAAATATCTTCAAAAGTGTCCAGATTTCCAACTGCCAAGTTCCGTAGCCGAATCAGCCAAAACGGGCACTACACGACAAACCAACCGATCAGGATCTCAGTCGAAGACCGGCGCCACCTGGAAGGTCAGATCAGAAGGAAGGGAAAAACACCGTGGGTGCCGAGACTCGGGTCACTCAGTGGCAGCGTACGCGTCCATAGCGAGTTTCCAATCCTTCGTCATGACCTCTCCTTCGGGCATCCGAGTCGCCGATGAGTCCCTTCGTGGTCGCCAATTGAGGTATCGGGTTCTGTCAGGCCTACATACTCTGCAAAAACACTCAAACACCATAGACGGAAATTGGCACGGAAACTGAAAATGCAGAGACAAGTTTATTAGGACCCCATGGGGCGGTGGTACATTCCTACAGCACCCTTCGGTAATGCAAGAAGTATCACACCAAACATCGGTGCGCGACCTCTTTTATACAGTTTAAAGGTAATAAAAAGGTAGGCGGTACACATTTGAACAGTTTTAGGTACATATAAGGACATTTTTGCGCACAGCCAGCATGTGGGAGGAGCTTAATACCACTGGTCAGTTAGGGGAACATTCCTAAAGAGTGACCACTCTCTAGTCCAGAGATCGTGTGGGCGCATGCGTGAAACTGACCATCGCTAAAAATAGCCTGTTGCCGGGCAAAGTGAAGGTTCATTGGCATGAAGGAAGGACAAAAGGGCACTCTACCACGAGGCCGTATGTTCGTACAAAATGGAAGCCACAAAATACAAAATGGCCCCCGTACGCTTAAGTCAAGTTAACAGAAAAGGTCGTGTAGCTGAGCTAAACGCTAACTCAGGTGCTGCCAAATTACGACACCACATGGCGAAGAGATCATTATGCCAGCCTTCTCAAATCATATTCCTATTCATAAGAAATACACCTATGCCAGAAAATGGGCTGTGGCCTAGGCTCCAGCATTATATACAAATCATCTGGGATGCGATGAGGACTCTCCTCACCATAAGATACAGTTAAAAAATCAACCTACTGCTCAGAGTCAGTATCCAGTTAAGCAAGAAGCTAAAAAACAGGTCAGGGAGATCTTAGATCAACTTGGATACCAAAGGGTGATTGAAACATGCACCTCGTCCATTAACAATCCTTTGTTTCTTGTCTCCAAACCAGACAATACATATCGTCTAGTTTTGGACTACATACATTTAAATTCTTGTTGCAAAACCTTTTCAGTACAAAATGCACACAGTGCAGCACTGATGAACAACATCGTGCGGAAAAAATATAAAACCACATTAGATATTTCTAATGGTTTCTTCTGTCAAAATATCGCACCTGAAAGCAGGTATATGACCGCTTTCTCAATTATGGGGACACAGCGTCACTTCTGTTGTCTCCCCCAGGGATTCAAGAATAGTCCAGGGTTATTTTCAGCCAGAGTAACAGAGTTACTACAAACGTATGATGATGAGGCATTATCTTATGTGGATGACATCTATCTTACAGATGATGACTTGGACAGGCACTTGAACAGGGTGAACACCATAATACTTGGATTCGCCTCTGAAGGGTATAAATTCAACTTTAAAAAACAAGAATTGCCCATCTCAGCGTCCTATTCTTGGGATACGAACTTTCAAGTGAAGGCAAAAGCATGGCAGCAAACTTTTTAGAGAAATGTGCGCTGCTCCAACCTCCAAAAATGTTGAAAAACATACAGTCAATTCTAGGTTTCCTGAATTTCAGAAGAGCTTACATTCTAAACTACGCAGAAAGGGTTAAACCTCTCTACGAATTAATCAAACCTGATTTCAAATCAACTAATTGGACTGAAAAACACACAGAAATTTTTCGTTCAGTGCAAACAGACACGTTAGCAACAACCCATTTACAGACATGCGTAAATATACGCAACCTGGTAATCAGAATCATCCCAGGGAGATGCGGATTCACGTACCTAACCTTTAATGAAGGTGAAAAGGTACCAATAGCTTATAAATCACACTTGTACACACAAGCTGAAATGAAATTCACTTCAACAGAAACAGTTCTGACAGCGGTTCAAACTGAAGTAGCAAAAGAGGGAGCTCTCGCACAGGGAAACCGCGTAAATGTCGTTACTCCTGTACCTGCCTTAGAGGCAGTGACAAAAGCAAGCATTCCGAATGCAAAAGCTTTACATCCGAGATGGATACAATGGGTTACTTCTCTTGTTGCAACAGATGTTGAATGCGTTTTTGACCCCACTTGAAAACTCAAGAATTTCTACAATACGAACAAGAATGTCCTCTGCCCACTGAGATTCTGCCTCTAGAACATTACGGATGTATAATTTATACAGACGAATCAGCACAGCCCGCAATTGGGGGAAAACAAGCTTATAGTGCAGCGTGTGCGATTGGTAAAGGTCGCTGGCGAGATGGTAAATTCCGACCTATGGTCACACAAACGCAATCTCTAGGAGATTGTACAGCTCAGCGAGCTGAAGTACAAGCTTTCAAAATGGCGCTAGAAAATACCGATTGCGAATTCCCCACACTCAGTGTGCGATTCATATTACTGCGTCCAATCTTATAATGAATACTTGCAGACCTGGGTTCAAAACGGTTTCAAAGATGCAAAAGGTGGCACAATCAAGCATAAGTTGCTTTGGGAACAAGTAGTTCTATTACAGAAAGAACTACAAAAGACTTGTGATCCATACACTGAGTCATCAACGTGGTGGCGTACAAGTTGCAGGGAATTCATTGGCTGCAATAACTCATTCAAAAACAAAAATAGACAGCGAAACAATGCAAGTACACATATATAACTGATGCAAATAATGTTCCTTTTGCTCGAATCCCTGGAGTGCGGGATAGAGTAATTCCAAACATGGAACATAGATTAGGACTAATCTTACCAGCACATGAAGGGCTCGCCTCTGCACATGCAGGTGTTTCCGCCACAGTGTCATTATTAAAGCAAAGATACTGGTGGCCGCACATGAGGAAACAGACCAGAAACTATGTGAAACGCAGACACCCCTTCTAATTTCAGATACACCCTTAGCATGTGTTTACCTGGACCACTGTGGTCCCTTACAGAGGGATGGTAACTATAAATATATCATGGTCGCAGTGGATTCCTGCTCAAGATTCATTTGGATGTGGCCTCAGCGCTCGGCTGACGCCCGAACTGTTATAAAAGATTTGCGAGTCTTTATCAGCACATACGCAATCGGCACGCTACATTCTGACCAGGGTCCTGCGTTTAGCTCTCGAGCTTACAGGGAGGCCATGGCCAGCTTGGGCGTTGCATTGCAGTACTCAAGTCCATTCCATCCTGATGGAAATTCGGTTGTGGAAAGAAAAACCGTGACATAAAGCAATCTATAACAGCAAGGGTCTTAGGCTCGGGTGACGGGTGGGTGAAACATCTAATAAATGTCCAACGTAGTCTTAACAATTTGCCAAGAAATTCTCTGGGTGGAATCACTCCGTATGAAATCCTTTTTGGTACTAGAATGATTGTCGAAGACCTCGATCGTCATACTTCAGTGGTAGACCAATAACCCTTTAATATCAAAGACCGTTTGGCTGTTTTGCAGGACTTAAATGAAACAAGAAGAAGTCTAAGCAACACATACAGAAACCAACGGCTACTGAGGAAAAAACACCTGTCCCAGCAAGACCTCTCTGGATTCCAAAGATTGGGGATCTGGTTAGAGAGAAAATAGCGGATAAGAAGGAATTTGGGCCTTCTTACAGAACACCTGTACCTGTCTTAGCAATCCACGGATCAAGAACAGTGTTACTGCCGCCCCTTGCTGGAAGAAAGGAGAACAGGTTTGTATCAATTGACCTGGTAAAACCACTCCCTGTGGCCGATAATAAGTAGTAGGCCCAGTGGACTCCAAAGATGTAGCAGACAACCAAATTTCGCTACTATCCAAGAGGTTCAAACTGAGAGACGCATCACCTTTGAAGAATCTGCAGTAAGAAAAGAAGGACTATGCAACAAAGCCATGGAACTTGTGCCTCTTGAAACCCAAATAACAGTTCGTCAAGAAACTCCCGTCTACCATGATGTAGCATCTGACTATACTAATATGTCAAGGGACCAAGCAGCTCCAGCAATTTCAAATAATTTGGATGCAATACCAACAATTGACAGAAATGCCTCTGGCTATTTCATCAATTTTGATACTTTTTCTGAGGATCCAAGTGAGCCAGAAACAACGCCAGCAAATAAAACTTTCAAGAACAAGTAACATAACTTTTTCACCAGCTTGCAAATACATATCTGGTTTCACCATGGGTTGAATTTTGGATTGTGTTAGGTGTACTTTGTCTCCAACTATGGCTCATTCTTGTTTTAAGTTTGGGAAAGCTGATAGATGGAAAATATAGTAATATGGACACAGCAAGTAAGAACATCAACTTGCTCCTGAAGCCACACAAATCATCTCATCGTGAACAAAGAGACCTGTCATCAGCAAACATCACAGCCGTTCCTCTACCTGGTGGTATAGCATGGGATAGAACTGATTATAACATTTATGGTCCGGTAGAGCTGTTAAAGATTCTACAACAATTTAAGGTTTCCTTGAGTGATTTTATTTCACCCAACACATTTTCTGATGATTAGGACTTTGAGACTGTTAATAACATGATGTCAGATTTAGAAATGTCAGCAAAATTAACAAAACATGAATACTTAGAAGGTTCATCAGATTATGAACAAATGTATTGTTTTAATCATTATGATCTTCATTATTTGCACAAATCTCCCAACCTTAGAAATATTTTTACTTATAATCAAAGGGAACATTGTCCGACGCCACCAAAGGGTAGCTCGAAAACATTTTATGAAAAATTTCCATACTTCTCAGGTTTTAATGTCAAGTATGTTGACCAATACTAAGCAAATTTATTCTGCGGCCTTTTATGCTCAATTGTCCACATTAGGTTTTGACATTTGGAAAACCAACATTGAAAAAAATACTGTCTGGGGCACAAAAGACTGGCAGGTGCAAGGTTTAGAAGCCTTATTCAGAGCCTGCATCATCCCAGAACAAATAATGTTCTTAAATGAAACTGTTCAACAGACATCTTGTCTTGGCCTTGCTAAGATAAAAGACTTAAACAAACCGTCCATACCTAAGCCCATACCTGATAGTAATGGAACTACAGATGAGGAGGTAGACGTAAAATATATTTTACAACAAAATAGAACTAATCCTGATTGGAAAAAATGGTTAATCTGGCCCTAAGACACAAATAACTGTCAAGATAGATCCCTGAACAAGACACAAGGGTTTACAGTAACTAGGCCAGATCCAAGATATGTCCAGAGACAACATCCAGGGATAATAACAACATACAGTGTAGGAAAACTGTGCCTTGAATGGCTACAGAAATCTGCACTGCCAGATATAAAACTACACTTAACTTTACCTAAAGATGGTGTTGATTTGAGAGACTTCTTACAAGGACCTCGTAAACCACGTCATAAACGTTTCATATACGCCGGTATTTATGCTGCTTATAATGAAGCATGGAAAGTCACGCAAATGGAAACTGCAGAACGAATACAAGAAATTGATCGTATTAATTTAGAGAAAGCTCTCTCTGTAGTTGATATCGGTTAACGACTCTGTCATCCAGAATTTATTCTTTGGACGGCATTGCATCCTCTGCCATAGACATAATGGAACCAGACTTGCTCATGTTACAACATGGACAGTCTCAACTGTGTTCTATAATGCTGCTAGGCTGGACGTTACAAAACCTTAGTTCAAGCTATGTGCCTTGGTGTCTAATCAACACTACGTGTTTCCGGTCCAGGGAAGGCATGGCTTGGCAGTTCAGGCTGGACTGTTCCCATGAGGCACAGGGTCAGACTGATTTGCATATAGCCGTGTCTGAACTGGGGTGCCAGAGTGGGCTAAAGAATGGTGATGGATCAAACCCAGATCTTTTGACTGGGTGTGAGTGTTTGATTGGTTCAGATGCTCCGTCCATCACCACCCCCTTTTGTACCGCTTTGGCAGCCATAAGTGTGGCAGGGTATGCTCAGACGTGAGTCCCTTGCTCACTTTGCCACTGGATTCAAGCAAGCCGGGCTGAAGACGGCTGGAATGCCAGAAACCGGTCCTCGGAAGCTTGTTTCCGGTCCAGGGAAGGCATGGCTTGGCAGTTCAGGCTGGACTGTTCCCATGAGGCACAGGTTCAGACTGATTTGCATATAGCCGTGTCTGAACTGGGGTGGCAGAGTGGGCTAAAGAACGGTGATGGATCAAACCCAGATCTTTTGACTGGGTGTGAGTGTTTGATTGGTTCAGATGCTCCGTCCTTCACAACCCCCTTTTGTACCGCTTTGGCCGCCATAAGTGTGGCATGGTATGCTCAGACGTGAGTCCCTTGCTCACTTTGCCACTGGATTCAAGCAAGCCGGGCTGAAGACGGCTGGAATGCCAGAAACCGGTCCTCGGAAGCTTGTTTCCGGTCCAGGGAAGGCATGGCTCGGCAGTTCAGGCAGGACTGTTGCCATGAGGCACAGGGTCAGACTGATTTGCATATAGCCGTGTCTGAACTGGGATGGCAGAGTGGGCTAAAGAACGGTGATGGATCAAACCCAGATCTTTTGACTGGGTGTGAGTGTTTGATTGGTTCAGATGCTCCGTCCATCACCACCCCCTTTTGTACCGCTTTGGCCGCCATAAGTGTGGCAGGGTATGCTCAGATGTGAGTCCCTTGCTCACTTTGCCACTGGATTCAAGCAAGCCGGGCTGAAGACGGCTGGAATGCCAGAAACCGGTCCTCGGAAGCTTGTTTCCGGTCCAGGGAAGGCATGGCTCGGCAGTTCGGGCTGGACTGTTGCCATGAGGCACAGGGTCAGAATGATTTGCATATAGCCGTGTCTGAACTGGGGTGGCAGAGTGGGCTAACGAACGGTGATGGATCAAACCCAGATCTTTTGACTGGGTGTGAGTGTTTGATTGGTTCAGATGCTCCGTCATTCACCACCCCCTTTTGTACCGCTTTGGCCGCCATAAGTGTGGCAGAGTATGCTCAGACGTGAGTCCCTTGCTCACTTTGCCACTGGATTCAAGCAAGCCGGGCTGAAGACGGCTGGAATGCCAGAAACCGGTCCTCGGAAGCTTGTTTCCGGTCCAGGGAAGGCATGGCTTGGCAGTTCGGGCTGGACTGTTCCCATGAGGCACAAGGTCAGACTGATTTGCATATAGCTGTGTCTGAACTGGGGTGGCAGAGTGGGCTAAAGAACGGTGATGGATCAAACCCAGATCTTTTGACTGGGTGTGAGTGTTTGATTGGTTCAGATGCTCCGTCCATCACCACCCCCTTTTGTACCGCTTTGGCCGCCATAAGTGTGGCAGGGTATGCTCAGACGTGAGTCCCTTGCTCACTTTGCCACTGGATTCAAGCAAGCCGGGCTGAAGACGGCTGGAATGCCAGAAACCGGTCCTCGGAAGCTTGTTTCCGGTCCAGGGAAGGCATGGCTTGGCAGTTCGGGCTGGACTGTTCCCATGAGGCACAGGGTCAGACTGATTTGCATATAGCCCTGTCTGAACTGGGGTGGCAGAGTGGGCTAAAGAACGGTGATGGATCAAACCGAGATCTTTTGACTGGGTGTGAGTGTTTGATTGGTTCAGATGCTCCGTCCATCACCACCCCCTTTTGTATCGCTTTGGCCGCCATAAGTGTGGCAGGGTATGCTCAGACGTGAGTCCCTTGCTCACTTTGCCACTGGATTCAAGCAAGCCGGGCTGAAGACGCCTGGAATGCCAGAAACCGGTCCTCGGAAGCTTGTTTCCGGTCCACGGAAGGCATGGCTTGGCAGTTCGGGCTGGACTGTTCCCATGAGGCACAGGGTCAGACTGATTTGCATATAGCCGTGTCTGAACTGGGGTGGCAGAGTGGGCTAACGAACGGTGATGGATCAAACCCAGATCTTTTGACTGGGTGTGAGTGTTTGATTGGTTCAGACGCTCCGTCCATCACCATCCCCTTTTGTACCGCTTTGGCCGCCATAAGTGTGGCAGGGTATGCTCAGACGTGAGTCCCTTGCTCACTTTGCCACTGGATTCAAGCAAGCCGGGCTGAAGACGGCTGGAATGCCAGAAACCGGTCCTCGGAAGCTTGTTTCCGGTCAAGGGAAGGCATGGCTTGGCAGTTCGGGCTGGACTGTTCCCATGAGGCACAGGGTCAGACTGATTTGCATATAGCCGTGTCTGAACTGGGGTGGCAGAGTGGGCTAAAGAACGGTGATGGATCAAACCCAGATATTTTGACTGGGTGTGAGTGTTTGATTGGTTCAGATGCTCCGTCCATCACCACCCCCTTTTGTACCGCTTTGGCCGCCATAGGTGTGGCAGGGTATGCTCAGACGTGAGTCCCTTGCTCACTTTGCCACTGGATTCAAGCAAGCCGGGCTGAAGACGGCTGGAAGGCCAGAAACCAGTCCTCGGAAGCTTGTTTCCGGTCCAGGGAAGGCATGGCTTGGCAGTTCGGGCTGGACTGTTCCCATGAGGCACAGGGTCAGACTGATTTGCATATAGCCCTGTCTGAACTGGGGTGGCAGAGTGGGCTAAAGAACGGTGATGGATCAAACCGAGATCTTTTGACTTGGTGTGAGTGTTTGATTGGTTCAGATGCTCCGTCCATCACCACCCCCTTTTGTATCGCTTTGGCCGCCATAAGTGTGGCAGGGTATGCTCAGACGTGAGTCCCTTGCTCACTTTGCCACTGGATTCAAGCAAGCCGGGCTGAAGACGCCTGGAATGCCAGAAACCGGTCCTCGGAAGTTTGTTTCCGGTCCACGGAAGGCATGGCTCGGCAGTTCGGGCTGGACTGTTCCCATGAGGCACAGGGTCAGACTGATTTGCATATAGCCGTGTCTGAACTGGGGTGGCAGAGTGGGCTAACGAACGGTGATGGATCAAACCCAGATCTTTTGACTGGGTGTGAGTGTTTGATTGGTACAGACGCTCCGTCCATCACCATCCCCTTTTGTACCGCTTTGGCCGCCATAAGTGTGGCAGGGTATGCTCAGACGTGAGTCCCTTGCTCACTTTGCCACTGGATTCAAGCAAGCCGGGCTGAAGACGGCTGGAATGCCAGAAACCGGTCCTCGGAAGCTTGTTTCCGGTCAAGGGAAGGCATGGCTTGGCAGTTCGGGCTGGACTGTTCCCATGAGGCACAGGGTCAGCCTGATTTGCATATAGCCGTGTCTGAACTGGGGTGGCAGAGTGGGCTAAAGAACGGTGATGGATCAAACCCAGATCTTTTGACTGGGTGTGAGTGTTTGATTGGTTCGGATGCTCCGTCCATCACCACCCCCTTTTGGACCGCTTTGGCCGCCATAAGTGTGGCAGGGTATGCTCAGACGTGAGTCCCTTGCTCACTTTGCCACTGAATTCAAGCAAGCCGGGCTACAGACGGCTGGAATGCCAGAAACCGGTCCTCGGAAGCTTGTTTCCGGTCCAGGGAAGGCATGGCTTGGCAGTTCGGGCTGGACTGTTCCCATGAGGCACAGGGTCAGACTGATTTGCATATAGCCGTGTCTGAACTGCGGTGCCAGAGTAGTCTAAAGAATGGTGATGGATCAAACCCAGATCTTTTGACTGGGTGTGAGTGTTTGATTGGTTCAGATGCTCCGTCCATCACCACCCCCTTTTGTACCGCTTTGGCCGCCATAAGTGTGGCAGGGTATGCTCAGACGTGAGTCCCTTGCTCACTTTGCCACTGGATTCAAGCAAGCCGGGCTGAAGACGGCTGTAATGCCAGAAACCGGTCCTCGGAAGCTTGTTTCCGGTCCAGGGAAGGCATGGCTTGGCAGTTCAGGCTGGACTGTTCCCATGAGGCACAGGTTCAGACTGATTTGCATATAGCCGAGTCTGAACTGGGGTGGCAGAGTGGGCTAAAGAACGGTGATGGATCAAACCCAGATCTTTTGACTGGGTGTGAGTGTTTGATTGGTTCAGATGCTCCGTCCTTCACAACCCCCTTTTGTACCGCTTTGGCCGCCATAAGTGTGGCAGGGTATGCTCAGACGTGAGTCCCTTGCTCACTTTGCCACTGGATTCAAGCAAGCCGGGCTGAAGACGGCTGGAATGCCAGAAACCGGTCCTCGGAAGCTTGTTTCCGGTCCAGGGAAGGCATGGCTCGGCAGTTCAGGCAGGACTGTTGCCATGAGGCACAGGGTCAGACTGATTTGCATATAGCCGTGTCTGAACTGGGATGGCAGAGTGGGCTAAAGAACGGTGATGGATCAAACCCAGATCTTTTGACTGGGTGTGAGTGTTTGATTGGTTCAGATGCTCCGTCCATCACCACCCCCTTTTGTACCGCTTTGGCCGCCATAAGTGTGGCAGGGTATGCTCAGATGTGAGTCCCTTGCTCACTTTGCCACTGGATTCAAGCAAGCCGGGCTGAAGACGGCTGGAATGCCAGAAACCGGTCCTCGGAAGCTTGTTTCCGGTCCAGGGAAGGCATGGCTCGGCAGTTCGGGCTGGACTGTTGCCATGAGGCACAGTGTCAGACTGATTTGCATATAGCCGTGTCTGAACTGGGGTGGCAGAGTGGGCTAACGAACGGTGATGGATCAAACCCAGATCTTTTGACTGGGTGTGAGTATTTGATTGGTTCAGATGCTCCGTCATTCACCACCCCCTTTTGTACCGCTTTGGCCGCCATAATTGTGGCAGAGTATGCTCAGACGTGAGTCCCTTGCTCACTTTGCCACTGGATTCAAGCAAGCTGGGCTGAAGACGGCTGGAATGCCAGAAACCGGTCCTCGGAAGCTTGTTTCCGGTCCAGGGAAGGCATGGCTTGGCAGTTCGGGCTGGACTGTTCCCATGAGGCACAGGGTCAAACTGATTTGCATATAGCTGTGTCTGAACTGGGGTGGCAGAGTGGGCTAAAGAACGGTGATGGATCAAACCCAGATCTTTTGACTGGGTGTGAGTGTTTGATTGGTTCAGATGCTCCGTCCATCACCACCCCCTTTTGTACCGCTTTGGCCGCCATAAGTGTGGCAGGGTATGCTCAGACGTGAGTCCCTTGCTCACTTTGCCACTGGATTCAAGCAAGCCGGGCTGAAGACGGCTGGAATGCCAGAAACCGGTCCTTGGAAGCTTGTTTCCGGTCCAGGGAAGGCATGGCTTGGCAGTTCGGGCTGGACTGTCCCCATGAGGCACAGGGTCAGACTGATTTGCATATAGCCCTGTCTGAACTGGGGTGGCAGAGTGGGCTAAAGAACGGTGATGGATCAAACCCAGATCTTTTGACTGGGTGTGAGTGTTTGATTGGTTCAGATGCTCCGTCCATCACCACCCCCTTTTGTACCGCTTTGGCCGCCATAAGTGTGGCAGGGTATGCTCAGACGTGAGTCCCTTGCTCACTTTGCCACTGGATTCAAGCAAGCCGGGCTGAAGACGGCTGGAATGCCAGAAACCGGTCCTCGGAAGCTTGTTTCCGGTCCACGGAAGGCATGGCTTGGCAGTTCGGGCTGGACTGTTCCCATGAGGCACAGGGTCAGACTGATTTGCATATAGCCGTGTCTGAACTGGGGTGGCAGAGTGGGCTAACGAACGGTGATGGATCAAACCCAGATCTTTTGACTGGGTGTGAGTGTTTGATTGGTTCAGATGCTCCGTCCATCACCATCCCCTTTTGTACCGCTTTGGCCGCCATAAGTGTGGCAGGGTATGCTCAGACGTGAGTCCCTTGCTCACTTTGCCACTGGATTCAAGCAAGCCGGGCTGAAGACGGCTGGAATGCCAGAAACCGGTCCTCAGAAGCTTGTTTCCGGTCAAGGGAAGGCATGGCTTGGCAGTTCGGGCTGGACTGTTCCCATGAGGCACAGGGTCAGACTGATTTGCATATAGCCGTGTCTGAACTGGGGTGGCAGAGTGGGCTAAAGAACGGTGATGGATCAAACCCAGATATTTTGACTGGGTGTGAGTGTTTGATTGGTTCAGATGCTCCGTCCATCACCACCCCCTTTTGTACCGCTTTGGCCGCCATAGGTGTGGCAGGGTATGCTCAGACGTGAGTCCCTTGCTCACTTTGCCACTGGATTCAAGCAAGCCGGGCTGAAGACGGCTGGAATGCCAGAAACCGGTCCTCGGAAGCTTGTTTCCGGTCCAGGGAAGGCATGGCTCGGCAGTTCGGGCTGGACTGTTGCCATGAGGCACAGGGTCAGACTGATTTGCATATAGCCGTGTCTGAACTGGGGTGGCAGAGTGGGCTAACGAACGGTGATGGATCAAACCCAGATCTTTTGACTGGGTGTGAGTGTTTGATTGGTTCAGATGCTCCGTCATTCACCACCCCCTTTTGTACCGCTTTGGCCGCCATAAGTGTGGCAGAGTATGCTCAGACGTGAGTCCCTTGCTCACTTTGCCACTGGATTCAAGCAAGCCGGGCTGAAGACGGCTGGAATGCCAGAAACCGGTCCTCGGAAGCTTGTTTCCGGTCCAGGGAAGGCATGGCTTGGCAGTTCGGGCTGGACTGTTCCCATGAGGCACAGGGTCAGACTGATTTGCATATAGCTGTGTCTGAACTGGGGTGGCAGAGTGGGCTAAAGAACGGTGATGGATCAAACCCAGATCTTTTGACTGGGTGTGAGTGTTTGATTGGTTCAGATGCTCCGTCCATCACCACCCCCTTTTGTACCGCTTTGGCCGCCATAAGTGTGGCAGGGTATGCTCAGACGTGAGTCCCTTGCTCACTTTGCCACTGGATTCAAGCAAGCCGGGCTGAAGACGGCTGGAATGCCAGAAACCGGTCCTCGGAAGCTTGTTTCCGATCCAGGGAAGGCATGGCTTGGCAGTTCGGGCTGGACTGTTCCCATGAGACACAGGGTCAGACTGATTTGCATATAGCCGTGTCTGAACTGGGGTGGCAGAGTGGGCTAAAGAACGGTGATGGATCAAACCCAGATCTTTTGACTGGGTGTGAGTGTTTGATTGGTTTGGATGCTCCGTCCATCACCACCCCCTTTTGTACCACTTTGGCCGCCATAAGTGTGGCAGGGTATGCTCAGACGTGAGTCCCTTGCTCACTTTGCCACTGGATTCAAGCAAGCCGGGCTGAAGACGGCTGGAATGCCAGAAACCGGTCCTCGGAAGCTTGTTTCCGATCCAGGGAAGGCATGGCTTGGCAGTTCGGGCTGGACTGTTCCCATGAGACACAGGGTCAGACTGATTTGCATATAGCCGTGTCTGAACTGGGGTGGTAGAGTGGGCTAAAGAACGGTGATGGATCAAACCCAGATCTTTTGACTGGGTGTGAGTGTTTGATTGGTTTGGATGCTCCGTCCATCACCACCCCCTTTTGTACCGCTTTGGCCGCCATAAGTGTGGCCGGGTATGCTCAGACATGAGTCCCTTGCTCACTTTGCCACTGGATTCAAGCAAGCCGGGCTGAAGACGGCTGGAATGCCAGAAACCGGTCCTCGGAAGCTTGTTTCCGGTCCAGGGAAAGCATCGCTTGGCAGTTCGGGCTGGACTGTTCCCATGAGGCACAGGGTCAGACTGATTTGCATATAGCCGTGTCTGAACTGGGGTGGTAGAGTGGGCTAAAGACGTGAGTCCCTTGCTCACTTTGCCACTGGATTCAAGCAAGCCGGGCTGAAGATGGCTGGAATGCCAGAAACCGGTCCTCGGAAGCTTGTTTCCGGTCCAGGGAAGGCATGGCTTGGCAGTTCGGGCTGGACTGTTCCCGTGAGGCACAGGGTCAGACTGATTTGCATATAGCCGTGTCTTATCTGGGGTGGCAGAGTGGGCTAAAGAACGGTGATGGATCAAACCCAGATCTTTTGACTGTGTGTGAGTGTTTGATTGGTTCAGATGCTCCATCCATCACCACCCCCTTTTGTACCACTTTGGCCGCCATAAGTGTGGCAGGGTATGCTCAGACGTGAGTCCCTTGCTCACTTTGCCACTGGATTCAAGCAAGCCGGGCTGAAGACGGCTGGAATGCCAGAAACCGGTCCTCAGAAGCTTGTTTCCGGTCAAGGGAAGGCATGGCTTGGCAGTTCGGGCTGGACTGTTCCCATGAGGCACAGGGTCAGACTGATTTGCATATAGCCGTGTCTGAACTGGGGTGGCAGAGTGGGCTAAAGAACGGTGATGGATCAAACCCAGATATTTTGACTGGGTGTGAGTGTTTGATTGGTTCAGATGCTCCGTCCATCACCACCCCCTTTTGTACCGCTTTGGCCGCCATAGGTGTGGCAGGGTATGCTCAGACGTGAGTCCCTTGCTCACTTTGCCACTGGATTCAAGCAAGCCGGGCTGAAGACGGCTGGAATGCCAGAAACCGGTCCTCGGAAGCTTGTTTCCGGTCCAGGGAAGGCATGGCTCGGCAGTTCGGGCTGGACTGTTGCCATGAGGCACAGGGTCAGACTGATTTGCATATAGACGTGTCTGAACTGGGGTGGCAGAGTGGGCTAACGAACGGTGATGGATCAAACCCAGATCTTTTGACTGGGTGTGAGTGTTTGATTGGTTCAGATGCTCCGTCATTCACCACCCCCTTTTGTACCGCTTTGGCCGCCATAAGTGTGGCAGAGTATGCTCAGACGTGAGTCCCTTGCTCACTTTGCCACTGGATTCAAGCAAGCCGGGCTGAAGACGGCTGGAATGCCAGAAACCGGTCCTCGGAAGCTTGTTTCCGGTCCAGGGAAGGCATGGCTTGGCAGTTCGGGCTGGACTGTTCCCATGAGGCACAGGCTCAGACTGATTTGCATATAGCTGTGTCTGAACTGGGGTGGCAGAGTGGGCTAAAGAACGGTGATGGATCAAACCCAGATCTTTTGACTGGGTGTGAGTGTTTGATTGGTTCAGATGCTCCGTCCATCACCACCCCCTTTTGTACCGCTTTGGCCGCCATAAGTGTGGCAGGGTATGCTCAGACGTGAGTCCCTTGCTCACTTTGCCACTGGATTCAAGCAAGCCGGGCTGAAGACGGCTGGAATGCCAGAAACCGGTCCTCGGAAGCTTGTTTCCGATCCAGGGAAGGCATGGCTTGGCAGTTCGGGCTGGACTGTTCCCATGAGACACAGGGTCAGACTGATTTGCATATAGCCGTGTCTGAACTGGGGTGGCAGAGTGGGCTAAAGAACGGTGATGGATCAAACCCAGATCTTTTGACTGGGTGTGAGTGTTTGATTGGTTTGGATGCTCCGTCCATCACCACCCCCTTTTGTACCACTTTGGCCGCCATAAGTGTGGCAGGGTATGCTCAGACGTGAGTCCCTTGCTCACTTTGCCACTGGATTCAAGCAAGCCGGGCTGAAGACGGCTGGAATGCCAGAAACCGGTCCTCGGAAGCTTGTTTCCGATCCAGGGAAGGCATGGCTTGGCAGTTCGGGCTGGACTGTTCCCATGAGACACAGGGTCAGACTGATTTGCATATAGCCGTGTCTGAACTGGGGTGGCAGAGTGGGCTAAAGAACGGTGATGGATCAAACCCAGATCTTTTGACTGGGTGTGAGTGTTTGATTGGTTTGGATGCTCCGTCCATCACCACCCCCTTTTGTACCGCTTTGGCCGCCATAAGTGTGGCCGGGTATGCTCAGACATGAGTCCCTTGCTCACTTTGCCACTGGATTCAAGCAAGCCGGGCTGAAGACGGCTGGAATGCCAGAAACCGGTCCTCGGAAGCTTGTTTCCGGTCCAGGGAAAGCATCGCTTGGCAGTTCGGGCTGGACTGTTCCCATGAGGCACAGGGTCAGACTGATTTGCATATAGCCGTGTCTGAACTGGGGTGGTAGAGTGGGCTAAAGACGTGAGTCCCTTGCTCACTTTGCCACTGGATTCAAGCAAGCCGGGCTGAAGATGGCTGGAATGCCAGAAACCGGTCCTCGGAAGCTTGTTTCCGGTCCAGGGAAGGCATGGCTTGGCAGTTCGGGCTGGACTGTTCCCGTGAGGCACAGGGTCAGACTGATTTGCATATAGCCGTGTCTTATCTGGGGTGGCAGAGTGGGCTAAAGAACGGTGATGGATCAAACCCAGATCTTTTGACTGTGTGTGAGTGTTTGATTGGTTCAGATGCTCCATCCATCACCACCCCCTTTTGTACCACTTTGGCCGCCATAAGTGTGGCAGGGTATGCTCAGACGTGAGTCCCTTGCTCACTTTGCCACTGGATTCAAGCAAGCCGGGATGAAGACGCCTGGAATGCCAGAAACCGGTCCTCGGAAGCTTGTTTCCGGTCCAGGAAAGGCATGGTTTGGCAGTTCGGGCTGGACTGTTCCCATGAGACACAGGGTCAGCCTGATTTGCATATAGCCGTGTCTGAACTGGGGTGGCAGAGTGGGCTAAAGAACGGTGATGGATCAAACCCAGATCTTTTGACTGGGTGTGAGTGTTTGATTGGTTCGGATGCTCTGTCCATCACCACCCCCTTTTGTACCGCTTTGGCCGCCATAAGTGTGGCAGGGTATGCTCAGACATGAGTCCCATGCTCACTTTGCCACTGGATTC
This sequence comes from Lissotriton helveticus, assembly GCF_964261635.1. NCBI lineage: Eukaryota > Metazoa > Chordata > Amphibia > Caudata > Salamandridae > Lissotriton > Lissotriton helveticus. The sequence continues at coordinate 360,696,510 of NC_136071.1, forward strand.
AAGCAAGCCGGGCTGAAAACGGCTGGAATGCCAGAAACCGGTCCTCGGAAGCTTGTTTCCGGTCCAGGAAAGGCATGGCTTGGCAGTTCGGGCTGGACTGTTCCCATGAGACACAGGGTCAGACTGATTCGCATATAGCCGTGTCTGAACTGGGGCGGCAGAGTGGGCTAAAGAACGGTGATGGATCAAACCCAGATCTTTTGACTGGGTGTGAGTGTTTGATTGGTTCGGATGCCCTGTCCATCACCACCCCCTTTTGTACCGCTTTGGCCGCCATAAGTGTGGCAGGGTATGCTCAGACATGAGTCCCTTGCTCACTTTGCCACTGGATTCAAGCAAGCCGGGCGGAAGACGGCTGGAATGCCAGAAACCGGTCCTCGGAAGCTTGTTTCCGGTCCAGGGAAGGCATGGCTTGGCAGTTCGGGCTGGACTGTTCCCATGAGGCACAGGGTCAGACTGATTTGCATATAGCAGTGTCTGAACTGGGGTGGCAGAGTGGGCTAAAGAACGGTGATAGATCAAACCCAGATCTTTTGACTGGCTGTGAGTGTTTGATTGGTTAAGATGCTCCGTCCATCACCACCCCCTTTTGTACCGCTTTGGCCGCCATAAGTGTGGCAGGGAATGCTCAGACGTGAGTCCCTTGCTCACTTTGCCACTGGATTCAAGCAAGCCGGGCTGAAGACGGCTGGAATGCCAGAAACCGGTCCTCTGAAGCTTGTTTCCGGTCCAGGGAAGGCATGGCTTGGCAGGTCGGGCTGGACTGTTCCCATGAGGCACAGGGTCAGACTGATTTGCATATAGCCGTGTCTGAACTGGGGTGGCAGAGTGGACTAAAGAACGGTGATGGATCAAACCCAGATCTTTTGACTGGGTGTGAGTGTTTGATTGGTTCAGATGTTCTGTCCATCACCACCCCCTTTTGTACCGCTTTGGCCGCCATAAGTGTGGCAGGGTATGCTCAGACGTGAGTCCCTTGCTCACTTTGCCACTGGATTCAAGCAAGCCGGGCTGAAGACGGCTGGAATGCCAGAAACCGGTCCTCGGAAGCTTGTTTCCGATCCACGGAAGGCATGGCTTGGCAGTTCGAGCTGGACTGTTCCCATGAGGCGCAGGGTCAGACTGATTTGCATATAGCCGTGTCTGAACTGGGTTGGCAGAGTGGGCTAAAGAACGGTGATGGATCAAACCCAGATCTTTTGACTGGGTGTGAGTGTTTGATTGGTTAAGATGCTCCGTCCATCACCACCCCCTTTTGTACCGCTTTGGCCGCCATAAGTGTGGCAGGGTATGCTCAGACGTGAGTCCCTTGCTCACTTTGCCACTGGATTCAAGCAAGCCGGGCTGAAGACGGCTGGAATGCCAGAAACCGGTCCTCGGAAGCTTGTTTCCGGTCCAGGGAAGGCATGGCTCGGCAGTTCGGGCTGGACTGTTGCCATGAGGCACAGGGTCAGACTGATTTGCATATAGCCGTGTCTGAACTGGGATGGCAGAGTGGGCTAAAGAACGGTGATGGATCAAACCCAGATCTTTTGACTGGGTGTGAGTGTTTGATTGGTTCAGATGCTCCGTCCATCACCACCCCCTTTTGTACCGCTTTGGCCGCCATAAGTGTGGCAGGGTATGCTCAGATGTGAGTCCCTTGCTCACTTTGCCACTGGATTCAAGCAAGCCGGGCTGAAGACGGCTGGAATGCCAGAAACCGGTCCTCGGAAGCTTGTTTCCGGTCCAGGGAAGGCATGGCTCGGCAGTTCGGGCTGGACTGTTGCCATGAGGCACAGTGTCAGACTGATTTGCATATAGCCGTGTCTGAACTGGGGTGGCAGAGTGGGCTAACGAACGGTGATGGATCAAACCCAGATCTTTTGACTGGGTGTGAGTATTTGATTGGTTCAGATGCTCCGTCATTCACCACCCCCTTTTGTACCGCTTTGGCCGCCATAATTGTGGCAGAGTATGCTCAGACGTGAGTCCCTTGCTCACTTTGCCACTGGATTCAAGCAAGCTGGGCTGAAGATGGCTGGAATGCCAGAAACCGGTCCTCGGAAGCTTGTTTCCGGTCCAGGGAAGGCATGGCTTGGCAGTTCGGGCTGGACTGTTCCCATGAGGCACAGGGTCAAACTGATTTGCATATAGCTGTGTCTGAACTGGGGTGGCAGAGTGGGCTAAAGAACGGTGATGGATCAAACCCAGATCTTTTGACTGGGTGTGAGTGTTTGATTGGTTCAGATGCTCCGTCCATCACCACCCCCTTTTGTACCGCTTTGGCCGCCATAAGTGTGGCAGGGTATGCTCAGACGTGAGTCCCTTGCTCACTTTGCCACTGGATTCAAGCAAGCCGGGCTGAAGACGGCTGGAATGCCAGAAACCGGTCCTTGGAAGCTTGTTTCCGGTCCAGGGAAGGCATGGCTTGGCAGTTCGGGCTGGACTGTCCCCATGAGGCACAGGGTCAGACTGATTTGCATATAGCCCTGTCTGAACTGGGGTGGCAGAGTGGGCTAAAGAACGGTGATGGATCAAACCCAGATCTTTTGACTGGGTGTGAGTGTTTGATTGGTTCAGATGCTCCGTCCATCACCACCCCCTTTTGTACCGCTTTGGCCGCCATAAGTGTGGCAGGGTATGCTCAGACGTGAGTCCCTTGCTCACTTTGCCACTGGATTCAAGCAAGCCGGGCTGAAGACGGCTGGAATGCCAGAAACCGGTCCTCGGAAGCTTGTTTCCGGTCCACGGAAGGCATGGCTTGGCAGTTCGGGCTGGACTGTTCCCATGAGGCACAGGGTCAGACTGATTTGCATATAGCCGTGTCTGAACTGGGGTGGCAGAGTGGGCTAACGAACGGTGATGGATCAAACCCAGATCTTTTGACTGGGTGTGAGTGTTTGATTGGTTCAGATGCTCCGTCCATCACCATCCCCTTTTGTACCGCTTTGGCCGCCATAAGTGTGGCAGGGTATGCTCAGACGTGAGTCCCTTGCTCACTTTGCCACTGGATTCAAGCAAGCCGGGCTGAAGACGGCTGGAATGCCAGAAACCGGTCCTCAGAAGCTTGTTTCCGGTCAAGGGAAGGCATGGCTTGGCAGTTCGGGCTGGACTGTTCCCATGAGGCACAGGGTCAGACTGATTTGCATATAGCCGTGTCTGAACTGGGGTGGCAGAGTGGGCTAAAGAACGGTGATGGATCAAACCCAGATATTTTGACTGGGTGTGAGTGTTTGATTGGTTCAGATGCTCCGTCCATCACCACCCCCTTTTGTACCGCTTTGGCCGCCATAGGTGTGGCAGGGTATGCTCAGACGTGAGTCCCTTGCTCACTTTGCCACTGGATTCAAGCAAGCCGGGCTGAAGACGGCTGGAATGCCAGAAACCGGTCCTCGGAAGCTTGTTTCCGGTCCAGGGAAGGCATGGCTCGGCAGTTCGGGCTGGACTGTTGCCATGAGGCACAGGGTCAGACTGATTTGCATATAGCCGTGTCTGAACTGGGGTGGCAGAGTGGGCTAACGAACGGTGATGGATCAAACCCAGATCTTTTGACTGGGTGTGAGTGTTTGATTGGTTCAGATGCTCCGTCATTCACCACCCCCTTTTGTACCGCTTTGGCCGCCATAAGTGTGGCAGAGTATGCTCAGACGTGAGTCCCTTGCTCACTTTGCCACTGGATTCAAGCAAGCCGGGCTGAAGACGGCTGGAATGCCAGAAACCGGTCCTCGGAAGCTTGTTTCCGGTCCAGGGAAGGCATGGCTTGGCAGTTCGGGCTGGACTGTTCCCATGAGGCACAGGGTCAGACTGATTTGCATATAGCTGTGTCTGAACTGGGGTGGCAGAGTGGGCTAAAGAACGGTGATGGATCAAACCCAGATCTTTTGACTGGGTGTGAGTGTTTGATTGGTTCAGATGCTCCGTCCATCACCACCCCCTTTTGTACCGCTTTGGCCGCCATAAGTGTGGCAGGGTATGCTCAGACGTGAGTCCCTTGCTCACTTTGCCACTGGATTCAAGCAAGCCGGGCTGAAGACGGCTGGAATGCCAGAAACCGGTCCTCGGAAGCTTGTTTCCGATCCAGGGAAGGCATGGCTTGGCAGTTCGGGCTGGACTGTTCCCATGAGACACAGGGTCAGACTGATTTGCATATAGCCGTGTCTGAACTGGGGTGGCAGAGTGGGCTAAAGAACGGTGATGGATCAAACCCAGATCTTTTGACTGGGTGTGAGTGTTTGATTGGTTTGGATGCTCCGTCCATCACCACCCCCTTTTGTACCACTTTGGCCGCCATAAGTGTGGCAGGGTATGCTCAGACGTGAGTCCCTTGCTCACTTTGCCACTGGATTCAAGCAAGCCGGGCTGAAGACGGCTGGAATGCCAGAAACCGGTCCTCGGAAGCTTGTTTCCGATCCAGGGAAGGCATGGCTTGGCAGTTCGGGCTGGACTGTTCCCATGAGACACAGGGTCAGACTGATTTGCATATAGCCGTGTCTGAACTGGGGTGGCAGAGTGGGCTAAAGAACGGTGATGGATCAAACCCAGATCTTTTGACTGGGTGTGAGTGTTTGATTGGTTTGGATGCTCCGTCCATCACCACCCCCTTTTGTACCGCTTTGGCCGCCATAAGTGTGGCCGGGTATGCTCAGACATGAGTCCCTTGCTCACTTTGCCACTGGATTCAAGCAAGCCGGGCTGAAGACGGCTGGAATGCCAGAAACCGGTCCTCGGAAGCTTGTTTCCGGTCCAGGGAAAGCATCGCTTGGCAGTTCGGGCTGGACTGTTCCCATGAGGCACAGGGTCAGACTGATTTGCATATAGCCGTGTCTGAACTGGGGTGGTAGAGTGGGCTAAAGACGTGAGTCCCTTGCTCACTTTGCCACTGGATTCAAGCAAGCCGGGCTGAAGATGGCTGGAATGCCAGAAACCGGTCCTCGGAAGCTTGTTTCCGGTCCAGGGAAGGCATGGCTTGGCAGTTCGGGCTGGACTGTTCCCGTGAGGCACAGGGTCAGACTGATTTGCATATAGCCGTGTCTTATCTGGGGTGGCAGAGTGGGCTAAAGAACGGTGATGGATCAAACCCAGATCTTTTGACTGTGTGTGAGTGTTTGATTGGTTCAGATGCTCCATCCATCACCACCCCCTTTTGTACCACTTTGGCCGCCATAAGTGTGGCAGGGTATGCTCAGACGTGAGTCCCTTGCTCACTTTGCCACTGGATTCAAGCAAGCCGGGATGAAGACGCCTGGAATGCCAGAAACCGGTCCTCGGAAGCTTGTTTCCGGTCCAGGAAAGGCATGGTTTGGCAGTTCGGGCTGGACTGTTCCCATGAGACACAGGGTCAGCCTGATTTGCATATAGCCGTGTCTGAACTGGGGTGGCAGAGTGGGCTAAAGAACGGTGATGGATCAAACCCAGATCTTTTGACTGGGTGTGAGTGTTTGATTGGTTCGGATGCTCTGTCCATCACCACCCCCTTTTGTACCGCTTTGGCCGCCATAAGTGTGGCAGGGTATGCTCAGACATGAGTCCCATGCTCACTTTGCCACTGGATTCAAGCAAGCCGGGCTGAAAACGGCTGGAATGCCAGAAACCGGTCCTCGGAAGCTTGTTTCCGGTCCAGGAAAGGCATGGCTTGGCAGTTCGGGCTGGACTGTTCCCATGAGACACAGGGTCAGACTGATTCGCATATAGCCGTGTCTGAACTGGGGCGGCAGAGTGGGCTAAAGAACGGTGATGGATCAAACCCAGATCTTTTGACTGGGTGTGAGTGTTTGATTGGTTCGGATGCCCTGTCCATCACCACCCCCTTTTGTACCGCTTTGGCCGCCATAAGTGTGGCAGGGTATGCTCAGACATGAGTCCCTTGCTCACTTTGCCACTGGATTCAAGCAAGCCGGGCGGAAGACGGCTGGAATGCCAGAAACCGGTCCTCGGAAGCTTGTTTCCGGTCCAGGGAAGGCATGGCTTGGCAGTTCGGGCTGGACTGTTCCCATGAGGCACAGGGTCAGACTGATTTGCATATAGCAGTGTCTGAACTGGGGTGGCAGAGTGGGCTAAAGAACGGTGATAGATCAAACCCAGATCTTTTGACTGGCTGTGAGTGTTTGATTGGTTAAGATGCTCCGTCCATCACCACCCCCTTTTGTACCGCTTTGGCCGCCATAAGTGTGGCAGGGAATGCTCAGACGTGAGTCCCTTGCTCACTTTGCCACTGGATTCAAGCAAGCCGGGCTGAAGACGGCTGGAATGCCAGAAACCGGTCCTCTGAAGCTTGTTTCCGGTCCAGGGAAGGCATGGCTTGGCAGGTCGGGCTGGACTGTTCCCATGAGGCACAGGGTCAGACTGATTTGCATATAGCCGTGTCTGAACTGGGGTGGCAGAGTGGACTAAAGAACGGTGATGGATCAAACCCAGATCTTTTGACTGGGTGTGAGTGTTTGATTGGTTCAGATGTTCTGTCCATCACCACCCCCTTTTGTACCGCTTTGGCCGCCATAAGTGTGGCAGGGTATGCTCAGACGTGAGTCCCTTGCTCACTTTGCCACTGGATTCAAGCAAGCCGGGCTGAAGACGGCTGGAATGCCAGAAACCGGTCCTCGGAAGCTTGTTTCCGATCCACGGAAGGCATGGCTTGGCAGTTCGAGCTGGACTGTTCCCATGAGGCGCAGGGTCAGACTGATTTGCATATAGCCGTGTCTGAACTGGGTTGGCAGAGTGGGCTAAAGAACGGTGATGGATCAAACCCAGATCTTTTGACTGGGTGTGAGTGTTTGATTGGTTAAGATGCTCCGTCCATCACCACCCCCTTTTGTACCGCTTTGGCCGCCATAAGTGTGGCAGGGTATGCTCAGACGTGAGTCCCTTGCTCACTTTGCCACTGGATTCAAGCAAGCCGGGCTGAAGACGGCTGGAATGCCAGAAACCGGTCCTCGGAAGCTTGTTTCCGATCCAGGGAAGGCATGGCTTGGCAGTTCGGGCTGGACTGTTCCCATGAGACACAGGGTCAGACTGATTTGCATATAGCCGTGTCTGAACTGGGGTGGCAGAGTGGGCTAAAGAACGGTGATGGATCAAACCCAGATCTTTTGACTGGGTGTGAGTGTTTGATTGGTTCGGATGCTCCGTCCATCACCACCCCCTTTTGTACCGCTTTGGCCGCCATAAGTGTGGCCGGGTATGCTCAGACATGAGTCCCTTGCTCACTTTGCCACTGGATTCAAGCAAGCCGGGCTGAAGACGGCTGGAATGCCAGAAACCGGTCCTCGGAAGCTTGTTTCCGGTCCAGGGAAAGCATCGCTTGGCAGTTCGGGCTGGACTGTTCCCATGAGGCACAGGGTCAGACTGATTTGCATATAGCCGTGTCTGAACTGGGGTGGTAGAGTGGGCTAAAGACGTGAGTCCCTTGCTCACTTTGCCACTGGATTCAAGCAAGCCGGGCTGAAGATGGCTGGAATGCCAGAAACCGGTCCTCGGAAGCTTGTTTCCGGTCCAGGGAAGGCATGGCTTGGCAGTTCGGGCTGGACTGTTCCCGTGAGGCACAGGGTCAGACTGATTTGCATATAGCCGTGTCTTATCTGGGGTGGCAGAGTGGGCTAAAGAACGGTGATGGATCAAACCCAGATCTTTTGACTGTGTGTGAGTGTTTGATTGGTTCAGATGCTCCATCCATCACCACCCCCTTTTGTACCACTTTGGCCGCCATAAGTGTGGCAGGGTATGCTCAGACGTGAGTCCCTTGCTCACTTTGCCACTGGATTCAAGCAAGCCGGGATGAAGACGCCTGGAATGCCAGAAACCGGTCCTCGGAAGCTTGTTTCCGGTCCAGGAAAGGCATGGTTTGGCAGTTCGGGCTGGACTGTTCCCATGAGACACAGGGTCAGCCTGATTTGCATATAGCCGTGTCTGAACTGGGGTGGCAGAGTGGGCTAAAGAACGGTGATGGATCAAACCCAGATCTTTTGACTGGGTGTGAGTGTTTGATTGGTTCGGATGCTCTGTCCATCACCACCCCCTTTTGTACCGCTTTGGCCGCCATAAGTGTGGCAGGGTATGCTCAGACATGAGTCCCATGCTCACTTTGCCACTGGATTCAAGCAAGCCGGGCTGAAAACGGCTGGAATGCCAGAAACCGGTCCTCGGAAGCTTGTTTCCGGTCCAGGAAAGGCATGGCTTGGCAGTTCGGGCTGGACTGTTCCCATGAGACACAGGGTCAGACTGATTCGCATATAGCCGTGTCTGAACTGGGGCGGCAGAGTGGGCTAAAGAACGGTGATGGATCAAACCCAGATCTTTTGACTGGGTGTGAGTGTTTGATTGGTTCGGATGCCCTGTCCATCACCACCCCCTTTTGTACCGCTTTGGCCGCCATAAGTGTGGCAGGGTATGCTCAGACATGAGTCCCTTGCTCACTTTGCCACTGGATTCAAGCAAGCCGGGCGGAAGACGGCTGGAATGCCAGAAACCGGTCCTCGGAAGCTTGTTTCCGGTCCAGGGAAGGCATGGCTTGGCAGTTCGGGCTGGACTGTTCCCATGAGGCACAGGGTCAGACTGATTTGCATATAGCAGTGTCTGAACTGGTGTGGCAGAGTGGGCTAAAGAATGGTGATAGATCAAACCCAGATCTTTTGACTGGCTGTGAGTGTTTGATTGGTTAAGATGCTCCGTCCATCACCACCCCCTTTTGTACCGCTTTGGCCGCCATAAGTGTGGCAGGGAATGCTCAGACGTGAGTCCCTTGCTCACTTTGCCACTGGATTCAAGCAAGCCGGGCTGAAGACGGCTGGAATGCCAGAAACCGGTCCTCTGAAGCTTGTTTCCGGTCCAGGGAAGGCATGGCTTGGCAGGTCGGGCTGGACTGTTCCCATGAGGCACAGGGTCAGACTGATTTGCATATAGCCGTGTCTGAACTGGGGTGGCAGAGTGGACTAAAGAACGGTGATGGATCAAACCCAGATCTTTTGACTGGGTGTGAGTGTTTGATTGGTTCAGATGTTCTGTCCATCACCACCCCCTTTTGTACCGCTTTGGCCGCCATAAGTGTGGCAGGGTATGCTCAGACGTGAGTCCCTTGCTCACTTTGCCACTGGATTCAAGCAAGCCGGGCTGAAGACGGCTGGAATGCCAGAAACCGGTCCTCGGAAGCTTGTTTCCGATCCACGGAAGGCATGGCTTGGCAGTTCGAGCTGGACTGTTCCCATGAGGCGCAGGGTCAGACTGATTTGCATATAGCCGTGTCTGAACTGGGTTGGCAGAGTGGGCTAAAGAACGGTGATGGATCAAACCCAGATCTTTTGACTGGGTGTGAGTGTTTGATTGGTTAAGATGCTCCGTCCATCACCACCCCCTTTTGTACCGCTTTGGCCGCCATAAGTGTGGCAGGGTATGCTCAGACGTGAGTCCCTTGCTCACTTTGCCACTGGATTCAAGCAAGCCGGGCTGAAGATGGCTGGAATGCCAGAAACCGGTCGTCTGAAGCTTGTTTCCGGTCCAAGGAAGGCATGGCTTGGCAGTTCGGGCTGGACTGTTCCCATGAGGCACAGGGTCAGACTGATTTGCATATAGCCCTGTCTGAACTGGGGTGGCAGAGTGGGCTAAAGAACGGTGATGGATCAAACCCAGATCTTTTGACTGGGTGTGAGTGTTTGATTGGTTCGGATGCTCTGTCCATCACCACCCCCTTTTGTACCGCTTTGGCCGCCATAAGTGTGGCAGGGTATGCTCAGACATGAGTCCCTTGCTCACTTTGCCACTGGATTCAAGCAAGCCGGGCTGAAAACGGCTGGAATGCCAGAAACCGGTCCTCGGAAGCTTGTTTCCGGTCCAGGAAAGGCATGGCTTGGCAGTTCGGGCTGGACTGTTCCCATGAGACACAGGGTCAGACTGATTCGCATATAGCCGTGTCTGAACTGGGGCGGCAGAGTGGGCTAAAGAACGGTGATGGATCAAACCCAGATCTTTTGACTGGGTGTGAGTGTTTGATTGGTTCGGATGCCCTGTCCATCACCACCCCCTTTTGTACCGCTTTGGCCGCCATAAGTGTGGCAGGGTATGCTCAGACATGAGTCCCTTGCTCACTTTGCCACTGGATTCAAGCAAGCCGGGCGGAAGACGGCTGGAATGCCAGAAAACGGTCCTCGGAAGCTTGTTTCCGGTCCAGGGAAGGCATGGCTTGGCAGTTCGGGCTGGACTGTTCCCATGAGGCACAGGGTTAGACTGATTTGCATATAGCAGTGTCTGAACTGGGGTGGCAGAGTGGGCTAAAGAACGGTGATAGATCAAACCCAGATCTTTTGACTGGGTGTGAGTGTTTGATTGGTTAAGATGCTCCGTCCATCACCACCCCCTTTTGTACCGCTTTGGCCGCCATAAGTGTGGCAGGGTATGCTCAGACGTGAGTCCCTTGCTCACTTTGCCACTGGATTCAAGCAAGCCGGGCTGAAGACGCCTGGAATGCCAGAAACCGGTCCTCGGAAGCTTGTTTCCGGTCCAGGAAAGGCATGGTTTGGCAGTTCGGGCTGGACTGTTCCCATGAGACACAGGGTCAGCCTGATTTGCATATAGCCGTGTCTGAACTGGGGTGGCAGAGTGGGCTAAAGAACGGTGATGGATCAAACCCAGATCTTTTGACTGGGTGTGAGTGTTTGATTGGTTCGGATGCTCCGTCCATCACCACCCTCTTTTGGACCGCTTTGGCCGCCATAAGTGTGGCAGGGTATGCTCAGACGTGAGTCCCTTGCTCACTTTGCCACTGAATTCAAGCAAGCCGGGCTACAGACGGCTGGAATGCCAGAAACCGGTCCTCGGAAGCTTGTTTCCGGTCCAGGGAAGGCATGGCTTGGCAGTTCGGGCTGGACTGTTCCCATGAGGCACAGGGTCAGACTGATTTGCATATAGCCGTGTCTGAACTGCGGTGCCAGAGTAGGCTAAAGAATGGTGATGGATCAAACCCAGATCTTTTGACTGGGTGTGAGTGTTTGATTGGTTCAGATGCTCCGTCCATCACCACCCCCTTTTGTACCGCTTTGGCCGCCATAAGTGTGGCAGGGTATGCTCAGACGTGAGTCCCTTGCTCACTTTGCCACTGGATTCAAGCAAGCCGGGCTGAAGACGGCTGTAATGCCAGAAACCGGTCCTCGGAAGCTTGTTTCCGGTCCAGGGAAGGCATGGCTTGGCAGTTCAGGCTGGACTGTTCCCATGAGGCACAGGTTCAGACTGATTTGCATATAGCCGAGTCTGAACTGGGGTGGCAGAGTGGGCTAAAGAACGGTGATGGATCAAACCCAGATCTTTTGACTGGGTGTGAGTGTTTGATTGGTTCAGATGCTCCGTCCTTCACAACCCCCTTTTGTACCGCTTTGGCCGCCATAAGTGTGGCAGGGTATGCTCAGACGTGAGTCCCTTGCTCACTTTGCCACTGGATTCAAGCAAGCCGGGCTGAAGACGGCTGGAATGCCAGAAACCGGTCCTCGGAAGCTTGTTTCCGGTCCAGGGAAGGCATGGCTCGGCAGTTCAGGCAGGACTGTTGCCATGAGGCACAGGGTCAGACTGATTTGCATATAGCCGTGTCTGAACTGGGATGGCAGAGTGGGCTAAAGAACGGTGATGGATCAAACCCAGATCTTTTGACTGGGTGTGAGTGTTTGATTGGTTCAGATGCTCCGTCCATCACCACCCCCTTTTGTACCGCTTTGGCCGCCATAAGTGTGGCAGGGTATGCTCAGATGTGAGTCCCTTGCTCACTTTGCCACTGGATTCAAGCAAGCCGGGCTGAAGACGGCTGGAATGCCAGAAACCGGTCCTCGGAAGCTTGTTTCCGGTCCAGGGAAGGCATGGCTCGGCAGTTCGGGCTGGACTGTTGCCATGAGGCACAGTGTCAGACTGATTTGCATATAGCCGTGTCTGAACTGGGGTGGCAGAGTGGGCTAACGAACGGTGATGGATCAAACCCAGATCTTTTGACTGGGTGTGAGTATTTGATTGGTTCAGATGCTCCGTCATTCACCACCCCCTTTTGTACCGCTTTGGCCGCCATAATTGTGGCAGAGTATGCTCAGACGTGAGTCCCTTGCTCACTTTGCCACTGGATTCAAGCAAGCTGGGCTGAAGACGGCTGGAATGCCAGAAACCGGTCCTCGGAAGCTTGTTTCCGGTCCAGGGAAGGCATGGCTTGGCAGTTCGGGCTGGACTGTTCCCATGAGGCACAGGGTCAAACTGATTTGCATATAGCTGTGTCTGAACTGGGGTGGCAGAGTGGGCTAAAGAACGGTGATGGATCAAACCCAGATCTTTTGACTGGGTGTGAGTGTTTGATTGGTTCAGATGCTCCGTCCATCACCACCCCCTTTTGTACCGCTTTGGCCGCCATAAGTGTGGCAGGGTATGCTCAGACGTGAGTCCCTTGCTCACTTTGCCACTGGATTCAAGCAAGCCGGGCTGAAGACGGCTGGAATGCCAGAAACCGGTCCTTGGAAGCTTGTTTCCGGTCCAGGGAAGGCATGGCTTGGCAGTTCGGGCTGGACTGTCCCCATGAGGCACAGGGTCAGACTGATTTGCATATAGCCCTGTCTGAACTGGGGTGGCAGAGTGGGCTAAAGAACGGTGATGGATCAAACCCAGATCTTTTGACTGGGTGTGAGTGTTTGATTGGTTCAGATGCTCCGTCCATCACCACCCCCTTTTGTACCGCTTTGGCCGCCATAAGTGTGGCAGGGTATGCTCAGACGTGAGTCCCTTGCTCACTTTGCCACTGGATTCAAGCAAGCCGGGCTGAAGACGGCTGGAATGCCAGAAACCGGTCCTCGGAAGCTTGTTTCCGGTCCACGGAAGGCATGGCTTGGCAGTTCGGGCTGGACTGTTCCCATGAGGCACAGGGTCAGACTGATTTGCATATAGCCGTGTCTGAACTGGGGTGGCAGAGTGGGCTAACGAACGGTGATGGATCAAACCCAGATCTTTTGACTGGGTGTGAGTGTTTGATTGGTTCAGATGCTCCGTCCATCACCATCCCCTTTTGTACCGCTTTGGCCGCCATAAGTGTGGCAGGGTATGCTCAGACGTGAGTCCCTTGCTCACTTTGCCACTGGATTCAAGCAAGCCGGGCTGAAGAGGGCTGGAATGCCAGAAACCGGTCCTCAGAAGCTTGTTTCCGGTCCAGGGAAGGTATGGCTTGGCAGTTCGGGCTGGACTGTTCCCATGAGGCACAGGGTCAGACTGATTTGCATATAGCCGTGTCTGAACTGGGGTGGCAGAGTGGGCTAAAGAACGGTGATGGATCAAACCCAGATATTTTGACTGGGTGTGAGTGTTTGATTGGTTCAGATGCTCCGTCCATCACCACCCCCTTTTGTACCGCTTTGGCCGCCATAGGTGTGGCAGGGTATGCTCAGACGTGAGTCCCTTGCTCACTTTGCCACTGGATTCAAGCAAGCCGGGCTGAAGACGGCTGGAATGCCAGAAACCGGTCCTCGGAAGCTTGTTTCCGGTCCAGGGAAGGCATGGCTCGGCAGTTCGGGCTGGACTGTTGCCATGAGGCACAGGGTCAGACTGATTTGCATATAGCCGTGTCTGAACTGGGGTGGCAGAGTGGGCTAACGAACGGTGATGGATCAAACCCAGATCTTTTGACTGGGTGTGAGTGTTTGATTGGTTCAGATGCTCCGTCATTCACCACCCCCTTTTGTACCGCTTTGGCCGCCATAAGTGTGGCAGAGTATGCTCAGACGTGAGTCCCTTGCTCACTTTGCCACTGGATTCAAGCAAGCCGGGCTGAAGACGGCTGGAATGCCAGAAACCGGTCCTCGGAAGCTTGTTTCCGGTCCAGGGAAGGCATGGCTTGGCAGTTCGGGCTGGACTGTTCCCATGAGGCACAGGGTCAGACTGATTTGCATATAGCTGTGTCTGAACTGGGGTGGCAGAGTGGGCTAAAGAACGGTGATGGATCAAACCCAGATCTTTTGACTGGGTGTGAGTGTTTGATTGGTTCAGATGCTCCGTCCATCACCACCCCCTTTTGTACCGCTTTGGCCGCCATAAGTGTGGCAGGGTATGCTCAGACGTGAGTCCCTTGCTCACTTTGCCACTGGATTCAAGCAAGCCGGGCTGAAGACGGCTGGAATGCCAGAAACCGGTCCTCGGAAGCTTGTTTCCGATCCAGGGAAGGCATGGCTTGGCAGTTCGGGCTGGACTGTTCCCATGAGACACAGGGTCAGACTGATTTGCATATAACCGTGTCTGAACTGGGGTGGCAGAGTGGGCTAAAGAACGGTGATGGATCAAACCCAGATCTTTTGACTGGGTGTGAGTGTTTGATTGGTTCGGATGCTCCGTCCATCACCACCCCCTTTTGTACCGCTTTGGCCGCCATAAGTGTGGCCGGGTATGCTCAGACATGAGTCCCTTGCTCACTTTGCCACTGGATTCAAGCAAGCCGGGCTGAAGACGGCTGGAATGCCAGAAACCGGTCCTCGGAAGCTTGTTTCCGGTCCAGGGAAAGCATCGCTTGGCAGTTCGGGCTGGACTGTTCCCATGAGGCACAGGGTCAGACTGATTTGCATATAGCCGTGTCTGAACTGGGGTGGCAGAGTGGGGTAAAGACGTGAGTCCCTTGCTCACTTTGCCACTGGATTCAAGCAAGCCGGGCTGAAGATGGCTGGAATGCCAGAAACCGGTCCTCGGAAGCTTGTTTCCGGTCCAGGGAAGGCATGGCTTGGCAGTTCGGGCTGGACTGTTCCCGTGAGGCACAGGGTCAGACTGATTTGCATATAGCCGTGTCTTATCTGGGGTGGCAGAGTGGGCTAAAGAACGGTGATGGATCAAACCCAGATCTTTTGACTGTGTGTGAGTGTTTGATTGGTTCAGATGCTCCATCCATCACCACCCCGTTTTGTACCACTTTGGCCGCCATAAGTGTGGCAGGGTATGCTCAGACGTGAGTCCCTTGCTCACTTTGCCACTGGATTCAAGCAAGCCGGGATGAAGACGCCTGGAATGCCAGAAACCGGTCCTCGGAAGCTTGTTTCCGGTCCAGGAAAGGCATGGTTTGGCAGTTCGGGCTGGACTGTTCCCATGAGACACAGGGTCAGCCTGATTTGCATATAGCCGTGTCTGAACTGGGGTGGCAGAGTGGGCTAAAGAACGGTGATGGATCAAACCCAGATCTTTTGACTGGGTGTGAGTGTTTGATTGGTTCGGATGCTCTGTCCATCACCACCCCCTTTTGTACCGCTTTGGCCGCCATAAGTGTGGCAGGGTATGCTCAGACATGAGTCCCTTGCTCACTTTGCCACTGGATTCAAGCAAGCCGGGCTGAAAACGGCTGGAATGCCAGAAACCGGTCCTCGGAAGCTTGTTTCCGGTCCAGGAAAGGCATGGCTTGGCAGTTCGGGCTGGACTGTTCCCATGAGACACAGGGTCAGACTGATTCGCATATAGCCGTGTCTGAACTGGGGCGGCAGAGTGGGCTAAAGAACGGTGATGGATCAAACCCAGATCTTTTGACTGGGTGTGAGTGTTTGATTGGTTCGGATGCCCTGTCCATCACCACCCCCTTTTGTACCGCTTTGGCCGCCATAAGTGTGGCAGGGTATGCTCAGACATGAGTCCCTTGCTCACTTTGCCACTGGATTCAAGCAAGCCGGGCGGAAGACGGCTGGAATGCCAGAAACCGGTCCTCGGAAGCTTGTTTCCGGTCCAGGGAAGGCATGGCTTGGCAGTTCGGGCTGGACTGTTCCCATGAGGCACAGGGTCAGACTGATTTGCATATAGCAGTGTCTGAACTGGGGTGGCAGAGTGGGCTAAAGAACGGTGATAGATCAAACCCAGATCTTTTGACTGGGTGTGAGTGTTTGATTGGTTAAGATGCTCCGTCCATCACCACCCCCTTTTGTACCGCTTTGGCCGCCATAAGTGTGGCAGGGTATGCTCAGACGTGAGTCCCTTGCTCACTTTGCCACTGGATTCAAGCAAGCCGGGCTGAAGACGACTGGAATGCCAGAAACCGGTCCTCTGAAGCTTGTTTCCGGTCCAGGGAAGGCATGGCTTGGCAGGTCGGGCTGGACTGTTCCCATGAGGCACAGGGTCAGACTGATTTGCATATAGCCGTGTCTGAACTGGGGTGGCAGAGTGGACTAAAGAACGGTGATGGATCAAACCCAGATCTTTTGACTGGGTGTGAGTGTTTGATTTGTTCAGATGTTCTGTCCATCACCACCCCCTTTTGTACCGCTTTGGCTGCCATAAGTGTGGCAGGGTATGCTCAGACGTGAGTCCCTTGCTCACTTTGCCACTGGATTCAAGCAAGCCGGGCTGAAGACGGCTGGAATGCCAGAAACCGGTCCTCGGAAGCTTGTTTCCGATCCACGGAAGGCATGGCTTGGCAGTTCGAGCTGGACTGTTCCCATGAGGCGCAGGGTCAGACTGATTTGCATATAGCCGTGTCTGAACTGGGTTGGCAGAGTGGGCTAAAGAACGGTGATGGATCAAACCCAGATCTTTTGACTGGGTGTGAGTGTTTGATTGGTTCGGATGCTCTGTCCATCACCACCCCCTTTTGTACCGCTTTGGCCGCCATAAGTGTGGCAGGGTATGCTCAGACATGAGTCCCTTGCTCACTTTGCCACTGGATTCAAGCAAGCCGGGCTGAAAACGGCTGGAATGCCAGAAACCGGTCCTCGGAAGCTTGTTTCCGGTCCAGGAAAGGCATGGCTTGGCAGTTCGGGCTGGACTGTTCCCATGAGACACAGGGTCAGACTGATTCGCATATAGCCGTGTCTGAACTGGGGCGGCAGAGTGGGCTAAAGAACGGTGATGGATCAAACCCAGATCTTTTGACTGGGTGTGAGTGTTTGATTGGTTCGGATGCCCTGTCCATCACCACCCCCTTTTGTACCGCTTTGGCCGCCATAAGTGTGGCAGGGTATGCTCAGACATGAGTCCCTTGCTCACTTTGCCACTGGATTCAAGCAAGCCGGGCGGAAGACGGCTGGAATGCCAGAAACCGGTCCTCGGAAGCTTGTTTCCGGTCCAGGGAAGGCATGGCTTGGCAGTTCGGGCTGGACTGTTCCCATGAGGCACAGGGTCAGACTGATTTGCATATAGCAGTGTCTGAACTGGGGTGGCAGAGTGGGCTAAAGAACGGTGATAGATCAAACCCAGATCTTTTGACTGGGTGTGAGTGTTTGATTGGTTAAGATGCTCCGTCCATCACCACCCCCTTTTGTACCGCTTTGGCCGCCATAAGTGTGGCAGGGTATGCTCAGACGTGAGTCCCTTGCTCACTTTGCCACTGGATTCAAGCAAGCCGGGCTGAAGACGGCTGGAATGCCAGAAACCGGTCCTCTGAAGCTTGTTTCCGGTCCAGGGAAGGCATGGCTTGGCAGGTCGGGCTGGACTGTTCCCATGAGGCACAGGGTCAGACTGATTTGCATATAGCCGTGTCTGAACTGGGGTGGCAGAGTGGACTAAAGAACGGTGATGGATCAAACCCAGATCTTTTGACTGGGTGTGAGTGTTTGATTGGTTCAGATGTTCTGTCCATCACCACCCCCTTTTGTACCGCTTTGGCCGCCATAAGTGTGGCAGGGTATGCTCAGACGTGAGTCCCTTGCTCACTTTGCCACTGGATTCAAGCAAGCCGGGCTGAAGACGGCTGGAATGCCAGAAACCGGTCCTCGGAAGCTTGTTTCCGATCCACGGAAGGCATGGCTTGGCAGTTCGAGCTGGACTGTTCCCATGAGGCGCAGGGTCAGACTGATTTGCATATAGCCGTGTCTGAACTGGGTTGGCAGAGTGGGCTAAAGAACGGTGATGGATCAAACCCAGATCTTTTGACTGGGTGTGAGTGTTTGATTGGTTAAGATGCTCCGTCCATCACCACCCCCTTTTGTACCGCTTTGGCCGCCATAAGTGTGGCAGGGTATGCTCAGACGTGAGACCCTTGCTCACTTTGCCACTGGATTCAAGCAAGCCGGGCTGAAGACGGCTGGAATGCCAGAAACCGGTCCTCTGAAGCTTGTTTCCGGTCCAGGGAAGGCATGGCTTGGCAGTTCGGGCTGGACTGTTCCCATGAGGCACAGGGTCAGACTGATTTGCATATAGCCGTGTCTGAACTGGGGTGGCAGAGTGGACTAAAGAACGGTGATGGATCAAACCCAGATCTTTTGACTGGGTGTGAGTGTTTGATTGGTTCAGATGTTCTGTCCATCACCACCCCCTTTTGTACCGCTTTGGCCGCCATAAGTGTGGCAGGGTATGCTCAGACGTGAGTCCCTTGCTCACTTTGCCACTGGATTCAAGCAAGCCGGGCTGAAGACGGCTGGAATGCCAGAAACCGGTCCTCGGAAGCTTGTTTCCGGTCCACGGAAGGCATGGCTTGGCAGTTCGGGCTGGACTGTTCCCATGAGGCACAGGGTCAGACTGATTTGCATATAGCCGTGTCTGAACTGGGGTGGCAGGGTGGGCTAACGAACGGTGATGGATCAAACTCAGATCTTTTGACTGGGTGTGAGTGTTTGATTGGTTCAGATGCTCCGTCATTCACCACCCCCTTTTGTACCGCTTTGGCCGACATAAGTGTGGCAGAGTATGCTCAGACGTGAGTCCCTTGCTCACTTTGCCACTGGATTCAAGCAAGCCGGGCTGACGACGGCTGGAATGCCAGAAACCGGTCCTCGGAAGCTTGTTTCCGGTCCAGGGAAGGCATGGCTTGGCAGTTCGGGCTTGACTGTTCCCATGAGGCACAGGGTCAGACTGATTTGCATATAGCTGTGTCTGAACTGGGGTGGCAGAGTGGGCTAAAGAACGGTGATGGATCAAACCCAGATCTTTTGACTGGGTGTGAGTGTTTGATTGGTTCAGATGCTCCGTCCATCACCACACCCTTTTGTACCGCTTTGGCCGCCATAAGTGTGGCAGGGTATGCTCAGACGTGAGTCCCTTGCTCACTTTGCCACTGGATTCAAGCAAGCCGGGCTGAAGACGGCTGGAATGCCAGAAACCGGTCCTCGAAAGCTTGTTTCCGGTCTAGGGAAGGCATGGCTTGGTAGTTCGGGCTGGACTGTTCCCATGAGGCACAGGGTCAGACTGATTTGCATATAGCCCTGTCTGAACTGGGGTGGCAGAGTGGGCTAAAGAACGGTGATGGATCAAACCCAGATCTTTTGACTGGGTGTGAGTGTTTGATTGGTTCAGATGCTCCGTCCATCACCACCCCCTTTTGTACCGCTTTGGCCGCCATAAGTGTGGCAGGGTATGCTCAGACGTGAGTCCCTTGCTCACTTTGCCACTGGATTCAAGCAAGTCGGGCTGAAGGCGGCTGGAATGCCAGAAACCGGTCCTCGGAAGCTTGTTTCCGGTCCACGGAAGGCATGGCTTGGCAGTTCGGGCTGGACTGTTCCCATGAGGCACAGGGTCAGACTGATTTGCATATAGCCGTGTCTGAACTGGGGTGGCAGAGTGGGCTAACGAACGGTGATGGATCAAACCCAGATCTTTTGACTGGGTGTGAGTGTTTGATTGGTTCAGATGCTCCGTCCATCACCATCCCCTTTTGTACCGCTTTGGCCGCCATAAGTGTGGCAGGGTATGCTCAGACGTGAGTCCCTTGCTCACTTTGCCACTGGATTCAAGCAAGCCGGGCTGAAGACGGCTGGAATGCCAGAAACCGGTCCTCGGAAGCTTGTTTCCGGTCAAGGGAAGGCATGGCTTGGCAGTTCGGGCTGGACTGTTCCCATGAGGCACAGGGTCAGACTGATTTGCATATAGCCGTGTCTGAACTGGGGTGGCAGAGTGGGCTAAAGAACGGTGATGGATCAAACCCAGATCTTTTGGCTGGGTGTGACTGTTTGATTGGTTTGGATGCTCCGTCCATCACCACCCCCTTTTGTACCGCTTTGGCCGCCATAAGTGTGGCCGGGTATGCTCAGACATGAGTCCCTTGCTCACTTTGCCACTGGATTCAAGCAAGCCGGGCTGAAGACGGCTGGAATGCCAGAAACCGGTCCTCGGAAGCTTGTTTTCGGTTCAGGGAAAGCATTGCTTGGCAGTTCGGGCTGGACTGTTCCCATGAGGCACAGGGTCAGACTGATTTGCATATAGCCGTGTCTGAACTGGGGTGGCAGAGTGGGCTAAAGACGTGAGTCCCTTGCTCACTTTGCCACTGGATTCAAGCAAGCCGGGCTGAAGATGGCTGGAATGCCAGAAACCGGTCCTCGGAAGCTTGTTTCCGGTCCAGGGAAGGCATGGCTTGGCAGTTCGGGCTGGACTGTTCCCATGAGGCACAGGGTCAGACTGATTTGCATATAGCCGTGTCTGAACTGGGGTGGCAGAGTGGGCTAAAGAACGGTGATGGATCAAACCCAGATCTTTTGACTGTGTGTGAGTGTTTGATTGGTTCAGATGCTCCATCCATCACCACCCCCTTTTGTACCGCTTTGGCCGCCATAAGTGTGGCAGGGTATGCTCAGACGTGAGTCCCTTGCTCACTTTGCCACTGGATTCAAGCAAGCCGGGCTGAAGACGCCTGGAATGCCAGAAACCGGTCCTCGGAAGCTTGTTTCCGGTCCAAGAAAGGCATGGTTTGGCAGTTCGGGCTGGACTGTTCCCATGAGACACAGGGTCAGCCTGATTTGCATATAACCGTGTCTGAACTGGGGTGGCAGAGTGGGCTAAAGAACGGTGATGGATCAAACCCAGATCTTTTGACTGGGTGTGAGTGTTTGATTGGTTCGGATGCTCTGTCCATCACCACCCCCTTTTGTACCGCTTTGGCCGCCATAAGTGTGGCAGGGTATGCTCAGACATGAGTCCCTTGCTCACTTTGCCACTGGATTCAAGCAAGCCGGGCTGAAGACGGCTGGAATGCCAGAAACCGGTCCTCGGAAGCTTGTTTCCGGTCCAGGAAAGGCATGGCTTGGCAGTTCGGGCTGGACTGTTCCCATGAGACACCGGGTCAGACTGATTCGCATATAGCTGTGTCTGAACTGGGGTGGCAGAGTGGGCTAAAGAACGGTGATGGATCAAACCCAGATCTTTTGACTGGGTGTGAGTGTTTGATTGGTTCGGATGCCCTGTCCATCACCACCCCCTTTTGTACCGCATTGGCCGCCATAAGTGTGGCAGGGTATGCTCAGACATGAGTCCCTTGCTCACTTTGCCACTGGATTCCAGCAAGCCGGGCTGTAGACGGCTGGAATGCCAGAAACCGGTCCTCGGAAGCTTGTTTCCGGTCCAGGGAAGGCATGGCTTGGCAGTTCGGGCTGGACTGTTCCCATGAGACACCGGGTCAGACTGATTCGCATATAGCCGTGTCTGAACTGGGGTGGCAGAGTGGGCTAAAGAACGGTGATGGATCAAACCCAGATCTTTTGACTGGGTGTGAGTGTTTGATTGGTTCGGATGCCCTGTCCATCACCACCCCCTTTTGTACCGCATTGGCCGCCATAAGTGTGGCAGGGTATGCTCAGACATGAGTCCCTTGCTCACTTTGCCACTGGATTCCAGCAAGCCGGGCTGAAGACGGCTGGAATGCCAGAAACCGGTCCTCGGAAGCTTGTTTCCGGTCCAGGGAAGGCATGGCTTGGCAGTTCGGGCTGGACTGTTCCCATGAGGCACAGGGTCAGACTGATTTGCATATAGCAGTGTCTGAACTGGGGTGGCAGAGTGGGCTAAAGAACGGTGATGGATCAAACCCAGATCTTTTGACTGGGTGTGAGTGTTTGATTGGTTAAGATGCTCCGTCCATCACCACCCCCTTTTGTACCGCTTTGGCCGCCATAAGTGTGGCAGGGTATGCTCAGACGTGAGTCCCTTGCTCACTTTGCCACTGGATTCAAGCAAGCCGGGCTGAAGACGGCTGGAATGCCAGAAACTGGTCCTCGGAAGCTTGTTTCTGGTCCAGGGAAGGCATGGCTTGGCAGTTCGGGCTGGACTGTTCCCATGAGGCACAGGGTCAGACTGATTTGCATATAGCCGTGTCTGAACTGGGGTGGCAGAGTGGGCTAAAGAACGGTGATGGATCAAACCCAGATATTTTGACTGGGTGTGAGTGTTTGATTGGTTCAGATGCTCCGTCCATCACCACCCCCTTTTGTACCGCTTTGGCCGCCATAGGTGTGGCAGGGTATGCTCAGACGTGAGTCCCTTGCTCACTTTGCCACTGGATTCAAGCAAGCCGGGCTGAAGACGGCTGGAATGCCAGAAACCGGTCCTCGAAAGCTTGTTTCCGGTCCAGGGAAGGCATGGCTTGGCAGTTCGGGCTGGACTGTTCCCATGAGGCACAGGGTCAGACTGATTTGCATATAGCCCTGTCTGAACTGGGGTGGCAGAGTGGGCTAAAGAACGGTGATGGATCAAACCCAGATCTTTTGACTGGGTGTGAGTGTTTGATTGGTTCAGATGCTCCGTCCATCACCACCCCCTTTTGTACCGCTTTGGCCGCCATAAGTGTGGCAGGGTATGCTCAGACGTGAGTTCCTTGCTCACTTTGCCACTGGATTCAAGCAAGTCCGGCTGATGGCGGCTGGAATGCCAGAAACCGGTCCTCGGAAGCTTGTTTCCGGTCCACGGAAGGCATGGCTTGGCAGTTCGGGCTGGACTGTTCCCATGAGGCACAGGGTCAGACTGATTTGCATATAGCCGTGTCTGAACTGGGGTGGCAGAGTGGGCTAACGAACGGTGATGGATCAAACCCAGATCTTTTGACTGGGTGTGAGTGTTTGATTGGTTCAGATGCTCCGTCCATCACCATCCCCTTTTGTACCGCTTTGGACGCCATAAGTGTGGCAGGGTATGCTCAGACGTGAGTCCCTTGCTCACTTTGCCACTGGATTCAAGCAAGCCGGGCTGAAGACGGCTGGAATGCCAGAAACCGGTCCTCGGAAGCTTGTTTTCTGGTCCAGGGAAGGCATGGCTTGGCAGGTCGGGCTGGACTGTTCCCATGAGACACAGGGTCAGACTGATTTGCATATAGCCGTGTCTGAACTGGGTTGGCAGAGTGGGCTAAAGAACGGTGATGGATCAAACCCAGATCTTTTGGCTGGGTGTGAGTGTTTGATTGGTTTGGATGCTCCGTCCATCACCACCCCCTTTTGTACCGCTTTGGCCGCCATAAGTGTGGCCGGGTATGCTCAGACATGAGTCCCTTGCTCACTTTGCCACTGGATTCAAGCAAGCCGGGCTGAAGACGGCTGGAATGCCAGAAATCGGTCCTCGGAAGCTTGTTTCCGGTTCAGGGAAAGCATCGCTTGGCAGTTCGGGCTGGACTGTTCCCATGAGGCACAGGGTCAGACTGATTTGCATATAGCCGTGTCTGAACTGGGGTGGCAGAGTGGGCTAAAGACGTGAGTCCCTTGCTCACTTTGCCACTGGATTCAAGCAAGCCGGGCTGAAGACGGCTGGAATGCCAGAAACCGGTCCTCGGAAGCTTGTTTCCGGTCCAGGGAAGGCATGGCTTGGCAGTTCGGGCTGGACTGTTCCCATGAGGCACAGGGTCAGACTGATTTGCATATAGCAGTGTCTGAACTGGGGTGGCAGAGTGGGCTAAAGAACGGTGATGGATCAAACCCAGATCTTTTGACTGGGTGTGAGTGTTTGATTGGTTCAGATGCTCCATCCATCACCACCCCCTTTTGTACCGCTTTGGCCGCCATAAGTGTGGCAGGGTATGCTCAGACGTGAGTCCCTTGCTCACTTTGCCACTGGATTCAAGCAAGCCGGGCTGAAGACGGCTGGAATGCCAGAAACCGGTCCTCGGAAGCTTGTTTCCGGTCCAAGAAAGGCATGGTTTGGCAGTTCGGGCTGGACTGTTCCCATGAGACACAGGGTCAGCCTGATTTGCATATAGCCGTGTCTGAACTGGGGTGGCAGAGTGGGTTAAAGAACGGTGATGGATCAAACCCAGATCTTTTGACTGGGTGTGAGTGTTTGATTGGTTCGGATGCTCTGTCCATCACCACCCCCTTTTGTACCGCTTTGGCCGCCATAAGTGTGGCAGGGTATGCTCAGACATGAGTCCCTTGCTCACTTTGCCACTGGATTCAAGCAAGCCGGGCTGAAGACGACTGGAATGCCAGAAACCGGTCCTCGGAAGCTTGTTTCCGGTCAAGGGAAGGCATGGCTTGGCAGTTCGGGCTGGACTGTTCCCATGAGGCACAGGGTCAGACTGATTCGCATATAGCCGTGTCTGAACTGGGGTGGCAGAGTGGGCTAAAGAACGGTGATGGATTAAACCCAGATATTTTGACTGGGTGTGAGTGTTTGATTGGTTTGGATGCTCCGTCCATCACCACCCCCTTTTGTACCGCTTTGGCCGCCATAAGTGTGGCCGGGTATGCTCAGACATGAGTCCCTTGCTCACTTTGCCACTGGATTCAAGCAAGCCGGGCTGAAGACGGCTGGAATGCCAGAAATCGGTCCTCGGAAGCTTGTTTCCGGTTCAGGGAAAGCATCGCTTGGCAGTTCGGGCTGGACTGTTCCCATGAGGCACAGGGTCAGACTGATTTGCATATAGCCGTGTCTGAACTGGGGTGGCAGAGTGGGCTAAAGACGTGAGTCCCTTGCTCAGTTTGCCACTGGATTCAAGCAAGCCGGGCTGAAGACGGCTGGAATGCCAGAAACCGGTCCTCGGAAGCTTGTTTCCGGTCCAGGAAAGGCATGGCTTGGCAGTTCGGGCTGGACTGTTCCCATGAGACACCGGGTCAGACTGATTCGCATATAGCCGTGTCTGAACTGGGGTGGCAGAGTGGGCTAAAGAACGGTGATGGATCAAACCCAGATCTTTTGACTGGGTGTGAGTGTTTGATTGGTTCGGATGCCCTGTCCATCACCACCCCCTTTTGTACCGCATTGGCCGCCATAAGTGTGGCAGGGTATGCTCAGACATGAGTCCCTTGCTCACTTTGCCACTGGATTCCAGCAAGCCGGGCTGAAGACGGCTGGAATGCCAGAAACCGGTCCTCGGAAGCTTGTTTCCGGTCCAGGGAAGGCATGGCTTGGCAGTTCGGGCTGGACTGTTCCCATGAGGCACAGGGTCAGACTGATTTGCATATAGCCGTGTCTGAACTGGGGTGGCAGAGTGGGCTAAAGAACGGTGATGGATCAAACCCAGATATTTTGACTGGGTGTGAGTGTTTGATTGGTTCAGATGCTCCGTCCATCACCACCCCCTTTTGTACCGCTTTGGCCGCCATAGGTGTGGCAGGGTATGCTCAGACGTGAGTCCCTTGCTCACTTTGCCACTGGATTCAAGCAAGCCGGGCTGAAGACGGCTGGAATGCCAGAAACCGGTCCTCGGAAGCTTGTTTCCGGTCCAGGGAAGGCATGGCTTGGCAGGTCGGGCTGGACTGTTCCCATGAGACACAGGGTCAGACTGATTTGCATATAGCCGTGTCTGAACTGGGGTGGCAGAGTGGGCTAAAGAACGGTGATGGATCAAACCCAGATCTTTTGACTGGGTGTGAGTGTTTGATTGGTTCGGATGCTCCGTCCATCACCACCCCCTTTTGTACCGCTTTGGCCGCCATAAGTGTGGCCGGGTATGCTCAGACATGAGTCCCTTGCTCACTTTGCCACTGGATTCAAGCAAGCCGGGCTGAAGACGGCTGGAATGCCAGAAACCGGTCCTCGGAAGCTTGTTTCCGGTCCAGGGAAAGCATCGCTTGGCAGTTCGGGCTGGACTGTTCCCATGAGGCACAGGGTCAGAAGATAATTCATTTGTTAATCGTGCCAAATAATCGTTCATCATTATACAAGGCACATCATGTATCAAACGAGGCTTTGGAACTCCCCAGATATTCATGGGCCTTCCAAACACCACCTCATAGGGTGTGAGGCCAGTCCGAGAGTGTGGTACTGATCTAATAGACAATAATGCCAATGGCAAAGCGTCCGGTCATTTCAAAGACGTGGATGCCACGATCTTTGCTAGCTTCAGCTTCAGAGTCGCATTATACCTTTCTACTAGACCTGCTGACTGCGGGTGGAATACAGCGTGGAACTTTTGTCTTATTCCCAATCCTTTCAGGACATGCTCCACTATTTTCCCAACGAAATGAGGGCCATTATCATTCCACAAAAATTTACAAACACCATAACGTGGGAAGTACTCTTTCAGTAACACCTTAGCTGTTGTTAATGCTGTATTATCCTTCGTGGGGTAGGCTTCAACCCATTTACTGAAAGCACACACCACCACCAGGACATACTTGAGGTTATTACAGCGCTCCAGCTGGATGTAATCCATTTGCAGTACTTCGAATGGTGCAGTAGGTGGAGCGAACCCTCCTTTAGGAGTAGAGGTCCCTTTAGCAGGATTGTACTGTAGGCATATCAGACAGGTCTGTACTATTCTCCTAGCCGTGCTGGTAATCTCAGGATGCTCCCAAACTCGTGTAAGCAATTTAGTAATCGCAAGAGCTCCAATATGTGCCAGCCCATGCGTCATTTGAACCATTGCCTGCAAGTAAGCAGCAGGTAATTTCCATCTCTTCATATCTTTGCTTCTCCAGCAACCCTCATCATCCAACACTCCCTCTGTTGCCCATGCTGCAAGCTCCGCTTCAGACGCTGATTTCTGTATGTCTAAAACTTCCTCTCTAGCATCATGCCATCGCTCAGCTTGCGATCTCACCACATACATAGGGGAGTCATTTTGCAACATGGCAGTCTCACTCGCTATGCGGTCTGCAAAAGCGTTTCCTTGCCCTATTTTGTCTGTCACCTTTTTATGTGCACTACATTTTATTATCGCCACCTTCCTTGGGCATAATAGTGCATTCAGGAGATCACATGCCAACTCTCCGTACATAATGTGTGTTCCGTGTAAAGTCATAAACCCTCGTTCCCTCCAGAGTAGGCCAAAATCGTGCGCTACTCCAAAGGCATAACGACTATCGGTGTAGATATTGACACATAATCCAGCACTTAGCTCACATGCTTTCGTTAAGGCTATCAATTCAGCTGCTTGAGCCGATTTCTGCAGTATCCGTGCTGTTTCTACCACTGTCTTAAGTGTCGTGATCGCATAGGCCGCGGAAGCCGTACCATCTGGCAATCTCACACACGATTTATTTATATGGCTACCTTCGAAGAGAATATCATCAACTCTCCTAATAACCCTTTCAGTGACAATCTGACTATGTGGCGAAGGTATATAGACGATATCTTCATACTATGGAGGGGTACCCACATGCAATGTGAAGCTTTTTGTACTTGGATTAATCTACAGAATCCTTTTCTCAAGTTCACCAGCACCATCTCGGACACGGCCATCCCCTTCCTAGACCTGCACATCAGTCTTGGGCCGGACGGGTTGAAGACTACCTTGTACCGTAAAGAGACGGATAGGAACAGCCTCCTTCTTTATGGAAGCCATCACCCACGAGCCCTAAGGGACAATTTACCTTTCGGGCAATACCTGCGTGTCCGCAGGAATTGCACGGAGAAGAGTGACTTCAATCGTGAGGCAAACATTTTACAACACAAACTACAAGATAGGGGGTACCCGACACGGCTGTTACGGGACTCTCGCAAGCGTGCTGGTAACAACCACAGAGAGGCACTATTGGAGTCTAATCCCAGAGAAACTGATGATGTGATCACTTGCGTGACTTGCTTTACTAAACATTCTAGCAACATCAAGAAAATCATTAGTAGTAATTGGCACATTCTGAATTCAAGCGATCTTGACATCCCACCACCTCGTTTTGCCTTTAAACGTACGGCTAACCTGAAAGACGCTCTCATACACACACGCCCAAAAAAACAAAACAGCACCAGTCAGACCACACTATGGGGCCAACTGCCAGTGACTGGACACTTTCCATGTGGCGGGTGCGTTGTGTGTTCTCAAGCACGCACCATCAAGGAGATCACACTCACAGAGACTTTCAAATGGCAATTGCGTAAGCATACTAATTGTAACAGTTCCAAGTGTATTTATCTTATCACTTGCCCCTGTAATAAACATTATTTGGGGATGACCATGAGGCCGGTTAAACTCCGTATCATGGAACACAAGAGTAACATTAGATGTCTGAAAACCCACACCAGGCTCTATGAGCACTATACCCAACATGGTCATCAGGCAGACAACATAAGATGGGTAGTTTTGGAGTCCCATCCCCATATCTCTCAACAAGCCCTGTTCAGAATCGAACAAAGATGGGTACACCGTCTTCGCCTCGATATTGTTGGTCTGAACGATTGTGTGCCATGGTCGTTATTGTCACGGTAATACCTTGCCATGTCCCTAGTTATACCCATCATGCCAAGTAACTCCCTCTGACATCCCAACGTCACCAAATGATACTCTGGATGCTTCTTATAATTGTCAACACTGTAGTCAAGCATCCAGGTTCATTTCTCACCACACATGTATTAATTGTACATCAATAACCAGCTTTTCCTAGCGGACCATTCAGTCCAGGTTTTTTGGCCCCCAATATGGCCGCTGAGCAGTACCGTCATGTTCCGACTGCGCAGCTGGTGCCAATCTAGATTCACACTGCGGCATGAACGCAATTACCTCATCCCACGCGTGATTCCCACAATGTGCATTTGTGTACACTACCCCTCCCCCCTTTTTTGACATCATGGGTAGTTCACTAACGGTACCTCTTACTAATCAATATCCATTATACGGATATTCTGTCTCCCGTTTCGACATCGAATTTCAGTCGAGCACGGGTGGTTTCTACCTTTTCTCTTCCCACCTTTTTTGGTTTTACCGGACCATCGACACTCTTTCTCTCACCCCCAAGATGGCCGCCGAATAGCACCATCTAATTCCCCTGCGCACTGTTTTAGTGGTCGAAAAGCTTGACACCACGACGCATGCGCAACCCTTGCTGAGGCCCCACCCCCACGCGGACTCGGCGGGAGATGGGCTACTAATACCGTTCAGCAATACCATGTTGCTGACCAGCTGCTCTGTCCTGACCAGACGGTGGGGGTAGGTGTTAGCGGCTTCGACCGCACGCTATCCGGGTAAGTGGCTCGACTGTCTATTTCAGAGTGTTCTGCACCTTTTGACCGTAGGTGGTACTGCGCATGCCTCGGGACTGTTACCTACACGCCCGTGTTTACCTTATGTGCCCTACCTATACATGAGCATGGCGTGGTCCCCGGTGGCCTCGACGGTGGTGTGGCCCATTGTCCCAGTGATCGCTGACCTTTACGCCCGTTGGGCATGCGGGGTCGTCTTTCGCTGTCTCATGGTCCGCGTGCCGTTTTGAGCCGCTAGGGCGCCTCGCCAGCTCCTCTGACCGGTTTAGGCTCCAGGAGATAAACCATTGGCCGTCCGGGTGGACTTCCCCCGCATGAGCCTGTTCCTCCCCACGAGTCTCCACACCCATAATCCATTGTGGGTTCATGATAGTGACGGTGTGTTCTTTACACTGTCTCGCTCCTTTCCTAGGTTCCTGACCTTCACGTGCAGGTCCCACTGGAGCAGACTGCGGGGCATCTCACGATCTCCCTTAGGGTAAGATCCTTCACATTGTGCACCCCCGTCACGATTGATTCTAGTGTTCCTTAGCCTCTCACCAGTGAACCTTTTGGGCCTGACATATGGCTGTGCGCCCTACTATTTAGACACAGCTTTAATGTCAATACAGTCCTCACAACCAATTGATCTCCCCTTCCTGTAAATACGAGTATGTCTTTTATGTGTGTTGTGTGAGTCTGACAGACAAATAGATAAACCTTCACATTGTTTTGTTCTATTTCTCTAGGTCACTCATACCGCGCAGGATACTCTTGCCTGCCTCTTTATGACCTCATGGCATAAGGTTGTATGACTTAAGAATTTTTTAACCCTTTATCTCATTATTTTTCACTGTGTAGTACGTCCCACTAGGGTCCTGATGAAATGCCGCTTAGGCATGAAACATGTTGACCACACCAGGGGGTTGTAGATATCTTGCTCAACATTTCCAGTAGTAACTATCTCCCCTCCCACTCTTTTTATTAAGGGCGCCAGCCACTCCAATAAATTTCATTGTGGACTGACCCACCTTTTTTAATCTCACCACACTCCTTACGACTACACCCCTTTCTTCCCCGCACACCCGCATGCACCATATGGCAGGGATTAAAGATCTCCGTTAAAGAGCCCCCTTGAGGGTGCCCGCTGAACATTGCAGCGCCAGTTCAGCGAGGAGCAAACCCATATGATGAAGCATGACATCTAGCTTGCTAGGTGTGTGAGGGTTTTAGTCCCAACTAGGGGAATTCCCCCCTCTTTGGCTTTTCTTTCTTCCTCTCTGTACACACTACATATCGACATACTCTACCTTCTCTCTACCCTGTCTGGGGAACTTTGTACATTACTTTGTAGCTAATCTATCGGACACGTACACTGGACCCCATTAAACATTGTCCGCCTTGGTTCCCCCCCTTTTTTGGTACAAATCTCACACACGACCCATCAACCCACAATTCCCCATCTACATCTGGAAGTGGCGTGTCCTGTAAATCAACACGACCCTATGTTTGTTCATCAGTCAGAAAAACACAATCATGTTGTTCTTCTTCCTGGGTCTCAGTAACAGGATATGGCAATAAAGTGGCGGGGTTCAAAGTGGCGCACCTCTTCAATGTAATGTGTGGCGCCAGCAGTGTTAACTCGTATCCTGTTAAACGGGCACTGGTTAGATGCTGCGTTTTCGTTTGGTTCAATAGCGCATCTACTGCATGGGGAACTAACACCAACAATTTATGCGATAAAACTATTCCCTCACTCTGCCGTATAGCTACTGCTGTTGCTGCAACTGCTCGAAGGCATCCAGGCAGTCCTCGAGCCACAGGATCGAGTACCGCTGAAAAATATGCACAGGGTCTCTGTTTGTCTCCGTGCAATTGTACTAAAACTGACAATGCGCACCCATCCTTTTCGTGTACATATAGTGTAAAGAGTTTTGTATAATCTGGTGTACCTAACACTGGTGCAGAACAAAGAGCTTGTCTCAATTGTTCAAAGGCATTCTGACATTCATCCGTCCATTCAAGGGAGGTTGGTGCAGTTTTGGACAGCAATGCTAACAAAGGTTTTACAATGTATGAAAATCCTAATATCCATTGCCTGCAAAAGGACGTCAAACCTATGAAAGCACGAACATCCTTCTGTGTGCAAGGGACTGGTGTATCTAATATTGCTTGGATTCGGTCTGATGTTAATGCACGTCCCTCCTTAGACAAAAGATGACCAATATATGTCACCTTTGTCTACAGTATTGCAGCTTCTTCCGTGAAACCTTATGATTATGTTCAGCAAGAAAAGAAAGCAGGGAGAGCGTACTCTCCTCGCATTGCTCTTGTGTGTCTGCCGCAAGTAAAATGTCATCAACATATTGGATAAGCGCCACCCCAGACTGCAAATCAAAAGAATCAAGCTGTCTTTTCAAAGCCTGGCTGTAAATGCTAGGACTTTCTGTGTAACCTTGAGGAACTCGACAAAATCTATAAGATTTAATATTTAATGTAAAACCGAACAAATATCGGCTATCAGGATGAATGGGGATCGAAAAGAAAGCGTTTTTCAAATCGATCACCGTAAATGTAGTAGCTGTGGGTGGAACCAGAGTAAGTAATGTGGTGATATCGGACACTACTGGATACTGGGGTACAACTATCTTATTAATTTCTCTCAAATCAATAATGAAACGATAAATCTTGGAGTCTGTATCTTTCTTTAGAATCGGCAAAATTGGACTGTTGCAAACATTGTAGGGAACTTCCTCCACCACCCCTGCCGTTATCAAGTCATTCACAATATGTGTCAAAGCCAGTTCGCCTTCTCTAGAGATCTTGTACTGAGGAACACGAGGTAATATCGCTCCCTCCTTCACAGTAATGTGCACAGGGGGAATAATCATTTGACCCACATCAGTATCAGAAGTGGCCCATAACGTGCTTGGAAGGGAAGCTAATGCATCGGACTCTTGCATGAGGCACAATCTCTCAATTTCTGGGTAGTTTTCATTCAAAATAACCCGCACCCCTTCAGGGGCACAGCGTATTGTTGCACGAAAATGCTTTAGCATATCAAGTCCCATAATATTATCTGGTGTATTTGGGGATAATAGAAACGGACATGGGGCAGTGAATTTGTCAACATGAAATGTAAGAGGTTGAGACAATGGGCTTAGAGAAGGTGTTCCATCGAACCCTATTGCTGTAATTGTTTCGCCAGACAGGGGAGCCCTTGGAACCAAGTGTTTGGACAGAGCGCTACGAGTAGCTCCTGTGTCAACCACAAACTGACCAGTAGAACCCAAAACATGTGCTGATATATATGGACCCCTCTGATCGACTGGTACCTCAACCGATTCCACACCCCATCCTTCGCAATCCTATGCATGTCTATTATCCTGTGACTCAATATGTTCTCCTTCAGCTACCTGATATTGATTCCGTCGATCAAAAGTATTATGTTCAACCTTACGGGGGTCAGGCAAAGCATTCTTAAGTGCCATAACATCTGCTCTATTCCATGGCGTATAAACCCAATTATACACAAAATAGCCCTTTGAATCTTTAGACATCTTATCATCATCCGTACCGTCCCCTTTGGGAGGGACATACAAAGGTGCGGCTTCCCGCATAGGCAAAACATTAATCGCAACACTCTTATCTGATCCATAGATAGGGCACACTCGAGAAGTTTCCGTCGATTCAGACGCTGGTGGGTTCGATGCCTTTTTCACCGCTCGCAATCGTGTCGCCTCATCCCGTAACCAAATCAACCGTCGGAAAAATTCCTCCGCATCTGAAAGAGCAAAAACACCTTTACGGAAATTCTCACGACCAACTGATATATCCTTAGGTTCAAACTCAGGAGATTGTTTTCTAAACCGCTCAACAACTTCGCCTGCAAAATGATCTAAAAAATACAATCGTTCCTTGTCAGACCACTTACTCATAAAATCATCAACCTCTGAAACAGTTATAGAATTTACATTAAGTTTACGGGCAATCGAATGCAATTCCGTCATACGCTCGGCATGTAACCTGGTACGTTGTTTGTCCTGATTATCCTCGTCCGATTCCACATCCGGAGCCGTAGGCTGAACATACGGAGGCGGGCAATGATCTAACAATGAAAAATCATCTAATTCATTAGTAAGGACAGGATAGAGAGGACGCCGAAGAGGAAACTGACCATTAACTTGTAAATTACGCTCTCGACTCTCTTTTTCTTTCTGTTCCTGCAATTCCTTCTCCTGTAGCTGCAAAGCTTTATCCCGAGCAGCCTTGCGCTGCTCTTTGTCCGCCAAGGCTTCTTCACGCTTCATTCGTTCACGCACCGCTTTCTCCCACATACGCACACAATCAAACATGTCCTGTCTAGACCTGCGCTGGAACAAACACTGCTCCACATACTGGACTTTTCGCAAGTCGAATGACCCATGTAGTGGCCATTGCAATTCACGATCAGATTTTGTATATTTGTGCCATAACGTGCTATACATTATGGGAGGAAGGCCAAATTTAATGTACATTTCACGGTTAGGAGTCTCCTCTGGGGGAGCCGGCTGAGATTCATTTAATCGATAACTGGTACAATTTCCAAAACAGCCCATTCCTCGGAGTGTGCTGAGAACAGGCATGTTCAAAATATCACAGGAACGTGATATTACAACAAATGGCACTTAAAAGGTACTTACGCACGATGTGCCGTTCAAACAAATTCAAAATCAGAGAAATATCCCTACATGCCTGCCTATGTGAGGTGCACTCCACATATAATTCAAATCATAGGTCCAAACGTTAGCTAACTCATACAAATTCAAATTCAAATTCAAATTCAAAAAAGCCACAGTAAGTGTCAGTAGACTACCTTACCAAATATAAGCTTACCAAATATCTTCAAAAGTGTCCAGATTTCCAACTGCCAAGTTCCGTAGCCGAATCAGCCAAAACGGGCACTACACGACAAACCAACCGATCAGAATCTCAGTCGAAGACCGGCGCCACCTGGAAGGTCAGATCAGAAGGAAGGGAAAAACACCGTGGGTGCCGAGACTCGGGTCACTCAGTGGCAGCGTACGCGTCCATAGCGAGTTTCCAATCCTTCGTCATGACCTCTCCTTCGGGCATCCGAGTCGCCGATGAGTCCCTTCGTGGTCGCCAATTGAGGTATCGGGTTCTGTCAGGCCTACATACTCTGCAAAAACACTCAAACACCATAGACGGAAATTGGCACGGAAACTGAAAATGCAGAGACAAGTTTATTAGGACCCCATGGGGCGGTGGTACATTCCTACAGCACCCTTCGGTAATGCAAGAAGTATCACACCAAACATCGGTGCGCGACCTCTTTTATACAGTTTAAAGGTAATAAAAAGGTAGGCGGTACACATTTGAACAGTTTTAGGTACATATAAGGACATTTTTGCGCACAGCCAGCATGTGGGAGGAGCTTAATACCACTGGTCAGTTAGGGGAACATTCCTAAAGAGTGACCACTCTCTAGTCCAGAGATCGTGTGGGCGCATGCGTGAAACTGACCATCGCTAAAAATAGCCTGTTGCCGGGCAAAGTGAAGGTTCATTGGCATGAAGGAAGGAAAAAAGGGCACTCTACCACGAGGCCGCATGTTCGTACAAAATGGAAGCCACAAAATACAAAATGGCCCCCGTACGCTTAAGTCAAGTTAACAGAAAAGGTCGTGTAGCTGAGCTAAACGCTAACTCAGGTGCTGCCAAATTACGACACCACATGGCGAAGAGATCATTATGCCAGCCTTCTCAAATCATATTCCTATTCATAAGAAATACACCTATGCCAGAAAACGGGCTGTGGCCTAGGCTCCAGCATTATATACAAATCATCTGGGATGCGATGAGGACTCTCCTCACCATAAGATACAGTTAAAAAATCAACCTACTGCTCAGAGTCAGTATCCAGTTAAGCAAGAAGCTAAAAAACAGGTCAGGGAGATCTTAGATCAACTTGGATACCAAAGGGTGATTGAAACATGCACCTCGTCCATTAACAATCCTTTGTTTCGTGTCTCCAAACCAGACAATACATATCATCTAGTTTTGGACTACATACATTTAAATTCTTGTTGCAAAACCTTTTCAGTACAAAATGCACACAGTGCAGCACTGATGAACAACATCGTGCGGAAAAAATATAAAACCACATATTTCTAATGGTTTCTTCTGTCAAAATATCGCACCTGAAAGCAGGTATATGACCGCTTTCTCAATTATGGGGACACAGCGTCACTTCTGTTGTCTCCCCCAGGGATTCAAGAATAGTCCAGGGTTATTTTCAGCCAGAGTAACAGAGTTACTACAAACGTATGATGATGAGGCATTATCTTATGTGGATGACATCTATCTTACAGATGATGACTTGGACAGGCACTTGAACAGGGTGAACACCATAATACTTGGATTCGCCTCTGAAGGGTATAAATTCAACTTTAAAAAACAAGAATTGCCCATCTCAGCGTCCTATTCTTGGGATACGAACTTTCAAGTGAAGGCAAAAGCATGGCAGCAAACTTTTTAGAGAAATGTGCGCTGCTCCAACCTCCAAAAATGTTGAAAAACATACAGTCAATTCTAGGTTTCCTGAATTTCAGAAGAGCTTACATTCTAAACTACGCAGAAAGGGTTAAACCTCTCTACGAATTAATCAAACCTGATTTCAAATCAACTAATTGGACTGAAAAACACACAGAAATTTTTCGTTCAGTGCAAACAGACACGTTAGCAACAACCCATTTACAGACATGCGTAAATATACGCAACCTGGTAATCAGAATCATCCCAGGGAGATGCGGATTCACGTACCTAACCTTTAATGAAGGTGAAAAGGTACCAATAGCTTATAAATCACACTTGTACACACAAGCTGAAATGAAATTCACTTCAACAGAAACAGTTCTGACAGCGGTTCAAACTGAAGTAGCAAAAGAGGGAGCTCTCGCACAGGGAAACCGCGTAAATGTCGTTACTCCTGTACCTGCCTTAGAGGCAGTGACAAAAGCAAGCATTCCGAATGCAAAAGCTTTACATCCGAGATGGATACAATGGGTTAATTCTCTTGTTGCAACAGATGTTGAATGCGTTTTTGACCCCACTTGAAAACTCAAGAATTTCTACAATACGAACAAGAATGTCCTCTGCCCACTGAGATTCTGCCTCTAGAACATTACGGATGTATAATTTATACAGACGAATCAGCACAGCCCGCAATTGGGGGAAAACAAGCTTATAGTGCAGCGTGTGCGATTGTTAAAGGTCGCTGGCGAGATGGTAAATTCCGACCTATGGTCACACAAACGCAATCTCTAGGAGATTGTACAGCTCAGCGAGCTGAAGTACAAGCTTTCAAAATGGCGCTAGAAAATACCGATTGCGAATTCCCCACACTCAGTGTGCGATTCATATTACTGCGTCCAATCTTATAATGAATACTTGCAGACCTGGGTTCAAAACGGTTTCAAAGATGCAAAAGGTGGCACAATCAAGCATAAGTTGCTTTGGGAACAAGTAGTTCTATTACAGAAAGAACTACAAAAGACTTGTGATCCATACACTGAGTCATCAACGTGGTGGCGTACAAGTTGCAGGGAATTCATTGGCTGCAATAACTCATTCAAAAACAAAAATAGACAGCGAAACAATGCAAGTACACATATATAACTGATGCAAATAATGTTCCTTTTGCTCGAATCCCTGGAGTGCGGGATAGAGTAATTCCAAACATGGAACATAGATTAGGACTAATCTTACCAGCACATGAAGGGCTCGCCTCTGCACATGCAGGTGTTTCCGCCACAGTGTCATTATTAAAGCAAAGATACTGGTGGCCGCACATGAGGAAACAGACCAGAA
This sequence comes from Lissotriton helveticus, assembly GCF_964261635.1. Taxonomy (NCBI): domain Eukaryota; kingdom Metazoa; phylum Chordata; class Amphibia; order Caudata; family Salamandridae; genus Lissotriton; species Lissotriton helveticus. Next base: position 360,733,337 of record NC_136071.1, read on the forward strand.
ACTATGTGAAACGCAGACACCCCTTCTAATTTCAGATACACCCTTAGCATGTGTTTACCTGGACCACTGTGGTCCCTTACAGAGGGATGGTAACTATAAATATATCATGGTCGCAGTGGATTCCTGCTCAAGATTCATTTGGATGTGGCCTCAGCGCTCGGCTGACGCCCGAACTGTTATAAAAGATTTGCGAGTCTTTATCGGCACATACGCAATCGGCACGCTACATTCTGACCAGGGTCCTGCGTTTAGCTCTCGAGCTTACAGGGAGGCCATGGCCAGCTTGGGCGTTGCATTGCAGTACTCAAGTCCATTCCATCCTGATGGAAATTCGGTTGTGGAAAGAAAAACCGTGACATAAAGCAATCTATAACAGCAAGGGTCTTAGGCTCGGGTGACGGGTGGGTGAAACATCTAATAAATGTCCAACGTAGTCTTAACAATTTGCCAAGACATTCTCTGGGTGGAATCACTCCGTATGAAATCCTTTTTGGTACTAGAATGATTGTCGAAGACCTCGATCGTCATACTTCAGTGGTAGACCAATAACCCTTTAATATCAAAGACCGTTTGGCTGTTTTGCAGGACTTAAATGAAACAAGAAGAAGTCTAAGCAACACATACAGAAACCAACGGCTACTGAGGAAAAAACACCTGTCCCAGCAAGACCTGTCTGGATTCCAAAGATTGGGGATCTGGTTAGAGAGAAAATAGCGGATAAGAAGGAATTTGGGCCTTCTTACAGAACACCTGTACCTGTCTTAGCAATCCACGGATCAAGAACAGTGTTACTGCCGCCCCTTGCTGGAAGAAAGGAGAACAGGTTTGTATCAATTGACCTGGTAAAACCACTCCCTGTGGCCGATAATAAGTAGTAGGCCCAGTGGACTCCAAAGATGTAGCAGACAACCAAATTTCGCTACTATCCAAGAGGTTCAAACTGAGAGACGCATCACCTTTGAAGAATCTGCAGTAAGAAAAGAAGGACTATGCAACAAAGCCATGGAACTTGTGCCTCTTGAAACCCAAATAACAGTTCGTCAAGAAACTCCCGTCTACCATGATGTAGCATCTGACTATACTAATATGTCAAGGGACCAAGCAGCTCCAGCAATTTCAAATAATTTGGATGCAATACCAACAATTGACAGAAATGCCTCTGGCTATTTCATCAATTTTGATACTTTTTCTGAGGATCCAAGTGAGCCAGAAACAACGCCAGCAAATAAAACTTTCAAGAACAAGTAACATAACTTTTTCACCAGCTTGCAAATACATATCTGGTTTCACCATGGGTTGAATTTTGGATTGTGTTAGGTGTACTTTGTCTCCAACTATGGCTCATTCTTGTTTTAAGTTTGGGAAAGCTGATAGATGGAAAATATAGTAATATGGACACAGCAAGTAAGAACATCAACTTGCTCCTGAAGCCACACAAATCATCTCATCGTGAACAAAGAGACCTGTCATCAGCAAACATCACAGCCGTTCCTCTACCTGGTGGTATAGCATGGGATAGAACTGATTATAACATTTATGGTCCGGTAGAGCTGTTAAAGATTCTACAACAATTTAAGGTTTCCTTGAGTGATTTTATTTCACCCAACACATTTTCTGATGATTAGGACTTTGAGACTGTTAATAACATGATGTCAGATTTAGAAATGTCAGCAAAATTAACAAAACATGAATACTTAGAAGGTTCATCAGATTATGAACAAATGTATTGTTTTAATCATTATGATCTTCATTATTTGCACAAATCTCCCAACCTTAGAAATATTTTTACTTATAATCAAAGGGAACATTGTCCGACGCCACCAAAGGGTAGCTCGAAAACATTTTATGAAAAATTTCCATACTTCTCAGGTTTTAATGTCAAGTATGTTGCCCAATACTAAGCAAATTTATTCTGCGGCCTTTTATGCTCAATTGTCCACATTAGGTTTTGACATTTGGAAAGACAACATTGAAAAAAATACTGTCTGGGGCACAAAAGACTGGCAGGTGCAAGGTTTAGAAGCCTTATTCAGAGCCTGCATCATCCCAGAACAAATAATGTTCTTAAATGAAACTGTTCAACAGACATCTTGTCTTGGCCTTGCTAAGATAAAAGACTTAAACAAACCGTCCATACCTAAGCCCATACCTGATAGTAATGGAACTACAGATGAGGAGGTAGACGTAAAATATATTTTACAACAAAATAGAACTAATCCTGATTGGAAAAAATGGTTAATCTGGCCCTAAGACACAAATAACTGTCAAGATAGATCCCTGAACAAGACACAAGGGTTTACAGTAACTAGGCCAGATCCAAGATATGTCCAGAGACAACATCCAGGGATAATAACAACATACAGTGTAGGAAAACTGTGCCTTGAATGGCTACAGAAATCTGCACTGCCAGATATAAAACTACACTTAACTTTACCTAAAGATGGTGTTGCTTTGAGAGACTTCTTACAAGGACCTCGTAAACCACGTCATAAACGTTTCATATACGCCGGTATTTATGCTGCTTATAATGAAGCATGGAAAGTCACGCAAATGGAAACTGCAGAACGAATACAAGAAATTGATCGTATTAATTTAGAGAAAGCTCTCTCTGTAGTTGACATCGGTTAACGACTCTGTCATCCAGAATTTATTCTTTGGACGGCATTGCATCCTCTGCCATAGACATAATGGAACCAGACTTGCTCATGTTACAACATGGACAGTCTCAACTGTGTTCTATAATGCTGCTAGGCTGGACGTTACAAAACCTTAGTTCAAGCTATGTGCCTTGGTGTCTAATCAACACTACGTGTTTCCGGTCCAGGGAAGGCATGGCTTGGCAGTTCAGGCTGGACTGTTCCCATGAGGCACAGGGTCAGACTGATTTGCATATAGCCGTGTCTGAACTGGGGTGCCAGAGTGGGCTAAAGAATGGTGATGGATCAAACCCAGATCTTTTGACTGGGTGTGAGTGTTTGATTGGTTCAGATGCTCCGTCCATCACCACCCCCTTTTGTACCGCTTTGGCCGCCATAAGTGTGGCAGGGTATGCTCAGACGTGAGTCCCTTGCTCACTTTGCCACTGGATTCAAGCAAGCCGGGCTGAAGACGGCTGGAATGCCAGAAACCGGTCCTCGGAAGCTTGTTTCCGGTCCAGGGAAGGCATGGCTTGGCAGTTCAGGCTGGACTGTTCCCATGAGGCACAGGTTCAGACTGATTTGCATATAGCCGTGTCTGAACTGGGGTGGCAGAGTGGGCTAAAGAACGGTGATGGATCAAACCCAGATCTTTTGACTGGGTGTGAGTGTTTGATTGGTTCAGATGCTCCGTCCTTCACAACCCCCTTTTGTACCGCTTTGGCCGCCATAAGTGTGGCATGGTATGCTCAGACGTGAGTCCCTTGCTCACTTTGCCACTGGATTCAAGCAAGCCGGGCTGAAGACGGCTGGAATGCCAGAAACCGGTCCTCGGAAGCTTGTTTCCGGTCCAGGGAAGGCATGGCTCGGCAGTTCAGGCAGGACTGTTGCCATGAGGCACAGGGTCAGACTGATTTGCATATAGCTGTGTCTGAACTGGGGTGGCAGAGTGGGCTAAAGAACGGTGATGGATCAAACCCAGATCTTTTGACTGGGTGTGAGTGTTTGATTGGTTCAGATGCTCCGTCCATCACCACCCCCTTTTGTACCGCTTTGGCCGCCATAAGTGTGGCAGGGTATGCTCAGACGTGAGTCCCTTGCTCACTTTGCCACTGGATTCAAGCAAGCCGGGCTGAAGACGGCTGGAATGCCAGAAACCGGTCCTCGGAAGCTTGTTTCCGGTCCAGGGAAGGCATGGCTCGGCAGTTCGGGCTGGACTGTTCCCATGAGGCACAGGGTCAGACTGATTTGCATATAGCCCTGTCTGAACTGGGGTGGCAGAGTGGGCTAAAGAACGGTGATGGATCAAACCGAGATCTTTTGACTGGGTGTGAGTGTTTGATTGGTTCAGATGCTCCGTCCATCACCACCCCCTTTTGTATCGCTTTGGCCGCCATAAGTGTGGCAGGGTATACTCAGACGTGAGTCCCTTGCTCACTTTGCCACTGGATTCAAGCAAGCCGGGCTGAAGACGCCTGGAATGCCAGAAACCGGTCCTCGGAAGCTTGTTTCCGGTCCACGGAAGGCATGGCTTGGCAGTTCGGGCTGGACTGTTCCCATGAGGCACAGGGTCAGACTGATTTGCATATAGCCGTGTCTGAACTGGGGTGGCAGAGTGGGCTAACGAACGGTGATGGATGAAACCCAGATCTTTTGACTGGGTGTGAGTGTTTGATTGGTTCAGACGCTCTGTCCATCACCATCCCCTTTTGTACCGCTTTGGCCGCCATAAGTGTGGCAGGGTATGCTCAGACGTGGGTCCCTTGCTCACTTTGCCACTGGATTCAAGCAAGCCGGGCTGAAGACGGCTGGAATGCCAGAAACCGGTCCTCGGAAGCTTGTTTCCGGTCAAGGGAAGGCATGGCTTGGCAGTTCGGGCTGGACTGTTCCCATGAGGCACAGGGTCAGACTGATTTGCATATAGCCGTGTCTGAACTGGGGTGGCAGAGTGGGCTAAAGAACGGTGATGGATCAAACCCAGATATTTTGACTGGGTGTGAGTGTTTGATTGGTTCAGATGCTCCGTCCATCACCACCCCCTTTTGTACCGCTTTGGCCGCCATAGTTGTGGCAGGGTATGCTCAGACGTGAGTCCCTTGCTCACTTTGCCACTGGATTCAAGCAAGCCGGGCTGAAGACGGCTGGAATGCCAGAAACCAGTCCTCGGAAGCTTGTTTCCGGTCCAGGGAAGGCATGGCTTGGCAGGTCGGGCTGGACTGTTCCCATGAGACACAGGGTCAGACTGATTTGCATATAGCCGTGTCTGAACTGGGGGTGGCAGAGTGGGCTAAAGAACGGTGATGGATCAAACCCAGATCTTTTGACTGGGTGTGAGTGTTTGATTGGTTCGGATGCTCCGTCCATCACCACCCCCTTTTGTACCGCTTTGGCCGCCATAAGTGTGGCCGGGTATGCTCAGACATGAGTCCCTTGCTCACTTTGCCACTGGATTCAAGCAAGCCGGGCTGAAGACGGCTGGAATGCCAGAAACCGGTCCTCGGAAGCTTGTTTCCGGTCCAGGGAAAGCATCGCTTGGCAGTTCGGGCTGGACTGTTCCCATGAGGCACAGGGTCAGACTGATTTGCATATAGCTGTGTCTGAACTGGGGTGGCAGAGTGGGCTAAAGAACGGTGATGGATCAAACCCAGATCTTTTGACTGTGTGTGAGTGTTTGATTGGTTCAGATGCTCCATCCATCACCACCCCCTTTTGTACCGCTTTGGCCGCCATAAGTGTGGCAGGGTATGCTCAGACGTGAGTCCCTTGCTCACTTTGCCACTGGATTCAAGCAAGCCGGGCTGAAGACGCCTGGAATGCCAGAAACCGGTCCTCGGAAGCTTGTTTCCGGTCCAGGAAAGGCATGGTTTGGCAGTTCGGGCTGGACTGTTCCCATGAGACACAGGGTCAGCCTGATTTGCATATAGCCGTGTCTGAACTGGGGTGGCAGAGTGGGCTAAAGAACGGTGATGGATCAAACCCAGATCTTTTGACTGGGTGTGAGTGTTTGATTGGTTCGGATGCTCCGTCCATCACCACCCCCTTTTGGACCGCTTTGGCCGCCATAAGTGTGGCAGGGTATGCTCAGACGTGAGTCCCTTGCTCACTTTGCCACTGAATTCAAGCAAGCCGGGCTACAGACGGCTGGAATGCCAGAAACCGGTCCTCGGAAGCTTGTTTCCGGTCCAGGGAAGGCATGGCTTGGCAGTTCGGGCTGGACTGTTCCCATGAGGCACAGGGTCAGACTGATTTGCATATAGCCGTGTCTGAACTGGGGTGCCAGAGTGGGCTAAAGAATGGTGATGGATCAAACCCAGATCTTTTGACTGGGTGTGAGTGTTTGATTGGTTCAGATGCTCCGTCCATCACCACCCCCTTTTGTACCGCTTTGGCCGCCATAAGTGTGGCAGGGTATGCTCAGACGTGAGTCCCTTGCTCACTTTGCCACTGGATTCAAGCAAGCCGGGCTGAAGACGGCTGTAATGCCAGAAACCGGTCCTCGGAAGCTTGTTTCCGGTCCAGGGAAGGCATGGCTTGGCAGTTCAGGCTGGACTGTTCCCATGAGGCACAGGTTCAGACTGATTTGCATATAGCCGAGTCTGAACTGGGGTGGCAGAGTGGGCTAAAGAACGGTGATGGATCAAACCCAGATCTTTTGACTGGGTGTGAGTGTTTGATTGGTTCAGATGCTCCGTCCTTCACAACCCCCTTTTGTACCGCTTTGGCCGCCATAAGTGTGGCAGGGTATGCTCAGACGTGAGTCCCTTGCTCACTTTGCCACTGGATTCAAGCAAGCCGGGCTGAAGACGGCTGGAATGCCAGAAACCGGTCCTCGGAAGCTTGTTTCCGGTCCAGGGAAGGCATGGCTCGGCAGTTCAGGCAGGACTGTTGCCATGAGGCACAGGGTCAGACTGATTTGCATATAGCCGTGTCTGAACTGGGATGGCAGAGTGGGCTAAAGAACGGTGATGGATCAAACCCAGATCTTTTGACTGGGTGTGAGTGTTTGATTGGTTCAGATGCTCCGTCCATCACCACCCCCTTTTGTACCGCTTTGGCCGCCATAAGTGTGGCAGGGTATGCTCAGATGTGAGTCCCTTGCTCACTTTGCCACTGGATTCAAGCAAGCCGGGCTGAAGACGGCTGGAATGCCAGAAACCGGTCCTCGGAAGCTTGTTTCCGGTCCAGGGAAGGCATGGCTCGGCAGTTCGGGCTGGACTGTTGCCATGAGGCACAGTGTCAGACTGATTTGCATATAGCCGTGTCTGAACTGGGGTGGCAGAGTGGGCTAACGAACGGTTATGGATCAAACCCAGATCTTTTGACTGGGTGTGAGTATTTGATTGGTTCAGATGCTCCGTCATTCACCACCCCCTTTTGTACCGCTTTGGCCGCCATAATTGTGGCAGAGTATGCTCAGACGTGAGTCCCTTGCTCACTTTGCCACTGGATTCAAGCAAGCTGGGCTGAAGACGGCTGGAATGCCAGAAACCGGTCCTCGGAAGCTTGTTTCCGGTCCAGGGAAGGCATGGCTTGGCAGTTCGGGCTGGACTGTTCCCATGAGGCACAGGGTCAAACTGATTTGCATATAGCTGTGTCTGAACTGGGGTGGCAGAGTGGGCTAAAGAACGGTGATGGATCAAACCCAGATCTTTTGACTGGGTGTGAGTGTTTGATTGGTTCAGATGCTCCGTCCATCACCACCCCCTTTTGTACCGCTTTGGCCGCCATAAGTGTGGCTGGGTATGCTCAGACGTGAGTCCCTTGCTCACTTTGCCACTGGATTCAAGCAAGCCGGGCTGAAGACGGCTGGAATGCCAGAAACCGGTCCTTGGAAGCTTGTTTCCGGTCCAGGGAAGGCATGGCTTGGCAGTTCGGGCTGGACTGTCCCCATGAGGCACAGGGTCAGACTGATTTGCATATAGCCCTGTCTGAACTGGGGTGGCAGAGTGGGCTAAAGAACGGTGATGGATCAAACCCAGATCTTTTGACTGGGTGTGAGTGTTTGATTGGTTCAGATGCTCCGTCCATCACCACCCCCTTTTGTACCGCTTTGGCCGCCATAAGTGTGGCAAGGTATGCACAGACGTGAGTCCCTTGCTCACTTTGCCACTGGATTCAAGCAAGCCGGGCTGAAGACGGCTGGAATGCCAGAAACCGGTCCTCGGAAGCTTGTTTCCGATCCACGGAAGGCATGGCTTGGCAGTTCGAGCTGGACTGTTGCCATGAGGCACAGGGTCAGACTGATTTGCATATAGCCATGTCTGAACTGGGATGGCAGAGTGGGCTAAAGAACGGTGATGGATCAAACCCAGATCTTTTGACTGGGTGTGAGTGTTTGATTGGTTCAGATGCTCCGTCCATCACCACCCCCTTTTGTACCGCTTTGGCCGCCATAAGTGTGGCAGGGTATGCTCAGATGTGAGTCCCTTGCTCACTTTGCCACTGGATTCAAGCAAGCCGGGCTGAAGACGGCTGGAATGCCAGAAACCGGTCCTCGGAAGCTTGTTTCCGGTCCAGGGAAGGCATGGCTCGGCAGTTCGGGCTGGACTGTTGCCATGAGGCACAGTGTCAGACTGATTTGCATATAGCCGTGTCTGAACTGGGGTGGCAGAGTGGGCTAACGAACGGTGATGGATCAAACCCAGATCTTTTGACTGGGTGTGAGTATTTGATTGGTTCAGATGCTCCGTCATTCACCACCCCCTTTTGTACCGCTTTGGCCGCCATAATTGTGGCAGAGTATGCTCAGACGTGAGTCCCTTGCTCACTTTGCCACTGGATTCAAGCAAGCTGGGCTGAAGACGGCTGGAATGCCAGAAACCGGTCCTCGGAAGCTTGTTTCCGGTCCAGGGAAGGCATGGCTTGGCAGTTCGGGCTTGACTGTTCCCATGAGGCACAGGGTCAAACTGATTTGCATATAGCTGTGTCTGAACTGGGGTGGCAGAGTGGGCTAAAGAACGGTGATGGATCAAACCCAGATCTTTTGACTGGGTGTGAGTGTTTGATTGGTTCAGATGCTCCGTCCATCACCACCCCCTTTTGTACCGCTTTGGCCGCCATAAGTGTGGCTGGGTATGCTCAGACGTGAGTCCCTTGCTCACTTTGCCACTGGATTCAAGCAAGCCGGGCTGAAGACGGCTGGAATGCCAGAAACCGGTCCTTGGAAGCTTGTTTCCGGTCCAGGGAAGGCATGGCTTGGCAGTTCAGGCTGGACTGTCCCCATGAGGCACAGGGTCAGACTGATTTGCATATAGCCCTGTCTGAACTGGGGTGGCAGAGTGGGCTAAAGAACGGTGATGGATCAAACCCAGATCTTTTGACTGGGTGTGAGTGTTTGATTGGTTCAGATGCTCCGTCCATCACCACCCCCTTTTGTACCGCTTTGGCCGCCATAAGTGTGGCAGGGTATGCACAGACGTGAGTCCCTTGCTCACTTTGCCACTGGATTCAAGCAAGCCGGGCTGAAGACGGCTGGAATGCCAGAAACCGGTCCTCGGAAGCTTGTTTCCGGTCCACGGAAGGCATGGCTTGGCAGTTCGGGCTGGACTGTTCCCATGAGGCACAGGGTCAGACTGATTTGCATATAGCCGTGTCTGAACTGGGGTGGCAGAGTGGGCTAACGAACGGTGATGGATCAAACCCAGATCTTTTGACTGGGTGTGAGTGTTTGATTGGTTCAGATGCTCCGTCCATCACCATCCCCTTTTGTACCGCTTTGGCCGCCATAAGTGTGGCAGGGTATGCTCAGACGTGAGTCCCTTGCTCACTTTGCCACTGGATTCAAGCAAGCCGGGCTGAAGACGGCTGGAATGCCAGAAACCGGTCCTCAGAAGCTTGTTTCCGGTCAAGGGAAGGCATGGCTTGGCAGTTCGGGCTGGACTGTTCCCATGAGGCACAGGGTCAGACTGATTTGCATATAGCCGTGTCTGAACTGGGGTGGCAGAGTGGGCTAAAGAACGGTGATGGATCAAACCCAGATATTTTGACTGGGTGTGAGTGTTTGATTGGTTCAGATGCTCCGTCCATCACCACCCCCTTTTGTACCGCTTTGGCCGCCATAGGTGTGGCAGGGTATGCTCAGACGTGAGTCCCTTGCTCACTTTGCCACTGGATTCAAGCAAGCCGGGCTGAAGACGGCTGGAATGCCAGAAACCGGTCCTCGGAAGCTTGTTTCCGGTCCAGGGAAGGCATGGCTCGGCAGTTCGGGCTGGACTGTTGCCATGAGGCACAGGGTCAGACTGATTTGCATATAGCCGTGTCTGAACTGGGGTGGCAGAGTGGGCTAACGAACGGTGATGGATCAAACCCAGATCTTTTGACTGGGTGTGAGTGTTTGATTGGTTCAGATGCTCCGTCATTCACCACCCCCTTTTGTACCGCTTTGGCCGCCATAAGTGTGGCAGAGTATGCTCAGACGTGAGTCCCTTGCTCACTTTGCCACTGGATTCAAGCAAGCCGGGCTGAAGACGGCTGGAATGCCAGAAACCGGTCCTCGGAAGCTTGTTTCCGGTCCAGGGAAGGCATGGCTTGGCAGTTCGGGCTGGACTGTTCCCATGAGGCACAGGGTCAGACTGATTTGCATATAGCTGTGTCTGAACTGGGGTGGCAGAGTGGGCTAAAGAACGGTGATGGATCAAACCCAGATCTTTTGACTGGGTGTGAGTGTTTGATTGGTTCAGATGCTCCGTCCATCACCACCCCCTTTTGTACCGCTTTGGCCGCCATAAGTGTGGCAGGGTATGCTCAGACGTGAGTCCCTTGCTCACTTTGCCACTGGATTCAAGCAAGCCGGGCTGAAGACGGCTGGAATGCCAGAAACCGGTCCTCGGAAGCTTGTTTCCGATCCAGGGAAGGCATGGCTTGGCAGTTCGGGCTGGACTGTTCCCATGAGACACAGGGTCAGACTGATTTGCATATAGCCGTGTCTGAACTGGGGTGGCAGAGTGGGCTAAAGAACGGTGATGGATCAAACCCAGATCTTTTGACTGGGTGTGAGTGTTTGATTGGTTCGGATGCTCCGTCCATCACCACCCCCTTTTGTACCGCTTTGGCCGCCATAAGTGTGGCCGGGTATGCTCAGACATGAGTCCCTTGCTCACTTTGCCACTGGATTCAAGCAAGCCGGGCTGAAGACGGCTGGAATGCCAGAAACCGGTCCTCGGAAGCTTGTTTCCGGTCCAGGGAAAGCATCGCTTGGCAGTTCGGGCTGGACTGTTCCCATGAGGCACAGGGTCAGACTGATTTGCATATAGCCGTGTCTGAACTGGGGTGGCAGAGTGGGCTAAAGACGTGAGTCCCTTGCTCACTTTGCCACTGGATTCAAGCAAGCCGGGCTGAAGATGGCTGGAATGCCAGAAACCGGTCCTCGGAAGCTTGTTTCCGGTCCAGGGAAGGCATGGCTTGGCAGTTCGGGCTGGACTGTTCCCATGAGGCACAGGGTCAGACTGATTTGCATATAGCCGTGTCTTATCTGGGGTGGCAGAGTGGGCTAAAGAACGGTGATGGATCAAACCCAGATCTTTTGACTGTGTGTGAGTGTTTGATTGGTTCAGATGCTCCATCCATCACCACCCCCTTTTGTACCACTTTGGCCGCCATAAGTGTGGCAGGGTATGCTCAGACGTGAGTCCCTTGCTCACTTTGCCACTGGATTCAAGCAAGCCGGGCTGAAGACGCCTGGAATGCCAGAAACCGGTCCTCGGAAGCTTGTTTCCGGTCCAGGAAAGGCATGGTTTGGCAGTTCGGGCTGGACTGTTCCCATGAGACACAGGGTCAGCCTGATTTGCATATAGCCGTGTCTGAGCTGGGGTGGCAGAGTGGGCTAAAGAACGGTGATGGATCAAACCCAGATCTTTTGACTGGGTGTGAGTGTTTGATTGGTTCGGATGCTCTGTCCATCACCACCCCCTTTTGTACCGCTTTGGCCGCCATAAGTGTGGCAGGGTATGCTCAGACATGAGTCCCTTGCTCACTTTGCCACTGGATTCAAGCAAGCCGGGCTGAAAACGGCTGGAATGCCAGAAACCGGTCCTCGGAAGCTTGTTTCCGGTCCAGGAAAGGCATGGCTTGGCAGTTCGGGCTGGACTGTTCCCATGAGACACAGGGTCAGACTGATTCGCATATAGCCGTGTCTGAACTGGGGCGGCAGAGTGGGCTAAAGAACGGTGATGGATCAAACCCAGATCTTTTGACTGGGTGTGAGTGTTTGATTGGTTCGGATGCCCTGTCCATCACCACCCCCTTTTGTACCGCTTTGGCCGCCATAAGTGTGGCAGGGTATGCTCAGACATGAGTCCCTTGCTCACTTTGCCACTGGATTCAAGCAAGCCGGGCGGAAGACGGCTGGAATGCCAGAAACCGGTCCTCGGAAGCTTGTTTCCGGTCCAGGGAAGGCATGGCTTGGCAGTTCGGGCTGGACTGTTCCCATGAGGCACAGGGTCAGACTGATTTGCATATAGCAGTGTCTGAACTGGGGTGGCAGAGTGGGCTAAAGAACGGTGATAGATCAAACCCAGATCTTTTGACTGGGTGTGAGTGTTTGATTGGTTAAGATGCTCCGTCCATCACCACCCCCTTTTGTACCGCTTTGGCCGCCATAAGTGTGGCAGGGTATGCTCAGACGTGAGTCCCTTGCTCACTTTGCCACTGGATTCAAGCAAGCCGGGCTGAAGACGGCTGGAATGCCAGAAACCGGTCCTCTGAAGCTTGTTTCCGGTCCAGGGAAGGCATGGCTTGGCAGGTCGGGCTGGACTGTTCCCATGAGGCACAGGGTCAGACTGATTTGCATATAGCCGTGTCTGAACTGGGGTGGCAGAGTGGACTAAAGAACGGTGATGGATCAAACCCAGATCTTTTGACTGGGTGTGAGTGTTTGATTGGTTCAGATGTTCTGTCCATCACCACCCCCTTTTGTACCGCTTTGGCCGCCATAAGTGTGGCAGGGTATGCTCAGACGTGAGTCCCTTGCTCACTTTGCCACTGGATTCAAGCAAGCCGGGCTGAAGACGGCTGGAATGCCAGAAACCGGTCCTCGGAAGCTTGTTTCCGATCCACGGAAGGCATGGCTTGGCAGTTCGAGCTGGACTGTTCCCATGAGGCGCAGGGTCAGACTGATTTGCATATAGCCGTGTCTGAACTGGGTTGGCAGAGTGGGCTAAAGAACGGTGATGGATCAAACCCAGATCTTTTGACTGGGTGTGAGTGTTTGATTGGTTAAGATGCTCCGTCCATCACCACCCCCTTTTGTACCGCTTTGGCCACCATAAGTGTGGCAGGGTATGCTCAGACGTGAGTCCCTTGCTCACTTTGCCACTGGATTCAAGCAAGCCGGGCTGAAGACGGCTGGAATGCCAGAAACCGGTCCTCTGAAGCTTGTTTCCGGTCCAAGGAAGGCATGGCTTGGCAGTTCGGGCTGGACTGTTCCCATGAGGCACAGGGTCAGACTGATTTGCATATAGCCCTGTCTGAACTGGGGTGGCAGAGTGGGCTAAAGAACGGTGATGGATCAAACCCAGATCTTTTGACTGGGTGTGAGTGTTTGATTGGTTCGGATGCTCTGTCCATCACCACCCCCTTTTGTACCGCTTTGGCCGCCATAAGTGTGGCAGGGTATGCTCAGACATGAGTCCCTTGCTCACTTTGCTACTGGATTCAAGCAAGCCGGGCTGAAAACGGCTGGAATGCCAGAAACCGGTCCTCGGAAGCTTGTTTCCGGTCCAGGAAAGGCATGGCTTGGCAGTTCGGGCTGGACTGTTCCCATGAGACACAGGGTCAGACTGATTCGCATATAGCCGTGTCTGAACTGGGCGGCAGAGTGGGCTAAAGAACGGTGATGGATCAAACCCAGATCTTTTGACTGGGTGTGAGTGTTTGATTGGTTCGGATGCCCTGTCCATCACCACCCCCTTTTGTACCGCTTTGGCCGCCATAAGTGTGGCAGGGTATGCTCAGACATGAGTCCCTTGCTCACTTTGCCACTGGATTCAAGCAAGCCGGGCGGAAGACGTCTGGAATGCCAGAAACCGGTCCTCGGAAGCTTGTTTCCGGTCCAGGGAAGGCATGGCTTGGCAGTTCGGGCTGGACTGTTCCCATGAGGCACAGGGTCAGACTGATTTGCATATAGCAGTGTCTGAACTGGGGTGGCAGAGTGGGCTAAAGAACGGTGATAGATCAAACCCAGATCTTTTGACTGGGTGTGAGTGTTTGATTGGTTAAGATGCTCCGTCCATCACCACCCCCTTTTGTACCGCTTTGGCTGCCATAAGTGTGGCAGGGTATGCTCAGACGTGAGTCCCTTGCTCACTTTGCCACTGGATTCAAGCAAGCCGGGCTGAAGACGGCTGGAATGCCAGAAACCGGTCCTCTGAAGCTTGTTTCCGGTCCAGGGAAGGCATGGCTTGGCAGGTCGGGCTGGACTGTTCCCATGAGGCACAGGGTCAGACTGATTTGCATATAGCCGTGTCTGAACTGGGGTGTCAGAGTGGACTAAAGAACGGTGATGGATCAAACCCAGATCTTTTGACTGGGTGTGAGTGTTTGATTGGTTCAGATGTTCTGTCCATCACCACCCCCTTTTGTACCGCTTTGGCCGCCATAAGTGTGGCAGGGTATGCTCAGACGTGAGTCCCTTGCTCACTTTGCCACTGGATTCAAGCAAGCCGGGCTGAAGACGGCTGGAATGCCAGAAACCGGTCCTCGGAAGCTTGTTTCCGATCCACGGAAGGCATGGCTTGGCAGTTCGAGCTGGACTGTTCCCATGAGGCGCAGGGTCAGACTGATTTGCATATAGCCGTGTCTGAACTGGGTTGGCAGAGTGGGCTAAAGAACGGTGATGGATCAAACCCAGATCTTTTGACTGGGTGTGAGTGTTTGATTGGTTAAGATGCTCCGTCCATCACCACCCCCTTTTGTACCGCTTTGGCCGCCATAAGTGTGGCAGGGTATGCTCAGACGTGAGTCCCTTGCTTACTTTGCCACTGGATTCAAGCAAGCCGGGCTGAAGACGGCTGGAATGCCAGAAACCGGTCCTCTGAAGCTTGTTTCCGGTCCAGGGAAGGCATGGCTTGGCAGTTCGGGCTGGACTGTTCCCATGAGGCACAGGGTCAGACTGATTTGCATATAGCCGTGTCTGAACTGGGGTGGCAGAGTGGGCTAAAGAACGGTGATGGATCAAACCCAGATCTTTTGACTGGGTGTGAGTGTTTGATTGGTTCAGATGCTCCGTCCATCACCACCCCCTTTTGTACCGCTTTGGCCGCCATAAGTGTGGCTGGGTATGCTCAGACGTGAGTCCCTTGCTCACTTTGCCACTGGATTCAAGCAAGCCGGGCTGAAGACGGCTGGAATGCCAGAAACCGGTCCTTGGAAGCTTGTTTCCGGTCCAGGGAAGGCATGGCTTGGCAGTTCGGGCTGGACTGTCCCCATGAGGCACAGGGTCAGACTGATTTGCATATAGCCCTGTCTGAACTGGGGTGGCAGAGTGGGCTAAAGAACGGTGATGGATCAAACCCAGATCTTTTGACTGGGTGTGAGTGTTTGATTGGTTCAGATGCTCCGTCCATCACCACCCCCTTTTGTACCGCTTTGGCCGCCATAAGTGTGGCAGGGTATGCACAGACGTGAGTCCCTTGCTCACTTTGCCACTGGATTCAAGCAAGCCGGGCTGAAGACGGCTGGAATGCCAGAAACCGGTCCTCGGAAGCTTGTTTCCGGTCCACGGAAGGCATGGCTTGGCAGTTCGGGCTGGACTGTTCCCATGAGGCACAGGGTCAGACTGATTTGCATATAGCCGTGTCTGAACTGGGGTGGCAGAGTGGGCTAACGAACGGTGATGGATCAAACCCAGATCTTTTGACTGGGTGTGAGTGTTTGATTGGTTCAGATGCTCCGTCCATCACCATCCCCTTTTGTACCGCTTTGGCCGCCATAAGTGTGGCAGGGTATGCTCAGACGTGAGTCCCTTGCTCACTTTGCCACTGGATTCAAGCAAGCCGGGCTGAAGACGGCTGGAATGCCAGAAACCGGTCCTCAGAAGCTTGTTTCCGGTCAAGGGAAGGCATGGCTTGGCAGTTCGGGCTGGACTGTTCCCATGAGGCACAGGGTCAGACTGATTTGCATATAGCCGTGTCTGAACTGGGGTGGCAGAGTGGGCTAAAGAACGGTGATGGATCAAACCCAGATATTTTGACTGGGTGTGAGTGTTTGATTGGTTCAGATGCTCCGTCCATCACCACCCCCTTTTGTACCGCTTTGGCCGCCATAGGTGTGGCAGGGTATGCTCAGACGTGAGTCCCTTGCTCACTTTGCCACTGGATTCAAGCAAGCCGGGCTGAAGACGGCTGGAATGCCAGAAACCGGTCCTCGGAAGCTTGTTTCCGGTCCAGGGAAGGCATGGCTCGGCAGTTCGGGCTGGACTGTTGCCATGAGGCACAGGGTCAGACTGATTTGCATATAGCCGTGTCTGAACTGGGGTGGCAGAGTGGGCTAACGAACGGTGATGGATCAAACCCAGATCTTTTGACTGGGTGTGAGTGTTTGATTGGTTCAGATGCTCCGTCATTCACCACCCCCTTTTGTACCGCTTTGGCCGCCATAAGTGTGGCAGAGTATGCTCAGACGTGAGTCCCTTGCTCACTTTGCCACTGGATTCAAGCAAGCCGGGCTGAAGACGGCTGGAATGCCAGAAACCGGTCCTCGGAAGCTTGTTTCCGGTCCAGGGAAGGCATGGCTTGGCAGTTCGGGCTGGACTGTTCCCATGAGGCACAGGGTCAGACTGATTTGCATATAGCTGTGTCTGAACTGGGGTGGCAGAGTGGGCTAAAGAACGGTGATGGATCAAACCCAGATCTTTTGACTGGGTGTGAGTGTTTGATTGGTTCAGATGCTCCGTCCATCACCACCCCCTTTTGTACCGCTTTGGCCGCCATAAGTGTGGCAGGGTATGCTCAGACGTGAGTCCCTTGCTCACTTTGCCACTGGATTCAAGCAAGCCGGGCTGAAGACGGCTGGAATGCCAGAAACCGGTCCTCGGAAGCTTGTTTCCGATCCAGGGAAGGCATGGCTTGGCAGTTCGGGCTGGACTGTTCCCATGAGACACAGGGTCAGACTGATTTGCATATAGCCGTGTCTGAACTGGGGTGGCAGAGTGGGCTAAAGAACGGTGATGGATCAAACCCAGATCTTTTGACTGGGTGTGAGTGTTTGATTGGTTCGGATGCTCCGTCCATCACCACCCCCTTTTGTACCGCTTTGGCCGCCATAAGTGTGGCCGGGTATGCTCAGACATGAGTCCCTTGCTCACTTTGCCACTGGATTCAAGCAAGCCGGGCTGAAGACGGCTGGAATGCCAGAAACCGGTCCTCGGAAGCTTGTTTCCGGTCCAGGGAAAGCATCGCTTGGCAGTTCGGGCTGGACTGTTCCCATGAGGCACAGGGTCAGACTGATTTGCATATAGCCGTGTCTGAACTGGGGTGGCAGAGTGGGCTAAAGACGTGAGTCCCTTGCTCACTTTGCCACTGGATTCAAGCAAGCCGGGCTGAAGATGGCTGGAATGCCAGAAACCGGTCCTCGGAAGCTTGTTTCCGGTCCAGGGAAGGCATGGCTTGGCAGTTCGGGCTGGACTGTTCCCATGAGGCACAGGGTCAGACTGATTTGCATATAGCCGTGTCTTATCTGGGGTGGCAGAGTGGGCTAAAGAACGGTGATGGATCAAACCCAGATCTTTTGACTGTGTGTGAGTGTTTGATTGGTTCAGATGCTCCATCCATCACCACCCCCTTTTGTACCACTTTGGCCGCCATAAGTGTGGCAGGGTATGCTCAGACGTGAGTCCCTTGCTCACTTTGCCACTGGATTCAAGCAAGCCGGGCTGAAGACGCCTGGAATGCCAGAAACCGGTCCTCGGAAGCTTGTTTCCGGTCCAGGAAAGGCATGGTTTGGCAGTTCGGGCTGGACTGTTCCCATGAGACACAGGGTCAGCCTGATTTGCATATAGCCGTGTCTGAACTGGGGTGGCAGAGTGGGCTAAAGAACGGTGATGGATCAAACCCAGATCTTTTGACTGGGTGTGAGTGTTTGATTGGTTCGGATGCTCTGTCCATCACCACCCCCTTTTGTACCGCTTTGGCCGCCATAAGTGTGGCAGGGTATGCTCAGACATGAGTCCCTTGCTCACTTTGCCACTGGATTCAAGCAAGCCGGGCTGAAAACGGCTGGAATGCCAGAAACCGGTCCTCGGAAGCTTGTTTCCGGTCCAGGAAAGGCATGGCTTGGCAGTTCGGGCTGGACTGTTCCCATGAGACACAGGGTCAGACTGATTCGCATATAGCCGTGTCTGAACTGGGGCGGCAGAGTGGGCTAAAGAACGGTGATGGATCAAACCCAGATCTTTTGACTGGGTGTGAGTGTTTGATTGGTTCGGATGCCCTGTCCATCACCACCCCCTTTTGTACCGCTTTGGCCGCCATAAGTGTGGCAGGGTATGCTCAGACATGAGTCCCTTGCTCACTTTGCCACTGGATTCAAGCAAGCCGGGCGGAAGACGGCTGGAATGCCAGAAACCGGTCCTCGGAAGCTTGTTTCCGGTCCAGGGAAGGCATGGCTTGGCAGTTCGGGCTGGACTGTTCCCATGAGGCACAGGGTCAGACTGATTTGCATATAGCAGTGTCTGAACTGGGGTGGCAGAGTGGGCTAAAGAACGGTGATAGATCAAACCCAGATCTTTTGACTGGGTGTGAGTGTTTGATTGGTTAAGATGCTCCGTCCATCACCACCCCCTTTTGTACCGCTTTGGCCGCCATAAGTGTGGCAGGGTATGCTCAGACGTGAGTCCCTTGCTCACTTTGCCACTGGATTCAAGCAAGCCGGGCTGAAGACGGCTGGAATGCCAGAAACCGGTCCTCTGAAGCTTGTTTCCGGTCCAGGGAAGGCATGGCTTGGCAGGTCGGGCTGGACTGTTCCCATGAGGCACAGGGTCAGACTGATTTGCATATAGCCGTGTCTGAACTGGGGTGGCAGAGTGGACTAAAGAACGGTGATGGATCAAACCCAGATCTTTTGACTGGGTGTGAGTGTTTGATTGGTTCAGATGTTCTGTCCATCACCACCCCCTTTTGTACCGCTTTGGCCGCCATAAGTGTGGCAGGGTATGCTCAGACGTGAGTCCCTTGCTCACTTTGCCACTGGATTCAAGCAAGCCGGGCTGAAGACGGCTGGAATGCCAGAAACCGGTCCTCGGAAGCTTGTTTCCGATCCACGGAAGGCATGGCTTGGCAGTTCGAGCTGGACTGTTCCCATGAGGCGCAGGGTCAGACTGATTTGCATATAGCCGTGTCTGAACTGGGTTGGCAGAGTGGGCTAAAGAACGGTGATGGATCAAACCCAGATCTTTTGACTGGGTGTGAGTGTTTGATTGGTTAAGATGCTCCGTCCATCACCACCCCCTTTTGTACCGCTTTGGCCACCATAAGTGTGGCAGGGTATGCTCAGACGTGAGTCCCTTGCTCACTTTGCCACTGGATTCAAGCAAGCCGGGCTGAAGACGGCTGGAATGCCAGAAACCGGTCCTCTGAAGCTTGTTTCCGGTCCAAGGAAGGCATGGCTTGGCAGTTCGGGCTGGACTGTTCCCATGAGGCACAGGGTCAGACTGATTTGCATATAGCCCTGTCTGAACTGGGGTGGCAGAGTGGGCTAAAGAACGGTGATGGATCAAACCCAGATCTTTTGACTGGGTGTGAGTGTTTGATTGGTTCGGATGCTCCGTCCATCACCATCCCCTTTTGTACCGCTTTGGCCGCCATAAGTGTGGCAGGGTATGCTCAGACGTGAGTCCCTTGCTCACTTTGCCACTGGATTCAAGCAAGCCGGGCTGAAGACGGCTGGAATGCCAGAAACCGGTCCTCAGAAGCTTGTTTCCGGTCAAGGGAAGGCATGGCTTGGCAGTTCGGGCTGGACTGTTCCCATGAGGCACAGGGTCAGACTGATTTGCATATAGCCGTGTCTGAACTGGGGTGGCAGAGTGGGCTAAAGAACGGTGATGGATCAAACCCAGATATTTTGACTGGGTGTGAGTGTTTGATTGGTTCAGATGCTCCGTCCATCACCACCCCCTTTTGTACCGCTTTGGCCGCCATAGGTGTGGCAGGGTATGCTCAGACGTGAGTCCCTTGCTCACTTTGCCACTGGATTCAAGCAAGCCGGGCTGAAGACGGCTGGAATGCCAGAAACCGGTCCTCGGAAGCTTGTTTCCGGTCCAGGGAAGGCATGGCTCGGCAGTTCGGGCTGGACTGTTGCCATGAGGCACAGGGTCAGACTGATTTGCATATAGCCGTGTCTGAACTGGGGTGGCAGAGTGGGCTAACGAACGGTGATGGATCAAACCCAGATCTTTTGACTGGGTGTGAGTGTTTGATTGGTTCAGATGCTCCGTCATTCACCACCCCCTTTTGTACCGCTTTGGCCGCCATAAGTGTGGCAGAGTATGCTCAGACGTGAGTCCCTTGCTCACTTTGCCACTGGATTCAAGCAAGCCGGGCTGAAGACGGCTGGAATGCCAGAAACCGGTCCTCGGAAGCTTGTTTCCGGTCCAGGGAAGGCATGGCTTGGCAGTTCGGGCTGGACTGTTCCCATGAGGCACAGGGTCAGACTGATTTGCATATAGCTGTGTCTGAACTGGGGTGGCAGAGTGGGCTAAAGAACGGTGATGGATCAAACCCAGATCTTTTGACTGGGTGTGAGTGTTTGATTGGTTCAGATGCTCCGTCCATCACCACCCCCTTTTGTACCGCTTTGGCCGCCATAAGTGTGGCAGGGTATGCTCAGACGTGAGTCCCTTGCTCACTTTGCCACTGGATTCAAGCAAGCCGGGCTGAAGACGGCTGGAATGCCAGAAACCGGTCCTCGGAAGCTTGTTTCCGATCCAGGGAAGGCATGGCTTGGCAGTTCGGGCTGGACTGTTCCCATGAGACACAGGGTCAGACTGATTTGCATATAGCCGTGTCTGAACTGGGGTGGCAGAGTGGGCTAAAGAACGGTGATGGATCAAACCCAGATCTTTTGACTGGGTGTGAGTGTTTGATTGGTTCGGATGCTCCGTCCATCACCACCCCCTTTTGTACCGCTTTGGCCGCCATAAGTGTGGCCGGGTATGCTCAGACATGAGTCCCTTGCTCACTTTGCCACTGGATTCAAGCAAGCCGGGCTGAAGACGGCTGGAATGCCAGAAACCGGTCCTCGGAAGCTTGTTTCCGGTCCAGGGAAAGCATCGCTTGGCAGTTCGGGCTGGACTGTTCCCATGAGGCACAGGGTCAGACTGATTTGCATATAGCCGTGTCTGAACTGGGGTGGCAGAGTGGGCTAAAGACGTGAGTCCCTTGCTCACTTTGCCACTGGATTCAAGCAAGCCGGGCTGAAGATGGCTGGAATGCCAGAAACCGGTCCTCGGAAGCTTGTTTCCGGTCCAGGGAAGGCATGGCTTGGCAGTTCGGGCTGGACTGTTCCCATGAGGCACAGGGTCAGACTGATTTGCATATAGCCGTGTCTTATCTGGGGTGGCAGAGTGGGCTAAAGAACGGTGATGGATCAAACCCAGATCTTTTGACTGTGTGTGAGTGTTTGATTGGTTCAGATGCTCCATCCATCACCACCCCCTTTTGTACCACTTTGGCCGCCATAAGTGTGGCAGGGTATGCTCAGACGTGAGTCCCTTGCTCACTTTGCCACTGGATTCAAGCAAGCCGGGCTGAAGACGCCTGGAATGCCAGAAACCGGTCCTCGGAAGCTTGTTTCCGGTCCAGGAAAGGCATGGTTTGGCAGTTCGGGCTGGACTGTTCCCATGAGACACAGGGTCAGCCTGATTTGCATATAGCCGTGTCTGAACTGGGGTGGCAGAGTGGGCTAAAGAACGGTGATGGATCAAACCCAGATCTTTTGACTGGGTGTGAGTGTTTGATTGGTTCGGATGCTCTGTCCATCACCACCCCCTTTTGTACCGCTTTGGCCGCCATAAGTGTGGCAGGGTATGCTCAGACATGAGTCCCTTGCTCACTTTGCCACTGGATTCAAGCAAGCCGGGCTGAAAACGGCTGGAATGCCAGAAACCGGTCCTCGGAAGCTTGTTTCCGGTCCAGGAAAGGCATGGCTTGGCAGTTCGGGCTGGACTGTTCCCATGAGACACAGGGTCAGACTGATTCGCATATAGCCGTGTCTGAACTGGGGCGGCAGAGTGGGCTAAAGAACGGTGATGGATCAAACCCAGATCTTTTGACTGGGTGTGAGTGTTTGATTGGTTCGGATGCCCTGTCCATCACCACCCCCTTTTGTACCGCTTTGGCCGCCATAAGTGTGGCAGGGTATGCTCAGACATGAGTCCCTTGCTCACTTTGCCACTGGATTCAAGCAAGCCGGGCGGAAGACGGCTGGAATGCCAGAAACCGGTCCTCGGAAGCTTGTTTCCGGTCCAGGGAAGGCATGGCTTGGCAGTTCGGGCTGGACTGTTCCCATGAGGCACAGGGTCAGACTGATTTGCATATAGCAGTGTCTGAACTGGGGTGGCAGAGTGGGCTAAAGAACGGTGATAGATCAAACCCAGATCTTTTGACTGGGTGTGAGTGTTTGATTGGTTAAGATGCTCCGTCCATCACCACCCCCTTTTGTACCGCTTTGGCCGCCATAAGTGTGGCAGGGTATGCTCAGACGTGAGTCCCTTGCTCACTTTGCCACTGGATTCAAGCAAGCCGGGCTGAAGACGGCTGGAATGCCAGAAACCGGTCCTCGGAAGCTTGTTTCCGATCCACGGAAGGCATGGCTTGGCAGTTCGAGCTGGACTGTTCCCATGAGGCGCAGGGTCAGACTGATTTGCATATAGCCGTGTCTGAACTGGGTTGGCAGAGTGGGCTAAAGAACGGTGATGGATCAAACCCAGATCTTTTGACTGGGTGTGAGTGTTTGATTGGTTAAGATGCTCCGTCCATCACCACCCCCTTTTGTACCGCTTTGGCCACCATAAGTGTGGCAGGGTATGCTCAGACGTGAGTCCCTTGCTCACTTTGCCACTGGATTCAAGCAAGCCGGGCTGAAGACGGCTGGAATGCCAGAAACCGGTCCTCTGAAGCTTGTTTCCGGTCCAAGGAAGGCATGGCTTGGCAGTTCGGGCTGGACTGTTCCCATGAGGCACAGGGTCAGACTGATTTGCATATAGCCCTGTCTGAACTGGGGTGGCAGAGTGGGCTAAAGAACGGTGATGGATCAAACCCAGATCTTTTGACTGGGTGTGAGTGTTTGATTGGTTCGGATGCTCTGTCCATCACCACCCCCTTTTGTACCGCTTTGGCCGCCATAAGTGTGGCAGGGTATGCTCAGACATGAGTCCCTTGCTCACTTTGCTACTGGATTCAAGCAAGCCGGGCTGAAAACGGCTGGAATGCCAGAAACCGGTCCTCGGAAGCTTGTTTCCGGTCCAGGAAAGGCATGGCTTGGCAGTTCGGGCTGGACTGTTCCCATGAGACACAGGGTCAGACTGATTCGCATATAGCCGTGTCTGAACTGGGCGGCAGAGTGGGCTTAAGAACGGTGATGGATCAAACCCAGATCTTTTGACTGGGTGTGAGTGTTTGATTGGTTCGGATGCCCTGTCCATCACCACCCCCTTTTGTACCGCTTTGGCCGCCATAAGTGTGGCAGGGTATGCTCAGACGTGAGTCCCTTGCTCACTTTGCCACTGGATTCAAGCAAGCCGGGCTGAAGACGGCTGGAATGCCAGAAACCGGTCCTCGGAAGCTTGTTTCCGATCCACGGAAGGCATGGCTTGGCAGTTCGAGCTGGACTGTTCCCATGAGGCGCAGGGTCAGACTGATTTGCATATAGCCGTGTCTGAACTGGGTTGGCAGAGTGGGCTAAAGAACGGTGATGGATCAAACCCAGATCTTTTGACTGGGTGTGAGTGTTTGATTGGTTAAGATGCTCCGTCCATCACCACCCCCTTTTGTACCGCTTTGGCCGCCATAAGTGTGGCAGGGTATGCTCAGACGTGAGTCCCTTGCTTACTTTGCCACTGGATTCAAGCAAGCCGGGCTGAAGACGGCTGGAATGCCAGAAACCGGTCCTCTGAAGCTTGTTTCCGGTCCAGGGAAGGCATGGCTTGGCAGTTCGGGCTGGACTGTTCCCATGAGGCACAGGGTCAGACTGATTTGCATATAGCCGTGTCTGAACTGGGGTGGCAGAGTGGGCTAAAGAACGGTGATGGATCAAACCCAGATCTTTTGACTGGGTGTGAGTGTTTGATTGGTTCAGATGCTCCGTCCATCACCACCCCCTTTTGTACCGCTTTGGCCGCCATAAGTGTGGCTGGGTATGCTCAGACGTGAGTCCCTTGCTCACTTTGCCACTGGATTCAAGCAAGCCGGGCTGAAGACGGCTGGAATGCCAGAAACCGGTCCTTGGAAGCTTGTTTCCGGTCCAGGGAAGGCATGGCTTGGCAGTTCGGGCTGGACTGTCCCCATGAGGCACAGGGTCAGACTGATTTGCATATAGCCCTGTCTGAACTGGGGTGGCAGAGTGGGCTAAAGAACGGTGATGGATCAAACCCAGATCTTTTGACTGGGTGTGAGTGTTTGATTGGTTCAGATGCTCCGTCCATCACCACCCCCTTTTGTACCGCTTTGGCCGCCATAAGTGTGGCAGGGTATGCACAGACGTGAGTCCCTTGCTCACTTTGCCACTGGATTCAAGCAAGCCGGGCTGAAGACGGCTGGAATGCCAGAAACCGGTCCTCGGAAGCTTGTTTCCGGTCCACGGAAGGCATGGCTTGGCAGTTCGGGCTGGACTGTTCCCATGAGGCACAGGGTCAGACTGATTTGCATATAGCCGTGTCTGAACTGGGGTGGCAGAGTGGGCTAACGAACGGTGATGGATCAAACCCAGATCTTTTGACTGGGTGTGAGTGTTTGATTGGTTCAGATGCTCCGTCCATCACCATCCCCTTTTGTACCGCTTTGGCCGCCATAAGTGTGGCAGGGTATGCTCAGACGTGAGTCCCTTGCTCACTTTGCCACTGGATTCAAGCAAGCCGGGCTGAAGACGGCTGGAATGCCAGAAACCGGTCCTCGGAAGCTTGTTTCCGGTCCAGGGAAGGCATGGCTTGGCAGTTCGGGCTGGACTGTTCCCATGAGGCACAGGGTCAGACTGATTTGCATATAGCTGTGTCTGAACTGGGGTGGCAGAGTGGGCTAAAGAACGGTGATGGATCAAACCCAGATCTTTTGACTGGGTGTGAGTGTTTGATTGGTTCAGATGCTCCGTCCATCACCACCCCCTTTTGTACCGCTTTGGCCGCCATAAGTGTGGCAGGGTATGCTCAGACGTGAGTCCCTTGCTCACTTTGCCACTGGATTCAAGCAAGCCGGGCTGAAGACGGCTGGAATGCCAGAAACCGGTCCTCGGAAGCTTGTTTCCGATCCAGGGAAGGCATGGCTTGGCAGTTCGGGCTGGACTGTTCCCATGAGACACAGGGTCAGACTGATTTGCATATAGCCGTGTCTGAACTGGGGTGGCAGAGTGGGCTAAAGAACGGTGATGGATCAAACCCAGATCTTTTGACTGGGTGTGAGTGTTTGATTGGTTCGGATGCTCCGTCCATCACCACCCCCTTTTGTACCGCTTTGGCCGCCATAAGTGTGGCCGGGTATGCTCAGACATGAGTCCCTTGCTCACTTTGCCACTGGATTCAAGCAAGCCGGGCTGAAGACGGCTGGAATGCCAGAAACCGGTCCTCGGAAGCTTGTTTCCGGTCCAGGGAAAGCATCGCTTGGCAGTTCGGGCTGGACTGTTCCCATGAGGCACAGGGTCAGACTGATTTGCATATAGCCGTGTCTGAACTGGGGTGGCAGAGTGGGCTAAAGACGTGAGTCCCTTGCTCACTTTGCCACTGGATTCAAGCAAGCCGGGCTGAAGATGGCTGGAATGCCAGAAACCGGTCCTCGGAAGCTTGTTTCCGGTCCAGGGAAGGCATGGCTTGGCAGTTCGGGCTGGACTGTTCCCATGAGGCACAGGGTCAGACTGATTTGCATATAGCCGTGTCTTATCTGGGGTGGCAGAGTGGGCTAAAGAACGGTGATGGATCAAACCCAGATCTTTTGACTGTGTGTGAGTGTTTGATTGGTTCAGATGCTCCATCCATCACCACCCCCTTTTGTACCACTTTGGCCGCCATAAGTGTGGCAGGGTATGCTCAGACGTGAGTCCCTTGCTCACTTTGCCACTGGATTCAAGCAAGCCGGGCTGAAGACGCCTGGAATGCCAGAAACCGGTCCTCGGAAGCTTGTTTCCGGTCCAGGAAAGGCATGGTTTGGCAGTTCGGGCTGGACTGTTCCCATGAGACACAGGGTCAGCCTGATTTGCATATAGCCGTGTCTGAACTGGGGTGGCAGAGTGGGCTAAAGAACGGTGATGGATCAAACCCAGATCTTTTGACTGGGTGTGAGTGTTTGATTGGTTCGGATGCTCTGTCCATCACCACCCCCTTTTGTACCGCTTTGGCCGCCATAAGTGTGGCAGGGTATGCTCAGACATGAGTCCCTTGCTCACTTTGCCACTGGATTCAAGCAAGCCGGGCTGAAAACGGCTGGAATGCCAGAAACCGGTCCTCGGAAGCTTGTTTCCGGTCCAGGAAAGGCATGGCTTGGCAGTTCGGGCTGGACTGTTCCCATGAGACACAGGGTCAGACTGATTCGCATATAGCCGTGTCTGAACTGGGGCGGCAGAGTGGGCTAAAGAACGGTGATGGATCAAACCCAGATCTTTTGACTGGGTGTGAGTGTTTGATTGGTTCGGATGCCCTGTCCATCACCACCCCCTTTTGTACCGCTTTGGCCGCCATAAGTGTGGCAGGGTATGCTCAGACATGAGTCCCTTGCTCACTTTGCCACTGGATTCAAGCAAGACGGGCGGAAGACGGCTGGAATGCCAGAAACCGGTCCTCGGAAGCTTGTTTCCGGTCCAGGGAAGGCATGGCTTGGCAGTTCGGGCTGGACTGTTCCCATGAGGCACAGGGTCAGACTGATTTGCATATAGCAGTGTCTGAACTGGGGTGGCAGAGTGGGCTAAAGAACGGTGATAGATCAAACCCAGATCTTTTGACTGGGTGTGAGTGTTTGATTGGTTAAGATGCTCCGTCCATCACCACCCCCTTTTGTACCGCTTTGGCCGCCATAAGTGTGGCAGGGTATGCTCAGACGTGAGTCCCTTGCTCACTTTGCCACTGGATTCAAGCAAGCCGGGCTGAAGACGGCTGGAATGCCAGAAACCGGTCCTCTGAAGCTTGTTTCCGGTCCAGGGAAGGCATGGCTTGGCAGGTCGGGCTGGACTGTTCCCATGAGGCACAGGGTCAGACTGATTTGCATATAGCCGTGTCTGAACTGGGGTGGCAGAGTGGACTAAAGAACGGTGATGGATCAAACCCAGATCTTTTGACTGGGTGTGAGTGTTTGATTGGTTCAGATGTTCTGTCCATCACCACCCCCTTTTGTACCGCTTTGGCCGCCATAAGTGTGGCAGGGTATGCTCAGACGTGAGTCCCTTGCTCACTTTGCCACTGGATTCAAGCAAGCCGGGCTGAAGACGGCTGGAATGCCAGAAACCGGTCCTCGGAAGCTTGTTTCCGATCCACGGAAGGCATGGCTTGGCAGTTCGAGCTGGACTGTTCCCATGAGGCGCAGGGTCAGACTGATTTGCATATAGCCGTGTCTGAACTGGGTTGGCAGAGTGGGCTAAAGAACGGTGATGGATCAAACCCAGATCTTTTGACTGGGTGTGAGTGTTTGATTGGTTAAGATGCTCCGTCCATCACCACCCCCTTTTGTACCGCTTTGGCCACCATAAGTGTGGCAGGGTATGCTCAGACGTGAGTCCCTTGCTCACTTTGCCACTGGATTCAAGCAAGCCGGGCTGAAGACGGCTGGAATGCCAGAAACCGGTCCTCTGAAGCTTGTTTCCGGTCCAAGGAAGGCATGGCTTGGCAGTTCGGGCTGGACTGTTCCCATGAGGCACAGGGTCAGACTGATTTGCATATAGCCCTGTCTGAACTGGGGTGGCAGAGTGGGCTAAAGAACGGTGATGGATCAAACCCAGATCTTTTGACTGGGTGTGAGTGTTTGATTGGTTCGGATGCTCTGTCCATCACCACCCCCTTTTGTACCGCTTTGGCCGCCATAAGTGTGGCAGGGTATGCTCAGACATGAGTCCCTTGCTCACTTTGCTACTGGATTCAAGCAAGCCGGGCTGAAAACGGCTGGAATGCCAGAAACCGGTCCTCGGAAGCTTGTTTCCGGTCCAGGAAAGGCATGGCTTGGCAGTTCGGGCTGGACTGTTCCCATGAGACACAGGGTCAGACTGATTCGCATATAGCCGTGTCTGAACTGGGCGGCAGAGTGGGCTAAAGAACGGTGATGGATCAAACCCAGATCTTTTGACTGGGTGTGAGTGTTTGATTGGTTCGGATGCCCTGTCCATCACCACCCCCTTTTGTACCGCTTTGGCCGCCATAAGTGTGGCAGGGTATGCTCAGACATGAGTCCCTTGCTCACTTTGCCACTGGATTCAAGCAAGCCGGGCGGAAGACGGCTGGAATGCCAGAAACCGGTCCTCGGAAGCTTGTTTCCGGTCCAGGGAAGGCATGGCTTGGCAGGTCGGGCTGGACTGTTCCCATGAGGCACAGGGTCAGACTGATTTGCATATAGCCGTGTCTGAACTGGGGTGTCAGAGTGGACTAAAGAACGGTGATGGATCAAACCCAGATCTTTTGACTGGGTGTGAGTGTTTGATTGGTTCAGATGTTCTGTCCATCACCACCCCCTTTTGTACCGCTTTGGCCGCCATAAGTGTGGCAGGGTATGCTCAGACGTGAGTCCCTTGCTCACTTTGCCACTGGATTCAAGCAAGCCGGGCTGAAGACGGCTGGAATGCCAGAAACCGGTCCTCGGAAGCTTGTTTCCGATCCACGGAAGGCATGGCTTGGCAGTTCGAGCTGGACTGTTCCCATGAGGCGCAGGGTCAGACTGATTTGCATATAGCCGTGTCTGAACTGGGTTGGCAGAGTGGGCTAAAGAACGGTGATGGATCAAACCCAGATCTTTTGACTGGGTGTGAGTGTTTGATTGGTTAAGATGCTCCGTCCATCACCACCCCCTTTTGTACCGCTTTGGCCGCCATAAGTGTGGCAGGGTATGCTCAGACGTGAGTCCCTTGCTTACTTTGCCACTGGATTCAAGCAAGCCGGGCTGAAGACGGCTGGAATGCCAGAAACCGGTCCTCTGAAGCTTGTTTCCGGTCCAGGGAAGGCATGGCTTGGCAGTTCGGGCTGGACTGTTCCCATGAGGCACAGGGTCAGACTGATTTGTATATAGCCGTGTCTGAACTGGGGTGGCAGAGTGGACTAAAGAACGGTGATGGATCAAACCCAGATCTTTTGACTGGGTGTGAGTGTTTGATTGGTTCAGATGTTCTGTCCATCACCACCCCCTTTTGTACCGCTTGGGCCGCCATAAGTGTGGCAGGGTATGCTCAGACGTGAGTCCCTTGCTCCCTTTGCCACTGGATTCAAGCAAGCCGGGCTGAAGACGGCTGGAATGCCAGAAACCGGTCCTCGGAAGCTTGTTTCCGGTCCACGGAAGGCATGGCTTGGCAGTTCGGGCTGGACTGTTCCCATGAGGCACAGGGTCAGACTGATTTGCATATAGCCGTGTCTGAACTGGGGTGGCAGAGTGGGCTAACGAACTGTGATGGATCAAACTCAGATCTTTTGACTGGGTGTGAGTGTTTGATTGGTTCAGATGCTCCGTCATTCACCACCCCCTTTTGTACCGCTTTGGCCGCCATAAGTGTGGCAGAGTATGCTCAGACGTGAGTCCCTTGCTCACTTTGCCACTGGATTCAAGCAAGCCGGGCTGACGACGGCTGGAATGCCAGAAACCGGTCCTCGGAAGCTTGTTTCCGGTCCAGGAAAGGCATGGCTTGGCAGTTCGGGCTGGACTGTTCCCATGAGACACCGGGTCAGACTGATTCGCATATAGCCGTGTCTGAACTGGGGTGGCAGAGTGGGCTAAAGAACGGTGATGGATCAAACCCAGATCTTTTGACTGGGTGTGAGTGTTTGATTGGTTCAGATGCTCCGTCCATCACCACACCCTTTTGTACCGCTTTGGCCGCCATAAGTGTGGCAGGGTATGCTCAGACGTGAGTCCCTTGCTCACTTTGCCACTGGATTCAAGCAAGCCGGGCTGAAGACGGCTGGAATGCCAGAAACCGGTCCTCGAAAGCTTGTTTCCGGTCTAGGGAAGGCATGGCTTGGTAGTTCGGGCTGGACTGTTCCCATGAGGCACAGGGTCAGACTGATTTGCATATAGCCCTGTCTGAACTGGGGTGGCAGAGTGGGCTAAAGAACGGTGATGGATCAAACCCAGATCTTTTGACTGGGTGTGAGTGTTTGATTGGTTCAGATGCTCCGTCCATCACCACCCCCTTTTGTACCGCTTTGGCCGCCATAAGTGTGGCAGGGTATGCTCGGACGTGAGTCCCTTGCTCACTTTGCCACTGGATTCAAGCAAGTCGGGCTGAAGGCGGCTGGAATGCCAGAAACCGGTCCTCGGAAGCTTGTTTCCGGTCCACGGAAGGCATGGCTTGGCAGTTCGGGCTGGACTGTTCCCATGAGGCACAGGGTCAGACTGATTTGCATATAGCCGTGTCTGAACTGGGGTGGCAGAGTGGGCTAACGAACGGTGATGGATCAAACCCAGATCTTTTGACTGGGTGTGAGTGTTTGATTGGTTCAGATGCTCCGTCCATCACCATCTCCTTTTGTACCGCTTTGGCCGCCATAAGTGTGGCAGGGTATGCTCAGACGTGAGTCCCTTGCTCACTTTGCCACTGGATTCAAGCAAGCCGGGCTGAAGACGGCTGGAATGCCAGAAACCGGTCCTCGGAAGCTTGTTTCCGGTCAAGGGAAGGCATGGCTTGGCAGTTCGGGCTGGACTGTTCCCATGAGGCACAGGGCCAGACTGATTTGCATATAGCCGTGTCTGAACTGGGGTGGCAGAGTGGGCTAAAGAACGGTGATGGATTAAACCCAGATATTTTGACTGGGTGTGAGTGTTTGATTGGTTTGGATGCTCCGTCCATCACCACCCCCTTTTGTACCGCTTTGGCCGCCATAAGTGTGGCCGGGTATGCTCAGACATGAGTCCCTTGCTCACTTTGCCACTGGATTCAAGCAAGCCGGGCTGAAGACGGCTGGAATGCCAGAAACCGGTCCTCGGAAGCTTGTTTTCGGTTCAGGGAAAGCATCGCTTGGCAGTTCGGGCTGGACTGTTCCCATGAGGCACAGGGTCAGACTGATTTGCATATAGCCGTGTCTGAACTGGGGTGGCAGAGTGGGCTAAAGACGTGAGTCCCTTGCTCACTTTGCCACTGGATTCAAGCAAGCCGGGCTGAAGATGGCTGGAATGCCAGAAACCGGTCCTCGGAAGCTTGTTTCCGGTCCAGGGAAGGCATGGCTTGGCAGTTCGGGCTGGACTGTTCCCATGAGGCACAGGGTCAGACTGATTTGCATATAGCCGTGTCTGAACTGGGGTGGCAGAGTGGGCTAAAGAACGGTGATGGATCAAACCCAGATCTTTTGACTGTGTGTGAGTGTTTGATTGGTTCAGATGCTCCATCCATCACCACCCCCTTTTGTACCGCTTTGGCCGCCATAAGTGTGGCAGGGTATGCTCAGACGTGAGTCCCTTGCTCACTTTGCCACTGGATTCAAGCAAGCCGGGCTGAAGACGCCTGGAATGCCAGAAACCGGTCCTCGGAAGCTTGTTTCCGGTCCAAGAAAGGCATGGTTTGGCAGTTCGGGCTGGACTGTTCCCATGAGACACAGGGTCAGCCTGATTTGCATATAGCCGTGTCTGAACTGGGGTGGCAGAGTGGGCTAAAGAACGGTGATGGATCAAACCCAGATCTTTTGACTGGGTGTGAGTGTTTGATTGGTTCGGATGCTCTGTCCATCACCACCCCCTTTTGTACCGCTTTGGCCGCCATAAGTGTGGCAGGGTATGCTCAGACATGAGTCCCTTGCTCACTTTGCCACTGGATTCAAGCAAGCCGGGCTGAAGACGACTGGAATGCCAGAAACCGGTCCTCGGAAGCTTGTTTCCGGTCCAGGAAAGGCATGGCTTGGCAGTTCGGGCTGGACTGTTCCCATGAGACACCGGGTCAGACTGATTCGCATATAGCCGTGTCTGAACTGGGGTGGCAGAGTGGGCTAAAGAACGGTGATGGATCAAACCCAGATCTTTTGACTGGGTGTGAGTGTTTGATTGGTTCGGATGCCCTGTCCATCACCACCCCCTTTTGTACCGCATTGGCCGCCATAAGTGTGGCAGGGTATGCTCAGACATGAGTCCCTTGCTCACTTTGCCACTGGATTCCAGCAAGCCGGGCTGAAGACGGCTGGAATGCCAGAAACAGGTCCTCGGAAGCTTGTTTCCGGTCCAGGGAAGGCATGGCTTGGCAGTTCGGGCTGGACTGTTCCCATGAGGCACAGGGTCAGACTGATTTGCATATAGCAGTGTCTGAACTGGGGTGGCAGAGTGGGCTAAAGAACGGTGATGGATCAAACCCAGATCTTTTGACTGGGTGTGAGTGTTTGATTGGTTAAGATGCTCCGTCCATCACCACCCCCTTTTGTACCGCTTTGGCCGCCATAAGTGTGGCAGGGTATGCTCAGACGTGAGTCCCTTGCTCACTTTGCCACTGGATTCAAGCAAGCCGGGCTGAAGACGGCTGGAATGTCAGAAACTGGTCCTCGGAAGCTTGTTTCTGGTCCAGGGAAGGCATGGTTTGGCAGTTCGGGCTGGACTGTTCCCATGAGGCACAGGGTCAGACTGATTTGCATATAGCCGTGTCTGAACTGGGGTGGCAGAGTGGGCTAAAGAACGGTGATGGATCAAACCCAGATATTTTGACTGGGTGTGAGTGTTTGATTGGTTCAGATGCTCCGTCCATCACCACCCCCTTTTGTACCGCTTTGGCCGCCATAGGTGTGGCAGGGTATGCTCAGACGTGAGTCCCTTGCTCACTTTGCCACTGGATTCAAGCAAGCCGGGCTGAAGACGGCTGGAATGCCAGAAACCGGTCCTCGGAAGCTTGTTTCCGGTCCAGGGAAGGCATGGCTTGGCAGGTCGGGCTGGACTGTTCCCATGAGACACAGTGTCAGACTGATTTGCATATAGCCGTGTCTGAACTGGGGTGGCAGAGTGGGCTAAAGAACGGTGATGGATCAAACCCAGATCTTTTGACTGGGTGTGAGTGTTTGATTGGTTCGGATGCTCCGTCCATCACCACCCCCTTTTGTACCGCTTTGGCCGCCATAAGTGTGGCCGGGTATGCTCAGACATGAGTCCCTTGCTCACTTTGCCACTGGATTCAAGCAAGCCGGGCTGAAGACGGCTGGAATGCCAGAAACCGGTCCTCGGAAGCTTGTTTCGGTCCAGGGAAAGCATCGCTTGGCAGTTCGGGCTGGACTGTTCCCATGAGGCACAGGGTCAGACTGATTTGCATATAGCCGTGTCTGAACTGGGGTGGCAGAGTGGGCTAAAGACGTGAGTCCCTTGCTCACTTTGCCACTGGATTCAAGCAAGCCGGGCTGAAGATGGCTGGAATGCCAGAAACCGGTCCTCGGAAGCTTGTTTCCGGTCCAGGGAAGGCATGGCTTGGCAGTTCGGGCTGGACTGTTCCCATGAGGCACAGGGTCAGACTGATTTGCATATAGCCGTGTCTGAACTGGGGTGGCAGAGTGGGCTAAAGAACGGTGATGGATCAAACCCAGATCTTTTGACTGGGTGTGAGTGTTTGATTGGTTCAGATGCTCCGTCCATCACCACCCCCTTTTGTACCGCTTTGGCCGCCATAGGTGTGGCAGGGTATGCTCAGACGTGAGTCCCTTGCTCACTTTGCCACTGGATTCAAGCAAGCCGGGCTGAAGACGGCTGGAATGCCAGAAACCGGTCCTCGGAAGCTTGTTTCCGGTCCAGGGAAGGCATGGCTTGGCAGGTCGGGCTGGACTGTTCCCATGAGACACAGGGTCAGACTGATTTGCATATAGCCGTGTCTGAACTGGGTTGGCAGAGTGGGCTAAAGAACGGTGATGGATCAAACCCAGATCTTTTGGCTGGGTGTGAGTGTTTGATTGGTTTGGATGCTCCGTCCATCACCACCCCCTTTTGTACCGCTTTGGCCGCCATAAGTGTGGCCGGGTATGCTCAGACATGAGTCCCTTGCTCACTTTGCCACTGGATTCAAGCAAGCCGGGCTGAAGACGGCTGGAATGCCAGAAATCGGTCCTCGGAAGCTTGTTTCCGGTTCAGGGAAAGCATCGCTTGGCAGTTCGGGCTGGACTGTTCCCATGAGGCACAGGGTCAGACTGATTTGCATATAGCCGTGTCTGAACTGGGGTGACAGAGTGGGCTAAAGACGTGAGTCCCTTGCTCACTTTGCCACTGGATTCAAGCAAGCCGGGCTGAAGATGGCTGGAATGCCAGAAACCGGTCCTCGGAAGCTTGTTTCCGGTCCAGGGAAGGCATGGCTTGGCAGTTCGGGCTGGACTGTTCCCTTGAGGCACAGGGTCAGACTGATTTGCATATAGCCGTGTCTGAACTAGGGTGGCAGAGTGGGCTAAAGAACGGTGATGGATCAAACCCAGATCTTTTGACTGTGTGTGAGTGTTTGATTGGTTCAGATGCTCCATCCATCACCACCCCCTTTTGTACCGCTTTGGCCGCCATAAGTGTGGCAGGGTATGCTCAGACATGAGTCCCTTGCTCACTTTGCCACTGGATTCAAGCAAGCCGGGCTGAAGACGCCTGGAATGCCAGAAACCGGTCCTCGGAAGCTTGTTTCCGGTCCAAGAAAGGCATGGTTTGGCAGTTCGGGCTGGACTGTTCCCATGAGACACAGGGTCAGCCTGATTTGCATATAGCCGTGTCTGAACTGGGGTGGCAGAGTGGGCTAAAGAACGGTGATGGATCAAACCCAGATCTTTGACTGGGTGTGAGTGTTTGATTGGTTCGGATGCTCTGTCCATCACCACCCCCTTTTGTACCGCTTTGGCCGCCATAAGTGTGGCAGGGTATGCTCAGACATGAGTCCCTTGCTCACTTTTCCACTGGATTCAAGCAAGCCGGGCTGAAAACGGCTGGAATGCCAGAAACCGGTCCTCGGAAGCTTGTTTCCGGTCCAGGAAAGGCATGGCTTGGCAGTTCGGGCTGGACTGTTCCCATGAGACACCGGGTCAGACTGATTCGCATATAGCCGTGTCTGAACTGGGGTGGCAGAGTGGGCTAAAGAACGGTGATGGATCAAACCCAGATCTTTTGACTGGGTGTGAGTGTTTGATTGGTTCGGATGCCCTGTCCATCACCACCCCCTTTTGTACCGCATTGGCCGCCATAAGTGTGGCAGGGTATGCTCAGACATGAGTCCCTTGCTCACTTTGCCACTGGATTCCAGCAAGCCGGGCTGAAGACGGCTGGAATGCCAGAAACCGGTCCTCAGACGCTTGTTTCCGGTCCAGGGAAGGCATGGCTTGGCAGTTCGGGCTGGACTGTTCCCATGAGGCACAGGGTCAGACTGATTTGCATATAGCAGTGTCTGAACTGGGGTGGCAGAGTGGGCTAAAGAACGGTGATGGATCAAACCCAGATCTTTTGACTGGGTGTGAGTGTTTGATTGGTTAAGATGCTCCGTCCATCACCACCCCCTTTTGTACCGCTTTGGCCGCCATAAGTGTGGCAGGGTATGCTCAGACGTGAGTCCCTTGCTCACTTTGCCACTGGATTCAAGCAAGCCGGGCTGAAGACGGCTGGAATGCCAGAAACTGGTCCTCGGAAGCTTGTTTCTGGTCCAGGGAAGGCATGGCTTGGCAGTTCGGGCTGGACTGTTCCCATGAGACACAGGGTCAGCCTGATTTCCATATAGCCGTGTCTGAACTGGGGTGGCAGAGTGGGCTAAAGAACGGTGATGGATCAAACCCAGATCTTTTGACTGGGTGTGAGTGTTTGATTGGTTCGGATGCTCTGTCCATCACCACCCCCTTTTGTACCGCTTTGGCCACCATAAGTGTGGCAGGGTATGCTCAGACATGAGTCCCTTGCTCACTTTGCCACTGGATTCAAGCAAGCCGGGCTGAAGACGGATGGAATGCCAGAAACCGGTCCTCGGAAGCTTGTTTCCGGTCCAGGAAAGGCATGGCTTGGCAGTTCGGGCTGGACTGTTCCCATGAGACACCGGGTCAGACTGATTCGCATATAGCTGTGTCTGAACTGGGGTGGCAGAGTGGGCTAAAGAACGGTGATGGATCAAACCCAGATCTTTTGACTGGGTGTGAGTGTTTGATTGGTTCGGATGCCCTGTCCATCACCACCCCCTTTTGTACCGCATTGGCCGCCATAAGTGTGGCAGGGTATGCTCAGACATGAGTCCCTTGCTCACTTTGCCACTGGATTCCAGCAAGCCGGGCTGAAGACGGCTGGAATGCCAGAAACCGGTCCTCGGAAGCTTGTTTCCGGTCCAGGGAAGGCATGGCTTGGCAGTTCGGGCTGGACTGTTCCCATGAGGCACAGGGTCAGACTGATTTGCATATAGCAGTGTCTGAACTGGGGTGGCAGAGTGGGCTAAAGAACGGTGATGGATCAAACCCAGATCTTTTGACTGGGTGTGAGTGTTTGATTGGTTAAGATGCTCCGTCCATCACCACCCCCTTTTGTACCGCTTTGGCCGCCATAAGTGTGGCAGGGTATGCTCAGACGTGAGTCCCTTGCTCACTTTGCCACTGGATTCAAGCAAGCCGGGCTGAAGACGGCTGGAATGCTAGAAACTGGTCCTCGGAAGCTTGTTTCTGGTCCAGGGAAGGCATGGCTTGGCAGTTCGGGCTGGACTGTTCCCATGAGGCACAGGGTCAGACTGATTTGCATATAGCCGTGTCTGAACTGGGGTGGCAGAGTGGGCTAAAGAACGGTGATGGATCAAACCCAGATATTTTGACTGGGTGTGAGTGTTTGATTGGTTCAGATGCTCCGTCCATCACCACCCCCTTTTGTACCGCTTTGGCCGCCATAGGTGTGGCAGGGTATGCTCAGACGTGAGTCCCTTGCTCACTTTGCCACTGGATTCAAGCAAGCTGGGCTGAAGACGGCTGGAATGCCAGAAACCGGTCCTCGGAAGCTTGTTTCCGGTCCAGGGAAGGCATGGCTTGGCAGGTCGGGCTGGACTGTTCCCATGAGACACAGGGTCAGACTGATTTGCATATAGCTGTGTCTGAACTGGGGTGGCAGAGTGGGCTAAAGAACGGTGATGGATCAAACCCAGATCTTTTGACTGGGTGTGAGTGTTTGATTGGTTCAGATGCTCCGTCCATCACAACACCCTTTTGTACCGCTTTGGCCGCCATAAGTGTGGCAGGGTATGCTCAGACGTGAGTCCCTTGCTCACTTTGCCACTGGATTCAAGCAAGCCGGGCTGAAGACGGCTGGAATGCCAGAAACCGGTCCTCGAAAGCTTGTTTCCGGTCCAGGGAAGGCATGGCTTGGCAGTTCGGGCTGGACTGTTCCCATGAGGCACAGGGTCAGACTGATTTGCATATAGCCCTGTCTGAACTGGGGTGGCAGAGTGGGCTAAAGAACGGTGATGGATCAAACCCAGATCTTTTGACTGGGTGTGAGTGTTTGATTGGTTCAGATGCTCCGTCCATCACCACCCCCTTTTGTACCGCTTTGGCCGCCATAAGTGTGGCAGGGTATGCTCAGACGTGAGTCCCTTGCTCACTTTGCCACTGGATTCAAGCAAGTCCGGCTGAAGGCGGCTGGAATGCCAGAAACCGGTCCTCGGAAGCTTGTTTCCGGTCCACGGAAGGCATGGCTTGGCAGTTCGGGCTGGACTGTTCCCATGAGGCACAGGGTCAGACTGATTTGCATATAGCCGTGTCTGAACTGGGGTGGCAGAGTGGGCTAACGAACGGTGATGGATCAAACCCAGATCTTTTGACTGGGTGTGAGTGTTTGATTGGTTCAGATGCTCCGTCCATCACCATCCCCTTTTGTACCGCTTTGGCCGCCATAAGTGTGGCAGGGTATGCTCAGACGTGAGTCCCTTGCTCACTTTGCCACTGGATTCAAGCAAGCCGGGCTGAAGACGGCTGGAATGCCAGAAACCGGTCCTCGGAAGCTTGTTTCCGGTCAAGGGAAGGCATGGCTTGGCAGTTCGGGCTGGACTGTTCCCATGAGGCACAGGGTCAGACTGATTTGCATATAGCCGTGTCTGAACTGGGGTGGCAGAGTGGGCTAAAGAACGGTGATGGATTAAACCCAGATATTTTGACTGGGTGTGAGTGTTTGATTGGTTCAGATGCTCCGTCCATCACCACCCCCTTTTGTACCGCTTTGGCCGCCATAGGTGTGGCAGGGTATGCTCAGACGTGAGTCCCTTGCTCACTTTGCCACTGGATTCAAGCAAGCCGGGCTGAAGACGGCTGGAATGCCAGAAACCGGTCCTCGGAAGCTTGTTTCCGGTCCAGGGAAGGCATGGCTTGGCAGGTCGGGCTGGACTGTTCCCATGAGACACAGGGTCAGACTGATTTGCATATAGCCGTGTCTGAACTGGGTTGGCAGAGTGGGCTAAAGAACGGTGATGGATCAAACCCAGATCTTTTGGCTGGGTGTGAGTGTTTGATTGGTTTGGATGCTCCGTCCATCACCACCCCCTTTTGTACCGCTTTGGCCGCCATAAGTGTGGCCGGGTATGCTCAGACATGAGTCCCTTGCTCACTTTGCCACTGGATTCAAGCAAGCCGGGCTGAAGACGGCTGGAATGCCAGAAATCGGTCCTCGGAAGCTTGTTTCCGGTTCAGGGAAAGCATCGCTTGGCAGTTCGGGCTGGACTGTTCCCATGAGGCACAGGGTCAGACTGATTTGCATATAGCCGTGTCTGAACTGGGGTGGCAGAGTGGGCTAAAGACGTGAGTCCCTTGCTCACTTTGCCACTGGATTCAAGCAAGCCGGGCTGAAGATGGCTGGAATGCCAGAAACCGGTCCTCGGAAGCTTGTTTCCGGTCCAGGGAAGGCATGGCTTGGCAGTTCGGGCTGGACTGTTCCCATGAGGCACAGGGTCAGACTGATTTGCATATAGCCGTGTCTGAACTGGGGTGGCAGAGTGGGCTAAAGAACGGTGATGGATCAAACCCAGATCTTTTGACTGTGTGTGAGTGTTTGATTGGTTCAGATGCTCCATCCATCACCACCCCCTTTTGTACCGCTTTGGCCGCCATAAGTGTGGCAGGGTATGCTCAGACGTGAGTCCCTTGCTCACTTTGCCACTGGATTCAAGCAAGCCGGGCTGAAGACGCCTGGAATGCCAGAAACCGGTCCTCGGAAGCTTGTTTCCGGTCCAAGAAAGGCATGGTTTGGCAGTTCGGGCTGGACTGTTCCCATGAGACACAGGGTCAGCCTGATTTGCATATAGCCGTGTCTGAACTGGGGTGGCAGAGTGGGCTAAAGAACGGTGATGGATCAAACCCAGATCTTTTGACTGGGTGTGAGTGTTTGATTGGTTCGGATGCTCTGTCCATCACCACCCCCTTTTGTACCGCTTTGGCCGCCATAAGTGTGGCAGGGTATGCTCAGACGTGAGTCCCTTGCTCACTTTGCCACTGGATTCAAGCAAGCCGGGCTGAAGACGGCTGGAATGCCAGAAACCGGTCCTCGAAAGCTTGTTTCCGGTCCAGGGAAGGCATGGCTTGGCAGGTCGGGCTGGACTGTTCCCATGAGACACAGGGTCAGACTGATTTGCATATAGCCGTGTCTGAACTGGGGTGGCAGAGTGGGCTAAAGAACGGTGATGGATCAAACCCAGATATTTTGACTGGGTGTGAGTGTTTGATTGGTTCAGATGCTCCGTCCATCACCACCCCCTTTTGTACCGCTTTGGCCGCCATAGGTGTGGCAGGGTATGCTCAGACGTGAGTCCCTTGCTCACTTTGCCACTGGATTCAAGCAAGCTGGGCTGAAGACGGCTGGAATGCCAGAAACCGGTCCTCGGAAGCTTGTTTCCGGTCCAGGGAAGGCATGGCTTGGCAGGTCGGGCTGGACTGTTCCCATGAGACACAGGGTCAGACTGATTTGCATATAGCTGTGTCTGAACTGGGGTGGCAGAGTGGGCTAAAGAACGGTGATGGATCAAACCCAGATCTTTTGACTGGGTGTGAGTGTTTGATTGGTTCAGATGCTCCGTCCATCACAACACCCTTTTGTACCGCTTTGGCCGCCATAAGTGTGGCAGGGTATGCTCAGACGTGAGTCCCTTGCTCACTTTGCCACTGGATTCAAGCAAGCCGGGCTGAAGACGGCTGGAATGCCAGAAACCGGTCCTCGAAAGCTTGTTTCCGGTCCAGGGAAGGCATGGCTTGGCAGTTCGGGCTGGACTGTTCCCATGAGGCACAGGGTCAGACTGATTTGCATATAGCCCTGTCTGAACTGGGGTGGCAGAGTGGGCTAAAGAA
This sequence comes from Lissotriton helveticus, assembly GCF_964261635.1. NCBI lineage: Eukaryota > Metazoa > Chordata > Amphibia > Caudata > Salamandridae > Lissotriton > Lissotriton helveticus. The sequence goes on from NC_136071.1 coordinate 360,773,552, forward strand.
CGGTGATGGATCAAACCCAGATCTTTTGACTGGGTGTGAGTGTTTGATTGGTTCAGATGCTCCGTCCATCACCACCCCCTTTTGTACCGCTTTGGCCGCCATAAGTGTGGCAGGGTATGCTCAGACGTGAGTCCCTTGCTCACTTTGCCACTGGATTCAAGCAAGTCCGGCTGAAGGCGGCTGGAATGCCAGAAACCGGTCCTCGGAAGCTTGTTTCCGGTCCACGGAAGGCATGGCTTGGCAGTTCGGGCTGGACTGTTCCCATGAGGCACAGGGTCAGACTGATTTGCATATAGCCGTGTCTGAACTGGGGTGGCAGAGTGGGCTAACGAACGGTGATGGATCAAACCCAGATCTTTTGACTGGGTGTGAGTGTTTGATTGGTTCAGATGCTCCGTCCATCACCATCCCCTTTTGTACCGCTTTGGCCGCCATAAGTGTGGCAGGGTATGCTCAGACGTGAGTCCCTTGCTCACTTTGCCACTGGATTCAAGCAAGCCGGGCTGAAGACGGCTGGAATGCCAGAAACCGGTCCTCGGAAGCTTGTTTCCGGTCAAGGGAAGGCATGGCTTGGCAGTTCGGGCTGGACTGTTCCCATGAGGCACAGGGTCAGACTGATTTGCATATAGCCGTGTCTGAACTGGGGTGGCAGAGTGGGCTAAAGAACGGTGATGGATTAAACCCAGATATTTTGACTGGGTGTGAGTGTTTGATTGGTTCAGATGCTCCGTCCATCACCACCCCCTTTTGTACCGCTTTGGCCGCCATAGGTGTGGCAGGGTATGCTCAGACGTGAGTCCCTTGCTCACTTTGCCACTGGATTCAAGCAAGCCGGGCTGAAGACGGCTGGAATGCCAGAAACCGGTCCTCGGAAGCTTGTTTCCGGTCCAGGGAAGGCATGGCTTGGCAGGTCGGGCTGGACTGTTCCCATGAGACACAGGGTCAGACTGATTTGCATATAGCCGTGTCTGAACTGGGTTGGCAGAGTGGGCTAAAGAACGGTGATGGATCAAACCCAGATCTTTTGGCTGGGTGTGAGTGTTTGATTGGTTTGGATGCTCCGTCCATCACCACCCCCTTTTGTACCGCTTTGGCCGCCATAAGTGTGGCCGGGTATGCTCAGACATGAGTCCCTTGCTCACTTTGCCACTGGATTCAAGCAAGCCGGGCTGAAGACGGCTGGAATGCCAGAAATCGGTCCTCGGAAGCTTGTTTCCGGTTCAGGGAAAGCATCGCTTGGCAGTTCGGGCTGGACTGTTCCCATGAGGCACAGGGTCAGACTGATTTGCATATAGCCGTGTCTGAACTGGGGTGGCAGAGTGGGCTAAAGACGTGAGTCCCTTGCTCACTTTGCCACTGGATTCAAGCAAGCCGGGCTGAAGATGGCTGGAATGCCAGAAACCGGTCCTCGGAAGCTTGTTTCCGGTCCAGGGAAGGCATGGCTTGGCAGTTCGGGCTGGACTGTTCCCATGAGGCACAGGGTCAGACTGATTTGCATATAGCCGTGTCTGAACTGGGGTGGCAGAGTGGGCTAAAGAACGGTGATGGATCAAACCCAGATCTTTTGACTGTGTGTGAGTGTTTGATTGGTTCAGATGCTCCATCCATCACCACCCCCTTTTGTACCGCTTTGGCCGCCATAAGTGTGGCAGGGTATGCTCAGACGTGAGTCCCTTGCTCACTTTGCCACTGGATTCAAGCAAGCCGGGCTGAAGACGCCTGGAATGCCAGAAACCGGTCCTCGGAAGCTTGTTTCCGGTCCAAGAAAGGCATGGTTTGGCAGTTCGGGCTGGACTGTTCCCATGAGACACAGGGTCAGCCTGATTTGCATATAGCCGTGTCTGAACTGGGGTGGCAGAGTGGGCTAAAGAACGGTGATGGATCAAACCCAGATCTTTTGACTGGGTGTGAGTGTTTGATTGGTTCGGATGCTCTGTCCATCACCACCCCCTTTTGTACCGCTTTGGCCGCCATAAGTGTGGCAGGGTATGCTCAGACGTGAGTCCCTTGCTCACTTTGCCACTGGATTCAAGCAAGCCGGGCTGAAGACGGCTGGAATGCCAGAAACCGGTCCTCGAAAGCTTGTTTCCGGTCCAGGGAAGGCATGGCTTGGCAGGTCGGGCTGGACTGTTCCCATGAGACACAGGGTCAGACTGATTTGCATATAGCTGTGTCTGAACTGGGGTGGCAGAGTGGGCTAAAGAACGGTGATGGATCAAACCCAGATCTTTTGACTGGGTGTGAGTGTTTGATTGGTTCAGATGCTCCGTCCATCACAACACCCTTTTGTACCGCTTTGGCCGCCATAAGTGTGGCAGGGTATGCTCAGACGTGAGTCCCTTGCTCACTTTGCCACTGGATTCAAGCAAGCCGGGCTGAAGACGGCTGGAATGCCAGAAACCGGTCCTCGAAAGCTTGTTTCCGGTCCAGGGAAGGCATGGCTTGGCAGTTCGGGCTGGACTGTTCCCATGAGGCACAGGGTCAGACTGATTTGCATATAGCCGTGTCTGAACTGGGGTGGCAGAGTGGGCTAAAGAACGGTGATGGATCAAACCCAGATCTTTTGACTGGGTGTGAGTGTTTGATTGGTTCGGATGCTCTGTCCATCACCACCCCCTTTTGTACCGCTTTGGCCGCCATAAGTCTGGCAGGGTATGCTCAGACGTGAGTCCCTTGCTCACTTTGCCACTGGATTCAAGCAAGCCGGGCTGAAGACGGCTGGAATGCCAGAAACCGGTCCTCGAAAGCTTGTTTCCGGTCCAGGGAAGGCATGGCTTGGCAGGTCGGGCTGGACTGTTCCCATGAGACACAGGGTCAGACTGATTTGCATATAGCTGTGTCTGAACTGGGGTGGCAGAGTGGGCTAAAGAACGGTGATGGATCAAACCCAGATCTTTTGACTGGGTGTGAGTGTTTGATTGGTTCAGATGCTCCGTCCATCACAACACCCTTTTGTACCGCTTTGGCCGCCATAAGTGTGGCAGGGTATGCTCAGACGTGAGTCCCTTGCTCACTTTGCCACTGGATTCAAGCAAGCCGGGCTGAAGACGGCTGGAATGCCAGAAACCGGTCCTCGAAAGCTTGTTTCCGGTCCAGGGAAGGCATGGCTTGGCAGTTCGGGCTGGACTGTTCCCATGAGGCACAGGGTCAGACTGATTTGCATATAGCCCTGTCTGAACTGGGGTGGCAGAGTGGGCTAAAGAACGGTGATGGATCAAACCCAGATCTTTTGACTGGGTGTGAGTGTTTGATTGGTTCAGATGCTCCGTCCATCACAACACCCTTTTGTACCGCTTTGGCCGCCATAAGTGTGGCAGGGTATGCTCAGACGTGAGTCCCTTGCTCACTTTGCCACTGGATTCAAGCAAGCCGGGCTGAAGACGGCTGGAATGCCAGAAACCTGTCCTCGAAAGCTTGTTTCCGGTCCAGGGAAGGCATGGCTTGGCAGTTCGGGCTGGACTGTTCCCATGAGGCACAGGGTCAGACTGATTTGCATATAGCCCTGTCTGAACTGGGGTGGCAGAGTGGGCTAAAGAACGGTGATGGATCAAACCCAGATCTTTTGACTGGGTGTGAGTGTTTGATTGGTTCAGATGCTCCGTCCATCACCACCCCCTTTTGTACCGCTTTGGCCGCCATAAGTGTGGCAGGGTATGCTCAGACGTGAGTCCCTTGCTCACTTTGCCACTGGATTCAAGCAAGTCCGGCTGAAGGCGGCTGGAATGCCAGAAACCGGTCCTCGGAAGCTTGTTTCCGGTCCACGGAAGGCATGGCTTGGCAGTTCGGGCTGGACTGTTCCCATGAGGCACAGGGTCAGACTGATTTGCATATAGCCGTGTCTGAACTGGGGTGGCAGAGTGGGCTAACGAACGGTGATGGATCAAACCCAGATCTTTTGACTGGGTGTGAGTGTTTGATTGGTTCAGATGCTCCGTCCATCACCATCCCCTTTTGTACCGCTTTGGCCGCCATAAGTGTGGCAGGGTATGCTCAGACGTGAGTCCCTTGCTCACTTTGCCACTGGATTCAAGCAAGCCGGGCTGAAGACGGCTGGAATGCCAGAAACCGGTCCTCGGAAGCTTGTTTCCGGTCAAGGGAAGGCATGGCTTGGCAGTTCGGGCTGGACTGTTCCCATGAGGCACAGGGTCAGACTGATTTGCATATAGCCGTGTCTGAACTGGGGTGGCAGAGTGGGCTAAAGAACGGTGATGGATTAAACCCAGATATTTTGACTGGGTGTGAGTGTTTGATTGGTTCAGATGCTCCGTCCATCACCACCCCCTTTTGTACCGCTTTGGCCGCCATAGGTGTGGCAGGGTATGCTCAGACGTGAGTCCCTTGCTCACTTTGCCACTGGATTCAAGCAAGCCGGGCTGAAGACGGCTGGAATGCCAGAAACCGGTCCTCGGAAGCTTGTTTCCGGTCCAGGGAAGGCATGGCTTGGCAGGTCGGGCTGGACTGTTCCCATGAGACACAGGGTCAGACTGATTTGCATATAGCCGTGTCTGAACTGGGTTGGCAGAGTGGGCTAAAGAACGGTGATGGATCAAACCCAGATCTTTTGGCTGGGTGTGAGTGTTTGATTGGTTTGGATGCTCCGTCCATCACCACCCCCTTTTGTACCGCTTTGGCCGCCATAAGTGTGGCCGGGTATGCTCAGACATGAGTCCCTTGCTCACTTTGCCACTGGATTCAAGCAAGCCGGGCTGAAGACGGCTGGAATGCCAGAAATCGGTCCTCGGAAGCTTGTTTCCGGTTCAGGGAAAGCATCGCTTGGCAGTTCGGGCTGGACTGTTCCCATGAGGCACAGGGTCAGACTGATTTGCATATAGCCGTGTCTGAACTGGGGTGGCAGAGTGGGCTAAAGACGTGAGTCCCTTGCTCACTTTGCCACTGGATTCAAGCAAGCCGGGCTGAAGATGGCTGGAATGCCAGAAACCGGTCCTCGGAAGCTTGTTTCCGGTCCAGGGAAGGCATGGCTTGGCAGTTCGGGCTGGACTGTTCCCATGAGGCACAGGGTCAGACTGATTTGCATATAGCCGTGTCTGAACTGGGGTGGCAGAGTGGGCTAAAGAACGGTGATGGATCAAACCCAGATCTTTTGACTGTGTGTGAGTGTTTGATTGGTTCAGATGCTCCATCCATCACCACCCCCTTTTGTACCGCTTTGGCCGCCATAAGTGTGGCAGGGTATGCTCAGACGTGAGTCCCTTGCTCACTTTGCCACTGGATTCAAGCAAGCCGGGCTGAAGACGCCTGGAATGCCAGAAACCGGTCCTCGGAAGCTTGTTTCCGGTCCAAGAAAGGCATGGTTTGGCAGTTCGGGCTGGACTGTTCCCATGAGACACAGGGTCAGCCTGATTTGCATATAGCCGTGTCTGAACTGGGGTGGCAGAGTGGGCTAAAGAACGGTGATGGATCAAACCCAGATCTTTTGACTGGGTGTGAGTGTTTGATTGGTTCGGATGCTCTGTCCATCACCACCCCCTTTTGTACCGCTTTGGCCGCCATAAGTGTGGCAGGGTATGCTCAGACGTGAGTCCCTTGCTCACTTTGCCACTGGATTCAAGCAAGCCGGGCTGAAGACGGCTGGAATGCCAGAAACCGGTCCTCGAAAGCTTGTTTCCGGTCCAGGGAAGGCATGGCTTGGCAGGTCGGGCTGGACTGTTCCCATGAGACACAGGGTCAGACTGATTTGCATATAGCTGTGTCTGAACTGGGGTGGCAGAGTGGGCTAAAGAACGGTGATGGATCAAACCCAGATCTTTTGACTGGGTGTGAGTGTTTGATTGGTTCAGATGCTCCGTCCATCACAACACCCTTTTGTACCGCTTTGGCCGCCATAAGTGTGGCAGGGTATGCTCAGACGTGAGTCCCTTGCTCACTTTGCCACTGGATTCAAGCAAGCCGGGCTGAAGACGGCTGGAATGCCAGAAACCGGTCCTCGAAAGCTTGTTTCCGGTCCAGGGAAGGCATGGCTTGGCAGTTCGGGCTGGACTGTTCCCATGAGGCACAGGGTCAGACTGATTTGCATATAGCCGTGTCTGAACTGGGGTGGCAGAGTGGGCTAAAGAACGGTGATGGATCAAACCCAGATCTTTTGACTGGGTGTGAGTGTTTGATTGGTTCGGATGCTCTGTCCATCACCACCCCCTTTTGTACCGCTTTGGCCGCCATAAGTGTGGCAGGGTATGCTCAGACGTGAGTCCCTTGCTCACTTTGCCACTGGATTCAAGCAAGCCGGGCTGAAGACGGCTGGAATGCCAGAAACCGGTCCTCGAAAGCTTGTTTCCGGTCCAGGGAAGGCATGGCTTGGCAGGTCGGGCTGGACTGTTCCCATGAGACACAGGGTCAGACTGATTTGCATATAGCTGTGTCTGAACTGGGGTGGCAGAGTGGGCTAAAGAACGGTGATGGATCAAACCCAGATCTTTTGACTGGGTGTGAGTGTTTGATTGGTTCAGATGCTCCGTCCATCACAACACCCTTTTGTACCGCTTTGGCCGCCATAAGTGTGGCAGGGTATGCTCAGACGTGAGTCCCTTGCTCACTTTGCCACTGGATTCAAGCAAGCCGGGCTGAAGATGGCTGGAATGCCAGAAACCGGTCCTCGGAAGCTTGTTTCCGGTCCAGGGAAGGCATGGCTTGGCAGTTCGGGCTGGACTGTTCCCATGAGGCACAGGGTCAGACTGATTTGCATATAGCCGTGTCTGAACTGGGGTGGCAGAGTGGGCTAAAGAACGGTGATGGATCAAACCCAGATCTTTTGACTGTGTGTGAGTGTTTGATTGGTTCAGATGCTCCATCCATCACCACCCCCTTTTGTACCGCTTTGGCCGCCATAAGTGTGGCAGGGTATGCTCAGACGTGAGTCCCTTGCTCACTTTGCCACTGGATTCAAGCAAGCCGGGCTGAAGACGCCTGGAATGCCAGAAACCGGTCCTCGGAAGCTTGTTTCCGGTCCAAGAAAGGCATGGTTTGGCAGTTCGGGCTGGACTGTTCCCATGAGACACAGGGTCAGCCTGATTTGCATATAGCCGTGTCTGAACTGGGGTGGCAGAGTGGGCTAAAGAACGGTGATGGATCAAACCCAGATCTTTTGACTGGGTGTGAGTGTTTGATTGGTTCGGATGCTCTGTCCATCACCACCCCCTTTTGTACCGCTTTGGCCGCCATAAGTGTGGCAGGGTATGCTCAGACGTGAGTCCCTTGCTCACTTTGCCACTGGATTCAAGCAAGCCGGGCTGAAGACGGCTGGAATGCCAGAAACCGGTCCTCGAAAGCTTGTTTCCGGTCCAGGGAAGGCATGGCTTGGCAGGTCGGGCTGGACTGTTCCCATGAGACACAGGGTCAGACTGATTTGCATATAGCTGTGTCTGAACTGGGGTGGCAGAGTGGGCTAAAGAACGGTGATGGATCAAACCCAGATCTTTTGACTGGGTGTGAGTGTTTGATTGGTTCAGATGCTCCGTCCATCACAACACCCTTTTGTACCGCTTTGGCCGCCATAAGTGTGGCAGGGTATGCTCAGACGTGAGTCCCTTGCTCACTTTGCCACTGGATTCAAGCAAGCCGGGCTGAAGACGGCTGGAATGCCAGAAACCGGTCCTCGAAAGCTTGTTTCCGGTCCAGGGAAGGCATGGCTTGGCAGTTCGGGCTGGACTGTTCCCATGAGGCACAGGGTCAGACTGATTTGCATATAGCCGTGTCTGAACTGGGGTGGCAGAGTGGGCTAAAGAACGGTGATGGATCAAACCCAGATCTTTTGACTGGGTGTGAGTGTTTGATTGGTTCGGATGCTCTGTCCATCACCACCCCCTTTTGTACCGCTTTGGCCGCCATAAGTCTGGCAGGGTATGCTCAGACGTGAGTCCCTTGCTCACTTTGCCACTGGATTCAAGCAAGCCGGGCTGAAGACGGCTGGAATGCCAGAAACCGGTCCTCGAAAGCTTGTTTCCGGTCCAGGGAAGGCATGGCTTGGCAGGTCGGGCTGGACTGTTCCCATGAGACACAGGGTCAGACTGATTTGCATATAGCTGTGTCTGAACTGGGGTGGCAGAGTGGGCTAAAGAACGGTGATGGATCAAACCCAGATCTTTTGACTGGGTGTGAGTGTTTGATTGGTTCAGATGCTCCGTCCATCACAACACCCTTTTGTACCGCTTTGGCCGCCATAAGTGTGGCAGGGTATGCTCAGACGTGAGTCCCTTGCTCACTTTGCCACTGGATTCAAGCAAGCCGGGCTGAAGACGGCTGGAATGCCAGAAACCGGTCCTCGAAAGCTTGTTTCCGGTCCAGGGAAGGCATGGCTTGGCAGTTCGGGCTGGACTGTTCCCATGAGGCACAGGGTCAGACTGATTTGCATATAGCCCTGTCTGAACTGGGGTGGCAGAGTGGGCTAAAGAACGGTGATGGATCAAACCCAGATCTTTTGACTGGGTGTGAGTGTTTGATTGGTTCAGATGCTCCGTCCATCACAACACCCTTTTGTACCGCTTTGGCCGCCATAAGTGTGGCAGGGTATGCTCAGACGTGAGTCCCTTGCTCACTTTGCCACTGGATTCAAGCAAGCCGGGCTGAAGACGGCTGGAATGCCAGAAACCTGTCCTCGAAAGCTTGTTTCCGGTCCAGGGAAGGCATGGCTTGGCAGTTCGGGCTGGACTGTTCCCATGAGGCACAGGGTCAGACTGATTTGCATATAGCCCTGTCTGAACTGGGGTGGCAGAGTGGGCTAAAGAACGGTGATGGATCAAACCCAGATCTTTTGACTGGGTGTGAGTGTTTGATTGGTTCAGATGCTCCGTCCATCACCACCCCCTTTTGTACCGCTTTGGCCGCCATAAGTGTGGCAGGGTATGCTCAGACGTGAGTCCCTTGCTCACTTTGCCACTGGATTCAAGCAAGTCCGGCTGAAGGCGGCTGGAATGCCAGAAACCGGTCCTCGGAAGCTTGTTTCCGGTCCACGGAAGGCATGGCTTGGCAGTTCGGGCTGGACTGTTCCCATGAGGCACAGGGTCAGACTGATTTGCATATAGCCGTGTCTGAACTGGGGTGGCAGAGTGGGCTAACGAACGGTGATGGATCAAACCCAGATCTTTTGACTGGGTGTGAGTGTTTGATTGGTTCAGATGCTCCGTCCATCACCATCCCCTTTTGTACCGCTTTGGCCGCCATAAGTGTGGCAGGGTATGCTCAGACGTGAGTCCCTTGCTCACTTTGCCACTGGATTCAAGCAAGCCGGGCTGAAGACGGCTGGAATGCCAGAAACCGGTCCTCGGAAGCTTGTTTCCGGTCAAGGGAAGGCATGGCTTGGCAGTTCGGGCTGGACTGTTCCCATGAGGCACAGGGTCAGACTGATTTGCATATAGCCGTGTCTGAACTGGGGTGGCAGAGTGGGCTAAAGAACGGTGATGGATTAAACCCAGATATTTTGACTGGGTGTGAGTGTTTGATTGGTTCAGATGCTCCGTCCATCACCACCCCCTTTTGTACCGCTTTGGCCGCCATAGGTGTGGCAGGGTATGCTCAGACGTGAGTCCCTTGCTCACTTTGCCACTGGATTCAAGCAAGCCGGGCTGAAGACGGCTGGAATGCCAGAAACCGGTCCTCGGAAGCTTGTTTCCGGTCCAGGGAAGGCATGGCTTGGCAGGTCGGGCTGGACTGTTCCCATGAGACACAGGGTCAGACTGATTTGCATATAGCCGTGTCTGAACTGGGTTGGCAGAGTGGGCTAAAGAACGGTGATGGATCAAACCCAGATCTTTTGGCTGGGTGTGAGTGTTTGATTGGTTTGGATGCTCCGTCCATCACCACCCCCTTTTGTACCGCTTTGGCCGCCATAAGTGTGGCCGGGTATGCTCAGACATGAGTCCCTTGCTCACTTTGCCACTGGATTCAAGCAAGCCGGGCTGAAGACGGCTGGAATGCCAGAAATCGGTCCTCGGAAGCTTGTTTCCGGTTCAGGGAAAGCATCGCTTGGCAGTTCGGGCTGGACTGTTCCCATGAGGCACAGGGTCAGACTGATTTGCATATAGCCGTGTCTGAACTGGGGTGGCAGAGTGGGCTAAAGACGTGAGTCCCTTGCTCACTTTGCCACTGGATTCAAGCAAGCCGGGCTGAAGATGGCTGGAATGCCAGAAACCGGTCCTCGGAAGCTTGTTTCCGGTCCAGGGAAGGCATGGCTTGGCAGTTCGGGCTGGACTGTTCCCATGAGGCACAGGGTCAGACTGATTTGCATATAGCCGTGTCTGAACTGGGGTGGCAGAGTGGGCTAAAGAACGGTGATGGATCAAACCCAGATCTTTTGACTGTGTGTGAGTGTTTGATTGGTTCAGATGCTCCATCCATCACCACCCCCTTTTGTACCGCTTTGGCCGCCATAAGTGTGGCAGGGTATGCTCAGACGTGAGTCCCTTGCTCACTTTGCCACTGGATTCAAGCAAGCCGGGCTGAAGACGCCTGGAATGCCAGAAACCGGTCCTCGGAAGCTTGTTTCCGGTCCAAGAAAGGCATGGTTTGGCAGTTCGGGCTGGACTGTTCCCATGAGACACAGGGTCAGCCTGATTTGCATATAGCCGTGTCTGAACTGGGGTGGCAGAGTGGGCTAAAGAACGGTGATGGATCAAACCCAGATCTTTTGACTGGGTGTGAGTGTTTGATTGGTTCGGATGCTCTGTCCATCACCACCCCCTTTTGTACCGCTTTGGCCGCCATAAGTGTGGCAGGGTATGCTCAGACGTGAGTCCCTTGCTCACTTTGCCACTGGATTCAAGCAAGCCGGGCTGAAGACGGCTGGAATGCCAGAAACCGGTCCTCGAAAGCTTGTTTCCGGTCCAGGGAAGGCATGGCTTGGCAGGTCGGGCTGGACTGTTCCCATGAGACACAGGGTCAGACTGATTTGCATATAGCTGTGTCTGAACTGGGGTGGCAGAGTGGGCTAAAGAACGGTGATGGATCAAACCCAGATCTTTTGACTGGGTGTGAGTGTTTGATTGGTTCAGATGCTCCGTCCATCACAACACCCTTTTGTACCGCTTTGGCCGCCATAAGTGTGGCAGGGTATGCTCAGACGTGAGTCCCTTGCTCACTTTGCCACTGGATTCAAGCAAGCCGGGCTGAAGACGGCTGGAATGCCAGAAACCGGTCCTCGAAAGCTTGTTTCCGGTCCAGGGAAGGCATGGCTTGGCAGTTCGGGCTGGACTGTTCCCATGAGGCACAGGGTCAGACTGATTTGCATATAGCCGTGTCTGAACTGGGGTGGCAGAGTGGGCTAAAGAACGGTGATGGATCAAACCCAGATCTTTTGACTGGGTGTGAGTGTTTGATTGGTTCGGATGCTCTGTCCATCACCACCCCCTTTTGTACCGCTTTGGCCGCCATAAGTGTGGCAGGGTATGCTCAGACGTGAGTCCCTTGCTCACTTTGCCACTGGATTCAAGCAAGCCGGGCTGAAGACGGCTGGAATGCCAGAAACCGGTCCTCGAAAGCTTGTTTCCGGTCCAGGGAAGGCATGGCTTGGCAGGTCGGGCTGGACTGTTCCCATGAGACACAGGGTCAGACTGATTTGCATATAGCTGTGTCTGAACTGGGGTGGCAGAGTGGGCTAAAGAACGGTGATGGATCAAACCCAGATCTTTTGACTGGGTGTGAGTGTTTGATTGGTTCAGATGCTCCGTCCATCACAACACCCTTTTGTACCGCTTTGGCCGCCATAAGTGTGGCAGGGTATGCTCAGACGTGAGTCCCTTGCTCACTTTGCCACTGGATTCAAGCAAGCCGGGCTGAAGATGGCTGGAATGCCAGAAACCGGTCCTCGGAAGCTTGTTTCCGGTCCAGGGAAGGCATGGCTTGGCAGTTCGGGCTGGACTGTTCCCATGAGGCACAGGGTCAGACTGATTTGCATATAGCCGTGTCTGAACTGGGGTGGCAGAGTGGGCTAAAGAACGGTGATGGATCAAACCCAGATCTTTTGACTGTGTGTGAGTGTTTGATTGGTTCAGATGCTCCATCCATCACCACCCCCTTTTGTACCGCTTTGGCCGCCATAAGTGTGGCAGGGTATGCTCAGACGTGAGTCCCTTGCTCACTTTGCCACTGGATTCAAGCAAGCCGGGCTGAAGACGCCTGGAATGCCAGAAACCGGTCCTCGGAAGCTTGTTTCCGGTCCAAGAAAGGCATGGTTTGGCAGTTCGGGCTGGACTGTTCCCATGAGACACAGGGTCAGCCTGATTTGCATATAGCCGTGTCTGAACTGGGGTGGCAGAGTGGGCTAAAGAACGGTGATGGATCAAACCCAGATCTTTTGACTGGGTGTGAGTGTTTGATTGGTTCGGATGCTCTGTCCATCACCACCCCCTTTTGTACCGCTTTGGCCGCCATAAGTGTGGCAGGGTATGCTCAGACGTGAGTCCCTTGCTCACTTTGCCACTGGATTCAAGCAAGCCGGGCTGAAGACGGCTGGAATGCCAGAAACCGGTCCTCGAAAGCTTGTTTCCGGTCCAGGGAAGGCATGGCTTGGCAGGTCGGGCTGGACTGTTCCCATGAGACACAGGGTCAGACTGATTTGCATATAGCTGTGTCTGAACTGGGGTGGCAGAGTGGGCTAAAGAACGGTGATGGATCAAACCCAGATCTTTTGACTGGGTGTGAGTGTTTGATTGGTTCAGATGCTCCGTCCATCACAACACCCTTTTGTACCGCTTTGGCCGCCATAAGTGTGGCAGGGTATGCTCAGACGTGAGTCCCTTGCTCACTTTGCCACTGGATTCAAGCAAGCCGGGCTGAAGACGGCTGGAATGCCAGAAACCGGTCCTCGAAAGCTTGTTTCCGGTCCAGGGAAGGCATGGCTTGGCAGTTCGGGCTGGACTGTTCCCATGAGGCACAGGGTCAGACTGATTTGCATATAGCCGTGTCTGAACTGGGGTGGCAGAGTGGGCTAAAGAACGGTGATGGATCAAACCCAGATCTTTTGACTGGGTGTGAGTGTTTGATTGGTTCGGATGCTCTGTCCATCACCACCCCCTTTTGTACCGCTTTGGCCGCCATAAGTCTGGCAGGGTATGCTCAGACGTGAGTCCCTTGCTCACTTTGCCACTGGATTCAAGCAAGCCGGGCTGAAGACGGCTGGAATGCCAGAAACCGGTCCTCGAAAGCTTGTTTCCGGTCCAGGGAAGGCATGGCTTGGCAGGTCGGGCTGGACTGTTCCCATGAGACACAGGGTCAGACTGATTTGCATATAGCTGTGTCTGAACTGGGGTGGCAGAGTGGGCTAAAGAACGGTGATGGATCAAACCCAGATCTTTTGACTGGGTGTGAGTGTTTGATTGGTTCAGATGCTCCGTCCATCACAACACCCTTTTGTACCGCTTTGGCCGCCATAAGTGTGGCAGGGTATGCTCAGACGTGAGTCCCTTGCTCACTTTGCCACTGGATTCAAGCAAGCCGGGCTGAAGACGGCTGGAATGCCAGAAACCGGTCCTCGAAAGCTTGTTTCCGGTCCAGGGAAGGCATGGCTTGGCAGTTCGGGCTGGACTGTTCCCATGAGGCACAGGGTCAGACTGATTTGCATATAGCCCTGTCTGAACTGGGGTGGCAGAGTGGGCTAAAGAACGGTGATGGATCAAACCCAGATCTTTTGACTGGGTGTGAGTGTTTGATTGGTTCAGATGCTCCGTCCATCACCACCCCCTTTTGTACCGCTTTGGCCGCCATAAGTGTGGCAGGGTATGCTCAGACGTGAGTCCCTTGCTCACTTTGCCACTGGATTCAAGCAAGTCCGGCTGAAGGCGGCTGGAATGCCAGAAACCGGTCCTCGGAAGCTTGTTTCCGGTCCACGGAAGGCATGGCTTGGCAGTTCGGGCTGGACTGTTCCCATGAGGCACAGGGTCAGACTGATTTGCATATAGCCGTGTCTGAACTGGGGTGGCAGAGTGGGCTAACGAACGGTGATGGATCAAACCCAGATCTTTTGACTGGGTGTGAGTGTTTGATTGGTTCAGATGCTCCGTCCATCACCATCCCCTTTTGTACCGCTTTGGCCGCCATAAGTGTGGCAGGGTATGCTCAGACGTGAGTCCCTTGCTCACTTTGCCACTGGATTCAAGCAAGCCGGGCTGAAGACGGCTGGAATGCCAGAAACCGGTCCTCGGAAGCTTGTTTCCGGTCAAGGGAAGGCATGGCTTGGCAGTTCGGGCTGGACTGTTCCCATGAGGCACAGGGTCAGACTGATTTGCATATAGCCGTGTCTGAACTGGGGTGGCAGAGTGGGCTAAAGAACGGTGATGGATTAAACCCAGATATTTTGACTGGGTGTGAGTGTTTGATTGGTTCAGATGCTCCGTCCATCACCACCCCCTTTTGTACCGCTTTGGCCGCCATAGGTGTGGCAGGGTATGCTCAGACGTGAGTCCCTTGCTCACTTTGCCACTGGATTCAAGCAAGCCGGGCTGAAGACGGCTGGAATGCCAGAAACCGGTCCTCGGAAGCTTGTTTCCGGTCCAGGGAAGGCATGGCTTGGCAGGTCGGGCTGGACTGTTCCCATGAGACACAGGGTCAGACTGATTTGCATATAGCCGTGTCTGAACTGGGTTGGCAGAGTGGGCTAAAGAACGGTGATGGATCAAACCCAGATCTTTTGGCTGGGTGTGAGTGTTTGATTGGTTTGGATGCTCCGTCCATCACCACCCCCTTTTGTACCGCTTTGGCCGCCATAAGTGTGGCCGGGTATGCTCAGACATGAGTCCCTTGCTCACTTTGCCACTGGATTCAAGCAAGCCGGGCTGAAGACGGCTGGAATGCCAGAAATCGGTCCTCGGAAGCTTGTTTCCGGTTCAGGGAAAGCATCGCTTGGCAGTTCGGGCTGGACTGTTCCCATGAGGCACAGGGTCAGACTGATTTGCATATAGCCGTGTCTGAACTGGGGTGGCAGAGTGGGCTAAAGACGTGAGTCCCTTGCTCACTTTGCCACTGGATTCAAGCAAGCCGGGCTGAAGATGGCTGGAATGCCAGAAACCGGTCCTCGGAAGCTTGTTTCCGGTCCAGGGAAGGCATGGCTTGGCAGTTCGGGCTGGACTGTTCCCATGAGGCACAGGGTCAGACTGATTTGCATATAGCCGTGTCTGAACTGGGGTGGCAGAGTGGGCTAAAGAACGGTGATGGATCAAACCCAGATCTTTTGACTGTGTGTGAGTGTTTGATTGGTTCAGATGCTCCATCCATCACCACCCCCTTTTGTACCGCTTTGGCCGCCATAAGTGTGGCAGGGTATGCTCAGACGTGAGTCCCTTGCTCACTTTGCCACTGGATTCAAGCAAGCCGGGCTGAAGACGCCTGGAATGCCAGAAACCGGTCCTCGGAAGCTTGTTTCCGGTCCAAGAAAGGCATGGTTTGGCAGTTCGGGCTGGACTGTTCCCATGAGACACAGGGTCAGCCTGATTTGCATATAGCCGTGTCTGAACTGGGGTGGCAGAGTGGGCTAAAGAACGGTGATGGATCAAACCCAGATCTTTTGACTGGGTGTGAGTGTTTGATTGGTTCGGATGCTCTGTCCATCACCACCCCCTTTTGTACCGCTTTGGCCGCCATAAGTGTGGCAGGGTATGCTCAGACATGAGTCCCTTGCTCACTTTGCCACTGGATTCAAGCAAGCCGGGCTGAAGACGGCTGGAATGCCAGAAACCGGTCCTCGAAAGCTTGTTTCCGGTCCAGGGAAGGCATGGCTTGGCAGTTCGGGCTGGACTGTTCCCATGAGGCACAGGGTCAGACTGATTTGCATATAGCCCTGTCTGAACTGGGGTGGCAGAGTGGGCTAAAGAACGGTGATGGATCAAACCCAGATCTTTTGACTGGGTGTGAGTGTTTGATTGGTTCAGATGCTCCGTCCATCACCACCCCCTTTTGTACCGCTTTGGCCGCCATAAGTGTGGCAGGGTATGCTCAGACGTGAGTCCCTTGCTCACTTTGCCACTGGATTCAAGCAAGTCCGGCTGAAGGCGGCTGGAATGCCAGAAACCGGTCCTCGGAAGCTTGTTTCCGGTCCACGGAAGGCATGGCTTGGCAGTTCGGGCTGGACTGTTCCCATGAGGCACAGGGTCAGACTGATTTGCATATAGCCGTGTCTGAACTGGGGTGGCAGAGTGGGCTAACGAACGGTGATGGATCAAACCCAGATCTTTTGACTGGGTGTGAGTGTTTGATTGGTTCAGATGCTCCGTCCATCACCATCCCCTTTTGTACCGCTTTGGCCGCCATAAGTGTGGCAGGGTATGCTCAGACGTGAGTCCCTTGCTCACTTTGCCACTGGATTCAAGCAAGCCGGGCTGAAGACGGCTGGAATGCCAGAAACCGGTCCTCGGAAGCTTGTTTCCGGTCAAGGGAAGGCATGGCTTGGCAGTTCGGGCTGGACTGTTCCCATGAGGCACAGGGTCAGACTGATTTGCATATAGCCGTGTCTGAACTGGGGTGGCAGAGTGGGCTAAAGAACGGTGATGGATTAAACCCAGATATTTTGACTGGGTGTGAGTGTTTGATTGGTTCAGATGCTCCGTCCATCACCACCCCCTTTTGTACCGCTTTGGCCGCCATAGGTGTGGCAGGGTATGCTCAGACGTGAGTCCCTTGCTCACTTTGCCACTGGATTCAAGCAAGCCGGGCTGAAGACGGCTGGAATGCCAGAAACCGGTCCTCGGAAGCTTGTTTCCGGTCCAGGGAAGGCATGGCTTGGCAGGTCGGGCTGGACTGTTCCCATGAGACACAGGGTCAGACTGATTTGCATATAGCCGTGTCTGAACTGGGTTGGCAGAGTGGGCTAAAGAACGGTGATGGATCAAACCCAGATCTTTTGGCTGGGTGTGAGTGTTTGATTGGTTTGGATGCTCCGTCCATCACCACCCCCTTTTGTACCGCTTTGGCCGCCATAAGTGTGGCCGGGTATGCTCAGACATGAGTCCCTTGCTCACTTTGCCACTGGATTCAAGCAAGCCGGGCTGAAGACGGCTGGAATGCCAGAAATCGGTCCTCGGAAGCTTGTTTCCGGTTCAGGGAAAGCATCGCTTGGCAGTTCGGGCTGGACTGTTCCCATGAGGCACAGGGTCAGACTGATTTGCATATAGCCGTGTCTGAACTGGGGTGGCAGAGTGGGCTAAAGACGTGAGTCCCTTGCTCACTTTGCCACTGGATTCAAGCAAGCCGGGCTGAAGATGGCTGGAATGCCAGAAACCGGTCCTCGGAAGCTTGTTTCCGGTCCAGGGAAGGCATGGCTTGGCAGTTCGGGCTGGACTGTTCCCATGAGGCACAGGGTCAGACTGATTTGCATATAGCCGTGTCTGAACTGGGGTGGCAGAGTGGGCTAAAGAACGGTGATGGATCAAACCCAGATCTTTTGACTGTGTGTGAGTGTTTGATTGGTTCAGATGCTCCATCCATCACCACCCCCTTTTGTACCGCTTTGGCCGCCATAAGTGTGGCAGGGTATGCTCAGACGTGAGTCCCTTGCTCACTTTGCCACTGGATTCAAGCAAGCCGGGCTGAAGACGCCTGGAATGCCAGAAACCGGTCCTCGGAAGCTTGTTTCCGGTCCAAGAAAGGCATGGTTTGGCAGTTCGGGCTGGACTGTTCCCATGAGACACAGGGTCAGCCTGATTTGCATATAGCCGTGTCTGAACTGGGGTGGCAGAGTGGGCTAAAGAACGGTGATGGATCAAACCCAGATCTTTTGACTGGGTGTGAGTGTTTGATTGGTTCGGATGCTCTGTCCATCACCACCCCCTTTTGTACCGCTTTGGCCGCCATAAGTGTGGCAGGGTATGCTCAGACGTGAGTCCCTTGCTCACTTTGCCACTGGATTCAAGCAAGCCGGGCTGAAGACGGCTGGAATGCCAGAAACCGGTCCTCGAAAGCTTGTTTCCGGTCCAGGGAAGGCATGGCTTGGCAGGTCGGGCTGGACTGTTCCCATGAGACACAGGGTCAGACTGATTTGCATATAGCTGTGTCTGAACTGGGGTGGCAGAGTGGGCTAAAGAACGGTGATGGATCAAACCCAGATCTTTTGACTGGGTGTGAGTGTTTGATTGGTTCAGATGCTCCGTCCATCACAACACCCTTTTGTACCGCTTTGGCCGCCATAAGTGTGGCAGGGTATGCTCAGACGTGAGTCCCTTGCTCACTTTGCCACTGGATTCAAGCAAGCCGGGCTGAAGACGGCTGGAATGCCAGAAACCGGTCCTCGAAAGCTTGTTTCCGGTCCAGGGAAGGCATGGCTTGGCAGTTCGGGCTGGACTGTTCCCATGAGGCACAGGGTCAGACTGATTTGCATATAGCCCTGTCTGAACTGGGGTGGCAGAGTGGGCTAAAGAACGGTGATGGATCAAACCCAGATCTTTTGACTGGGTGTGAGTGTTTGATTGGTTCAGATGCTCCGTCCATCACCACCCCCTTTTGTACCGCTTTGGCCGCCATAAGTGTGGCAGGGTATGCTCAGACGTGAGTCCCTTGCTCACTTTGCCACTGGATTCAAGCAAGTCCGGCTGAAGGCGGCTGGAATGCCAGAAACCGGTCCTCGGAAGCTTGTTTCCGGTCCACGGAAGGCATGGCTTGGCAGTTCGGGCTGGACTGTTCCCATGAGGCACAGGGTCAGACTGATTTGCATATAGCCGTGTCTGAACTGGGGTGGCAGAGTGGGCTAACGAACGGTGATGGATCAAACCCAGATCTTTTGACTGGGTGTGAGTGTTTGATTGGTTCAGATGCTCCGTCCATCACCATCCCCTTTTGTACCGCTTTGGCCGCCATAAGTGTGGCAGGGTATGCTCAGACGTGAGTCCCTTGCTCACTTTGCCACTGGATTCAAGCAAGCCGGGCTGAAGACGGCTGGAATTCCAGAAACCGGTCCTCGGAAGCTTGTTTCCGGTCAAGGGAAGGCATGGCTTGGCAGTTCGGGCTGGACTGTTCCCATGAGGCACAGGGTCAGACTGATTTGCATATAGCCGTGTCTGAACTGGGGTGGCAGAGTGGGCTAAAGAACGGTGATGGATTAAACCCAGATATTTTGACTGGGTGTGAGTGTTTGATTGGTTCAGATGCTCCGTCCATCACCACCCCCTTTTGTACCGCTTTGGCCGCCATAGGTGTGGCAGGGTATGCTCAGACGTGAGTCCCTTGCTCACTTTGCCACTGGATTCAAGCAAGCCGGGCTGAAGACGGCTGGAATGCCAGAAACCGGTCCTCGGAAGCTTGTTTCCGGTCCAGGGAAGGCATGGCTTGGCAGGTCGGGCTGGACTGTTCCCATGAGACACAGGGTCAGACTGATTTGCATATAGCCGTGTCTGAACTGGGTTGGCAGAGTGGGCTAAAGAACGGTGATGGATCAAACCCAGATCTTTTGGCTGGGTGTGAGTGTTTGATTGGTTTGGATGCTCCGTCCATCACCACCCCCTTTTGTACCGCTTTGGCCGCCATAAGTGTGGCCGGGTATGCTCAGACATGAGTCCCTTGCTCACTTTGCCACTGGATTCAAGCAAGCCGGGCTGAAGACGGCTGGAATGCCAGAAATCGGTCCTCGGAAGCTTGTTTCCGGTTCAGGGAAAGCATCGCTTGGCAGTTCGGGCTGGACTGTTCCCATGAGGCACAGGGTCAGACTGATTTGCATATAGCCGTGTCTGAACTGGGGTGGCAGAGTGGGCTAAAGACGTGAGTCCCTTGCTCACTTTGCCACTGGATTCAAGCAAGCCGGGCTGAAGATGGCTGGAATGCCAGAAACCGGTCCTCGGAAGCTTGTTTCCGGTCCAGGGAAGGCATGGCTTGGCAGTTCGGGCTGGACTGTTCCCATGAGGCACAGGGTCAGACTGATTTGCATATAGCCGTGTCTGAACTGGGGTGGCAGAGTGGGCTAAAGAACGGTGATGGATCAAACCCAGATCTTTTGACTGTGTGTGAGTGTTTGATTGGTTCAGATGCTCCATCCATCACCACCCCCTTTTGTACCGCTTTGGCCGCCATAAGTGTGGCAGGGTATGCTCAGACGTGAGTCCCTTGCTCACTTTGCCACTGGATTCAAGCAAGCCGGGCTGAAGACGCCTGGAATGCCAGAAACCGGTCCTCGGAAGCTTGTTTCCGGTCCAAGAAAGGCATGGTTTGGCAGTTCGGGCTGGACTGTTCCCATGAGACACAGGGTCAGCCTGATTTGCATATAGCCGTGTCTGAACTGGGGTGGCAGAGTGGGCTAAAGAACGGTGATGGATCAAACCCAGATCTTTTGACTGGGTGTGAGTGTTTGATTGGTTCAGATGCTCTGTCCATCACCACCCCCTTTTGTACCGCTTTGGCCGCCATAAGTGTGGCAGGGTATGCTCAGACATGAGTCCCTTGCTCAATTTGCCACTGGATTCAAGCAAGCCGGGCTGAAGACGACTGGAATGCCAGAAACCGGTCCTCGGAAGCTTGTTTCCGGTCCAGGAAAGGCATGGCTTGGCAGTTCGGGCTGGACTGTTCCCATGAGACACCGGGTCAGACTGATTCGCATATAGCCGTGTCTGAACTGGGGTGGCAG
The DNA here is from genome assembly GCF_964261635.1 of Lissotriton helveticus. Lineage (NCBI taxonomy): Eukaryota > Metazoa > Chordata > Amphibia > Caudata > Salamandridae > Lissotriton > Lissotriton helveticus. Next base: position 360,794,094 of record NC_136071.1, read on the forward strand.
AGTGGGCTAAAGAACGGTGATGGATCAAACCCAGATCTTTTGACTGGGTGTGAGTGTTTGATTGGTTCGGATGCCCTGTCCATCACCACCCCCTTTTGTACCGCATTGGCCGCAATAAGTGTGGCAGGGTATGCTCAGACATGAGTCCCTTGCTCACTTTGCCACTGGATTCCAGCAAGCCGGGCTGAAGACGGCTGGAATGCCAGAAACCGGTCCTCGGAAGCTTGTTTCCGGTCCAGGGAAGGCATGGCTTGGCAGTTCGGGCTGGACTGTTCCCATGAGGCACAGGGTCAGACTGATTTGCATATAGCAGTGTCTGAACTGGGGTGGCAGAGTGGGCTAAAGAACGGTGATGGATCAAACCCAGATCTTTTGACTGGGTGTGAGTGTTTGATTGGTTAAGATGCTCCGTCCATCACCACCCCCTTTTGTACCGCTTTGGCCGCCATAAGTGTGGCAGGGTATGCTCAGACGTGAGTCCTTTGCTCACTTTGCCACTGGATTCAAGCAAGCCGGGCTGAAGACGGCTGGAATGCCAGAAACTGGTCCTCGGAAGCTTTTTTCTGGTCCAGGGAAGGCATGGTTTGGCAGTTCGGGCTGGACTGTTCCCATGAGGCACAGGGTCAGACTGATTTGCATATAGCCGTGTCTGAACTGGGGTGGCAGAGTGGGCTAAAGAACGGTGATGGATCAAACCCAGATATTTTGACTGGGTGTGAGTGTTTGATTGGTTCAGATGCTCCGTCCATCACCACCCCCTTTTGTACCGCTTTGGCCGCCATAGGTGTGGCAGGGTATGCTCAGACGTGAGTCCCTTGCTCACTTTGCCACTGGATTCAAGCAAGCCGGGCTGAAGACGGCTGGAATGCCAGAAACCGGTCCTCGGAAGCTTGTTTCCGGTCCAGGGAAGGCATGGCTTGGCAGGTCGGGCTGGACTGTTCCCATGAGACACAGGGTCAGACTGATTTGCATATAGCCGTGTCTGAACTGGGGTGGCAGAGTGGGCTAAAGAACGGTGATGGATCAAACCCAGATCTTTTGACTGGGTGTGAGTGTTTGATTGGTTCGGATGCTCCGTCCATCACCACCCCCTTTTGTACCGCTTTGGCCGCCATAAGTGTGGCCGGGTATGCTCAGACATGAGTCCCTTGCTCACTTTGCCACTGGATTCAAGCAAGCCGGGCTGAAGACGGCTGGAATGCCAGAAACCGGTCCTCGGAAGCTTGTTTCCGGTCCAGGGAAAGCATCGCTTGGCAGTTCGGGCTGGACTGTTCCCATGAGGCACAGGGTCAGACTGATTTGCATATAGCCGTGTCTGAACTGGGGTGGCAGAGTGGGCTAAAGACGTGAGTCCCTTGCTCACTTTGCCACTGGATTCAAGCAAGCCGGGCTGAAGATGGCTGGAATGCCAGAAACCGGTCCTCGGAAGCTTGTTTCCGGTCCAGGGAAGGCATGGCTTGGCAGTTCGGGCTGGACTGTTCCCATGAGGCACAGGGTCAGACTGATTTGCATATAGCCGTGTCTGAACTGGGGTGGCAGAGTGGGCTAAAGAACGGTGATGGATCAAACCCAGATCTTTTGACTGGGTGTGAGTGTTTGATTGGTTCAGATGCTCCGTCCATCACCACCCCCTTTTGTACCACTTTGGCCGCCATAGGTGTGGCAGGGTATGCTCAGACGTGAGTCCCTTGCTCACTTTGCCACTGGATTCAAGCAAGCTGGGCTGAAGACGGCTGGAATGCCAGAAACCGGTCCTCGGAAGCTTGTTTCCGGTCCAGGGAAGGCATGGCTTGGCAGGTCGGGCTGGACTGTTCCCATGAGACACAGGGTCAGACTGATTTGCATATAGCTGTGTCTGAACTGGGGTGGCAGAGTGGGCTAAAGAACGGTGATGGATCAAACCCAGATCTTTTGACTGGGTGTGAGTGTTTGATTGGTTCAGATGCTCCGTCCATCACCACACCCTTTTGTACCGCTTTGGCCGCCATAAGTGTGGCAGGGTATGCTCAGACGTGAGTCCCTTGCTCACTTTGCCACTGGATTCAAGCAAGCCGGGCTGAAGACGGCTGGAATGCCAGAAACCGGTCCTCGAAAGCTTGTTTCCGGTCCAGGGAAGGCATCGCTTGGCAGTTCGGGCTGGACTGTTCCCATGAGGCACAGGGTCAGACTGATTTGCATATAGCCCTGTCTGAACTGGGGTGGCAGAGTGGGCTAAAGAACGGTGATGGATCAAACCCAGATCTTTTGACTGGGTGTGAGTGTTTGATTGGTTCAGATGCTCCGTCCATCACCACCCCCTTTTGTACCGCTTTGGCCGCCATAAGTGTGGCAGGGTATGCTCAGACGTGAGTCCCTTGCTCACTTTGCCACTGGATTCAAGCAAGTCGGGCTGAAGGCGGCTGGAATGCCAGAAACCGGTCCTCGGAAGCTTGTTTCCGGTCCACGGAAGGCATGGCTTGGCAGTTCGGGCTGGACTGTTCCCATGAGGCACAGGGTCAGACTGATTTGCATATAGCCGTGTCTGAACTGGGGTGGCAGAGTGGGCTAACGAACGGTGATGGATCAAACCCAGATCTTTTGACTGGGTGTGAGTGTTTGATTGGTTCAGATGCTCCGTCCATCACCATCCCCTTTTGTACCGCTTTGGCCGCCATAAGTGTGGCAGGGTATGCTCAGACGTGAGTCCCTTGCTCACTTTGCCACTGGATTCAAGCAAGCCGGGCTGAAGACGGCTGGAATGCCAGAAACCGGTCCTCGGAAGCTTGTTTCCGGTCAAGGGAAGGCATGGCTTGGCAGTTCGGGCTGGACTGTTCCCATGAGGCACAGGGTCAGACTGATTTGCATATAGCCGTGTCTGAACTGGGGTGGCAGAGTGGGCTAAAGAACGGTGATGGATTAAACCCAGATATTTTGACTGGGTGTGAGTGTTTGATTGGTTCAGATGCTCCGTCCATCACCACCCCCTTTTGTACCGCTTTGGCCGCCCTAGGTGTGGCAGGGTATGCTCAGACGTGAGTCCCTTGCTCACTTTGCCACTGGATTCAAGCAAGCCGGGCTGAAGACGGCTGGAATGCCAGAAACCGGTCCTCGGAAGCTTGTTTCCGGTCCAGGGAAGGCATGGCTTGGCAGGTCGGGCTGGACTGTTCCCATGAGACACAGGGTCAGACTGATTTGCATATAGCCGTGTCTGAACTGGGTTGGCAGAGTGGGCTAAAGAACGGTGATGGATCAAACCCAGATCTTTTGGCTGGGTGTGAGTGTTTGATTGGTTTGGATGCTCCGTCCATCACCACCCCCTTTTGTACCGCTTTGGCCGCCATAAGTGTGGCCGGGTATGCTCAGACATGAGTCCCTTGCTCACTTTGCCACTGGATTCAAGCAAGCCGGGCTGAAGACGGCTGGAATGCCAGAAATCGGTCCTCGGAAGCTTGTTTCCGGTTCAGGGAAAGCATCGCTTGGCAGTTCGGGCTGGACTGTTCCCATGAGGCACAGGGTCAGACTGATTTGCATATAGCCGTGTCTGAACTGGGGTGGCAGAGTGGGCTAAAGACGTGAGTCCCTTGCTCACTTTGCCACTGGATTCAAGCAAGCCGGGCTGAAGACGCCTGGAATGCCAGAAACCGGTCCTCGGAAGCTTGTTTCCGGTCCAAGAAAGGCATGGTTTGGCAGTTCGGGCTGGACTGTTCCCATGAGACACAGGGTCAGCCTGATTTGCATATAGCCGTGTCTGAACTGGGGTGGCAGAGTGGGCTAAAGAACGGTGATGGATCAAACCCAGATCTTTTGACTGGGTGTGAGTGTTTGATTGGTTCGGATGCTCTGTCCATCACCACCCCCTTTTGTACCGCTTTGGCCGCCATAAGTGTGGCAGGGTATGCTCAGACATGAGTCCCTTGCTCACTTTGCCACTGGATTCAAGCAAGCCGGGCTGAAGACGACTGGAATGCCAGAAACCGGTCCTCGGAAGCTTGTTTCCGGTCCAGGAAAGGCATGGCTTGGCAGTTCGGGCTGGACTGTTCCCATGAGACACCGGGTCAGACTGATTCGCATATAGCCGTGTCTGAACTGGGGTGGCAGAGTGGGCTAAAGAACGGTGATGGATCAAACCCAGATCTTTTGACTGGGTGTGAGTGTTTGATTGGTTCGGATGCCCTGTCCATCACCACCCCCTTTTGTACCGCATTGGCCGCCATAAGTGTGGCAGGGTATGCTCAGACATGAGTCCCTTGCTCACTTTGCCACTGGATTCCAGCAAGCCGGGCTGAAGACGGCTGGAATGCCAGAAACCGGTCCTCGGAAGCTTGTTTCCGGTCCAGGGAAGGCATGGCTTGGCAGTTCGGGCTGGACTGTTCCCATGAGGCACAGGGTCAGACTGATTTGCATATAGCAGTGTCTGAACTGGGGTGGCAGAGTGGGCTAAAGAACGGTGATGGATCAAACCCAGATCTTTTGACTGGGTGTGAGTGTTTGATTGGTTAAGATGCTCGGTCCATCACCACCCCCTTTTGTACCGCTTTGGCCGCCATAAGTATGGCAGGGTATGCTCAGACGTGAGTCCCTTGCTCACTTTGCCACTGGATTCAAGCAAGCTGGGCTGAAGACGGCTGGAATGCCAGAAACCGGTCCTCGGAAGCTTGTTTCCGGTCCAGGGAAGGCATGGCTTGGCAGGTCGGGCTGGACTGTTCCCATGAGACACAGGGTCAGACTGATTTGCATATAGCCGTGTCTGAACTGGGGTGGCAGAGTGGGCTAAAGAACGGTGATGGATCAAACCCAGATCTTTTGACTGGGTGTGAGTGTTTGATTGGTTCGGATGCTCCGTCCATCACCACCCCCTTTTGTACCGCTTTGGCCGCCATAAGTGTGGCCGGGTATGCTCAGACATGAGTCCCTTGCTCACTTTGCCACTGGATTCAAGCAAGCCGGGCTGAAGACGGCTGGAATGCCAGAAACCGGTCCTCGGAAGCTTGTTTCCGGTCCAGGGAAAGCATCGCTTGGCAGTTCGGGCTGGACTGTTCCCATGAGGCACAGGGTCAGACTGATTTGCATATAGCCGTGTCTGAACTGGGGTGGCAGAGTGGGCTAAAGACGTGAGTCCCTTGCTCACTTTGCCACTGGATTCAAGCAAGCCGGGCTGAAGATGGCTGGAATGCCAGAAACCGGTCCTCGGAAGCTTGTTTCCGGTCCAGGGAAGGCATGGCTTGGCAGTTCGGGCTGGACTGTTCCCATGAGGCACAGGGTCAGACTGATTTGCATATAGCCGTGTCTGAACTGGAGTGGCAGAGTGGGCTAAAGAACGGTGATGGATCAAACCCAGATCTTTTGACTGGGTGTGAGTGTTTGATTGGTTCAGATGCTCCGTCCATCACCACCCCCTTTTGTACCGCTTTGGCCGCCATAGGTGTGGCAGGGTATGCTCAGACGTGAGTCCCTTGCTCACTTTGCCACTGGATTCAAGCAAGCCGGGCTGAAGACGGCTGGAATGCCAGAAACCGGTCCTCGGAAGCTTGTTTCCGGTCCAGGGAAGGCATGGCTTGGCATGTCGGGCTGGACTGTTCCCATGAGACACAGGGTCAGACTGATTTGCATATAGCCGTGTCTGAACTGGGTTGGCAGAGTGGGCTAAAGAACGGTGATGGATCAAACCCAGATCTTTTGGCTGGGTGTGAGTGTTTGATTGGTTTGGATGCTCCGTCCATCACCACCCCCTTTTGTACCGCTTTGGCCGCCATAAGTGTGGCCGGGTATGCTCAGACATGAGTCCCTTGCTCACTTTGCCACTGGATTCAAGCAAGCCGGGCTGAAGACGGCTGGAATGCCAGAAATCGGTCCTCGGAAGCTTGTTTCCGGTTCAGGGAAAGCATCGCTTGGCAGTTCGGGCTGGACTGTTCCCATGAGGCACAGGGTCAGACTGATTTGCATATAGCCGTGTCTGAACTGGGGTGGCAGAGTGGGCTAAAGACGTGAGTCCCTTGCTCACTTTGCCACTGGATTCAAGCAAGCCGGGCTGAAGACGGCTGGAATGCCAGAAACCGGTCCTCGGAAGCTTGTTTCCGGTCCAGGAAAGGCATGGCTTGGCAGTTCGGGCTGGACTGTTCCCATGAGACACCGGGTCAGACTGATTCGCATATAGCCGTGTCTGAACTGGGGTGGCAGAGTGGGCTAAAGAACGGTGATGGATCAAACCCAGATCTTTTGACTGGGTGTGAGTGTTTGATTGGTTCGGATGCCCTGTCCATCACCACCCCCTTTTGTACCGCATTGGCCGCCATAAGTGTGGCAGGGTATGCTCAGACATGAGTCCCTTGCTCACTTTGCCACTGGATTCCAGCAAGCCGGGCTGAAGACGGCTGGAATGCCAGAAACCGGTCCTCAGAAGCTTGTTTCCGGTCCAGGGAAGGCATGGCTTGGCAGTTCGGGCTGGACTGTTCCCATGAGGCACAGGGTCAGACTGATTTGCATATAGCAGTGTCTGAACTGGGGTGGCAGAGTGGGCTAAAGAACGGTGATGGATCAAACCCAGATCTTTTGACTGGGTGTGAGTGTTTGATTGGTTAAGATGCTCCGTCCATCACCACCCCCTTTTGTACCGCTTTGGCCGCCATAAGTGTGGCAGGGTATGCTCAGACGTGAGTCCCTTGCTCACTTTGCCACTGGATTCAAGCAAGCCGGGCTGAAGACGGCTGGAATGCCAGAAACTGGTCCTCAGAAGCTTGTTTCTGGTCCAGGGAAGGCATGGCTTGGCAGTTCGGGCTGGACTGTTCCCATGAGGCACAGGGTCAGACTGATTTGCATATAGCCGTGTCTGAACTGGGGTGGCAGAGTGGGCTAAAGAACGGTGATGGATCAAACCCAGATATTTTGACTGGGTGTGAGTGTTTGATTGGTTCAGATGCTCCGTCCATCACCACCCCCTTTTGTACCGCTTTGGCCGCCATAGGTGTGGCAGGGTATGCTCAGACGTGAGTCCCTTGCTCACTTTGCCACTGGATTCAAGCAAGCCGGGCTGAAGACGGCTGGAATGCCAGAAACCGGTCCTCGGAAGCTTGTTTCCGGTCCAGGGAAGGCATGGCTTGGCAGGTCGGGCTGGACTGTTCCCATGAGACACAGGGTCAGACTGATTTGCATATAGCCGTGTCTGAACTGGGGTGGCAGAGTGGGCTAAAGAACGGTGATGGATCAAACCCAGATCTTTTGACTGGGTGTGAGTGTTTGATTGGTTCGGATGCTCCGTCCATCACCACCCCCTTTTGTACCGCTTTGGCCGCCATAAGTGTGGCCGGGTATGCTCAGACATGAGTCCCTTGCTCACTTTGCCACTGGATTCAAGCAAGCCGGGCTGAAGACGGCTGGAATGCCAGAAACCGGTCCTCGGAAGCTTGTTTCCGGTCCAGGGAAAGCATCGCTTGGCAGTTCGGGCTGGACTGTTCCCATGAGGCACAGGGTCAGACTGATTTGCATATAGCCGTGTCTGAACTGGGGTGGCAGAGTGGGCTAAAGACGTGAGTCCCTTGCTCACTTTGCCACTGGATTCAAGCAAGCCGGGCTGAAGATGGCTGGAATGCCAGAAACCGGTCCTCGGAAGCTTGTTTCCGGTCCAGGGAAGGCATGGCTTGGCAGTTCGGGCTGGACTGTTCCCATGAGGCACAGGGTCAGACTGATTTGCATATAGCCGTGTCTGAACTGGGGTGGCAGAGTGGGCTAAAGAACGGTGATGGATCAAACCCAGATCTTTTGACTGGGTGTGAGTGTTTGATTGGTTCAGATGCTCCATCCATCACCACCCCCTTTTGTACCGCTTTGGCCGCCATAAGTGTGGCAGGGTATGCTCAGACGTGAGTCCCTTGCTCACTTTGCCACTGGATTCAAGCAAGCCGGGCTGAAGACGCCTGGAATGCCAGAAACCGGTCCTCGGAAGCTTGTTTCCGGTCCAGGAAAGGCATGGCTTGGCAGTTCGGTCTGGACTGTTCCCATGAGACACAGGGTCAGCCTGATTTGCATATAGCCGTGTCTGAACTGGGGTGGCAGAGTGGGCTAAAGAACGGTGATGGATCAAACCCAGATCTTTTGACTGGGTGTGAGTGTTTGATTGGTTCGGATGCTCTGTCCATCACCACCCCCTTTTGTACCGCTTTGGCCGCCATAAGTGTGGCAGGGTATGCTCAGACATGAGTCCCTTGCTCACTTTGCCACTGGATTCAAGCAAGCCGGGCTGAAGACGGCTGGAATGCCAGAAACCGGTCCTCGGAAGCTTGTTTCCGGTCCAGGGAAGGCATGGCTTGGCAGTCCGGGCTGGACTGTTCCCATGAGGCACAGGGTCAGACTGATTTGCATATAGCAGTGTCTGAACTGGGGTGGCAGAGTGGGCTAAAGAACGGTGATGGATCAAACCCAGATCTTTTGACTGGGTGTGAGTGTTTGATTGGTTAAGATGCTCCGTCCATCACCACCCCCTTTTGTACCGCTTTGGCCGCCATAAGTGTGGCAGGGTATGCTCAGACGTGAGTCCCTTGCTCACTTTGCCACTGGATTCAAGCAAGCCGGGCTGAAGACGGCTGGAATGCCAGAAACCGGTCCTCGGAAGCTTGTTTCCGGTCCAGGGAAGGCATGGCTTGGCAGTTCGGGCTGGACTGTTCCCATGAGGCACAGGGTCAGACTGATTTGCATATAGCCGTGTCTGAACTGGGGTGGCAGAGTGGGCTAAAGAACGGTGATGGATCAAACCCAGATCTTTTGACTGGGTGTGAGTGTTTGATTGGTTCGGATGCTCCGTCCATCACCACCCCCTTTTGTACCGCTTTGGCCGCCATAAGTGTGGCAGGGTATGCTCAGACATGAGTCCCTTGCTCACTTTGCCACTGGATTCAAGCAAGCCTGGCTTAAGACGACTGGAATGCCAGAAACCGGTCCTAGGAAGCTTGTTTCCGGTCCAGGGAAGGCATGGCTTGGCAGTTCGAGCTGGACTGTTCCCATGAGGCACAGGGTCAGACTGATTTGCATATAGCCGTGTCTGAACTGGGGTGGCAGAGTGGGCTAAAGAACGGTCATGGATCAAACCCAGATCTTTTGACTGGGTGTGAGTGTTTGATTGGTTCAGATGCTCCGTCCATCACCACCCCCTTTTGTACCGTATTTACAATACGGCACACCATGGCGCGCAAAGATTGACAGATGCGTCAGAAATTCTGAAGCATCTGTTTGCCCAAAAGTCACGCATTACTGGAGTCGTGTTGAAAGCACTGTGGAAAAGTAAATTTTGCCATGTTCTGTGTCCCTACGTGTCATCCATCATATGTTATGTGTGCATGACCAATATGCATATGTATTCCCCATGTCCGATTAATGACGCAATTATAGTTGTGTCCTCCTCTAGTATGCCAGTTTCCAGTCCTCGTGAAATACTACGAATACCAGGCCTATGTAAAGCTACGTTGCCACGTTTCTCAGTGTACACGTTATTTCATTATAAAGTCCCCGTTTCCAGGCCTCAACAGGGCCCGGACATCAGATTCAGCTCCTGTCTCCTGAAGCCTCGCTGAGGAGCGATACAGCCCCCACCTGTATCTTCGACCCTTCACTTACTTCCTGCCTCGCAGTCCCCGGTGCAGCTTGGCTCTGCCTCTGAGTCTGCCAAGACTATGTTATGATTCCAGTTATCAGTTTAGTCCTCCTTCTCTGCATTCCTAAGCTACTGAACTACATCAATAGTTTCCGTCATTGTCTAGCCTATGCGGCTCCATGTTAAGAGAAATACTGTATTTAATGGTCATTTAATATTCTTCATCACGCACTACAGGTAAAATAAATGCATGCTCCAGTCTTAGAGTCAGTTAGCTTTTCCCCTCATGACTTCTAGTTTATATCAACATGTTCCCTAAACATCAGATACTAGATAGGGTTTAGGTACATGTCGCTCCGACCCTCCAGACTTTAGTCTCTGCTCCTAGCACAGAGTTCATAGCCCCCAGCTTCTCCTAGTAACACGTCATTGCCAGTTTGCGCGCACCATTAGGTTAGAGGTCCCGGCTCTTTAGGTAGCCCCCTCCATGGTTTCCGCCCCATTCATGACATATCCTGTTACGTCTGCACCACATGTCTATGTATACGCCCAGTTACACCTCTTTTTACTCTTATCTTTCGCGACTGCTACGCGTCACACCCACTGCTACGCCTACCGCCATGTAATGCTATGTGTTCGCGCTATGTATATATGCTCATGTATTGTTATTAAAAGTTAGCGCGCTCATCCCAGACCCAGCCCCAGCAGCTGCTGGGCCCTGTCATCCTATTCCTATGCAGGTTGTCCTGTTCCTGTCCTTATGCTGTATTAAACCTGCAAAACTCCTACTACCTCGAATCTTGACTCTTATTTATTGAGCTATCTGTTATGATATATGTCTAGTCAAAAATAGGGTATTATTTATTTATTTACCACATAATGGCGCCCGAATAGGGACTTGCCCTTTCCCCACGCGTCGGTGAAGCCACGCCGACCCCCTGACCCTCTGCAGTCGTGACGGAACTCTTCTGCGCAGTGGCAGATATTTCTGCTCAAGTATCCCTCAGGCCCACGGAGGAGACGGAGGAGGCGGTCCAGCATCCAGACGAGACGGTGGAGGAACGCGGCTAGTCCCGACCAGAGCCCAAGCCAAGAGTCCAAGGTCCGAGGTATCCGGAGGTCCACCCGTAACTGAAGTCCGAAGTCCGAAGTTCGTCGTCGTAGCAGTCCAGTCCAGTCCGAGGCCTTCCGTTCTTGCTGCCCGGTGAGTACCGTTACTGGGGTAGTATCTAGACAGGGTCCATTTAATTGACTCTGGTCTGTGGGTTGGTGGTACACAGTCCCACAAACGAAGTGTCCACTTCGGTGGATGCGGGTCCTGACGTGTCTCTTTATGAGACCGGTAAGTTTCGTACTGTTTCAGCAGTGCATCTAGTTTCTGTTCTAGTCAGTTTCTGTTCTCGAGAAAATTCATGTGTTCTGTTCTCAGTATTTCCAGGTAGTATTCTGTCCGAACTGTTATTTTAAATGTTTTTCATGTATTTTAATGTCGTGGTATGAATGGAGTATAAGTATCGTGTTCATTGTGTATTGTATTGTGTCTAGATTACAGTTCAGTCATGCCCATATTTTCCAAGTTACGTCAGTTAAAAACTAGAAAGGGTCTGCTGGAAGCAGCAGTTCCCGTCCCGCCCAGGGACAGTCCAGGTCACTTTATGTATCAGAAACATGGCATAAGCGCCATATTGTATCTAGATTTATGGGTAGAGTATACCAAACAGTTAGAAGAAAAGTATAGATGGCCCGTATCGGGTACATGGGATGCCGAATGCATCATGCGAGTAGAAGAAGCATTATGGAAAAAGAAAGCCAGACAGTCACAGAAAGATGCCATCGAGCTATGGCGCAAAGAAGCTCATAAAAGAACCGAAAAAGAAATCAGAAAGTCAGAATTAAGTAGAGAATCCCAAGAACGAGCCCAAGAAAGAGAATTAATCGAGATAGGTGAACGAGTTAGAACTGAGCAATCAGACAGACAGAGGAATGCCCTCATTAAGGGTATGTATCCTCTTCTTGCCGAGGGCTTGCCAAAAGCGACCCCGGAGGCATCCAGTAATTTCCCGCCACCATTAGTTCCAATCAAGCTACGTCACAAACCGACCGCAGCTGATATTTTTATTTCGTCCTATCTGGACGACACAGTCCCCGAATATGCAAATCCTGTTCGCGCTCCGCCAGTCCCTGTAAATCAGGTAATTCCTGCTCCCCCAGATACCGGGGTGCCCTTAACAGCCCCCCTGGGTCAGCCCGCCATACAAGTCCAGCCCACGTTACAATTACCGACCCTGCCAGGACGGAAAGCATCAGTTGATGATTCTAGTTTAGGGGCCGCAGGAGGAGGTCTTCCTCAAACCCCGCCGCCATACAAACGTTTATCAGCACTCGAATTACATGCTCAAGCATCACAGCGTACTCCCAAGAGTAATAAGTCTGTCGCAGAAATCAGGCAAACCCTTGGCGAATGTGTTTATGACCCAGTTCCAGGCGAGTTTAATATGGTTTTATATTCAGTACGCGTAAGAAGGGTGACCGAGTATCTAGTCACCCTGCCGAATATGAAAGAAGATCTAGACAGGATATATCGTTTCATCCGTACAGGGGATGACCCACAAAGTATTAGTGATGCCATGTCTCAAAGGAAAGCCGAGATTCAGCGCATGATATTAAAGTTCTTAATTAATTGTCTAATAAGAGAACAAGATTACCCGTCTAAAGACCCGGAAGAAATGAAAACTCTAACAAAGTGGAGTGATAATATAGCCGAAGGAAAGCACAATACCATTGGTGCCATGGAAAGTATGTACAAGAAAATCCGTAGAGAAATAATAAAGATACACGAACAGCGTAAAGCCGCACAAGTAAGCGAGAAAGAAAGTACCTCTGATCCTGAAGAGGAAGACGATGAGAATACTGCCAGAATAGCGTATGTAGGAAAACCTAGATTTCCAGATCGCCATTTACGTCTAGAACACAAGCCAACTTTCCATCATTCAGCACCAGAACAAGGTTCCCTAGAACAAGTATTTCAAGCTACCGATCACATTCTGAAATCACGAATCGGTTACAGTGAGTTAAGTACTATGCATGAACAGGAACTAGTCCGATCAGCAGTCCGATGGATTACTGATTCTACCACTTTTCCAGACGAAATAGTGGCACAAATGTTTCTGAAAATGCCCCCAGCCGAGCAGCGACTGGTGGGTATGTATATGATTCAGCACCTCATTACTTTGTATGAGGGTCAACACTCTGATCCAGGCCCGTTACATGATATCTTGAACGAGTTACTCCAGTATAGATGGAGAGGTCTAGGTACCGATTTAATTAGTGTCATTTTAGAACAGCGTCATAAATATAGAACATTCTTGAACCCGCATTTTGTTCATGTCTCACCCCCAGAAAGTAAATCATTCTACATAGACAGACAGAATCCGTTACGAGAAGTCCACCCAGTCAGAGGAACGGGTGGCGAAATGCAACGAGTGTTTGTATACACTCCGATCACAAAGATGGAACTCCTCGAAATGAAGAAATTAATTCCCTGTCATGACAAAGATCCAGCAGGGTTCCATAGAGAATTAAAAGACATGCTCCGTATGGGAGAATACACTTACCCAGATATCATTAAAATGTTAAAGGTTCTGCTACCCGCAGGGGTGTATGAAAAGCTAAAGGAAAAAGAATGGGAGGTGGGAGAGAAAAAGATAGATTGGGCAGTCCTAGAAGCAGAAGATAAGATACGTGTACCAGGTACTGGTCTTGGAGAGAAATGTAAAGAATTACCAGAATTATTAATTCAAGTTTTACCCAGATTATTAACAACGAGAAAAGAAGACTGGGATGCAATCTCAGCCTGTAAACAGAAACAAGATGAAGATATTAGTGATTTTTATTCTAGGTTTGAAAAGTGCTTTAGTATCAACAGTGGCCTCAAGACAAGTAGTGAGTCATACCCTCACCTTTTCGTTACCAAATTAGTCGAGAATTCAAGTCCACCAATTAAAAACCGAGTTCTGAAAGTCGAAAGCACCTGGCAAGCAAATACTCCGTCCCAGATGCTCCAGATGCTCCAGTACCACCAGAATAGAATCAGGGAAGAGCAAGAACACGAGAGAAAACGTATGAAAGACACGAAAATGAAAGTACTAGTTGCACAATCTGTTCCTCAAGACAGTCAGAAGAGGGGTCCAAATCAAGCCAGTCATCCTGCAGCACCCGTTAAAGGGAACTGCAATTATTGTAAACAGCCAGGTCATTTCATAAACGAGTGTACAGTTCTGAAACATAACATAGCTACCGGTAAGACAAAAGAAAGACCACGTCCGCCTAGACAGGAACAAGTTTCACAGATTCCTCAGCCACAGAATGCACAACAGACAGTTACAGCACCGCAGCCTATTGCTGCAACACAGCATGTTACATCGCAGATGTACCAGTATGCACAGTCTGAGTATCCAGAGTATCAGCCATATTCATGAAACAGCCTAGAGAGGGAGGTAGGCTTGCCTCTCATCGAGATACCTGTAGATCAAGAAGGTCCCTATGTTCACAGTCAAGTATTAGGGAAAGACAGAAAGTTTTTGATTGATACAGGGGCAAGTAGGACCACAATTAGTCATGCCGAAGTTCCAGGGGCTCCGCTCTCAGGCTCAAGAAATGTTTCCCTTGGATTTTCAGGAAAGCCTATCGTTAATGAGATTTCAAAGCCAGTCACTCTAGAAGTAGGTCCATTGTCCCGCACTACTGATCTGTTACTTACTAAGTCATGTCCAGAAAATCTATTAGGCATTAAAACACTGAAAGAGTTAGGTGCAGTTATATGTTGTTCCCCAGAGGGAATACGTCTGTTCCTACGTGACTTTAAGGGTCACTATGTATTACGAGATTTTGATCCCAGACTGTCTAAAGTTCCGCAGCATTTATGGGCGCAAGGTCCAACTGATGTAGGTTACATGCAAATCACACCCCATCGTGTGACTCTCAAACCAGGTGTAGTGTTACCACGAATCAGGCAGTATAGATTGCCACCTGAGGCTGTAGCAGCCTTATCCAAAATTATAGACGAGCTCATGGCTCAAGGAGTAGTTGTAGAAACTGACTCCAATGTATGTAACTCTCCGATCATTCCAGTCATGAAACGTACTGATCCAAATGCACCCCCAGTATATCGATTAGTGATCGACCTACGAGAGCTTAATAAATGTATTATTCCACAGTACCCAGTTGTCCCAGATATCTCTTCCCTGTTAACTGCTATTGATTCCGAAGCCACGTTCTTCACTGTCATAGACCTCAAGAACGCATTTTTTAGTGTTCCCATCCATCCAGACAGCCAGTTTCTTTTCGGATTTTGTTTAAATGGAAGGAGCTATATGTTCACACGCGCTCCTCAAGGTTTCACAGAAAGTCCTAGTATTTACAGTCAAGCACTCAAGAGACAACTAGACAACATTCACATGCCAACTGACACTGCCCTGCTCCAGTATGTCGATGACCTACTGATCACAGCCCGTTCTGAACGTGCTTGCGAGCGAGCGTCACTGACGGTTCTGTATTTCCTAGCCGAGATGGGACACAAGGTGTCCCCTTCGAAGCTTCAATTCTGTGTCCAGCAAGTGGTATACTTAGGACACTTACTGTCCAAGAGGGGTAGGCAGTTGACACCAGACCGTATCCAGTTAATAGTGAGTCTTCCTCAGCCCAAGACCCAGAAGGAGGTACGTGCCTTTATCGGCCTTACTTCTTATTGCAGACAATGGATTCCCCAGTATGCATTTCTAGCCAAGCCACTGATACAGTTAACGACACAGGAGGCAGCCGTATCGACTGTTCTCCCTTGGACATCTGAACATACACTTAGTTTCAACGAGTTAAAGAAAGCCCTATGCCAAGCTCCAGTTCTAGCTACACCGAACTACAGTAAGCCTTTTACACTTTTCGTTACTGAACGTGAAGGTACAGCATTATCTGTTCTTACACAAGATCAAGCAGGACAATACAAGCCCTGTGCTTATTTTTCTAGCACACTAGATCCAGTCGCCCAGGCGTTGCCTGCGTGCCTCAAGTCAGTTGCAGCCACAGCACTAGCTATTAGACAAAGTGATTCCATAGTCTTAGGACATACCTTGACAGTACAAGTTCCACACTCCGTGGAAGTTCTTTTAAACCGAACACAAACACAACACTTGACGATTGCACGTTTAACAGGTTATGAATTGACACTGTTCCAGCCACACATAGATATTAGACGCTGCAACATCCTGAATCCTGCTACACTGTTACCATCAGTTAATTCAAATCCAGCCACACATGATTGCGTGGAAGTAGTTAACATTACGACAAAGCCAAGACAAGACCTGACAGACATTCCGTTACCAGATCCTGACCTGACACTTTATGTGGATGGTTCATGTATGAGAACTAGTACAGGAGAACTAGTCGCCGCGTATGCAGTGACTACTGACACCGAAGTTATTAAGACACACCGCATTGATACTCTGTCCGCTCAAGCAGCAGAGCTAGTTGCTCTGACACAAGCCTGTATACACGCCAAGAACCTGAAAGTTAATGTTTACACAGATTCACGTTACGCATTTGGAGTCGTTCACGACTTTGGAGTGCTCTGGCAGGAGAGAGGTTTCATGACTTCTCATGGAACCAAGATTCAGCATGGTCTCCTTATTCAAGCTCTGTTAGATGCAGTACATTTACCGACATCTATTGCTATCATGAAATGCAAAGCACATACGAAAGTTACTGACATTATTTCCCAAGGTAATGATCTAGCAGATCGCACAGCCAAGCTTACAGCACAGACTCCAGACAGTCAAGTTAATCCGACACAGATACATACTCCAGATCCGACTACATGTATGACAGTTAAAGACCCTACTCAAGATGTCATAGATATCCAGTTACATGCTACTCCCGATGAAATCAGGAAATGGTCTGAACAAGGAGGGGTCCAGACAGATCAAGGATGGTTAACAAAGGGTAGAGCCACATGGTTTCTCCCCGACTCTATGGTTCAAGTCATTATTAATACCGCACATAGTCCAGCACATTTAGGAGAAAAAGCAATGTTAGACAGTATCCAGAACATTTGGTTCAACAAGCATTTACGAGCTGCAGCCAAGCAGAAAGTCCGTACCTGTATGATATGTTGTCAGTTTAATCCAGGTAAAAGTGTCCCGGTGGAACAAGGTGGTTTCCAGCCCCCTGACCACCCTTTTGAAGTCCTCCAGATGGATTATATTCAGATGGAGCGATGTCGAGGTTTCAAGTATGTCCTTGTAGTTGTATGCGCTTTGTCCAGGTGGACAGAAGCATATCCAGTCCCAGATTACACAGCCGCGACCACTGCCAAGCAGTTGGTTCGTGAATTCTTCCCTCGATATGGACTCCCTAGAGTCGTATATTCTGATAACGGTCAGCCATTCTCATCTGAGTTGATGAAGCACGTTTCCCTGTTGTTAGGGTACCAGTGGAAGTTTCATTGTGTACGCCATCCTGAAGCAGCCGGTCTAGTCGAGAGACATAATCAGACTCTGAAAATTCGAATTGCCAAAATATGTAAAGATAAGGGTGTGGACTGGCTAGTAGCTCTGCCAGTTGCTTTGTTTTACATGCGCATGGTCGCACATTCCAGATCAGGTCTGTCCCCGTATGAGGTCGTTTTCGGCCGCCCCCCTAACATGTGGGGTACTCCTAGACCCCGAAGTATTACTGATGTTTCATGTAATATGCTGACAGATTACCTAGCTTCCTTGATGTCTGCCCTCAACTCATGTCGTTCACAGGTTGCCGCCGCATTTCCAGACAATACCGAGGTGGCACCGCATGAGATCGTTCCAGGTTCGATGGTGCTCGTCCGGAACTTTGACAGATCAAGTCCGCTGGAGCCACGTTGGAAGGAGCCCCGTCAGGTCCTCCTCACCACCCGTACAGCTGTGAAATTGGAAGGACGCCGCGGCTGGGTGCACCTTTCGCACGTCAAGAAATTCTACGGATTAAAGCCGGTCTTTAAAAACATTTCCCAGGATATCAAGACTTGTCAAAACATTGTTCCTAAGGACTGTCCCGCAAATGACATTGACACAACCCCTCCCCTGTTAGAGAAAACTCCGCAGCAGGAGTATAAGCAAAAACTCCGGTCTAGTAAAATAAGTCAGTCAGTTTGATTGTATAAGTCCTCCCCTAGGTGAAACGGTTAGACTGTTTCTGACATGTATAAAATAGACCCCCATAGTGAGAGAGTCAGTCAAAACTCAAACCGATGTATCGTTTTTCTAAGTTTCATATTATTTCTCAGCATAATGATTTCCTGCACTAGTTACGCATTTTTCCTGTGTTTTCCAGTTCCTCATGTAAATAAGCCTTCTAATGTTACAGTAGAACACACGTTTAGTGATCTGCCTCCTCACGAATATTCATACCGCCTCGCTATGCGTAATAACTCATTTATCCGCATGTTACATTACTCACACCAGACCAGCAATGCCACTAATTGTTGGGTGTGTGGTCGACTCCCCCCTTTCCAGACATCGAAGGGAGTTCTGCCACTCTTTCCTTATCCTTTTTCACATAATGGTTCATGTGGAGCATGGTCCACGTTAACGTCATCCTCAACAGACATGTCTTTTCTTAACAGTACATGTTTCCCAGACAAGCAAGGTTTCCCCCACAGAACAGGTTTAGATCTAGAAAATGAAGTGTATAATTTAGGTAACTATTCTTCGAATTTCATGGTCCTGAATGTCCAGTCTGATACTACTCCAGACTCACCTGCTATTTCAGTACTACCAGTCAAAGGCGAATTATGTGTCCGTAATTATGGTTCTGTACACGTAGGACATAGTGATTGTACTACTATTATCCAGTATAGTGACAGTGGGAAATCTATTTTTAAAGCTTCACGTCATTCTTATTTTGTTTGTGGTCAAACTGCATATACTCGTCTACCCCTCGATTGGGAGGGAACCTGTTACATTGCCTTCCTACTGCCACCTGTTTTCCTAGCCCCACCTGACTACCATAGGAATTCCTTCCTAGTACATACTAGACACAAGAGAAACCTCCCGATTGTCGATTATACTGAAACTGCTGCAGAGCAATTCATTGATATTGATAAAGGTGTGTTCCCTTATTTAGGTACAGTTGTAAATAGTAAGCTAATCCGTAGGTTAACAAGAACCCTTGAAGCAGTAGTAGATGAGACTGCCTCCGCTCTAGGTAACTTAACCGAAGAGCAATCCTTTATGAGAATTGTTGTGCTCCAGAATCGTCTCGTCCTTGACGTCATACTGGCCGATAGGGGCGGGGCCTGTAGACTCATCGGATCCAGTTGCTGCATTTTTATTCCAAATAACGCGCCGTCTGTTTATTCAGCTATAACCAGACTTCATAAAATTGCCCATCTATTACACCAAGATCCAGGCACCTGGACATGGTCCGGTTGGTTCTGGAATATAATTTCCGCATGGGGATGGAAAGTCCTGTCCTTTCTAGGTATCGCAGTAGCGATCATATTCAGCTGCTGCCTCTGTATACAATGTGGCCCTGCGATTTGCGGCATGTGTGCTACCTCTTGTATTCCTAGTCCCAAGCCCCGTTCTAAATCCCGTTCCAAGACAATTTGAGATGAACAAATGGTACTGTATGAAATGATAGATGGTATCATGAATATTGATGTTTCCTGATGGGAACGTAGTGACAAGGAGGGAATGTGGAAAAGTAAATTTTGCCATGTTCTGTGTCCCTACGTGTCATCCATCATATGTTATGTGTGCATGACCAATATGCATATGTATTCCCCATGTCCGATTAATGACGCAATTATAGTTGTGTCCTCCTCTAGTATGCCAGTTTCCAGTCCTCGTGAAATACTACGAATACCAGGCCTATGTAAAGCTACGTTGCCACGTTTCTCAGTGTACACGTTATTTCATTATAAAGTCCCCGTTTCCAGGCCTCAACAGGGCCCGGACATCAGATTCAGCTCCTGTCTCCTGAAGCCTCGCTGAGGAGCGATACAGCCCCCACCTGTATCCTCGACCCTTCACTTACTTCCTGCCTCGCAGTCCCCGGTGCAGCTTGGCTCTGCCTCTGAGTCTGCCAAGACTATGTTATGATTCCAGTTATCAGTTTAGTCCTCCTTCTCTGCATTCCTAAGCTACTGAACTACCTCAATAGTTTCCGTCATTGTCTAGCCTATGCGGCTCCATGTTAAGAGAAATACTGTATTTAATGGTCATTTAATATTCTTCATCACGCACTACAGGTAAAATAAATGCATGCTCCAGTCTTAGAGTCAGTTAGCTTTTCCCCTCATGACTTCTAGTTTATATCAACATGTTCCCTAAACATCAGATACTAGATAGGGTTTAGGTACATGTCGCTCCGACCCTCCAGACTTTAGTCTCTGCTCCTAGCACAGAGTTCATAGCCCCCAGCTTCTCCTAGTAACACGTCATTGCCAGTTTGCGCGCACCATTAGGTTAGAGGTCCCGGCTCTTTAGGTAGCCCCCTCCATGGTTTCCGCCCCATTCATGACATATCCTGTTACGTCTGCACCACATGTCTATGTATACGCCCAGTTACACCTCTTTTTACTCTTATCTTTCGCGACTGCTACGCGTCACACCCACTGCTACGCCTACCGCCATGTAATGCTATGTGTTCGCGCTATGTATATATGCTCATGTATTGTTATTAAAAGTTAGCGCGCTCATCCCAGACCCAGCCCCAGCAGCTGCTGGGCCCTGTCATCCTATTCCTATGCAGGTTGTCCTGTTCCTGTCCTTATGCTGTATTAAACCTGCAAAACTCCTACTACCTCGAATCTTGACTCTTATTTATTGAGCTATCTGTTATGATATATGTCTAGTCAAAAATAGGGTATTATTTATTTATTTACCACAGCACAAGGCAACTCCAGCAATGCATTTTGAGGCCTATTCTCACTACACTGCGTCACTCCTTACGCCTGCTTCAAGCAGGTTCATTCTTTTGACGCAGTGACGTCCTAGAAGTGACGCAGTGCAATCTTGTAAATTTCACTGCGTCACTTTTACAAGGCTTTCCTGCGTGGGAACGCCCACCATGAATACATTCACAAAAGTGTTGCAAGGGGCTTATAAATCTGCCCCTTTGTATTCATCTTTTTGCGTATCTGTAGTTTTTCAGTTGAGGTCATGAAGGGGCAGATTTTCAAGCCCTTGCACCACAAGTGCGTCACTTTTTGTGACGCAACAGCAGCACATTTTGCTGGCCCATATTTACAATGGCAGAAAAAGAAACCCTGTGTGACTTTTTTGTCTTTGTAAATACTGCCCCCTTTACATGCAGCACTTTGCGTGAAAGGGGCGTTCCATGGGTGTTGTTGTGGGTGTTCCCATGCACAACCCATGGAACCTGACAGATTTTCAGATTTAAAATAAATCATAAATCTGGAAATGCATCTGAATGCAGCGCCTCTGCAAGGGAGGCGTAGGGAGGTGCAATGAGGAGAAATGTATTAATTTCTCCTCCTTTTTTCTCCCATTTCTATGCTTGATGCATCCTGCAGCACACATAGTAATAGGAAATCACCTCTGGTGATTGTTTATGTACAAGAAGGTGTTCCTTCCCGCACATAAACAATCAGTAAAACAATGACATTTTGCAAGTTTCTATGTGTGCTAATGCAGCAAACATAGAAGTTGTAAAACGCAGTTTCTGATTGTTTATGTGCAAGACGGGAGCTCTTCCTGCACATGAACAATCAACACAGTGACGCAGCAAGGGTGCTTGCATGGGCGCATTGCAGCAGTTTGTGCTCCAGCGTAGGAGGTAGCACAGGAATGCGACATATTGTTGTAAATATGTTGCATCCCTTTGCTTTGAAACTAGCGCGGCGCAGTAAAATGACTTGCTGCACCGGCCTGCCTTTTAGGGGCAGATTTACAAGCCCCTTGCGCCTCATTTACGCCGCTGTTGAGTCACTTTAGTGACGCAGCGGCGGGGCAAATCCTCCTCCATGGTGCAGGGGTACTTACAACGTGACGCATCTGGGAGATGCGTCACGTTGTAATGCCCTGCGCCACATGTAGGCGTTCCTGTGCAGGGGGGTGGGGGGGGGGGCGTTCCGACGCAGGAACGCCTCCTAAAAGTGGCTGAGTAAAATCTACAAGATTTCACTCAGTCACTTTTAGGCCCATGCTGCGTCAAAACCCTGTGCCTGCCTGAAGCAGGCGTAAGGATTGACGCAGCAATAACTAGATAGGGCCCCCAGAGCATTGCTGGAGCTGCGTCGCGCTTGCGACGCAACTCCAGCAATGCGTCACTTTTTGCACCATGGTGCGCCGCATTGTAAATGCGGCGCATCCATGATGGCGGAGCTGTGGCGCACAATAGTAGGCTTTACAACATTAATCTGCGGCGTCGATTTAAGCGAAGGATTTCTCGAATACTGCGGGTGAGGGGTTTTAATGGGGAGTGGAGGGGTAACCTCCGGTTCTGATTGGCCGCGGCTGCGCCGCTTGTTGTGGGGAGACCGGGTAATAGATGGTTTTCATATTTGCTTTAGAAAAAAACAGGTAAAAGCAAAAGCACCCAAAACATATATGAGAAGAGGGTGCTTAACGATCTGTGTCTACTGTTCTTAAATATTTGTAGAAAATTTAGGGGCAGATCCTTTATTTTCAAGAGGCGTGAGCACACGAGTAAGCAGTGAACGAAATAGTGGCGACCTTTCAGTGCGCATGCGCATAGAGAGCTGGCAAGCTTTCAGAGAAGGAAGGAACACATCAAAATCCACTTCCCGACACGCTGCATCTCAAAAGTCACATTGAAAGCAATTGTAGGGGAAAATCATTGCGTGAATTTTCGATTTGTTTCTATTGTTCGTCTATCGATGAATCCGTCTGTATTTGAGAATATCAAAATAGGTATGTCAGTAACTTTCGAAAGAACTCGAAATGTATCCAAAAAATGTAATTTAGCAAAGATTTATGTTTAAAAGTTTGTAAGACAGGCTTTTTGCTTCCCAGGTAAGCTCTACTAAATTTACTATATCCAAACCAAACCTACTGGACCGTTCTCTGTTGTGGTGAACGGCTTTCTCTGAGTTGTAATATGGCTGCCGCTGTTGGGCTAAGAGTACCCATTGATCTCCCAGGCTACTTGAGATGCTAATATATGTAAATAAAAATCGCACAGTCTAATGGGAACCCGGAGAGAAGCATTTTTGCTGAACGTCTTCGATGCTTATGCATAACGATAATGAAAAAAATCATACTTTTCAGTCTGCGGCTAAATAATGTAAAGTGATGTCGTATGTCAATTTGCTTGCACTCATTTTCTTAAGATCTCTCTATGTTAAGTACTTTCTGCGTTTTTACATTCGTTATCGTCAGTGAAGTTGATCCTTACCTGTTGCTCCTAAGGGAGAAACAGTAAATGATGATTGGAGATGGATGAGTTCATGATTACTCTCTCGAATCCATTGGTGTCTAACAACCGCCTTTGGATCTCCTATCTGATATTCACTGACGATCGCATTTAATGGTTAATACCAGAGAAAAGCAACAATCAAGCATTAAACTAATTATCGTTTTATGTTGTAAAGTATCGTATATAAATTGTGGTTGCACGTTGCTGGTAAATTATTATTTAGTCTATAATGAATAATTGTTCGAACCTTCAGTTAGTTGACGGTGGTAAATTGTTTTTAAAGAATTCTAACAGGTAGTTTAGGATTTGGTATTGGTTTTGATGGGATATCTGTAGACGTTAACCAAATTAATTTCTCCTATCCTTACAAACGAAGTTGACTTTATTTATTGTGATTGCCGCGTATGTAAAGCACTACAATACCTTGGGGTTGAGTTTGCGCTATTTGAAACTGCACAAAAAAAAGAAAAGCCACCACCCTATGCACGCCCCAGTTATTAAACTTAAGGTTTTGCACCCAGAGCCGGCCTTTGCTAACATAGCGCCCTGGGCGTGGGCAGAGAAAAATTTGGCGCCCTTGCTGATGGTGGTGAATTAAATGAGGCAGCAGGGGCTCCCTTTGTGTCCATTGGTCAGTACCTGGATGAGCATGGACTGACCCCTGAACACAAACGTCTCCGGACCTCCCCCAGCGCACCTAAAGCACAGATAGCTTAATGCCTCACGCATATGATGGTTTTGTGGATGTGTGCCAGCAGGAGTCAGAGGGTGAAGAGAGGGCAAGGATATGATAATGAAGGACTAAAACCACTTTACACTGGCAAATCAGACAGAAACGAATAGGCAGGGACAAGGCTGGAGCAAGATGAGAAGGATGCAGCTGTTGGCATAACCTTAATGCACACAGCTCCATGCGCCCCTCAGAAAATTGGTGCCCTGTGCCCGGGCTCAGCTCGCCCATGCTAAAGGCACCCAATCATGAGACATGAAACAAAACAGATATGATATTACCTATGCGTCCCTCTTCTTTGACCCAATAATTAAACCTTGAGGTATATCAGAGCAAATAAGGCCTTTGACTGAAATGAAAATATGACAAATACCACCAATTTATGCCACTGGGGTGATTTTATTGCAAAAAAACGAAACACAGCTTCTACTACTCCAGAACAAAAATTCTTCAGGGAACTCCGGACATTTTGAAGTCTGTAATGTCTTATAAGGGACATAGTACTCCCTGCCGTACATTATAAAGATATTACAAGTCACAGATGAATTCCATAACCATATAGAGGAACAAGGCCCATGGATAAGTTCCTTTAGAAGGTTATGGAACTTCAAGGTGACTTGCAATATCCTCATAATGTACGGCAGGGGGTACTTTATCCCATAAAATAGATGGTCACACCATCAATTTTACCACAAAACACTGAGGGGTTTATTTACAAGCCCCTTGCACTGCCGGCGCATCACTTTTTATGACGCTCTGGCGGCGCAAAATGCAGACCCATATCTACGAGGCCATGTAAAGTCACATTGTGTGGCTTTTCATGGTCTCTAGATATGGTGTAAGGAAAAGCTGTGTAAGTCACTGCATTACTTTACACTGCATCAGTGGTGCAATCCATTGGCGTTGCAATGGGTTTTCCTAAGCAGCACCCACAGGTTTTGACAATTTCCCAGATTTAGAATGATATGTAAGCCTGGGAATGTGTCAAAACTGTATACTCCCCAGAGGAGGCGTAACAAGGAGAAATATCTTTATTTCTCCTTGGTTTTCACTCTTTCAATGGGGTCTATCTATTAATATTTAACACCGTGTTTGAGTCACAAAAGTGACGCAAAGCAACACAAAATCTTTTTTCACCTATTTACTTTCCAGTGTAAAACAAATAACTTGAAAGTAATGCAAAGCAGTGCATATTTCCCATGCAATCATCCAATGTTTCTGACACTAAGGGCCATATGTATCAAGGCCAAATGGGTTCGCAAACGCCGAAATTCGCAGAATTTAGGCGTTTGCAAACCCATTTTCGCAAAATGGTATGTATGAAACAATTTGGGTGCAAAATAAGGAATCACAAAATTTGCCATTCCTTATTTTGCGATTGCATTTAAGGAAACGCATATTTTGCGATTCCTTAAAAGCAATGTATCAAGGAAAAAAATAATCCAAAATGCCCTTAAGGAATCGCAAATTACCACCAACTTCTAGTTGGTGGTAAGTTGCGAATTCTCTTAAAAAAACATTTTTTTTAAAATCCAAAGGTGCCATGTGACGCTCATACATGCCCTTAGGGCATGTATGTGCGCCATATGCGCACACATGTCAATTTCAGGGGTGCAACAGGGTGTCCTTTGGACACCCCTGCACCCTTGAAAATAGTCTCAATTTGCGATTAGCTAATTGCGAATCGCAAATTTCCCCTTCATTCCTATGGGCCTCCTGGCCCATAGAAATGAATGGGAAATTATTCCTTAATTGCGATTAGCAATTTGCTAATCACAATTAAGGAATTTCAAGAAATCGCAGAAAAAAGCGAATTTCTACATACATACCATTTTGCGATTTCTAAATAGCGATTCCTTAAAAATCGCTATTTAGAAATCGCAAAAGGGAATGTTGAAACATATGGCCCTAAGTCCTAATTACTTGAAAAAGTAGACAAGGTATAGCGTCAGAAAATAGCTCCAATTTCATGAAGGAAAAATACTTTTATTTATTCTTTCTTTCCTGACTTTGCATGTGTGCTGTACAACACAGATACAAAGTTAGAAAAGGTTTAAAGTTAGTCTACGTATAGTGTTGTGTACTGTAAGAGTATCCTTCCAGTACAAAACCTATGCTAGACTCAAGGAGACACCTTTGCACAGGGGCACGGCCACACATTTCTGTACCGGCACCAGGGAGAGGGGAGGAGAGTGCCATATTTCAGTTGATATGGTGCTCTCCTGCCCTCTCCTTCTCACACAGTGCAGCGCAACATTTGCGGCTGCTGCACTGTGCTGCGTGAGAAACTGGTAAATCTGGCTCCAAGTGTGCTGCATCGTACAGCAAACACAGGAAGAGGAAAAAGCCTCCATGGATAGTTTTTGTGCAGGAAGGTGGCCCTTCCAGCACTAAAACAATCCTGCCAACAACGCAGACACCTTGCACTATGGTGTAAGGGGGCCTGCGTTGGCGCTAGGCACCAAATTGTGCACCGGTGCAGGCACAAAGGACAGGAGTGCACCATATCTTCTAAATATGGTACATTCCTGCCCTTTGGAATTGGCGGAGGACAGCAGAGCAGAAAGACTTGCGGCGCTTCCCTACGCCAGTTCATTGTAAAGGAGGCCCCCAAAACCTTGGTGCGTAGCTCTTTCATATGAAAGAGAGAGCATGTTTGAAATTTCTAGGACAAATTTAAACACATGAACAGCTAGCCTTTTAAATATTGTTTGCACCCAAAAAATTAGAAGCCGTTCAATACAAGTCAATTTTAATTTTCCAACAAAAAGCTTCAGTAGCTTGTAATGATACCTTTTTCTATAATTATCAAAGGATGGCAAAAAAGAAACATGTTCTTTTTACTTGTCACTGTAAGCTGGATCGAGCAGAATACAGAACAACAATGTTTTGTGTTCGTTGCTTCAAACAGCTGCTTTACTTATGCTCCGTGACCTGACTTTCCTTTCACCTCGGCTGCTGGCTCTGGCAGCAGGCATTGTGATATCAGAACTTGACAGTATTAACTTAATAGTTGAGTTCTGACATTTATTCTTTATATTTTGCGACCAGATGCATCACAAGTCGCTGATTATAAAGAAATTAGAGACAAGTGTTTATACATAGATTGCTGAATCCATGTATTATCTAAAGACATTTTCATCATCCCAAATCCTGGCTCAGCAGATCTCCTCCAGAGGAACCCCGTGCAGCTCCACCCCAGAGGTAGTAACACTCTGAGGAGAGTGACCCAGTAGGTTGCCTGGTATAGACCTGGAAGCTTTTTCTAAATGTGCAATTTTGGGTGACACAATAATATTGAATAGTAATGATTTGTGGAAAAAACTGGCCTTTCAGCACGTGTCCCCCCACTTTTTGCTCCCATTTGGATGACTAGGTGCTGGTTTCTGACTCTGACAGTGCACTTACGCCTGCTAACCAGGCCCCCGTGCGAGTGCTCTCTCCCTAAAACTGAGGCAGGTGAATTGGTAACCCAAGTTGGCAAGGACTTTAACCCCCTTTTAAGTCCCTGGTAAATGGTACCAGGGAAATCCAGGGCATGGGAGTTAAAGGTGTCACCAGGGCCTGAAGCACTGTTGGTGCCACCATGACTGACCCAAGTAAATAGATGAGTCCTGCCATTGCCGACTGCATGAGCATTGCAAACTGCTCGAACTTGACTTTGCCCTCACCATGTGTGGTAAGGTCAATGCACTTATTTTTATTATATGCCAGTCACCACTAAAGTGGTGCATTATATTAAATGTGAGGACATATAAGTGCAAGCTTATGTGCCCCTACAGTATCCTTTTCCATTAAGTGTTAGTATAAGTGATCATGTTTGATATCAAACAACGTGCCTCATCACTCCTGACATGATTCCAATATCAGAGTCGATGTGGCATATACCTAGGTGGCTAACTTAGAGGTTACCTACCTGGTTGCCACAGACTTTCCTGTGCTTGGGCTTCCAGCCTGCAGTGCTGCTGCCAAGACAGGAATCTGACCTCCTGCCAAGAGGTGTGAACTCTCCCAAGAGCCAGAAACAATGTCCTGGATGGGAAGAAGGTGAAATCTTATTTATTTTTATAAATTGATGTCAGATTTTTTTTGAGTTCTGTCAATTACATATCGTCCATGTTGGCACTCTTAAATGGTTAACACATGTTCCTCTAGTAAAGCCTGAGTGCTCTTTGCCACTCTACCAGGACTGAGCTAAGGATTTATTATTGTGAATCCCAGGACCATCCTTGGGGTATTATGAGAGTATTGACTAGTGAAGCCTAACCAGCATCCTTACATAATACTCCCCCTTCCTACAATTTTTATAATGAATATAGTTGTGTAATGTAGTTCCTATTTTCCCAATAGGCTCTGCACATTGGAATAGTATATCCTATAGATATGACGTAGGACTTAGGTCAGTAGGTCTCTATCGAATATACTAAATTTAATTGTGAGTGGCAGCTAGCTCAGAGGTCACTAGAAACTTTCTCGAATTCACAAAAAGGGATTAGTTTCTGACAACTGCACAAACATGACAACTTTGTTTCCCTAGGACTGGAATAACAAGTACTTCACTGAGTCAATCGTGCATGCTTCGTTTCTACAGAGTTTGCAGAGAAATAGTGAGACAGGCGTTTTCAATAAAAGGTTTATTGAACAGTCTTCTTTCTCATGCAAGAGATGTGAACTGCTACAATCGTTAGACAGAATGCAAAGTATAATGCGTATAGCGAGAATAGTATTATAAAATAATACTGTAAGAGCATTGTATGGTTTCTAAGCCATATAAAAATACATACATAAATAAATAGGCTAAAATACTGGTGCTTCTAAAATACGCCTACCCCAATGTACTTAACCTAAGTCTAGTACTAGGGAGGAAGTAAGTATGGTCTTTTGCATAGGTTTAGTTTTGCCAAGAATCTACCAAAGGTTTCTCTAGGTTCCAATCAACTCCATACCTTTAGAATGAAGGAGGTCTGGTATCTCTGTCTCGGGATTCGATTTCCCAACACCCCGCAAGGGGAGTAAGAAACACTGGAGCTGGATTTCTAAGCAGAGGAGGGTAGCTTCCTGATCAGTGTGTCAGATGGAGAGTCGGCTTCCTTCTGCACTTGCTGTAGCGAGCTGCGTAGGGCAAATAGGTTGTCAAACTGCTCCGAAACCACCGTGCTTTGCAATAGCAAGTGAAGGTATATTTAAACCATGAAGGTGTTTAGGAATGCCATAGTTGACGTAAAGTTGGGCATATGAACGTCATGAATGAACCCCTGGGGAATAGTTGTTCATTGCAAAAGAGAAATCAATATTCAAGCAAGGGGAAGCCCCTAACGGCTTAAGCTGGTTTTCCAAGAAATTGTTGTGACGTTTGATGAACGGATGGAAGTAGCCATGCCTGTGTTTGGGTTGCATGGGCTATGCCTAAATAAGGTCTTGATTTCTATGCCTGTATAAGGACAGCGTGATTTGTACCTATATAAGGGCATGAATCGGAAAATTCATTTGGAATCTAAAATGACATACAACACCCACTCCCCTTTCTTATGTACGACCTCTACTAAAATACTAAGTTCTAAACACAGTAATCATATCTAAACATGATGTGTTAAAAAACCTACCCAAAATACATAAAAATGCATTGGTACTGGCTGTACACGAAAAGAGCATTTGTGCTGTATGTATTTAAAGCAATGTTTCATTCCAAGCATATAGTTGACATTCGAAAATGCTATCTGAATGAATCACGAAAATACATTTATGAAATGGCTCATAAATACAGAAGAGAAAAAGGAGCCGAAATCATTTCATGTCATATCAAAATATAACTGTAGATTATGAGGACAAGGTCAAATATTGTCTCTGGAAGTTTTCAAAGAATTCTAGTTCTCTATGAATAGTTCTACTTTGAGCAGATTACTTTGTGGCAAAAACGAATTTGAAGGAAGAGAAAAAAAAAATTCATCATAGGAAAAAGAGTTCCAAAGTTAGAAATGTGTTTTGAAAAAATGAAGGTCAAATTCACAGTCTCTCAGAACACTGTGTGCCAAAATCAAAAGTTAGTGTTTGCGTTTGGAGAAAACATCAAATCGTCTAAGTCTGTGAAAAACCGCACATAGATAGGAAGCATCGCCGTCAGCCTTGGTCGCGTTAGCAATGTTCGAATTTGATGGTACCTGTGTGCCTGTTGTTTCTCGTACCTCAGCAGTAGCATTTTGTGTCTGTGAAATCTCAATGAATTCCGTCATCAGGATTGGCTGCTGCTGGGGACAACACAGTGCATGAGCCGTTACTGGTCCAAGCAAAGTATCAACATCCGTTGGCATGACTGATGGGAGTGTCAGACAGGTGTCTAGCACAGATTCTTCTCCGCATAGCAGGCATCGTAGAACAGGTAAGATGCAATCTTGCCAAATAGGTCTGAATGATAGAAACCATGTGGTATTCAATTCTCTTAGACAAGGTAGTCCCAAAATTTGGACAATGCGCTCACAACACTTCATCGCCAGTAGAGTTGTCTCCACGGTGAACTGGGTGTCGCTTGTGGATTGACTTGCCATATCGCAGCAACAGGAGTAAAAATAGTATTCCTGCAGCGAGTCCCAAAATGAGGGGCAATCCGCCAAACATAGAATGCACGAAGTTTGGAAATATTCCTCGGACTGCTTGAAAAGGTGCTAATAGTCCCCAAAAAATTGTCTTAAACACATGCACAATACCACTCGTATCAGACATGTTTAAGATATGACTTAACATTTCTAAGAAATTATTGGGCAATTTGTAGTTAAAAGGGCATGTATCTCTGCAGAAGTCCTTGCGACTAGTTTGGAAAGAAGGGGACCCCTATATACTACTAGTACACTTGCTATACATAGGGAAACATAATCAATTTGAAAAAAGTCTATAGCCAAGTGAAAAACATTGATGATACTAAACAATATATATGGAAGACACTAATAAAATGTATAAAAATATTGCCCAACAGTACAATAACTAAGCAGTCAAGTGATGGATCATTTATTTATTTTATTATTCATAAATCATGTGTATTTTATCTTTTTTTGACATTTTCTTTCTTTTTTTCTCTTTCTTATATTGATGATTTGCAATTCATGTACAAAATATTATTAAAATCGCACAAAAGACAAACGAGTAGCATAAGACAAGGCAGATGATGGAGGCAAAGCGGTAGGGTAATTACTACGCGCGTATCGGCTAGGCAGCCTTCCTCAGGTGACCGTCTATTGCACTAAAATATTAAAAACAAAGTAGGTGAGAGACATACAAGTATATTATGTACAGTGGGCAAAATAGAACAAATTATGTTATGTGCAGTGGGTGAATTAGAACAGCATTATATATACAATATATTTTAGAAGTACTGCATTCTAAGACATTTTAATAACGTGTTTGATATAGTACCAAAAACGACGTCACATTTCATTCTGTTCCTTATTTGTTAGCATGGAAACAGTCGAGTTTTTAATAGAGGAAACATCACAAAGGTGTAAGCATGGGCATATCTTGTGCCCCCACAATAGCAAATATTTACGTTGCATTTTTTGAGCACCAATTCATTTTTAGGTTTTGACTAGCGATGCATGCGTACGAAGTACGCATGCGCTAGCAAAATCTAATGATATCCTCTAATCCTCTATGTGGGGTCGGGTATCTGCCCCCTCCTCCCATTGGCTAGCTCCATAAATGGAGGCTAGCCATTGGTAGAGGGCTCTGTCTGTCAATCCCAGACCAGATTCGGGGGCGTTCCCGAGAATTTTTCCCTTTTGGCTACGTCACGCGACGTCAGCCAAAAGCCGGGAACGCCCCCGAATCCGCCTTCCTGCTTGTTTCCCCTTGCACTCGGGAATGTCTTCTCCGCCTGTCACTGCTGTTTGCCTCCATCCCACACGGCATTGCTCCGTGTATTCACCGCCGCGGCCCCGAGTGAGAGGAGGAAGCAGCGCCCGCCTTCAAGCCCGGGCCGCGCTGGGATTGGCCCAGCCGGCCGAGCCCCCTTCCGCGTCATCGCAGGAGGAGGAGGAGAGAGCCGGAAGGAGGAAGCAGCCTGCATCGACCGTCCCTCTCCCCGTGCAGCAGCCTCAGTTCCAAAAAAAAGTATTTTAAAGCGAACTATCCCGGCCCAGTTTCTTTTTGTCAAATTCAGTAGTTGCAAATTTTCGAGCAGCTTCAAAGCGGAATTGTTAAGATGGCCGCTGCTTCCATATGCAATCGCCAGCGTTGTCCGCTCTTCTATGTCTCTGGTCTAGTGGCTGAGCCTTTGTGTTTGCGGAAACCTCTGCTTCTGCCAATAGAGAGAGTGTAACGGCCGGCCCGCGGTACTGGCTGTAGCGACCCCCAGTGGCAGCGCCGCTTGACAGCAGCCCGAGAGAAAGAGGAATGGCGCTGAGAGAGCCCGGGCAGTGAGAGGCCCCGGCATTTAGCGCAACCCGTGCCGGCAGTATGGTGAACACCCGGCGCTCCCTTCGCAGCAACACCGCAACCCCGGCCGCAGAGCCCGCTCACTTTATCTCCTCTAGGACTCGCTCCGGCATGGGGTCCCGCAGTGAGGCCGCTGCAGAGCAGGTCAGCCGGGGACAGGGGTTCTGTTGGGCTAGGAGTAGTGGGAAGGGAGGCGCCTGGACTCTGCAACAGCAGCACGCACAAGTTCTAGGTTGTCATCTGTCTGTGTGTGTACACACTGCCCCGTGCAGTCAGAGGGAGGCGGGCCAGCGCCAACTGTGGCTGTGTCTGGGACTGCACCCCACTGGACCCTGCACCCACCGGTAACCGGTCTTTGCAACCCCGACCGGCAGCGGAGTCTTGCATCTTTACCAATTCCCGCACACCCAGAGGAATGGAATAATCCATAATAAAAAACAAAAAAAATCCTATGAAAACGGGCTTAATCCCGACATTGTCCTACAAAAGATCTGAACCAAAATAAACTTTGAAAAACATATCACATGCCCAAAAAACTTCCAGCCAATAAAAGAGGCCAAGCCTTTAGCAGCCCCACTCTAACCAAGAGCCAGAATTTCTAGGAGACCCCATCCCAAATGTGTCTCATCGTCATTAACGACCTACCCCAAACAAAACTGCCACCCAACTTCTTTGCTATAACTATCGACTCGACCTCATAATTTGTGTACCCCGTTCACTTAGAATTGTTTTTCTTACCCTCCAACTTAAAAACCTCCATACATAAAGGAATCACCGTAATAGCAGAACTCCAAACATTGACATCTATGGGATAATTGTAATCAACTTGCTCAATCCTTCTCGGATACTCAACAGGTTTAGAATTGTGAATACAGCAACATTTCCAACCAAGCCCTAATGCGGTATGCCTATGCTAGGTTAACCATATAGAACATTAACCTTAAACAAGCTTTTACTGTAACCATTACCCTACTTCTCTAAAGTCAAACAATCCCCACTTAGTCATGACATAGGGGGACCCCAGCCACAAAGTCTTTACTGGCTTTTCAGGATAAACACTGTGTATGTATGTGTATTTATATCGGTCGATCTTTCTTTTTTTTTTTATGTCACCTAATCCTAAACCCACCCATTTGCACCCTTGCGTATTTATGTACTGTTTTCTATAGCTCATACTCAAACCGCTTGGGGTTCAATGCATTGTACAATGTATTGCGGTACTATAGTGAGCGATGTGTTGACTAATAATAAAAAAAAAGGATATAACTAATGTACAGAAAGAGGTGATTATCTTATGCATACATTTTCATAATATGTACAGCAAATCCGAAAGATTGGAACATAAAGGAATTAGTTAACATTGGTAGATAAGTTCAAATTTACATCAAACAGTGGGGTATGTGGATAAGTACAAGGAGTGCAAACATTGGTAGTTCATTGAAGTAGGACCAGCTATGATTAAAAATCGTGTTATATATATATATATGGTTTAACAAAGAGTTGATGTGTTACACTTGAACCAGAATAAATAAATACATAATATACAGACTGTGATTACAGATGGAAGTCACGTTAAACATTGTGGTAATGTATAGAGTGCAAAGAGAGTATATTAAACTATCAGGTCAAAAAGAGAGTAGATCTAGAGGATGTGTGAATAAGTTAATTACTGTAAGACTCCTATCTAGCAAGTCCGTAACAATGTTAAGAATAATTATCCATAACATCAGCCGTAAACTGAGTGCACTGAAAAGCATCAGATATGCCATATTTAATATAGATGCACTTGAAAAGCATCAGATATGCCCTATTTAAGATAGAACTCTAACTTTAACAAAGGCAAAACCATTGCATTGTAAATGCTTGTTAAAGAAGAGGCCCCTTTCTTTGAGACAGTTCTAAAATGGTCACGTTACATAGATGATATCATCTTCATATGGGACGATGACCAGGATACCCTGGTGGAGTTTATCCAATGGCTGAATTTATGCGATGACAATCTCCACTTTACTTCACATCACAGTAATGTCAAAATTGAATTTCTAGACTTCACGATGAAACACGAAAACATTTCCCTCTATGTTGACCTATACATCAAACCCACGGCCCGAAATACGATCTTACACCACACTAGCTT
Source organism: Lissotriton helveticus (assembly GCF_964261635.1). Classification (NCBI taxonomy): domain Eukaryota; kingdom Metazoa; phylum Chordata; class Amphibia; order Caudata; family Salamandridae; genus Lissotriton; species Lissotriton helveticus. The sequence continues at coordinate 360,828,372 of NC_136071.1, forward strand.
TCATCCCCTAAAACAGAAAAATGCCATCCCGTTCGGTCATTTCTTACGACTACGTCGTAATTGTACTAAATTAGAGGATTATGATCGTCGAGCTGATGAGATGAAAATCAAATTAAAAAATCGTGGGTACCCCCATCGTGTGATTCGTGACGCATATAAGCGGGCACGATTCTTTGATCGTCAACATCTTCTATCTGGCAATACTAACTAACTCCACAGATAACAACCTAGTTTTTGTCACACGACATTCCATGCTTAATGAACAAATTCGGAAAATAATATGTTCACATTGGTATTTGCTGAATACAAATAAGTCACAGAAAGACTTTATACAAAAACCCATGTTTGCTTATCGCAAAAATAAAAACATTAAGGATTTGGTGGTTAGATCACGTATGCCCCCCCCTAAACTAGCCTTGCAACGCAGCATACTTGATTCTCTTCCTATTCAAGGAAATTTCAAGTGTGGTACGTGCAAGTCATGTCCCCAATGTATTGAAAGTAAATCAATATGCCACAATGGCATTACGGTGGAAAGTAAAGGCATCACTAATTGCAAATCAAAAAACTTAGTGTATTTATTGTTATGCCCCTGCCAGAAAGCATATGTTGGAGAAACCTCTCGATCTATGAATACTCGATTGACAGAACATAGATCTGCCATCCGCACACAGAAGTTGACTGCGCCATTAGTATCCAATTTTTTGGAAAATAACCATTTTCCAGATGATATACACTGGTTTATACTAGAAAAGATCATACCCACAGCAGGGCTCTGCTGTGATAAAGTGAGAAAAAAACGTGAGGTCTATTACATTTTTATGCTAAATACAGTCAACAATGGACTAAATTCAGAAATTCCATGGGACCAAGCTATTATCTAATGATTTCCACTTTGAAGAATGTACCCTGGATGTTGAACTGATGGCTATGTTCATACATGTAATATTGCCTTACTTGTTTTGTTTATAATAAGAAACCATGCTTATGTATTTTGTACCTATTCATTTTCATCTATGCTACTTTGGTCTGTGAACATAGGAACATCAGATATTAGACCTCCCCTTTTTTAAGGTAAGCTATTCGTGATGGCACCTAATATATGAGATATCTCCTTATAATATGTTCTGTTTAGTGCAACAATCTCATCGGACTGCAATAATATATTCGGATACACTTCTTTTGTAATACCCTTCTTCTCTGTTCAAAAAATACTTGTATAACATCTTGTGAAATACACACACTTATTATCGTGACCTCACTCATGTAATCATACGTGTTCGATATTACCCAAGTAATGGTCACTCATCCTTGATTTTATCAAAATCATTCTGACAGTGTGGAAAGCACACGGTCCGTACCTCTCCGACACACGATTTAGGCCAGTATTAATTTTAATAATACTGTTATGAGCTTCTCTGTTCATTAGTTTGTTGTTGTTTAACAACAAGCAGTTGTATATCAACAATTAGTCGGTAATTGTCAAACTCTCGTAAAAGGACATCTACTTTTGATAGTCCTATTTCTATTCCGAGTCGGGTATGTGTAACACTCAGTAGTCCGTTATCAGTTTTGTTTACCGGCTTTTTGTAACATCCATATATAAAGAGGGCGTTTAACGGTCGGTTGCTGTTTGGAACCAGGCATCCATCAGACACCAATACTTCTTTGGTGTCCCATCGTTACCGAGAGCCGTATCTTGCTATCGCACTGCCAATGCAAGGTATGTTGCCACGCATATTTATCGTCCACACCCGCTGAAGTACCGGGTTTTTAGAACCCAGCGGTGCCAGGGGACACACCCAAAGACTACGGATTCTCCTGTCTCAGACTACAGAAACGCAGAGACTTCTTGGTGACGTCAAAGATCAGATTTATTGGCTGCAACCAGTAACAGGTATCCTAGAAGTACAACACGGTGTATGTTCTCAGGAGACTGCTCAACTTTACAAAGCTGGTCATCCCTTTTTATACCAAATATTATGCTTCAGGCAAAACATTCCTTATTTACAGTTGACCATTCACATGTTTTCACGACAAAGAAAAAGCAGAGTCATGATGACAAGGCCATATTTCAGCTTGTCCAGCCCACAATCAATTACCCGGCAAGGCCCAACACTTTTCATCAGATAATCGGACGGACCCCTAATAAAATTGGGCACCTCCACATCGTAAAGTAGGCCATAAAGAAAGAACAGAGACAGGTGTGAGTAAGATTAGACATAGTTGTGTGCAATAAAAGGGTTTTATGGCATGCTGTGCCTTGATCCCTAATCTTGATCAGCCACTGGGAAAGGAACTGGCCTAACAAGTCCGGCCTCGGGCAACGGAGTCAGCTCGCCTGGGTCACACAGAAGTCAGCTAAAGTGTACGTGTGCTTGGAGACTCGTTCGGCCACTGTCATCGGCCTATGTGAGGGCAACCACAAAATGGCTGCCGTATACAAAATGGAACCCGAGGGTTCAGAACGGAATCCCTGATTTCATGGCGATCTCGTCACTCGAATATGACGAAAATGCTCGCACACCTTACACTTGTCATTTTCGGTCTGATGTTACCAAAATCGTCATGATACGACGATATTCATGACACGGGTGCAGAATTTCAGTACCACAGTCCCTCCTTTTGCCCTTACATAGGCAATAACCTACACTCACGCTAGTCTGAGTCTAGGTCTATATTCATAAAATCATTGAGATGTTGCTGTAGCTTCATCCTATTACTTAGCTCGTCTCTCCATACAGGTTTCCTTACACATGATGTAGCACAGAGGCCACATATAGTAGGAGCACACTCTACACAAAGACAGAACAGGAAAAGAATGGCTAAGATCATCCCAATGACCATTAGAATCTTCCATCCCCAGGCGGATAACAGTTCCCAAAACCATCCCATTAACGACCAATCTCCTTTATCCACGTGTATAGATTCGGAGATCTTATGCAGTTTCGAGATGGCCTGGTACACTGTCGGAGCGTTGTCTGGAATGAAAACACAGCAGCTTGATTGGATCACTTTACATACCCCACCTCGGTCTGCAAGTATGACATCTAATGCAACTCTGTTCTGAAGAGTCATAAGACGATCCGACTGGAGCACAGCAGTCAAGTTACTAAGGGCACCAGCAGTCTCAACTACGGTGGACTCAACCACTCTCGTCAATTGCCGTATGTTCCTGCTGTTAACCATAGGTCCCCAGAACGGCAGAAAACCCTTCAAGAGATCTCCCAATTCTTGTCCTGCAGTATATTCCTTACTGAAGACACCTCTAACTACCCTTGTCTTGTGGTAATCTGCCGCAGCTGTGTAAGTGGGAAGCAACAGGAACAAAACAAAACATGTGCCCGAGAAGTCAGGGGGCAACCATGTGTATGCTCTATCATAACAGATGAAATAGGTACCCTTAGCGGCTCGGAACGATGGGGAAGTCTGGGACGCAAAAACATACGTCTCATTGCAGACACTCTTCCCTAACTGAGCTCTTGGATTCTTGCCATTACCTTGCAGACAGTAGTGACCCTGATGGGGTACAACCAAATCGGGGAGGATCTTTTCGCTCGCTGGTTCTCACTCAGACTAACTCCATATCCGGTTACGTTCCATCCAATATACACTAGTGTCTCATCTCTCGGGATAGTCTCATAGGAAGTAGGTCCTCTAATCATATCTACTATACCCTTAACTAGAGCACTATTCTTTGGATTGTCTTTTGAGGAACGTAGGGGGTGAACTTCTCGAGCATAGATAAACATCGTTCTTTATGCCCACACAGAACCATTGTAGCTAAATGGCAGGACCAGATAAGGGATACCTTTATCAGTAGTGTGAGGCATAAGACCATACACCCAACAGTTAGTCATGTTCAGTACTAGTTGGTGTTGGTGCAAAAGCTGAACAAAGGAGTTATTGGTAAACTCTAATCTTCTAACAGACTCATGTTCAGGTAGAGGGTGAAAAGAATGCGAGGGAACAGTAGAAAGAGGAATGGGCTGCGTGGTGGGTGCAAACGTCACTCGAAAAGAGAATAAAACATATCCTATTAAAAACATCATTACACTAAGCAACATAAAAATGCATAATATCAGAAAACGTTTTCTAGTCATCATTGTACACATTTTGGCTCTAAATTTCATCTCTTTGGCAGGTCTCTCCATCTCGAAAAACTTCATCCTCTAACCTTGCTGCTCGCGGGGGTAGGGTGTTCCGTGCAAAGGAATGCGCCTGTCAGCCCAGGGAACTCCCAAGGACCAACCAGAACCGTCGACCTTGTGTCTTCGGCTTGCACTCCAAAGACTGGACGCCGCGACCCTACAGCTGAACCCGGATGGTGGTTCGAAAAACAAAAATCAAAAAAATTTCTCAGATGAGAGAGCTGTACTTTCAAAAATAGCAAAGAAAAGGAATTCGTATTTATTTGTCCATAGTTCTAGGCCTCAGATTATAACGGCTTTTTCCTGGTAATGTCTGATCACGAAACAATAGGTCAGGCTCAGTAGTGTCCAATCAAACTGAAGATGGCACGGCTTCTTGCAGAAGATCGTCGCTTTCACGCTCAGAATTTGTCCCTTTTACACGTGCATTGCTGAAAGGCAGAAAACGAGGCACAGTCTCAGTCTGAGAATCTGCAAAACCCTCCTGGACCCACTGGTCGTACGGCAGAGGCAAAGGGACCCACTTACAGTGTACGCCGTGAATCCAGTTATTTTTTCCTTGCACTCGCACTGCAGATCTCGTTGATAACAGGACTAAATAGGGGCCGTTCCAGCGGGGCTGATCATTCTTTGTCCGCTGAAAGTTTTTGATTAAAACCCAAGAACCAGGATCGATGATGTGTCCTGGATCTTCAGATGCCTGAGGCAGAGTATCGTGAACCTGTTGGTGTAAAACACGCAATTTAGCTGTCAGATCATACAAGTAATCGAGCAGTACAGGGTGTTCAATCTCGCTGAATTTCGTCGGCCTCGGCACTCCCCATATGTTGGCCGGGCGACCGAACACAATCTCATACGGACTAAGTCCCACTCGTGAATGCACAGTCATTCTTGTCGATAGAAGTGCTAGGGGCAAAGCATCAGGCCACTTAAGACCAGAGCTCACTTGTATCTTGGCCAATTTCAGTTTTAACGTGCCATTATAGCACTCTACTAGTCCAGCTGATTGGGGTGATTTGCAGCGTGAAATTTTTGCCGGATTCCTAGCTCTTCACATACTCTCTTCATCACTCGACCTACAAATTCACTCCCATTATCACTCCAGACCATTCTCGGCAAACCAAACCTAGGGAAAAATTCTTTGACAAGGGCTTTAGCTGTGGATAAGGCAGTGTTATCTTTCAGGGGATATGCTTCTACCCATCTCGAAAAGGCACAAACAACAACGAGTACGTATGTCAAGTTGTTGCACCTCTCCATGTGGATGAAATCTAGCTGCAAAACCTCGAACGGATACCTTGGAGGCGCAAAATGACCAGCTGGAGTTGGAGTTCCCCTACCAGGGTTGTATTTCAGACAAACCATACAATTCTTGACCACATTCTCTGCACACTTAGGAATTCCAGCATTTTGCCATACTGGAGCCAACAACTTACAGATCCCTTTCACACTGATATGAGCCATTCCATGCACCATTGTAACCACTGCAAGCACATACGCATCGGGTAACAACCATCGCTGATGCTCTGACAATTCAACCCAACAACCATTTGCATCTAATTTACCCGTACTCTCTCCATGTGGATGAAATCTAGCTGCAAAACCTCGAACGGATACCTTGGAGGCGCAAAATGACCAGCTGGAGTTGGAGTTCCCCTACCAGGGTTGTATTTCAGACAAACCATACAATTCTTGACCACATTCTCTGCACACTTAGGAATTCCAGCATTTTGCCATACTGGAGCCAACAACTTACAGATCCCTTTCACACTGATATGAGCCATTCCATGCACCATCGTAACCACTGCAAGCACATACGCATCGGGTAACAACCATCGCTGATGCTCTGACAATTCAACCCAACAACCATTTGCATCTAATTTACCCGTACTCTCTCTCCACACACTCAGCTCTTTCTCTGTAGCTTCAGCTTGAATAGACTTCACACTCTCTATCGTATCTTCACACATTCCAACGTCACCAATCCATCTTGCAGGGCCCGCCACATACATTCGACTCATCACATCTCTTGCTGTTTCTTTCGCCACTTCATCAGCAAACGCATTACCGCGTCCAACGTCGTCAGTAACCTTCTTGTGTGCACTACATTTCACAATCGCAACTTGCAATGGCAAGGTAAGTGACTCAAGAAGCTCATTCACCAACTGACCATGTTGGATTTTGGCTCCATGCGAAGTCAGAAACCCACGCTCTTTCCACAATCGTCCAAAACTATGAGCCACACCAAACGCATACTGGCTGTCAGTATATATGGTCACTTTCATTCCTTTCGATAACACACACGCTCTCGTAAGTGCAATCAACTCGGCTGCTTGAGCTGAATTATGTGGGATAAGTGCAGCTTTAACAATCGTATGCAAAGTCGTAACAGCATATGCCGCAGTCGTATCCCCATTCGGAAGCTTGAAGCATGAACCATCCACCCATAAGGTACCATCACACTTCACAAGAGGAGTGTCCTTAAGATCTACTCTCCCTTTCGTTTCTTCTTCTGTCCTAAGAAAGCAATCATGCTGTTCAGAAACATCTGTCTCTGCTACAATCGGCAACAACGTAGCTGGATTCAACGTGTTGCATCTCTTTATGTGCACATGACTTGCTAAAAGTGTCAACTCATAACCTGACAATCAAGCACTAGTTAAGTGCTGTGTCTTGGTCCTGTTTAACAAAGTGTCCACTGCATGTGGAACCATTACAATCAACATATTATTCATCACTAAACCAGCAGACTGTCGAATAGAAACAGCTGCTGCTGCCGTCGCTCTCAAGCAACTCGGCAACGCTCTAGCCACCGCATCTAAAGTTGATGAAAAATACGCACATGGACGCTGCTTGTCCCCAAAAGACTGTGTCAGCACTGACAACGCACAACCTTCTTTCTCATGGACATACAGTGTAAAGGGCTTACTGTAGTCGGGGGTACCCAACACAGGAGCCGAACACAATGCATCACGCAATACCCAAAAACTTTTCTGACAATCTTCAGACCACGGAAGGGGATTTGGCGTATCTTTACAGGTCAATGCCACCAAAGGTTTGGCCAGCAAGGAAAAATTCGGTATCCATTGTCTGCAATATGACGTGATACCCAAGAAAGCGCGCACTTCTCTCTGTGTAATTGGCACACTCAATTTTGCAATCGCTTGAATTCGTTCTGGGGTAAATCTTCTTCCCTCCTTCGATAAGATATGACCTAAGTAGGTCACTTCTTGTCGACAATACTGTAATTTAGAAAGTGACACTTTATGATGCAGATCAGACAAGTGACGCAACAACGACAAGGTGGCTTCTTTACAAATCTCCTCAGTATCTGCAGCGACTAGTAAATCGTCGACGTACTGAATAAGAGCAGCACCATCAGGTAAAACAATCGTATCAAGCTGTGTCTTCAAAGCCTGACTATATATTGATGGACTCTCACAATAGCCTTGGGGAGCGCATTTGAACCGGAAGCTTCGTCCTCCTAAACAGAAGCCGAAAATATCCCTACTCTCCTCGGCAATCGAGATGCTGAAAAAGGCATTTTTCAGGTCAATCACCGAGAACCAAGTGGCGGAAGCTGGAATCATCGTTAATAAGGCAGTTATATCAGGAACAACTGGAAACTGTGGCACAACTATTTTATTCACTTCCCTAAGATCAATCACAAACCTGTAAACAGGCGGCTGGGAAGAGTCAGTTAGTTTCAGAACAGGCAGAACGGGGCTATTGCAAACGTTACCTCTTGTTTCTTCAATTACATCTTTCTCAATCAAGTCATGAATAATCGCTAGCAACGCCTTTTCACCTTCACCGGAGATCTTGTATTGGGGAATGCGTGGCATTTTGACATTTTCCTTTAACGTTACAACATATGGCGGTATTTCCAAAAGACCTACATAATTAGGACCAGTAGCCCACAGAATATCAGGGAGGGACGACAATTCTGTCGGAAGTTTATCCTTTAACAAATACATCGAGGAGACCACCTTCTTACCCAGTGTAAGTTGTACTCCCGAAGGAGAACAATACAATGTCGCATACAATCTCTTCAACAGATCCAACCCTAACAAGTTCTCACCACAACCCGTCGTCAGAATAAGGGGTGCTTCGAATTCACAAGGTCCAACAGAAAGAGACATAGGACTAGAAATCGGGTTCCTAACCGGGGCGCCAGAAAAACCTACCATTCGTCTCGCCAGACAAAGCTGCGCCAGGGAGTTTAGAGTGCATAATAGAACTCTTTGTAGCACCAGTATCCAACAGAAAAGGCTCTGACACACCTGATGTAATCACCTCAACATAAGGTCCACTCTGATCTACTGGAACTGAAACATCTCCCTCTCTTTGTCTATGGCTGTCCTAGCAATCATCACCTTCCATATTCTCACCTTCTGCATAGTAGTCATCAGCATAGTACTGAGTCGTCCTATTAGACGCGTTATTCTGCTGATCAAAATTATTCATTGAATTTTGTGGAGGAAAGGGACGTGCGTTCTGGGGGAACCCTCCACGTCCTCTACCTCTAGGTGCTTGTGGAACACCTCGGCTTCTTGTACTAGAAACACCATTCATACGCTGTAACAGAACAGGGCAGCTACTTTTAAAATGACCCTCCTCTTTGCAATATGCACACTGATTAGGGCCTACAGGAAAACGCTGCTGAGAAAACTCAACCCTTTGCGAGTTTCTCTGAAACTGCTGAGGTTGCTGATAATCACGCTGGCCATTACGAGGTGGATACGCTTGCTGCAAAAGAACCTTCGTCTTCAATTCTTTAGTTTTCTTGTCTGCTCTATCTTTCTCATCCTTATCTCTATTTTCGTAGTACTGTGCAGTAGCCAATATCTGTGCTGAAGAGGAAACGGCCCACGAACTCTCTGAACCTTTCAATTTCTTACACAACTCAGGAAGCAAATTGTGCACAAACTTGTCAACGAACAACCGTTGACCATCTTCTGTACTCATGTCTTGACCACTGTGGTCGATAAACGTCTCTTCAAACCTGGTGAAGAAATCAGACACGGTTTCCTCTTTCTTCTGCTTACATGCAGACAATTTATCCCAGTTTACACGCATCGCAGGCATTAAAGGCTTCATGTAAGTAACGATCCTACCAGGGAGTTCTGCAACTAAAGGCTCAGGTTTAGCACCACCAGCCTGTCGGTCATCTGCAGCAGCAATATTAACCCAGGTATCACCTAACTCCTGTGCATGATCCGTGTGACGAATCAATCCCCATAAAGGCTGTGGAACCACATTTCCAAACAACATGTCTATATCAGCTAGATTCATAACACATGAGTCTGTGATAATTCCTTATAATACTCTGCAGGATTTTTACGGGGGTCAGGTAAGGTCTGCTTAAGAGCCAAAACTTCAGCTCGCTTCCATGGAACATGTACCCAAACACGCTGAAAATGAGGCTGAACAGGTGGATTAGCTGCTAGATCTCCTTCTTTCCAAACTGGGGGAACTTCTCTCATCGGATATTGTCGCGCTTTTCTCCTAGCAGAGGGATCAGGTTCAAACAATGACCGGGAGATAGCCTCACCTCTAAATGACAACAATGTCGCAACTGCTCTTTCAACATCGGAACCCACAATCGTGCCCTTCGCAAACTCGAACCGTACACGGCACAACTCAGGCGGATTGGATTCCAAATCATTATCCTCCAATTCTTCGCAAAGAAAAACACACATTTTGTCAAAAACATATCTCTGCTTCGGTGCTTCCCATTGACGGAAGACATCCATAACAGACTCTAACTCATATCTTGTAGGATCAGTAACCCATTTATGCGCCAAGTGATCCAACACTCCCTTCTCTCTAGAATCCGGCAGTTGGCTACATAACTGTTTACGCTCTGAAACAGGGGTCGTAGTTAATGACCCAAAGAAAGGAGACAAGAGACTAGTAACAGTATCAGTCATTCTCTGTCGAACAGAAGGAGAAGTCGACAAAAGAACAGGAGGAAAGACAGGATGAGACAAGGCAGACGCAGAGGCAGTATCAGGAGGAATATCGGAAGAAGTAGTTGATACAGTAGGCAAAGTCATAGGAAGTATAAGCGGAGTAGGTAGAAAAGTCGGCGGCCCTTGAGGAGGCTGCGCCATAGCAGTAGGAGCCAACTGAAGAGGAGCTGGCGGTTGTGGAAGAACCTGAGGCAAAACAACCGGAGGTTGTACAACTAAAGGTTGTGGAGGTGCTGTAGCACTCTGTGCATAAGGGGGTGGCGAACTCAACAAATGCGACATTAAAGGATCTTTCTCGAGTTCCTTTGCTGCATCTTGCTGAAGAAGCGGCAAAACTGGATAGCATTTATCAATTGCCATTTTACGTTGCCTGTGCAACTGCTCACTTGCTTGTTCTTCTTCATTATCTTTATACTGCATAGCAGCTTGCATTATCGAGATACCCTTTTCTCTTTTATTCCTTTTTGCTAATTTAATTTCTTTCTGTTTGGCTTCCTTTCGCCATAGGCGGAAAGAGTCAAACATCGCCGGCCGGGCTTTCTTCTTAAAACGTCTAACCTCTAGATTATCTAAAATTTCTGTGTCAAAACTACCATATTGGGGCCACTTTAGAACACCGTCCTTCCTGGTGTATCGGATCCATACTTCATTATATGTGATGGGGCCCACGCCGTGCTTCACATAGAGCTCATAGGTTGGAGTTCCAATCGGAGGAACCGGACACGAGTCCTCCAATTGGGAATCCCTAGTGCAACCCAAACAAAACAAATTTCCAAGTCTGCTAAGACCAGGCATCCTCACTCACTAGTCTAGCTTCAAACTTCAAGGGAATATCAAAAACAATAGTCTCGTGAATACACGAGTCCCTCGGCTTTGGTACTTGCAAGTTCCAAATCAAAGATTCCAAGGGGATACCCAAAAACTAAGAACCAAAACTAAGGACTGGGAGACGCTCCACTCATACTTAACTGAGGTATCGATGACGTCACCAAAAGACCCGTCTATCGTCTCGCTCTACAAATCATCAAAGGGACCAAGACAGGGCGATAGTCAGGGCAGCAGTCCTTCGTAGCCGTTGGAAAGCGGGGAACCTCGCAGCAAAGACTTTCGGACCACGACGACATACAGGGGTCGATGAAGTGGTTGGCCTTCCTCCAGAATTTTCACACGAAGCTCCTCACGAACCTCTGGCTTGGACCGGTACCGCTGAAATCGCCCCATGTTGGGCACCAAATGAAGTACCGGGTTTTTAGAACCCAGCGGTGCCAGGGTACACACCCAAAGACTCCGGATTCTCCTGTCTCAGACTACAGAAACGCAGAGACTTCTTGGTGACGTCAAAGATCAGATTTATTGGCTGCAATCAGTAACAGGTATCCTAGAAGTACAACACGGTGTATGTTCTCAGGAGACTGCTCAACTTTACAAAGCTGGTCATCCCTTTTTATACCAAATATTATGCTTCAGGCAAAATATTCCTTATTTACAGTTGACCATTCACATGTTTTCACGACAAAGAAAAAGCAGAGTCATGATGACAAGCCCATATTTCAGTTTGTCCAGCCCACAATCAATTACCCGGCAAGGCCAAACACTTTTCATCAGATAATCGGACGGACCCCTAATAAAATTGGGCACCTCCTCATCGTAAAGTAGGCCATAAAGAAAGAACAGAGACAGGTGTGAGTAAGATTAGACATAGTTGTGTGCAATAAAGGGTTTTATGGCAGGCTGTGCCTTGATCCCTAATCTTGATCAGCCACTGGGAAAGGAACTGGCCTAACAAGTCCGGCCTCGGGCAACGGAGTCAGCTCGCCTGGGTCACACAGAAGTCAGCTAAAGTGTACGTGTGCTTGGAGACTCGTTCGGCCACTGTCATCGGCCTATGTGAGGGCAACCACAAAATGGCTGCTGTATACAAAATGGAACCCGAGGGTTCAGAACGGAATCCCTGATTTCATGGCAATCTCGTCACTCGAATATGACGAAAATGCTTGCACACCTTACACTTGTCATTTTCGGTCTGATGTTACCAAAATCGTCATGATACGACGATATTCATGACACGGGTGCAGAATGAGATATCTCCTTATAATATGTTCTGTTTAGTGCAACAATCTCATCGGACTGTAATAATATATTCGGATACACTTCTTTTGTAATACCCTTCTTCTCTGTTCAAAAAATACTTGTATAACATCTTGTGAAATACACACACTCATTATCGTGACCTCACTCATGTAATCATACGTGTTCGATATTACCCAAGTAATGGTCACTCATCCTTGATTTTATCAAAATCATTCTGACAGTGTGGAAAGCACACGGTCCGTACCTCTCCGACACACGATTTAGGCCAGTATTAATTTTAATAATACTGTTATGAGCTTCTCTGTTCATTAGTTTGTTGTTGTTTAACAACAAGCAGTTGTATATCAACAATTAGTCGGTAATTGTCAAACTCTCGTAAAAGGACATCTACTTTTGATAGTCCTGTTTCTATTACGAGTCAGGTATTTGTAACAAATAGTTGTCCGTCTTCAGTTTTATTTTATTTTACCGGCATGTGTAACATCCTGAGATAAAGATGGCGACTAACTAAACTCTCGTAAAAGGATATCTACTCTTGATAGTCCTATTTCTATTCCGAGTCGGGTATGTGTAACACTCAGTAGTCCGTTATCAGTTTTGTTTACCGGCTTTTTGTAACATCCATATATAAAGAGGGCGTTTAACGGTCGGTTGCTGTTTGGAACCAGGCATCCATCAGACACCAATACTTCTTTGGTGTCCCATCGTTACCGAGAGCCGTATCTTGCCATTGCTTTGCCAATGCAAGGTATGTTGCCGCGCATATTTATCGTCCACACCTGCGTGCTTGCATGCATCTCTCTCTCTCGTCTTGAGAAGGTCAAGTTTATCATAGCCGTTTGAGTTTTGCCCGTAGTACGGTTTCCGTATTATGAGAGTCATTGTTTATTGATCCCAATTGCCCATACCCGTGTGTTTGCATCTCTCACTCTCGCCTTACGTAGGTCGAGGTTATCATAGCCGCTTGACTTTTGCTCGCAGTATGGTTTCCGCATTATGAGAATCACTGATTTTGGATCCCAATTGCCCTAGAAGGAGTTTTCTATATATATATGTTGTAATACCTTTTTCATGCAGAATGTTTCTTGAGCCTACGTGAATCCTATGCGTAGCTATCTTGTTCCATACGGTCTATTATGCTACAATTGTTTGCAATCTAACAGCAGCTATTTATGTTTGTCTTATGTTTAGAAGATATTTAACGCGAGACATCACCGAACTTCTAGCTCTAGGTTACCCGCAAGCCGTCCGATTTAGGTACTATTATTATTAGTTACCAAGATCGTGTTTACACTTCTAGCGATATGAATTTGATTTTAGTCATGATGGGACTTTTGTTTCAGATCAAGAGGACCTCTTCCGTCTTAAATATATTATTCACAGAATCGTCATCTTTCCCATAAGGCTCGAGTCCATATATTTGAATGCGGCTATAAAGATGCATTAAATACAAGGCCCACTGCAAGGTATATACAATTTATTTTTCTAGGTCCATATACACTTGTACATCATGTAACACTTCCCAATCTATAACAAGCTTTGTTTTAATGATTCTTTAGGATTCACTACTCCAAAGATCGGGCGTTTGGGCTTAGGTTATCATATCTACCCTCATGTATTACTAGGTAAGTGTTTACGATAGGCAGTCCAGTATGTATATTTACAATTCCATCCATTCAGATTAATGATCTTTTCTCTGGATCAAATAAAATATGCCATGCATCTTTTCTTTCGAAATAGTTGCAAAATATGTATGTTGGACACATACCACTACTAAAATCAAGCAGTTCATTGAACAATATAGGATGTCGATCTCTTTGAAATATACTTTAGCTTAAGATCACCCACTATGATCTGTTTTCCTTTTCTTATTAGCTTAAACAGGATAATAAGAGGTCGATGATTGGCTGCATTATACGGTCCCATAATTTTTCTATGTATGACCTGGATAGTTTTGATGTAAGTATACCTTCAATCATATTACTCAGGTCTCTTTGCCTATTGCAGTGCGATGATCAAGAGCAAATTGAACAGACTCCTTTAACAGTTTTTATTCATAGCAGATGTTCCTATGTATACATTTAAGCATGTGTTTCCAATGATTTATCCATGGTAATATTTATCTATCCAATCTTCGGATGTAAAGCTTTAACATTTGGAATGCTCAATTTTGTCCCTGCCTCTAAGGCAGGTACAAGTGTAACGACTATAATGCTTACCCTGTGCGAGGGCTCTCTCTTTTGCTACTGCAGTTTGAACCACTGTCAGAATTTTTTCTGTTGAAGTGAATTTAATTTCTGCTTGTGTGTACAAGTGTGATTTGTTAGCTATTGGTACTTTTTCTCCTTCGTTAAAAGTTAAGTATGTGAATCTGCATCTTCCTAGAATGATCCGGATCACTAAATTGCGTATGTTTATGCAAGTTTGCAAATGTTTTGTTGCTAACATGTCTGTTTGGAGTGAATGCAAACTTTCTGTGTGTTTTTGAGTCCAATTAGCTGTTTTGAAATCAGGTTTGATTAATTAGTAGAGAGGTTTAACCCTTTCTGCGTAATTTAGAATATATGTTCTTCCGAAGTCCAGGAAACCTAGAATCGACTGTAAGTTTTTCAGCGTTTTTGGAGGTTGGAGCAGAGCACATTTCTCTAGAAAGTTTGCTGCCAGGCTTTTGACTTCACTTGATAACTTGTATCCTAGGAAAAGGACTTTGAGGTGGGCAATTCTTAATTACTTAAAATTAAATTTATACCCTTCAGAGATGAATCCCAAAATAATTGTATTCACTCTGTTCAAGTGCCTGTCCAAGTCATCGTCTGTCAGATAAATGTCATCCACAAATGATAAAGCTTCGTCGTCATATGTTTGTAGTAACTCCGTTACCCTAGCTGAAAATAACCCAATACTATTCTTGAATCCCTGAGGGAGACAACAGAAATGACGCTGTGTCCCCATAATTGAGAAAGCAGTCAAATACCTACTTTCTGGTGCAATGTTTTGACAGAAGAAACCTTTAGAAATATCTAATGTGGTTTTATACTTTTTACGCACAATGTTATTCATTAATGCTGTACTGTGTGCATTTTGTACTGCAAAAGTTTTGCAACAAGAGTTTAGGTGTCTGTAATCCAATACTAGGTGATATGTATTTTCTGGTTTGGAGACAGGAAAAAAAGGATTGTTCATGGATGAGGTGCAAGTTTCAATCACCCTTTAGTATTCAAGTAGATCTAAGATCTACCTGACCTGTTTTTTAGCTTCTTGCTTAACTGGATACTGCCTTTGTGCAGTTGGCTGTTGTTTTAACTGGATTTTATGGTGAGGAGACTCCTCATCCCATCCTACATGATTTTTATATAATGCAGGAGCCTGGGCTCCTGCCCATTTCCTGGCATAAGTATATTTTAAATGAATCGGAATATGTTTGGAGAAAGCTGGCATAATGATGTCTTTGCCATGTGGGTACTCCCTGCCAAATTCTGGTGGCCAGTCTTGTTCAGCTAGAAGAATGTCATAACCCTGAGAGAGTCGCTCCCAAAAGAGTGCTCTTATTTTTCTTGATATATCTCCCTCCATCCGGAGTGTTTCTTTATATAACTTATGTGGAGAGCTAACTCTGGTGTCTGCAGTTTCAACTTGAATGTATTCATTCAAGTCCACTGTCTCCGGATGATCCTTCAAGTTCTTGCGTTATGGTGACTTCTGCTGCGCTGTCCAACATTGTCTAAGGCCACTCCCCGTTCTTGAGTTGTGTCCTCAAGATCCTCAGCATGTCTTATTTTTAGACCTGCTACCTTCTTTTTGGTGAATTGAGGTTTCTTGCTTTTTGGAACGTGTTGATCGTCTTTGGACTTCATGCGTTCTTCTTTGTGTTCTGACTGTCCTCTTCTTTCGGATTTCTGTGACGAAGTCTGAAAGGTACGAGAGGAACGTAAGTAAGTAAGTAAGTAAAGTATTTATTTGTTGATTAATTAAAATCATTACAAACAAGGAAAGATAAAACAACCGAATAAAACAAGCATATACTATACACAGTGCTATTAACACCATAAAGTGATACTCCAATAATACGTTGATAGTTGACCATTCCATCAAAACGTTCATACAATACACAATAATTAAAAATCCATAAAACCAACTATAATGCCTTATGATTTGCCCCAAAAACTATTATAGCAGCATTTACTTTAAAGTGACTTGTGTTGACAGATGCAATTACAAATACAATTTTTTGCTGTATTTCATGTACAGGCGATGGTAAAGTACAGCAGTAATATATTCTGCAATAAATAAATAAATAAAACTTACTAAAATGCCTTATAATTGCACCAAGAACTATTATAGCAGCATTTACATAAAGTGACTTCTGTTGGCAGTTGTAGTTACAAATACAAATGTTAGCTGTGTTCCATGTGCAAGTGATAATAAAGTGCAATGTGCCTAACTACATTAAAATATACTCCCAGACCCTTAAGCTAGCTTAACACTTTGCATTCATATAACGTTCGTTAAATTATGTTCCTTACGTATTTTATATCACAATACAATTATTTACCCGTTCTAAGCCTTTAAGTTCATTCTCTGCAATGATGATAAACTTAACAAAAAGATAAGTACGTTTAATATTCGCTCCACTCAAACAGGTAGTAAGTGCTTGTCTACATGTTCTAATTCCTAATTCATTAAAGATCGGTTTTAGAATGGTCTTCCGAGCGTCTGCCAAAGCTGGACATAAAGTTACTATATGAATTATTGATTCATCACTTTGCCCACAAAGCCTGCAAATACTCGATGACCATTGGTTCTCCCATTTTGGTATGCCATCCTTAGTCGGATATCTTCCCAACCTCAAGTGCATAAATTTATTCTTAAACCTTGGTTTTAAATGATATGCTAAATAGGGTTGAGGCGTCAGCTTACCAAAGGAATTAGCAATTGTCCAGAAATGATTTCTTTTCCTTAATTCTTCTTTGTCAGCTATGATCGTTAGTAGTGCGGCCATTTGATTCATTTCTTTTTTAAAAACTACTTTACTCCTCATTTCATCTTCTAAGTTAGGGCAATAAAAGTTACCTAAACATTCAGTTAGGTACAGCTGCCAGTTTTTTTAATATTCCCCTTCTGAAATTTCAAGCCAACTTAGCTTTGCTAAAGATCCTTCCTCCGAGCGGGCTAATGATATTAAGGACTTCAGAAATGCTGATTGACGCGCCACAATTTGTTTTTTCAATCCAAATTCCAATCTTATGTTTGCTCGACTTATATATTTAGGGATTTTAAAAACAGCTTTATAAGTTCGAATTTCTATGTCGTCGAGCACTTTCGTGTCTTTGCCCCGAAAGATGACTGAGCAATAGTCCAATGATGGAATTAACTTTGCTCTCATCACCTTCATCAGATAATCATAATTAGGGCATAATAATTTGTCTCTTAATTTCCTGAAAGCAAATGCAAGAGAGCAGCCCCTGGCTTCAAGGTTATTAAAATGTTGTCTAAATATCAAACTGTCATCAAACGTGATCCCTAGATATTTATAAGATTTCACATTTTCAATTACCAGGTCATTGATATTCCACTCCTTGATCCTCTGTTTCCCTTTTCCCATAGTCATTATTTTTGTCTTTTTTGTATCAATTGTTAGTCCATTTTGAGTGACATAGCCATTAAAAGAGTCAATTAACCTTTTTAACCCTATTTCTGTTTGGCTCAATAAAATGGTATCATCTGCATATTGCAGGTATTTGATTTCTTGACCATGAATAAAAGGCGAATGTGAGTTACTATTTTTAAAATGGGCAGGCAAGTCGGCCATAAAAAGATTAAAAAGGCAAGGAGCCAACACACAGCCTTGTTTCAATCCCACATTCGTATCCAATCGACGGGTCATATGCTTTCCATCGCCAATTTTGATCTGCACCCAGGTATTTGTGTATAAAAATATGATCATCTTTAATAAAGATTCCGGAATACCCCAATTCCTTAACTTACCCCAGAGAGTATTTCGCGGCACAGAATCAAAAGCGGCTTTTAGATCAATAAAACATACATATAATCTTTGCATCCTGGTTTTGGCTCTCTCACCTAATAATGTTAATAAAATCAAATTGGTGTGGGTAGATTCTCCCTTTCTAAACCCAGTTTGAAAATTAGGGATAAGATCTTCCTTTGTGGCCCAAGCCTCCAGCTCTTCCAACAGGCAACTAGCAAACAATTTTGCCTCTACATCAGTAAGCGTAATTAAACGATAGTTAGCCGGATTATCCTGTGGGCCACTCTTATATATAGGTTGAATAACACTCCCATGCCAAGATAGCGGAATAAGACCTGTTTTAAGAACTTCATTAAACAGAAGCATTAGCAACTCCGGCCAGTTACTTATATCAGCTTTAAATATTGCATTCGGGATACCATTTGGACCTGGTGCTCCGTTGGATCTAATCTTATTTATTGCTTTTTTTTACTTTATCGAGCGGCCAGGGCCCCAAATCCACTCTACATTGAGGAGGGGGAGTACAACCCTCACTCCCTCTATCTATTACTTTATGCATATCAATTAGACTTTTATTAAAACATTTATCATTATCTAGACAATGGGTATCAATTTTTTTATTGAAAAAGCTCACCCAACTCACTTCATCAACATTAGCACTATTGCTTCTATTATTGCCGTTATCGATGTTATTAATAATGCTCCAGAATAACCGTAAATCTTTGGATTTACAAGCGTGATGGACTTTTGCCCATGTTGTTTCAAAAAATGCTTGCTTAGCTCTCCAAATTTCCCTTTTGTATCTCTGTTTTAACTCTCTAATTTTGAGCGATACAGTTTGAAGCGATAGCATATTTTTATTCCGGTGCAGAGATCTTATTTCTTTATTAAGCTTTCTTTTTTGATATAATAGGTGGTGGGAATACCATCCAGGTTTCTTTGGTTTTAGCAATATGCCGTTGGAGGGCTCATTTCTAGCGGATTTAGATATCAGATCGTCACACAAATGTGCCCATAGGTCAACCATAGATTTACCTTTATCATAAGCATCATGGGCCTCCTTGATTAAACAGTCAAGCATTCTAAAAATGTTATCCTCATTTTTTCCATTCCATATTAACCTTTTAAGATTAAAGGATGTTGGAGCTTTTACCATAATCTTAGTTTCTGGTAAATGGTCTAAATCAATATCAAAATTGATCACTTGTGGATTGTGATCACTTTCGATCCTTGGGGCAATCTCATAGCTTTTTACTAACCTATATAATTTCTCAGACATTATAGTATAGTCTATCACAGAGGAGCTATCTGCTTTGGTAAAAGTCGGGATATTATCAAGGTCATGCATGATCTTTAAGTCATATTTTTTAAATTTACAATCTGTCCATTGAGCTAACCATTTTAAGTCAAATGTCTGCTTTTTAGATGCAACAAAGTGCATATTAAAATCACCTGAAAGGAACGTGTATCAGTATCTTGACATCTATCAGGTTTTCTCAAATTATCCCTATTCCTGCGGTTATACCTCCTTTCGGAGGGCTCCTTTTGAGGAGACCTACCTCTGGCTCTCTCTTCCTAGTTCTTCATAGGATTTTTCAATTATTCTGGCCAATTCTTGTGGTTGCTTAGTTACTTCAAATTCCCTAAATTTTTGGCGGATCGCCACGGATGCTCCTTCACCTTTAATATTAGCTGATGTTATTGTTGAGACCTGTTTGAAATCTTTCAGTAATTTCATACCTAGATTTAGAGAAGGCTCTGCCCCGTATTTATTTTAAATCTGTTTGAGGACGTCTGGTATTACCGCCATAGACGGAACACCATGGGGCAGATTTATGATGACTGGCGCATCCCCAGGGATGCGCCAGTCATCCTGCGCCGCTGCTCCGCCGCCCATGGTGCGCCGCATTTATAATGCGGCGCACCACGGGGCAAAAACGGCACAGATGCGTGACGCATCTGTGCCGTAAAAGTGGCGCATTGCTGGAGCTGCGTCGCAAGTGCGACGCAGCTCCAGCAAGGCTCGAGGGTGCCCCATCTCCACAATGCTGCGTCAAGACCTACGCCTGCTTCAAGCAGGCGCAGGGTTTTGACGCAGCATTGTCCTGAAAGTGACTGAGTGAAATCTCATAGATTTCACTCAGCCACTTTTAGGAGGCGTTCCTGCGCAGGAACGCCCCCCCTGCGCAGGAACGCCTCCTTATGGCGCAGGGCTTTATAACGTGATGCATCTCCTAGATGCGTCACGTTGTAAATGTGTTGCGATCCCCATAGGTAAACTGATTGTTAAAATTCTGTGTTTCTCATGAGGGGTAGTATTAGGAAATACTGCTTCGATTTGAGTAATTTTTTGAGCTATCCAGAATGGAATTTGTTCCCGTTTTGCAGGTAATATTCCAATGACTGAATGTAGAGTCTGTGGTGTGATTTTATTGGTGTTGCCCTGATAAGGGGGATGTTGTGGAATCATTATTGCTGGTTGGACTGAAAGAGTCCCCATGACATATTGAACCAATTGTCTATAGATTTTGATTAGTTCTTTTAGCTGAGCTCGTAGTTCTGCATCTGTCATTATATTAATTTCAGGATATGGTGTGTAGCTGGCTAATACTGGCCATGTTGCTCCTGGTCTACCCAGTAAACCGAGCCTGGTAATGTGATTTATATGTTTTAAATCCTCGAAAGGAATGTATTCCTCTGGTGGATCATCTTCTTTGTAGAAGTGAAACACTTTTGTTACTGGATTTGCTTCAGGGAAGACTATCCATGAATAGAATACCTCTGTCTGGTGATATTCATGTGCCTCTATCACAAAAACTACCCTACCACCTCTTGCTTATAGGCCATTTCATATAAGTTTTATAGTAATGCCTTTCCTTAAATTTTCTGGAATGCTTGTAGCATCCTCATCGGCTTCATTAAAGCCTGTTGTGTCAAAAGCTGCTACGGCGTTATCGCCTGTAGCTTCACTGACCCCGGGAAGTACTTCGTCGGTCATTTTGTGGACTGAAAGTATTCAGAGCAGGTTTCAAGGAAACAAAGATAATAATATTTTGGAACACTGTATCCTTCAACATTGAACAAACCAAAAAGCTAATACATAGGATTTTTCGTCCTACTCAGCTATGGCAGATATTATCCTTTTACCCACTCCAGACATCTATTGGAGTATTTTACGGGAAAAAGGGGTCTCTGAGAAAAGCACGACGGAGTTACTTTTGTATCTAGCGTTAAATTAGTGCCTTACCAAACGTTGGGCTCCATATAGTGTAGTTCCTATATTCCCAATAGGCTCTGTGCATTGGAATAGTACATCCTATAGATATGGCGTAGGACTTCAGTCAGTAGGTCTCTATCGAATATACTAAACTTAATTGTGAGTGCCAGCTAGCTCAGAGGTCACTAGAAACTTTCTCGAATTCACAATAAGGGATTCGTTTCTGACAACCGCATAAACATGACAACTTTGTTTCCCTAGGACTGGAATAACTATCTTCAGAGTCGTGGAAACTATACATAAGTATTTCACTCAGTCAATCATGCATGATTCGTTTCTACAGAGTTTGCAGAGAAATAGTGAGACAGGCGTTTTCAATAAAAGGTTTATTGAACAGTCTTCTTTCTCATGCAAGAGAGGTGAACTGCTACAATCGTTAGACAGAATGAAAAGTATAATACGTATAGCGAGAATAGTAAATAGTACTGTAACAGCATTGTATGGTTTCTAAGCCATATAAAAATATAAACATAAATACACAGGCTAAAATACTCAACTGGTGCTTCTAAAATATGCCTATCCAAATGTACCTAATCTAAGTCTAGTACTAGGGAGGAAGTAAGTATGGTCTTTTGCATAGGTTTAGTTTTGCCAAGAATCTACCAAAGGTTTCTCTAGGTTCCAATCAGCTCCATACCTTTAGAATGAAGGAGGTCTGGTATCTCTGTCTCGGGACTCGATTTCCCAACACCCCGCAAGGGGAGTCAGAAACACTGGAGCTAGATTTCTCAGCAGAGGAGGGCAGCTTCCTGATCAGCGCGTCAGATGGAGAGTCGGCTTCCTTCGGCACTTGCTGTAGCGAGCTGTGTCAGGCAAGTAGGTCGTCAAACTGCTCCGAACTACCGTGCTTTGCCATAGCAAGTGAAGGTATATTTATACCTTGAAGGTGTTTAGGAATGCCAAAGTTGACATAAAGTCGGGCATATGAACATCATGAATGAACCCCTGGGGAATAGTTGTTCATTGTAAAACTAACTGAGTTCTTGGAGAAATCAATATTCAAGCAAGGGGAAGACCCTAACGGCTTAAGCTGGTTTTCCAAGAAATGGTTGTGACGTTTGGTGAACGGATGGAAGTAGCCATGCCTGTATTTGGGTTGCATGGGCTATGCCTATATAAGGACAGTGTGATTTGTACCTATATAAGGACAGCGTGATTTGTACCTATATAAGGGCATGAATCAGGAAAATTCATTCGGAATCTAAAATGACATTCAACAGTTGAAACCAGCAGTTGTGATGCAGCAAAGATGAGAAATCAAATGCCCTATAGTACCGGGTACCAGCAGAATCCATGGATTCCGAATGATTAATTGGCAAGGAGTAGTGCGCAATGACGGTGCCTGAGGGGGTTAGGAGGATTGCATATTTTAAGCAGTCCTAAAGGTAGACCAAAGTTGGCGATACATTGATGGAGAAGTAAATGGCCATTTCGTTTTGTTTTTGATTGATACAGGAGCTACTGATTCTGTAGTTTGTTCCGTGGAGGTCCCAAACCTACCTCTCTAGGGAAGAGAGGTCCAAGTTGTAGGTATCAGCAATAAACACATTGTTAATCAGGTTACATCAGATGTTCCAGTTAAAATTGGTCAGATGAAGAATACGCACCAATTTATTTTGTGTGTTTTAAGTCCTATCAACTTGTTGAGAAGGGACTTGCTTTGCAAAATGAATTGTGTGATTTGCTGTACCCCAGATGGTGTTGCAATTGAGACACTAGATTTGGATTCTATGCTTAAAATACATCTGGTTCAAGAGTTGAGTTATTCCCAGTTTTAATCAAGGAAGACCTGTCTCTGATTTAAGACATACCGTCAAAGATGAGGTTTGGAATTTTTATGGAAAGGTGATTGGATTGATTAAAAGAGCAAAGCCATTCACATTAAAGATTAAACTTGATGCAGTATTCCCTTTAATGAGAAAATACTGAATTACAAAAGTGGCAGAATAAGGAATAAAGCCAGTGAAAAGATGATTGAGCAGGGAATTCTCATGGAGGTACTTGGTAGTCCTTGTAACCAGCCTGTCATGGAAATTTAAAAGCAGAATGGCAAGTGGCGAAACGTACAGGATTTATGCAAGAATAATAGAATTGCTACCATCAGCTGCCTGACACTCTGGTGTGGGACTCCAGGTCCCAGAAACCTTTGCTCCATGGAGGGAGGGCCATCAACGCACTATTAAATCGCCGCATTCACCCGCGGGGCGGGATGCACTCACCGCTACCATCTGCTGCCTGACACTCTGGTGTGGGACTCCAGGTCCCAGAAAACTCTGCTTCCTGGAGGGAGAACCATCAATGCGCTATTGAAGCGCCTACATTCACCCCCGGCTCTGGAAGCTCTCACCGCCACTATCTGCTACCTGACACTCTAGTGTGGGACTTCAGGTCCCAGAAGCCTATGCTTCCTGGAGGGAGGGCAAACAATGCGCTATGCCTACATTTACCCACGGCGCGGGACGCGCTCACCGGCACCATCTGTTGCTTGACACTCTGCTGTGGTACACCAGATCCCAATAGCCTTTGCTCCTTGGAAGGAGGGCCATCAACGCGATATTAAAGCGCCTACATTCACCCGCGGTGCGGGACCCGCGAAGGCCGTGCCTGGGCAAAGCCTGTGCCAAGGGCAGGCCCGTTCTTGCCAATCATTGCCGGGAAGAGGCAGGGCAGGGCCACCCCCCTTACACCTGGCAATACACAATCTGCTGCAGGTCGACACTGCATACTCGAGGTACTGTGCCCTTCTCCCTTTCTTTTTTCCAATTTTCTTGTGTTGGCCAAGGTCTGGGTCTACATTTCCCTGACCGCAAGCAAGTGTTTGCTAAACTCGCTTTATGACATTGTTAAGGACTGCTGATGTTGATACTGATTGCTTGTTTCCCATTTCTTTGCTAGCTCTGAGAGCTTGTTCCTGTCTCTGTAAAACATTTCTCTGAGGCAGTTCCTGTTTTTCTTTCCTTATTTTAACAACGGCCCCAGCCGGGGGTGGGGCGGGGTTATTTCAGTCATTCACTGCTTGGGGCCATTCAGAGAGGGAATACCCCGCCCATTGCTCTGCTGTAATATTTTGACATTCATTGCCGGCAAGGGGACAGACTACTGCTGGTACTCGTTTACTGCGACTTGCATGTCCGAGACTACAGAAAGATGGGGAAGAAAAAAACAAGGGAGGGCGCTGGTGGTGGTCAAACGGGAAAAGGGAAAAAGTTAGGAAGGCAATGAAAAACTCTGGAAGTAACTGTGTCCTTGATCGTATTGATCGTATTGATAGCCTGATTAGTGAGTGCAAAGGCATCCTAGAAGCTGAACCAGTTACTCCCCCATGCACTCCTTCTGGTCAACCCTCTCCAAGTATTATTATCTCCAGCGATGTTCAAAAAGTCATCCCAAAGGGGAACTCTCGACATAATCTGGAGGCAGCATCCCATACTGCGAGGGCCAACTCTCCCCCCACAAACTTTCACAGCATTTTTAATAGCACTATGCCACAGCCAGAACCCATTATCTCTTGTGCAAACAGGTTCACTCCCCTTTTGGACCTGGCTGTTGATCCTGAGGAAAACATTCCACAGCAGGCCCCTGTCGCACGTGATGCAACCACATCAGCACTTCATTTAGAATCCCAGAATACACATCAACTTATCAATGCACTTAGGGCTTAAAATAGGGACCATGAGATCAATGATTGAGGGTTTCACCAGTTTAGTTAAGTCATTGTTGCAGAATGGCTTGCCCCCCTCAATCGCATGCTACATCTGTGACAGAAGCCCAAACCCAACCCCTGCGCAACCATCACACACCCCACCAGGCAGTTATTGGTGTAAGGGACCCTGCCTCCCATGGGCTCATCCAGTCTCACCCAACCAACGTTCCTCATATCCAAGCAGCATTAAAAACCTGCCTATCCAGCCAACTACTCTTCTAACTTAACAGCCGCACATGGTTCCCTTAGTCACCCTGGTGACTAGGAACCTCCTTTCACGCCAGGACAACCACTGCCATGCAACTCCCAGACACAACCAACAAGTCCACATTTGCAAACTACTCAGAAAATCTATTTGGTTAATGTCTCGAATCTTGACAAAAAGAAAGGGCATTCAGGGGGAACATTCTTTTACCAACAAAGTAATACACTGGATTCGTCATATCTCGGGTTGCCGTTCCGTGATTCGGGATGACATTATTATGGCACAGAGGTGTACTTTCCCTGACCAGCCATTTGATTGCATTGAACTTACCCTTGAAGGGTCAGCTTTAGCTGAAAACCTCCTTGCCCTGGAATACCGAACATGTTCCTCCGACACTTTCTCCATTCAGTTTAAGCGCTTTATAACCTTTGATCACAGCAAGTCATTTGCACCTCAACCACTCAGTCAAATATTTAGTGGCTCTAGTTTAGAAGCTAATGGTTGACCTGTGACGGAAGACCATCAGTATCCTGGGTTGTGTGCTACTCCATTCATGGATTTAGATAGTTGCCCAACACCAGAGGATTGTCAGAAGGTGACCCATCCAAGGGAAGACAGACCCCTAGTGGAAGCGGGGAGGCGCAACACCCTCACCAACACTAGGGGGCTGGTGGGTGCGGATCATCGCACAAGCCATATCTCCCAGACTCCACCCCAGACCCCCACTAGCTATTGTTCTCCTAATTCAAATGTTGTACTGTCCACTAGCCCAGATCCCCGTCAACAGCTCAGGGTAATATCATCGAATGTGGCTGGGCTGAATTGTAAAATGTCACTTCCTCACTGGAGAGATATGACATTTGCATTTTTCAGGAGACTTGGAGCTTGGTTCCCCTATTTAAATCAGGTTTCGTATGCTTTTGTTCACCAGCACGACAATAGGTAGAGGGCGTCCGGCAGGGGGCTTGATTATTTGGGTGAGCATTGCTCTGGGCTGTCGTTTCACTCTTGGGGGGGGGAGATCATGTTGACTTTTTCAATGTTTATGTGAGAGGGACCAAAGGTGGTAGATCCTCACCCACTATTACCTTGCTGGTAGAGAGCTTAGCTAAATGTTTGTCACACTCCAGATTGATAGTAGCGGGTTATTTCAATAGCACCTTCGAACCGCTTGACAAAGAAGACCTGGTAGGCACCGAGGATGATGACATCAAGTGGGCTATTCCCTCCTTAAACTTACCCCCAGTCAAAAGATGGACACAGATGGCACTTCATTTCAATGCCCTTAGTGTCGAGTTTGGCTTCAGGGCAGTAAACGGCAGAACCCCTTCGGATTGGCAGGGCACGAACACATATAATAGAGCCAGCTGCCCGTCTCGCATTGATTATATTCTCCTCGACGTGAGGCTTTGGGGATACCTAGCTGATATGAGTGTGGGCAACACCACAGAGAGTGATCATAATCCTCTCTGCCTAAGTATGAACCCTCTGTGGGAAGCTCCATACTATCCTAAGAGCAACCCACCTCTGACGCTCACTAGCGAAATTCTCCTCTTGAATAATAATAAATCCTTAAAATGGCGGAAGGTTGCCCTTCAAGAAAACAAGATCTTTGGCATACAGAACAACCTGGCAGGAGGCACACAAGAGCTCCAGTCTGTGGTTGCCAGCGGAAGCAGATTGGCTGATGCAACTACAGTTCACACCCGCACTTTTGACCGAATCAATGTGCACTTTAAAGGTCCTATATTGGACTGCAAGTCCAGTATGCCACCAAGAGGGGCTCACTTGTGGTACACAAAGGATTGCAGACGTGAGCGAACCCTCCTGGCTTCAGCAATCAAACATAAGAATTGCCCCTTGATTAAAACCACTAGGAAGCGCTATAAGAATACCCTGTACCTGGCGAAGTTAGCATAGGACGAATCTTGCTAGCAGCAACTTAAGGAAGCAAGCACAGCAAAGGATGCCAATTCATTTTTGTCTTTAGTCACCTGGGTAGCAAGTGAGGAGCGGCTCCGCCAGCTAATCATATTACTGGCCAAGAATGGTATGATCACTTCCTGAAGCTCTATTCAACCCCGGAGTATCTGCCCCCGGTGGAGATAGCTGAGTTCGCTGTGCACCCCTTTGGATGATAAACTTTTTTCTTTGGGTGAAATAGAGGTCGCAATAGGCAGAATAGTGCTGTCCAAGGCTGCAGGATCAGACGGCATACCGGGTGATCTATTTCTAGACGATATCCCAAATTGGGCCAGCTTCTTGTGACAAATGCAATAGCTAATGGTGCCCCAGTTCCCAGGTCTTGGAAAGGAGCAGAGGTGGTCCCAATTTATAAAAAGGAAGCCAGAGATGACCCCTCAAATTACAGGCCCATAAGCCTGATTGATGCCCTGCAGAAGGTCTTCAGCAGAGATCTGATACAGTGGATCTAGCTGCGGGCAGACGAGAATGCCATCTTATCGCAGTTTCAGGCCGACTTTAGGATTAGGACGGGGACCATCGATCAGGCATTTCAGCTCCAACTCATTTACTGGAAAGAGGTGGTGATTGGTGAGGGCAGCTTATTCCTAGCATTTATTGACCTAAAAACTGCTTTTGACTTATTCCTTAGGAATAAATTATGTTTGGCACTTAAAGATATGGGCATCCCCCGCTTATTCTCAAACTTGTAGTCCGGTTGCACTAAGATACTTATGCACAGATTATATGGAGGATGCAGAGACAGTTGACTGACTGTATTCCTGTCAGCAGAGGATGTTCGACAGGGTTGTGTTCTGGCTCCCACTCTTTCTCCTTCTATATGAATGGAGTGGTTAGCTTCCTGCAAGAAGATCCAGGAGATTCACCAACCCTGGGGGGAGATAAGGGACCAACCCTTTTGTTCGCAGATGACACCCTGTTGGTGTCAAAGACCCCAATTGGGCTCCAGCGATTGTTGAACAGGCTTAAACTTTTCTGCAATAGAAGGGAACTAGTCTTTAACATCTCAAAAACAAAATTTATGGCATTTTACCCCCAGAAGTCTTATAGAGGCAGCCCCTTGCTTCCTGGAACTCCCTTAGAAGGAGTTGGCCGACTTTGAGACAATATGTCATGGTAGCACCACCTAGCAAAGATGTTGATGAGCCACAAAAGGTTAGCGGGATCACTTGGGGAGGACCATCACTCATCACATAGTAGACCAGTAGCTCCAGTCCTTCAGGTCTACGACGCGAAAGCAGTTAGTACAGCACTGTACGGAGCAGAGTTGTGGGGATTTGACAAGACCCACGATGTCTGCAGATCTGAGCATTAATTCCTTACGGGTCTGGTGACGTTGCCCAAGTACGTTCCCCTCACTCCCCTTAGGCTTGATATTAGCAGACAATCCATTGGCGACGTAGCAATGCTTCGCCCGCTGCTCTCCTGTGCTTGCACCAGGTGAACCCCTGAGCTTCTGCCCTATGCGGAAGCCCTATCTGAGGTTATCAGGCTCGACACAAGTAGTAAAGTGGGCTGTATTTGTAATGTTAGGAAACTGATGTCAACCTTAGGGCTCCAAGCATATTGAGACAAGCAGGACCCGCCGAGGAAAGAATAGCTTAAACGTCTCTATTGGGAATGGGTGGACCAACAAGAATCTAGTAAACCAAACCTGGGGAGACCAACCGCAGAATTGTATCTCCATAAACAGGACAGATACTTAGAGCCCTTTTTAGATATAATCCAGGTCCCCAGGATAGGACGCTATATATCCATTTTAGGCTTGGAACACTGTCTGTGAGACTACAGCCAATTGGCACACACATAATCCATCACTGAAGGACTGTCCATGTTGCAGGGCCCTGGTAGAAAGTGTAGCCCACGTTATGTTTGCATGCCAGGCATACGTCACACAGGGGACAAAGTGGCTATAACCAATTTGCCGGCAATTTGGGCACACCACTGGGTTGCCCTGCGTATACTTAGATCAGATCCTAGACCGCTCTTTGCCTGTAGTGTGGCCAAGTTTTTAAGCTGTGTGTGGCTTATAAGACGAAAGATCCAGGCAGGAATGCGTCAGTCCCCAGTAGCATGAGGATTACACGCAGCTGTCACAGGGCTCAGATGCTGGCAATTTATGTCCTATTTACACATTTTGCATGTGCACTTTATTGCTTTTAAACTTCCCTTAATTCTTCCATGAGGGGGGATTGTAAACTGTGTGCAACAGAAAATATATTGCAATAGAAAGCATTTTAGTGCATCTCCCTCCTTATTTTATAATGTATTTCATGTATGTTTTTATTATTGCATCGATTACCTATCGTTGACTTGTCGAACAGCACACTGTACTTTGGTTGCAGCTGGGTACTAGGATGGATTGGTTGTATATACCTGTCTACAATATTCTGTTGTATGAACTGATTATCTTTATCTTTTTTTATTTGAAATTATGTTTTTATAACTTTTATGACACAAGCTGTTGAAATAAAGCGTATAAAAAAAAAATTAAAAAGAATGTGTTGTTTTATGTAGTCCAAGTAGTCCAGAGATACTGAATCCAGCAGTTACTTTGTATCAAATTCCACCAGAGGCTGAATGAAATACAGTCATTGACTTATGCCAAGCATTCTTTTCAATTCCTTTGCACGAGGAATCACAAATATTTATTCATTTACATTTTTGATTAAAGTTCTTATGTGATGTAGAATCGCACAAGGGTATACGCAAAGTCCTTTGGTTTTTATCCCAATCTTGAAAATAGATTTAGAAAGTTTGAAGTTGCCATGCAATTCACTCTTGTTCCGATATATTGATGACTTACTATTCACATCCAAGACAAAAGAGGACTGTAAACATTGCCCTGTTGAATCATCTAATAGAAAATGGCCATAAGGTTACACCAACTAAAATGCAGTATTGTAAAATGGACGTAATAGATATTGGACACCAATTGAAAAGGGCGTGAGACAAGAATGTAAAGGACACATTTCTGCAATTCTGAAATCGAGGTATCCAACCACCAAGAGGGAGGTTTTGATTTTTTTTGAATGGCTTGTTTTTGTTGTTAGTGGTTTCCAAACTTTTCCTTGATCACAAAGCATTTAGTAAAATCGACATGTAATGAGGTTCAAGATCTGATACCATTTGATGATAGATGCATTTGCACAATTAGAAGAGAGTTTGTGTCATGTGCCCACACTCAGGTATCCTGATTACAATGTGACCATTTTTTCATTTTTGTCATGAGAAAAATTGATGTACACTTTCGATTCTTACACAGAATATGGAGGTTTAATGCACCAAGTGCATAGCTGTCTGTAAAATTGAATCCAGTAGCTGTGAGTCTTCTAAGTTGCTTGACATTGGTTACAGCTGTTTGCATTGCCACTGAACCAAGTGAATGGATTGTGATGGGCCATACTTTAATTGTATGTGTCCCACAATCAGTTGAAATTATTTTGACAAGAATGAGAACCCAGCATATAACGGACATTAGACTGACTTGTTCAGATCATACTGGCAGTAGAGCACACTTCTATTTGGAGCTGCAATGTTTCATACCCAGCAACACTGCTTCCTA
Source organism: Lissotriton helveticus (assembly GCF_964261635.1). Taxonomy (NCBI): domain Eukaryota; kingdom Metazoa; phylum Chordata; class Amphibia; order Caudata; family Salamandridae; genus Lissotriton; species Lissotriton helveticus. The sequence goes on from NC_136071.1 coordinate 360,859,308, forward strand.
TTTCAGAGAAGAGTTGTGAAGACAGGCAGATTGATGACAAACCGGATCATGACTGTCTGGAGTTGGCTGAGTTTTGTACAAAGTCAGGATAAGATATAAAAGAAAAACCTTTGGAAATGGCTGACCTGACATTGTTTGTTGATGGTTCTTGTTTGAGAGACTAACATGGAGCATTGAGAGCTGCCTAAGTAACTTCAGCAAAAGTGGCAGAATCGGTTGCATTGACTAGAGCTTGCTGTTTATCAGAGAATTTGAATGTGATGATTTATGCATACATTGATTGATGAGTTGATTGAATAGGGAATAGGCCTCTGTTGGTCTTTAAACTTTCTGCTGGTCGAATTCTTGTGCTTAAGATTCATGCAGAAAGCCACATATGGTTTTGGAGTTATCAATGACTATGGTCAGCTATTTTAAAAAAAAGGGGTTTAATGACATCTACATGAGCCCCAATTAAATATGGTGTTTACATATGGGCGTTGTTGAAAGCTATGCAAAAGAAATTGCAGTCGCAAAATGCATAGCTCATAAGGCTGGGAAGGATAAGTCACACTTGGAAACACATATGTGGACTATGTGGCAAAATATTGTGCAATACAAGATAAGACATGCACAAGAGGGTGAAAATGAGAACTGATTCAGTATAAAATGTAAAAATGTGAATTGATTCTTTATGGGTCAATGTAGATGTATTTGAGTGAGTTGATGGATTTGCAGGAAGATGTACAAGAGAGTGAGAAATGAAAGAGGGAGAAGTTAGGCTACAAAAAGACATATTGGATATGTATGTAATAACTGAGCAGTGTGGGCTACCCTATTCAATGATGTATCTTATGTGTAAGCACTTGCACACCAGGACGCATGCAGGTAGAGTTAGTATTGTTTGAGTTTTCAAAAGGTACTGGGAAAAGACAGGATTTTGAAATGTTGCTGAATATGTTTGCAGTTGCTGTTTGGTTTGTCATTTAAATAATCAAGGCAAAAAACTGTGAATGCTTGAATTACATTGACAAATCAAAAGGTCCATTTACAAGACTCCATGCAGATTTTATTGAGATGTCAAGCTGTAATGGTTTCAAGTACGTCTTGGTAGTTATCTGCTTATTTTCCAAATGGATGGAGGTATTTCCCACAAGGGCAATAGATAGCCTTAAAGTGGCCAAACTGTTGTTGAAGGAGTTGATACCAAGATTTGGCCTTCCAACTTCTATTGAAACTGAGTGTGGAGCCCATTTCAAGAATGATATTTTGCAAATAATTTGCCCCGCATTTGAAATCAACCACAGATTTTACTATAGTTATGACTACAATCTTCTGGTATTGTGGGGAGAGCAAATGGTACTCTCAAAAACAAGTTGGCAAAAGTTTGTTCTTTGAATAGTTTCAAGTGGTCTGATGCCCTACACTAGTTTTGATTAGCATAAACTACTGGTTTATTGCTCCATGGGATTATCATTGGTAGAACAATGAGGCTTCCATTTGTACCTTCAGCTGCACTAGTTTCTATAACTGATGACATTGTGCTATATGATTGCAAGGGTCTGGCTGATATTTTAAAATCTGTCTTTCATCAGGTAAATGTGGCAACAGAAGAGTCCAAAGACATAGCGTGCCATGAATTGAGGGCTGGACACTTGATTATAATCCGAAAGCACATCTGCCTGGGTTGCCTTGATGAGCGCTGGGAGGAGCCATACCAAGTAACCCTAATGATGAAACCAGCTGTTAAATGTGAGATGTTCCACAATGGATATACACTGTTAACACAAAGAAAGTAAGAGTAAGAGTAACTGAAGCAGTGGATGAATCAGTTGGTTTACAAACAGGCACACAAAGTCAAGCTCAAAGCCAAGGTTATATTCACAGCATGAATTTAAAGAGGGTTGATGAATGTGAACATTTTGAAAATTAAACTGGTGAAATCAATGAGCAAACAGAAACTTAAAAGGTGAAGTTTCATGTTAGTGAAAGCTAGGATGAAGATCCTGAAATTCCTAAAGTCAAGTTTCAGACTAGAGATCAGATAATGAGCTGTTACATTGTAAAAGACAAAAGTATGAGTGGTAGCAAGAAGTAGTAGTCTCTTATCCAAGCAGTAAAACGTTACTGTTGAAGATCAAGGTTACAAAGACCCAAAAGGACTGTGGACTGATGTTGCAGTTTTGTTTACTCTTTGTGTACTGAGGCTTGCTAACCAGACCTCAGAGCCAGTGTTCCAAACCTATACAAAAGATATGTTGAATTGGCTACATCTGATTGGCTCATACTCACTTATAGTCCCTAGTTTATGATACCCAGGGTACTCAGGGCATGTTAAGGCAGAGTGCTCATAGAGGGCTGCAACACTGTTTGACAAGGACAAAATGGACCCCAGCCTGACACTGCAGACTGAAAGGACAGTGTTTATACTGGTAGTTAGACTTTGCCACTATACCTAAAGGCAAAGCAAACACTTCCCTTAAGGATATATGTAAGTCTCCCCTAAATAGGGCCTATGGAGCCCTATGGCACGCAGGTATATATTATTAAATAAAACATATGGTTTTTGATATGTCTTACAGCAACACTTCCAAATCGTTGTTTTGCTGCGGAAGGGGTAGTAGCCCCTTTGGCTAACACAAGGTTACAGGCTGTCCTCCCAGCCTGGCCAACCTCTGAATGGGACTAACCAACAAGGTCTTGAAAGGTATCAAATCAATTGTGGCATTAAATCCGACCTGAAGCCTAGGTCAGATTTAAAGTCACTATTAAAGCTAGCAAATTTGAGAAAGTTGCCACTCTGCACTCCAGCTAGTCCAGTCGCCTCACAAGGTCCCTGACAAACAGACAGATTTCTGACCGCCTGGGAAGGCATGTGAATGACTCCCAGACCCAGGAACAAAGGCAGTTGCTGCAGGGCGAGGTGAGACCTCCTCTTCCAGGATGGCCACTCAGGGTGTTAGCCCAAAAGGCAAGCTTCAAAAGAGAAGCAGCCTTTGAAGGGCTGACTGTGACAACACTCCTGAGCAGGATGCCTTTTGTTCCTGCAGATAATTAGGAGACAGAGTTAGAGTGGGAAATCCCATCCTCAAACTGGTTTCCCAAGGGCGTGTAGCCTACTGGTAGACACACCTCTAGGGTGGGCTAATGTGCTTCCGATGACCAAGAAAGGGTTGTGCCATTTTGCAAGGGGCAAGAATGGGGCACTCTGGGATAGCTAGATGCCACACATTGCAGGAAACCTGTCACTAGGCAGGGGAGGACCCACTTACTCCATTTGCTAGTTACCGCATGTACCCTTAGGGCTCTTTCCTGGGATAAATGTGGCACCACTGGCACCCTGCCCTAAAGATCATGCTGAAATCGAAGAGGGGACCAAAGAAGGACTGCCTTTAACTCTTAACCGAAGTGGAATCCACTCAGAGTGATAGTGATCCCTAGAGTGATGGGGAACACACAGTGTTGTTTAAATGCCCCTCACACACCAACAGGCCCCTTGGTGTCATGCTTCATCATCGGGGCCTTCGCACCCCTCTACGGGATGCGGCGTGCTACGACTCGCGAATACGCAGGAGCACTTGAAGTGGACTATGTGTGGGGGTGTGTGTATATTACAAAAGTGTGAGTGAGGTGAGGTGAACAAAAAGTGAAAGGTTAAAAAATACCTGGCACGTGGGAGAAAAAAATACACTTTATTTAAATCCCCGGCTGGTATTATTAAAAAACAAGTGCAGGGCGTGGTTTGAATAGATACATATTAGGGTATCCAGACCACTGTATCAACTTCTTGATACAGTGGTCTGGATACCCTAATATGTATCTATTCAAACCACGCCCTGCAGACATCTTGATACAGTGGTCTGGATACCTTAATATGTATCTATTCAAACCACGCCCTGCACTTGTTTTTTAATAATACCAGCCGGGGATTTAAATAAAGTGTATTTTTTTCTCCCACGTGCCAGGTATTTTTTAACCTTTCACTTTTTGTTCACCTCACCTCACTCACACTTTTGTAATATACACACACCCCCACACATAGTCCACTTCAAGTGCTCCTGCGTATTAGCGAGTCGTAGCACGCCGCATCCCGTAGAGGGGTGCGAAGGCCCCGATGATGAAGCATGACACCAAGGGGCCTGTTGGTGTGTGAGGGGCATTTAAACAACACTGTGTGTTCCCCATCACTCTAGGGATCACTATCACTCTGAGTGGATTCCACTTTGTTTATTCATATGACCCGAGAGACTGAATCCACTGACTCTCTCTCTCCCCCTCTTGTTATAATTTGTTTAACTCTTAACCCTCACAAAGAGAAGCTGCTCCATCAAGAATACTGCACTTGCTGCACTTTTGAGCTAATGAGATTTGGACTTGGCCTATGGCTACTGACTCTGGGAAAAGTTGGTTTCCCACCTTCACTTACAGCAGTGACTCCAAGGATTAGTCGGCTGAACCAGCTCTAGGCAATAAGAACTATCCTGAGATAGTAACCCTCTCGACCTAGATTTCTTTTACAAGTGGCTTAAAAAAGCTCATATACAGGGCACACCAAAAAATGCTCTGCTTCACATAGAACAAAAGTTTCATTTATACGTATTTTATTTTATACATTTGTATTTTTCTAGAAAAATATTTTCGTTTATATATTTTTAAACATTGATAAATCAGTACACAATTTCATGATACATGCGTGATCATGTGTCTGCCACAGTGAGTTCCTGTTATTATAACCTTCGCCTCCTCAGGAAAATTTTTCCATACATTCTCACTAACCATCGCAGAACACTCATCCATGCAATGGTTACCAGTCGCATGGATTATGGGAATGCACTTCTTGCGGAGGTGGGTTCCACCCTCCTGAAAAAATTACAGGTTATACAAAACACTGCGGCAAGAATGATTCTTAATATGCCGGCAGGCACTCCTTCTTTGCCGCTGTTAAAATCACTTCACTGGCTGCCAGTTAAGAAACGCTCTTTTTTCAAAATTTGCTGCCTATCCTTTAAAGCACTGAAGGGTCAAGGCCCTCTGTACTTACAATTGAAACTAAAAAGGTACGCGCCAGGCCGTCAGCTTAGATCCTCAACGGCCGGGCTTCTTGAGGTCCCTCTCATCCGACTACAAAGAACTGGAGGAATGGCGTTCTCCTTCCTGGCCCCAAAGTATTGGAATACTTTACCCCAACCCATAAGGGAACTCTCCAGTTACGCCGCTTTCAGGAAACATCTTAAAGCCTTTCTTTTTTATTCTGGGTACCCTCTGCTTCTGGAATAGTTTAGGGTTGTATCATTGGGACTGCGCCGAGATGCCCCAGGGTGAGTCATGCGCATTACAAATGAATATAACATAACATAACATAACATACAAGTTTTACACAGAAACTAGGAAAAATTAAAAAAGATACAATGTAAACTAATCTTATAGAACAACCAAATTCATACATAATTTACACAAATCAATTGTATAGACAAATCCAAGCTCACAATCATCCCCATACATACATGCCTCTAAGTCTTCTACAAACGCATCACTTGCACTCACTACAAACATACTACGCACCCCAATACCACACTAGATACACAGATGGAACCATAGGGGTGAGAAACTCAACCCTCTGATGCTGTGTTGAGAACTGAGGTGTGACACACAAACTGGTCAACGCGCGTTTCGGTGGCTTATTTTTCTTTCTTTGCCACCTTCTTCAGGACCTATTACTTCGAAGAAATACTGCCGGCTGGATGAAGGAGAGGAACAGAAGGAATTCTTGGTCTTCTGTGTGGGGACTACTAGGCCTACGACCCGCCAAGTTGATGTTGTTTTCAATCTCCAAGGGCCGTGCAGGGTTGGCATTTGCTCAGTGTTAGGCTGTAATATGATGAGTACCGTGCACATAGAAATTCTTGTCACTTTTGTGCTCTTTGCGACCTGATAGTGGGTCTGACTGTGTCGCAGATATGTTATTACTTCCAGACTGGTAAGGGACACTTGTTTTCTGTCGCTCCTTATATTTTAATAATACTTCCTCCTACGCTGGTACACTGCCTCCTCTTATGTTAACAGCTTGTTTCCTTTGCCAAGCCTTACTGCTGGCAGCCACAGCTACTCCACGATAAGGCTCCACAACCATATCATATAGTACACTCAAATTCTCACAGCTACAGTTTCTGAATAAGAAGAAGAAGATGAATCTGTGTTAGATTAGTATTCATTGGTGAATAAATGCCAGTACACATATGTGGACTATGTGGCAAAATATTGTGCAATACAAGATAAGACATGCACAAGAGGGTGAAAATGGGGAAATGAGAACTGATTCAGTATAAAATGTAAACATGTGAATTGATTCTTTATGGGTCAATGTAGATGTATTTGAGTGAGTTGATGGATTTGCAGGAAGATGTACACGAGTGAGAAATGAAAGAGGGAGAAGTTAGGCTACAAAAAGACTTATCAGGATATGTCAGGATATATCAGAGACTGAGTTTGAGACAGTGCATCTTTGACATGAATAGGAGACTTTTTTGAATAACATTTTTGAGACAACTGTTGAATTAAGTGAACTGAGATTTGAAATTAACTGTTGATATGGCCTGGTAAACCGAAACTTAGAAGATTATTTTAGAATGTTTGTTTTGATTATTATTTAAATAAAATTTGAAGAAAATAAGAAAAAAAATTGTTGTCTAAAAGAAACGTTTTGTTGATTTTTTACAACAATAAGAGTTTTTATCTCAATAGAAGATGGAATACAGCAAATGCTGTAAAAGTCTAGGGTGCGGTATAATAATAATATTATTAATAGTCTTAGTGGGATTGTTGTTGTGCTTACTGACTGATGTTGAATATGCTTCAGATCATGTTCATAATACTAATGTTAAAATTACTAATATTAGAAATGAGCTAAAATATGATGTACCAGTATATAGAGAACATTTAGTTGGTGGAGTTAAAGATTTTTAGGTTCAGATCCTAGGTTGAGAATGAAACAGAAGAAAGAAGATGAGATGTGCATGCTAAGACATAGTTCTTCAAAGGGAGATACAGTAGAATTTGTAGGAGAGAGTGTGTGTGATAGACCCATGAAGTTAGTGGAGATTATCTACTTGGTGGAGAACCTATTTTGATGGCAATGTATTACATTTGTGAGAAGACTGCATATTTCAATTTGGCTAGAAATGGGTTTGTTCATTATTTAGCCTTAGTGTTTCCTAGAGTTTATACTATGGCTGAAATAGATAATGAATATAGTTTGAAAAGATTGAGACATAGTTTTGGACAAATGGTTTTAGGCATATTAGGTGCTATAATTCCTTCTATAGGGGTGGCAATGAATAATGTGAAAACTAGGTGTATGTCTACTGTTGTAGATTGGCTTACAGTAGCTATAGAAGGGGTTTTAAAGCTAGTCAATGTGGAAATGGTAGCTATAAGGGTTATGGTGAGGAAAATTCATCTTGATTCAGGTATTCTCCTGGTGAAAGAGAAGGGCATTTGTAAGGTCATAAGGGCCGAGATGTGTTGTATGTTTATTCCAGACAATAGTGGAGTTATTGTTTCTTTTATTACTAATCTCTCGCATGAGATTACATCTTTTGAAGAACCTAGCCTATTTGAAACTGTAGGTTCATGATTAGTGAGTTAGGGAAAAGTTTTGGAAATGTTGGAGAGTGGCTAGGCAATTTAGGTGGGAATGCTTTTCAGGCGAAATTAACCCCTGTAAAAACAGAAGGAGTTTTTTTTACAATTGTTCTATTTCTTTCGCTAAAATGATCGGACCGTATGATTAATAGATACAAAAACAAGGGCAAATGTGAAAATGGATTGAAGAAAACAAGATTAATAGAAATGGAATTGAGAGTCTTCAGGATCAGGCCTACAACCAGTTGAAGATGGGGGAGTAAAATTCCAGAAAGCAAGCAAAATTATGATGGTATATAATGACTGATCAATGATTAATAAAGTGTATTGATTGATTTTAAGTGCTGATTAAAAAATAATCAGAGGGGGAGGTTGTAGAGCTTTTTCTGAATGTGCAGTTTTGGGTGACAAAATATTCTGAATACTAATAATTTTCATTACAAATACAGTCATAAAGGGTAACTAATAAGGTTGCACTTGAAACAATTTTATTTGGAGGTTTAGAAGAGTGTTTATTAATGTAGTTTAGTTGTACCACATTTTTGTAGAGTCATATTTTAATATAATTAATGCTGCTTGTTGTTTTGATCATCTTGCTCGTACTCATGACTGATCCCAATTCATTTGCTCCTGCATGTCTTCTCTCTTCATGATTTTTGTGGAGTGAAGAACAATGTGACACTGTGAGACAATTGATTATTACCCACATGTATTGTGAATGAAACTTTCATTGTGTTCCTAATGTAACTTTGTGTCGTACATCTCTGGAGTGCGCTGTTGCTGTGAAAGGTAATAGAATATTTCTTCAACCTTAGAAATGTGTTAGTGTTATAGCAATTTTGAGGACGATCCTCATTCTGATTTGTCCAATATGTAGTATCCTTAGTCATGCCATGCTAAAGTTTTAGTTTTGCATATTACTTATGCATAAAATGTGCATTAAAACACTTGGGGGCATATTTACAAGCCCCTATCGCCACCACGTCACTCTTAGTGACGTTGTGGTGGCGATAGGGGCTTTGCCCTTTTTACAAGGCAGCGTTAAGCCAATTAACATGGCTTAATGCTGCCTTGTACATAAGGCCCCCTTTCACGCTGTACTTAGCCTAAAAGAGGAGGGCAAGGGTGCTCTGGTGGGCGTTTCACTGCAACACCCATTGATTTTGACGCTGCCCCCTATTTATAACGGTGGCGTAAATAGGAGGCAGCGCCAAATTTAAGACCAGGGAAAACCTGGTCTTAAACAGGTGAAACAAGGAGAAATGCTTTATTTCTCCGCATGGTTGCTGTTTCCAGGTGTGCTGTGTTGTGCAGCACACATAGAAACAGCAAATTGCCATTGGTTGTTTATGGGCAGGAAGGTGACCCTTAAAAAAATTACATTTTGCAACTTCTATGTGTGCTGCATTAAGCAGCACATAAAAGTTATAAAACGTCATTTAAAGATTGTTTATCTGCAGAAAGGGAGACATTCCTGCACATATGTGTGCTGCATTAAGCAGCACATAAAAGTTATAAAACGTCATTTAAAGATTGTTTATCTGCAGAAAGGGAGACATTCCTGCACATAAACAATCTTCCCCTCAATGAAGACACCCCGTTGGTGCTAGGCTGCTAAGATTAGTGCTAGGGCAGGGGGAAATACAGGGTTGCACCATATTGTTGTAAATATGCTATGGGCCTGCGTTTCTGAAGTGGTGGAGTGCATCCTTAAGCCAAGAAGGCTAATGCCGCGCTCTGTCACTTCTTTGTAAATATGTCCCAAGGTTTTTGGGGTGAGCTGGAGACTTTCCCATTACTTCTAGAGCGGCAGTCCGATTATTGAGAGACTGCCCATTTTTTCGCACAGTAATTTGTCTATTAACTTGGTGACTTTCTCTTTAAAATAAACCTGACAATGTGCTCTGTAATTGAGCCTTCAAGGCCTATATTTTGCATTTCTCTATAATGCCTATATTGAGATTTGCAATTACACCCTTTAACTTTTTATTGATCATGAACTCATTTATTGAGTGGTTCCAGATACAATTTGTATTACTCTACCAAGTTGATTTTGTGGGCCTGAGGTCAAGGAAGGTTGGTGACTCATATCAGTAGATCAAGGGTGCTGGAGTCGAGCCGCCGGAGGTAAAGTTTAGGATGATCAAAATATTAGGGTGCAGAAAATTTTGGGTGTTGACTTAGATTCTGTCTACCTGAAATTATTAGATCTTTTGAGATAAATAAATAGAGCTGGCTTAACATCCAACAGACTCAACAAACATTCAACCTCAGAAGTAGGAGAACGATAAAAAAAACCAATAAGGATTAGTTCTTGAGAGGTATGAAACCTAAAGTTTACTTTCACCAAATAAGGGTCTAATTTTAACACCATGGGATGTTCCAGAAATTTCAAGAATGGAGGACGACAAAGCAAGACACACAACTCCCCCAGCTTTTGTGCCAATGTGAATGTCGCCTTAAACAGGACTTTCAAGGAGAGAAATTTGAGATCTACATTTTCCAGAGGTTCAAATGAAGAACGTTGGAGAGTCTTTAGCACCAAAGGAAGTCTTAAGCAGGAGGATGAGAAATTGAAAAACGTAAGCATTCTTGTCACCAAAACATCAGCAGCCTTAATTAAGTAATCATTCCCTCTAAAAGTCCTGAGAGTGTACCACTGTACTTTAAGTTTAGAAAGGGCTAAACTTTTCTTAAAACCATCCAAAAGTAATTGAAGTTTGTCGGAAACCAAGAAAGACACAGAAGAAAGAATGTTTTCAGAACGCCAAGAATCAAAAATGTCCCAGTGTTTAGAGTAAAGAATTAAGGGCCTAATTTGTGGGTTTTTTGCAGTAGGGTAGCACAGGAGGCCTTGCTGCTGCGCTGCCCTACAGCAAAAGCAAAGGGGAGGAATGCGCCGTTTCTATTAGATATGGCGCATTCATGTCCTTTTCGCCTGTGCAGCCGCACAATGGGCTTCCGTGCGCCAACACAGACACCTTTGCACCATGGTGCAAGGGTGCCTGCGTTGTGGGGATGATTATTTTTGTGCAGGAAGGTAAACCTTCCTGCACAAAAACAATCACAAGAGGTTTTTTCCTCTTTCTATGTGTGATGCAGCACACATAGAAAGAGGAAAAACGAGGAGGGATAAACATATTTCTCCTTGTTGTGCCTCCCTTACACCTCCCCTGGGGAGGTGCAAGTTTTTTGCGCTGCCTCAGACTTATAATTTCTCGTAAATCTGGGGCAGTCAAAAAGCCATGGATGTTGCTGGGATCGCCCCCAGCAACACCCAAGGAACGCCCCTTTCACACAGTTTTCTGCATGAAAGGGGCACATATTTATAAGGCCCTGAAAAGCCACCTAACGTGGCTTTACTTTGCCTTATAAATATGACAGTGGCACATTTAGCCACCGGAACATCAGAAAAGTGCTGTTCCAGCGGCGCAAAAGTGCCGGTAGGCCCTAGGGCCTCATAAATGAGGCCCTGAGTAGAAGACTTGATAGATGCTGCACTACTTCAATAACCTGAGGAGGCAGCACCTGGATCTCAAGATTCAGCCTTTCAACCTTCAAGCCGGCAGGCTGAGATGAAAGGGAAGACTGCCATTCTTTAGAGGAGATGGAAAGTGCAGAAGGATCCCTGGAGGTTAAAGTGCCATCTCCTTGACAAAGAGGGAACCCGGTCCTCCTCAGACAAATGTGGAACAACCATCACAATGGGAGCTTTCTATAGCTGATTATTTGACAACAAATGTTGAATCAAAAGAATGGGTGGGATGGCAAAGAACATCATCCGTGGATATTTCAATGAAAGGGTATTGACCTCCCCATGCTCTTACCTCCAAAAAACTGGAACAAAACCTTGGAAGCAGGCATCGCGCCTGGTTGCAAAGAGGTCCATGTGCGGCACATCAAACTTTCTGACAATCGATTGAAACATTGTCCTGGTCACAGTCAAATTTTGGGAGGAGGAAAAGACCAAGCTGAACTGAATCTCCTTCAAATTGTCCAGCCCCTTGATGTGGACAGCTGCAATCAATAGCAAGTGTTTCTCTGCCGACAATGCCGGAGTGCATACTACTTTGTTGATGGATTGTGATTGATTACTGCCTTGATGTTTGAAACCAGGCCACCAAGATTGTGTTGATGGACATTGCCAACACATTGCAATGAAGCAACTGATTATTGAGTTGTCAAAAATTTCTGTATCAGCTGTCAGTTCGTCTGATTTGTTTGCTTCTAGCCAACTTGGAGGTGCTTTAAAAAGGGGCTAAGGCTCCCGCATCGCGGGCGTGCCCGGGCCAAGGGCGGGCCCATTTGTGCCCGTCCTCAACTGGGCGTGACTGGACTGGGCCACCCCCCTAAAAAAAAAAGATACAATCTTGGGTTTGGGGTAAGCATTCGTTAAGAAGGTGTTTTTAGGGGAAGTAGCTATTCAGTGCTTTGTTTTGTGTCCAGGTGTATTGATTGTAACTGTTAGCGCTGTAGTATCTTGCCATTTTCGTTTTGACACACAGGTGCTGTAAGGCAATAGATAGATATGAGTAGGCGAAAGGGGGCCGTGGGCACTTTGGATGCTTTTATTGTTAGAGCTGAATCACTGCTCACTCATGAAATTAAGTTGGCAGAAAGACGGCTGTCACTTGACCCAGCTAGGCTTCCCACTTTTAGACAAGTCAACTCGCCAAACCACTCAACTATGCCTAATACATTACAGCCAAGCCCAAGAGGCTTAGAATTATCTGCCCTTTGATAATAATTTAACTTCCCCTGTTTTGCCAACTGCTATGAGTACCCTACTAATTCCTGATCAACCTATTACTAATGGGACAGGCACCACTTTAAGATCACGAGTGCCAAGACAAGTAGGTGCCCAAACGAAAGCTAAACAGAATCAGAGGTGCGGCAAAAATGGACCAAAGAAAAATGTTGTGAAAAAGAAATTAGCAGGATATATTAACACGTCTGCAGATATTACAAGCAACCTAGACCAAGAGGTCATACATTGCAATACAGCGGGTACCCAAACTGAGGAAGATTACACCACATTCTCTGTTAGAATTGATGAGGGAGCCGGGCAGATACAACATATGGTTGCATCAATCACTAAGACTGTACTTGGTAAAATGACAATTCAGTTTGACGAATGCATGGTTAAAAAACTAACCGAAATGGATAGAAAGCTAGAGCAGTTAAACTCCGCCATGGATCAGGTCGTAGCTTTAAGTCAAAATGCCAAATTAGCAGTCGAGGATGGTGCAAAACAAATAATTGAGGCTAAAGATACATTTGTTTCTGTTTATAACAAAAGGAAAGCCATAAGCAATGTGCAAAACAGGGAAACACAAGGGGTTCACATGCTCCATTGGGGTGGAAATACAAGGGGCATGACAGCGTTAACAGATACTAGTGAAGACGATATAAGAGATAGATCCTGTACTCAGGTGGTTGCTGATCCTATAGCACTGAGTAAATGTCTGGGGGTTATACACAGTCCCAAGCGAACAGATCTAATCCCTAATACAGACATTCTAAAGCTACCACCGGCTGCATGCCCGTATGTCCTGATTCTAGCAGGTGTCCCCACCCTAAAAAGAGACCAGAAAGAATCTTGGTATAACCTTAGAAATAAAAAGGTTGATTGGTTATCCAAGTTAAAAAAATGTAATCCACAAAAAATGTCTGATTTCTTAATGGTCCGTAGGGTTGGCTGGGTAGGGGAATCCCCAAAGAATATACAAGGGGATTGTATCGTCATACATTTTAGGAGCCCATACATGGCTCGTAACCTGTTTAGAATCCAGGAGGAAATGTCCATTCAGAGCACTAATATCCAAGCCCTACCATTAGGTTACTTTTATAGACCATCTACCGGGAATATGTAACGAAACATTACTATCCCTCTCCTCACATGGAACAGGTTTCAGGAACTGTCACCCCTGGAAGCTGTTGATTGACAACAAACTACTGTATTGTATAGGGAAAATGTCCTAGATAAAGGGCAAGCAGAACTAAATGTTAATAATGATACCATTCCAAATAGAGGGGGAAAAATGGCTCAATAAAACCCGGTAGAGGGGTCGTATATAGGAGAATTGGAACAGTGCAAGGAACAGGAGGGTGGGGAAGATGCCTACATTTCTGTTGTGCAGAACAACGTAGATGATATTATAAGATGTAGTAATGCTGAAAATGTTAATTATAATTTGGGGATAGAGCCCACGTCAACAAATATAACCGATGAATCCTTAAATCTACGTTTTATCTATTGGAATGTAGCAGGGCTGAGCAGGAATATTAGAGACACAGACTGGCAAGAGTATATTGAGCAGTATGATATCTGCCTTTTGTAAGAAACTTAGGCATTAGAGACGCCACATAGAGTAGGCTACAAGACTTTTCATGCTGAAGCGATTCCATCTGTTAGAGGGAGACCATCAGGGGGTCTAGTAATATGGATTAGAGTAACCCTTGCCACTGAAATATCGAAACTAAGTATAATATCTCATGATATAGTTGGCATAAAAATCACAACTAAAGATGGAAGGATAATACACCTACTTAATATTTCTAATAGACCTAGCCCAGCTTCTAAAGAGTCAGTGATAATTGAGTATATGGACTCCATTTTAAATTCAATAGGAAAAAAGTCAAGTTTAATTATAGGTGGGGACCTAAATTGTAATTTCGAACCTGTGATAGGTCTACACAATTTATTTGCAGAGGAGGATATGGCAAACAACATCCCTGAACTAGAAAGTACTAGCATGGTACCATGCACGGTGGCAGCGACACAAATAATGAAATTCGTTGCTGGACACGGTTTAAGAGCGTGTAATGGACGCTTACCCTCGGAAAGGCCAAAGGCATATACTTATTGTAGGAGTAATTCTCGGAGTAAAATAGACTACATAATGGTATCACTAGAAATCTGACCCTATGTAATCGATTTAAAAGTAGACCCGAAAACAGAAAGTGATCACCGACCCCTTCAATTAACATTATCTGATCAGTTATTTTCCCACTCTATGCAGAACAACGAGGATCTTAATACCGCTTCCGGCGATATTATAGTAAGCAATAATCGTCGGTCCCTGAAATAGGCTCAGGTCTTAGGAAATGGTGAGATATTGGTAAATATATATAACACTTTTGCAGATATCTTTGAATCATATATAGATTCAACCATAGAAAAAGAACGTTTCCTGGAACTGCATAGAGACCTGGTGGTAGCATTGGCCCCAATAGTGACCAAAAGCTCAAGAAAAGCAGAAAGAGGACGTAATAACTACCTCAGTGAAATAAATCCTTGGTATGACAAAGGTTGCCGTAATGCTAAGACTGAATTAATAATGGCAATAAAACAAGGAAATGCAACTACAATAAGGGAGAATAGATTAAAGTACAAGACAACCCTTGACAAAGCAAAAAAAAGCATGGGATGATGATAATTGGTCCGAATTACTTAATGCAGCAAAAAGTAAGGACCATAAAGGCTTTTGGAGACTCGTAGCTAAAGAGAATAAAACAGGGCTGGAAACCAAAGATGTATACCTTGATGCTGCGACATGGGTTGACCATTTTACAAAGTTGTATGCCGTGCCTGTAAGTAGGATATTTTTATCTGATGATGGTGTGGTACCAAGACAAAATGAAGCTAATCTAGTTTTTAGTTTGGAGGAAACAACATTTGCGATCAGTGCAATTAAACCAGGAAAAACCCCTGGACCAGACAAAATTCCTGGTGACCTGTTCAAGCACGATATTAGTGTCTAGGGTCCGTACATTAACCAATTATGCAACGCTATAGCATTAGGCGCTGCAATTCCGGGAACCTGGAAATTACCACAATTTTAAAAAAAGGTAACCGTTATGATCCAGTGAATTATCGCCCAATTAGTTTAATAGATATTTTACAGAAAGTTTTTTCAAGGCATATTTTAAATTAGATTAATATTTGGATAGAGGAAAATAATGTATTATCAAAATATCAGGCTGGTTCGAGACTAAAACTCAGTACAACGGACCAGGTCTTTAGGTTTACTTGTTTGTGTTGGAAATACGTCACCTTAAGAAAGGGCCATCTTTACGTCCCCTTTATAGATTTAAAGGCGGTGTTTGATCTTATCCCTCGAGCATTGCTATTGGAATCATTGAGGCAACAAGGGATGCCAGCCAATTTACTTGAGCTAGTAGTAAGATTACACAATGGTATTTATGCGAAAGTAAGATGGGGGATGAGGGGCGAACTAATTGAAGTAATCCCCATAAAAAGGGGGGTTCACCAAGGATGTGTATTGGCACCCACATTATTCTCATTGTACGTAAATGATATCCCAACCTTTTTAACAGTGACAGTTAGGTCAGTTCTTTTGTACGGTATAGAAACCTGCCTATCAAATGCAACAGTAACTTATCCAACAACTGCTACTGCTCGACCGGGGAGGCAGGAGGGTTCTTATGACTTTGATGAGTATACCCCTGGAAGAGAACTAGGATTACAGGTAAGTAACTTATCCTTCTCTTCCAGGGGATACTCATCAATAGTCATAAGCACTGAATAGAGTAGCAAGCTCATACCCACTTCCAAGCGGCCGAGCAGAAAACAGAAAGCCACTTTGATACATACATATCAGCTAGTATTAGCAAACAAGTTTCTCAATGAGGCTTGCCCAACCTGAGCATCAGCCTGTGTGTCTGAATCAAGACAGTAAGGGCGAGTAAAAGTATGCACTGAACGCCATGTAGCTGCTTTACAAATTTCCGCTATGGGAACATTTCTTAGGAGAGCTGTGGTAGAAGCTTTACCCCTAGTAGAATGAGCCTTAGGCCTCCCCAACAAAGATCTGTTGGCTAACTGGTAGGCCAGTGGAATACAAGAAACAATCCATCTAGAAATGGATCTTTTGGAAGCTGCAGACCCCGTATTAATAGGACCATAGTTAACAAACAAACGGTCTGCCTTCCTTAATGTCTTTGTTCTGTCCAAATAAAACTTGAGAACCCTCTTAAGATCTAAAGAAAGGAGAGATCTTTCTGGAGGATTCGCAGGATTGGGAAAGAAAGTCGGTAATGTAATAGTCCGATTAATGTGAAAGTCCGATATTACTTTAGGCAGAAAACCAGTATGCGTTCTGAGAACCACCCTGTTAGCATGGAACACAGTGAAAGGTTCCTTACAACAAAGAGCCTGGATTTCGCTCACCCTGTGAGTGGAGGTAATGGTCACCAGGAACGCAACTTTCCAAATTAAATGTTGTAAGGAAGCTTTATGAATAGGCTTGAAAGGAGCACCCATTAACTTAGTCAACACAATGTTAAACTCCCATGGAGGAGAAGGAGTTCTGATTGGAGGGTACACCTTCCTTAAGCCTTCCAGAAAATCTTTCACTACCGGAATTCTAAAGAAAGAAGTCTGGTTAGGTGACTTTCTGTAGGTGATGATAGCTGCAAGATGAACTTTAATAGAATTAAATTGAAGGCCAGACTTCGCCAAATGCAGCAAATAGGGTAAAATCACCTGCTCTTGACCTTGGATGGGATCATGTCCATTGTC
Organism: Lissotriton helveticus; assembly: GCF_964261635.1. NCBI lineage: Eukaryota > Metazoa > Chordata > Amphibia > Caudata > Salamandridae > Lissotriton > Lissotriton helveticus. Next base: position 360,876,472 of record NC_136071.1, read on the forward strand.
CACACACCATAAGAAGAATCGCTTCCACTTGAAAGCATAGGACTTCATTGTGGAAGGACGTTTAGCCACTTTAAGAATATCCATACAGTCTGCATTTAATTGTTAGTGACCATATTGGATGACTTCAGGAGCCATGCTGCCAACCGAAGGGATGGCAAGTTGGGATGGAATACTTCCCCCCCCTGCTTGGACAGAAGATCCGGGCGACATGGCAATCTCCTGTGTGGCACTTCCGATAACTGAAGGAGGTCCGGAAACCACCACTGGCGAGGCTGGAGTTGACCCTGTACATCTTGTTGATCACTGCTGGTATTAATGGGATCGGTGGAAAAGCATACAGTAAGTTCTGACACCATTCAAAAGGGCATTCCCTTGAGATTGTTTCTGGGGAAACCTGGATGCGAAGACGGGGCATTTTGCATTTCCCATGTCTGCAAACAGGTCGATGTCTGGAGTTCCCCATGCCTGAAAGATGTTGCCTGCGACCTCGTCGTTGAGAACCCAATCATGGGCCTCGGTGAAGTCTCTGCTGAGAAAATCCGCCTGCGAATTGAGAGAACCCGGCAGATGTACAACTACTATCGACAAGTCCCTTGCCAGAAGCCAGTTCCATATGGCTTGGGTCTCCATGGAGAGAGTCCTTGACCGGGTACCTCACTGTTTGTTTAAATAATACATTGTTGTCGTATTGTCTGTCTGAATCAGGAGGGATCGAGACTTGAACGACGGAAACAGGGACTGAGAGCCAGATGTACAGCTCTTAACTCTAGCAGATTGATGTGGTAACCGCTCTCGGAGTCGGACCAAAGACCTTGTACTTGCAAAGGGCCCATATGAGCACCCCAACCCTGGAGAGAGGCGTCTGTGACCAGAGTCTGTTTCGGAGGATCCTGATGAAACAGCACTCCTTTCATTAGGTGCGATCTCTTCATCCACCATCGGATGGAATCCTTGGCTGCCTGATGAAGACTTATCTGATCCTCCCAGCACCCTGATATCTGCATCCATTGATCTTCTAGACATTGTTGCAGTGGGCGCATGTGCAATCTTGTGTTTGGTACTATAAAGATGCACAAAGCCATGGACCCCAGCAGAGATGACACTTGAGGAACTGTCGGGAACTTTGTATGAAGAATCTGGCATTTTGCTCGGATTGATAACCACCTCTCCTCCGAAGGACATACGTTTACATTTTCTGAGTCGAGGAAGGAACCCAGATAATGAATCCGTTGCGTAGGGTTTAGTATGGACTTTTTGAAATTGACCTGAAGTCCCAGTTTGTGTAGTAGTTGAAGGCATTTTGAGAGGTGATCCTGCAGCAGAGATGGGGATGAGCTCTTCAGGAGCCAGTCGTCTAAGTAAGGGTAAATGAAAATCCTCTGCTTCCGAAGGAAGGCGGCTACCACCGCCATAGACTTGGAGAATGTTCGAGGAGCTGACTTCAGCCCGAACAGACGAACTACATATTGGTAATGCTGAACAGACACTCGAAATCTCAGAAACGTGCGACGTCTCTTTGAAATTGGAACATGAAAGTACGCGTCTTTCAGATCGATGGAACACATCCAATCCCCTTGGTGAAGTTGAGGGAAGATTTGATGAAGTGCCAAGATTAGAAATTTTTCTCTTCGAATGAATCTGTTCAACAGTCTCAAATCCAGTATAGGTCTGTACTCTGCAGTGGGATATTTCTTTTTTACAAGGAAAAAACGAGAATAAAGCCCCTGATTTCTTTGTGGCTTTGGAACTTTCTCTATGGCTTTTTTGTTCTATAAGGTATTTACTTCTTTCTGCAGCAAACTTTGGTTCTGGGGAAAAAACACTTTTTGGAATAATGGAAGGAGGAGATTTCTTGAATTTGAGAAGATATCCGTTCTCAACGATGTCGATGACCCACCTGTCCTTTGTTAAATGTCTCCACTCGTCCAGATATAATGCAATGCTCCCTCCGACCGGAGTGGACAAGGCTTTGGAGGAAGGTATATCTCATGATTTTTGTGGCTGTTTTGAAGCGGTCGACTGCTGTCCGTTACCGCCTCTGCCATGTCCAGGTCTGCGTTGCTGAAACTGCGACCTCTGTTGAGATTGGCCCTGGTTTTGTGAGGACCAGTTTGATGTTTGCCCTCGCTGTTGAAAAGACCGCTTGTCGTAGGAACAAAAGCGACGACGAAACTCTTTCTTTTTCTCCAGGCCAACAGCCTTAAGAGTATCTAGTTCGGTTTTCATCTTAGCCATCTCATCATCTGCATGTGATCCAAACAACATTGATCCAGTAAACGGCAAATTAACAATTTTCTTCTGAGCATCAGGCTTGAGGGCTGTGAGGCGGAGCCAGGCTGATCTCCTGGAACAGATACCATGGGCATAACCATGCGCTGCTAATTCGGCAGAGTCGGCCGCCGTACCAATAATCTGATTGGCCACCAAACCTCCTTCTTGTACAATTTCCAAGAAATCTTTTTGATCCTCCTTGGGTAATTTGTCAACTAATCTTGTTAAGGAATCCCATAACAGTCGGTCGTAACGCCCCAGTAAAGCAGCTACACTTGCCACTCTCATTACGGAGCCTGCCATATTACACATTCTCCGCCCCAAGGAGTCCATGTTCTTGCTATATTTTTCTGGTGGGGCAGATGAAATGGACGGCGCAGAATGTGCCTTCCTAGCAGCAGCAACTATAAGAGAATCCGGTGGTGGATCTGTACGTAGAAATAAAGGACCCTGATCTGGGGCCGTGTATTTCTTTGCAACACTCGAGGGCCCGAGCCCACTGTGGCAGGTGTTAAAAAAGTCTTCATTGCTGGTTCCAGTAATCCTGGCACTAAAGGCAAAAGAGGTCTCGCCAAAGACTTTTGATGTAATGTCTCAAAAATGACCGATGATTTAACTTGAGGTACAGTCATATTAATGCTAAACTTGCTGGCACCCCAACATAACACCTTACTGAAAGTACCCAGATCATCCACAGTGATACCCTGGAAGGTGGTGTTGAAGAAATCATAGGAGAATAGTCTCTATAGGATGACCTTGTAGACGTGGTCGTTGTAGGAGACCTCTGCCTTCTCTTTGGAGTAGCAGACCGATGTGATCTGGTTCGTTCTTTGGAACGTGAACGTTGCTTCAGTGGAGATCTGGAACGTCTCGGTGACCTACTAGCAGGAGGTCTTAAGCACTCCAAGGCAAGAGGCCTTTCGCCCGCTCTGGGTTGCATCTTCCAATGGCGAAGACTTTCCAGCCATCTAGGGGACACATTGACAGGAGGTGACTTGTGCACCGGAGAGCCCTCCGGTGTAACCTAAATAATCTGGATCCCCATTGAAGATCAAGAAGACCTTGAGCGCGGAGATCTAGATACAGGTCTATTCACATCTTCCACAGGTACCAATTGCCTGTCCCTCGACGTCGAACGCCTCGACGTCGAACCAGAATGAGCCACCATCGACGGCGACTGAAGAGGAGAGGCTCTGGTAGATGGAGATCTATGCGACGACGCCCTCGACGTCGGACCCTTTGACGTCAACCGCTGATGGCCAGTCGGTGTCCTCGACGTCGGCTCTGACGTCGACAAAGACCTATGACGGGTCCGAGAGGTTGATCTAGAGTGCCTCGACGCCGACCTCGAAACAGGTGGAGGACATCTCGACGTCGACTTTCTGGACGTCGGTAACTTCTTCGACGTCGAACGAGATTTCTCATGGCTAGAGCCCGAATCATGTCTCGACGTCGACTTATGCCTCGACGGCGATCTTGATCTTGACCTCTTACACTTCTCTGGTCACGACGTCCATCCACTCCTCACCTTCGACATCGATCTCACCTTCGACGTCGATCCACTTCTCACCTTCGACGTCGATTCTACTGCCGTTGAAGTCACTGGTCTCGACGTCGATATCGCTCTCGACATCGACTTACTTCTTAAAGGTGATGTCTTCGATGACGATCTCTCTTTTTCTACTTGCCTTGACGTCGACAGCGCTGACGGTGATCTAGACTTCGACCTTACACTTTCGACTGGTCTCGACATCGATGATTCATCATGACGTTTTTTTCTCACTCCTACCATCAGGAGAAGCAGATCTTCGACGTTTTCTGGGAGAGGAGGGCCTTCCAGATGAAAGATGACTTCCTGGGCCCTTTGCATGATGTTTCTCTCTCTCTCCATAAGACCAAGAAGTCGAATCTTCTCTCTCGCCTTCAAGTCCTTCTGGAAAGTTGAAGGCAGTGATAACATGTCTCTGTGTCGTGAGAAGAAGGTAAACACACCACACAAACCGAATGATGATCGGTTTTAGACATTTTCTTCCCACAGGAAGGACAATTGTAGAATAAAGGTGGCATATCTGACTAAAAAATAGCAACCAATTAGTCAGAAAAGATGTAAAAATACCACCAAATATTAGAAATATCGAAAAAAGTAGGAAATAACCAAATTCTGTCTGAAAAAAGTCAAAATCAATCGAGCTCAAGTTCCAGGTTCCTCTCAGAAAGAGCAGGAAAAAAGAACTGACCTAACTGTCACCTGTGGGGCATGATGGGAGCAGGGCTCTCCTAGAGGCCTAAAAAGGCAAAGTGTTCAGATTCTCTGAGGCGTTAAAGGCGAGTTGCCAGTTCCCTTTTCTGTACAGGGATGTTATTTGCTTATGCAGCCTGATAGATTATTAGCCTTTCATTACCTACTTTCTTTCATGAAAATAAAAGGATCTTTCTGCAGAATGTAGCTAATGTTCATGTCTTTTTCTTACTGTATATTTTATGAGTTATTTTCATACTACAGAAAGACATGTAATTGTCGCTTGCTTAGCCTATTGGTTATGTTTAGGGCTGCATATTATTTGTTATACATGTATATGTGTATAATTATTTAGTACTATGTACTCTATTTACATATTTTACACATATATATGTATTAGGCTATATGTTCCAGGTTCCCGCTTATGGGCGGAGATAATTCAGTGCTTATGACTATTGATGAGTATCCCCTGGAAGAGAAAGTGGTCATTCATAAACCAGGGTGACCAAGAGCGTGGTGCTCATCCTACTGCCCGATCTCCTTAATAAATATAGAAGTGAAAGTATTGGCCAAGATCCTGGCAAACCACCTAAATACAGTTATTAGCTCACTCGTGTCACAAGACCAATCCGGCTTCATGCTGAAACGGGTGACAACACGATATAAGGAGGGTTTTCAATGCCTTGGCTTATACTGGGAAGCTGCAGGGTCCACTAGCATTGTTCTTGGAAGACTTCAAAGAAACCTATTGATTTCATTTGATGGGACTACATGTTCCTTTTGATGGAGCAACTTAATTTGGCCCTAGGTTCTGCCAGTATGTCAAATTCCTGTACAAAGAAGTGGGAGATCAAATCCGGATTGAGAGGGCCACTTCCAAAGTCTTTACAATTGTCAAAGTACTCAACAGTGATGTCTCCTCTCCCTCCTTCTCTTCCCGCTAGCTATAGGGCCTCTGGTGCTATCGGTTAGGATTAATGCTCAAATTAGGGTATTTGAATGGACACCTGGAGTAGAAGACAGGATGACATTAGACGCGGATGATGTGCTGGTGTTTCTGACTTATGTGAAGTGGTCCGGTCCACGCAATCCTGTACCTGAGGAAGGTCAGAAGAGGACTGAATGTGCGATAGGAGGTCTGTGAAGAGCCCTGGAAGGACTGGACCTGCTCTCTCTTGAACGCAGGACACAAACTGGACTCCAAGGGCCATAAGGCTGTCCTTCTGTTAAAGGAACATAACCAGATACAAGAGACCTTTTACAGCAACTGCCCAACTGACAAGTGACTACTGGACCCAGCTGATTGGTCTCTGTCTGATACCCAGTGAGTCTCTAAGTGCCTACCCTGAAGTTCTGGTGTCTTCAGAAGTGTGTTTCTGTCATGGATTGGGACTTAAATCAGAAGGTAAAATCTTTGACTAGGATGAAACTAGTTTGTGTATCTGTCCCACGCTGTGCCGAGATCAGTGCGAAATTGCACCTCGGGCCCAGAATAAGGCGACCATTGACACTTTACATTTCTTGATGCCATTCCAACTTAAAAGATACAAATGCATTTCTCTGATTCCCCTTACTGGCGTTTTGTCATTCTTGGGTCATTTTGTTTGTTAAATATTTTTATTTTATTTAGGATTTTTATTGTTTTGTATTTAGATTTTATTACTGTTTTGGTACTGCATAAACACTTTACACATTACTCGAAGTTAAGCCTGCCTGCTCTATGCCATAGTTACCAGAGGTTTGAGCTCAGGGTACTTTATTGAGTTTGAGGGTTCACCACGACAAGGGTAGTGATTATTCCTTGTTGCGGGCAGTCACTGTCCTAAAATATTCCAATTAATAGAAGCTGTAAATGACTATTGTCAAACACAAACACACACACACTCACACTCTCTCTCTCTATCTCTCGATATCCAACAGCACCAAGCCAATCTTTCAGGCCAGTCCCGGATGAAAAAGCTTTGAGACAAAGCCATAAGGATGCAGTGGCCTTGTATTGGAATTTCCCGGAATGTAGCACAAGGGTCAAGCCAAACCTCACTGCTTCAAGAAGAATCTAAAGATAGTCTGATCTCCACAGTTGCATCACATTGTGACCATAATCTTTTAAACGGAGGCCAACTGAAGCCTACGGCCACGCCAACTTGAAGAGCACTTTAAAATTGATCCTCTTAAAACCGATTGGCTAATATATGCTTGATTATGCAGGTCTACTTGAAAAGATAAACTGACACAGCTGAAGAGACAAATGAAGTCAGCAAAACTTGTATTGGATACATTTAGCACTACAAAGGGGGAGCAAGGTGTCACTAAAGCTTATCCCAAGACTGAAAAAAGTTACTCAGACATTTTGAAGATGCTGCAAAATCTTGAGCCCCTCTAAAATGTAAATGTATGTTGACTTCTTATCTCATTGTGCTACATTATTCAATAATACAGTTGGATTCTTTTATCTGAAAGGGGTTGCTTGTACAATAGGCAGAGCTAATGTTTTAACCTGAAAATAAACACATCTCCAAGGTCACTGACCACAACGCAACACTAATATTTTATTTAAATATCAATCCCTGCATGGTGAAACCACAAATCTATTACAGATTCAAGCCCCTGGAAATGGAGCAGTTGTCTGAGATACAGTCAATGTGCTTAAAAAACAGTATACATTACTCAGCATCGCAATTCTGGTACTCTACGGACCTCATTTACTATATTTTGACGCACAACAGCGCAGTAAGCCTTCCTGCCGTGCTGCCGTGTGCCAAAATAAAAGGGTAGGAATGTGCCGTATCTACAAGTTATGGTCCATTCCAGTCCTTCTTTCCTGCACCGGTGCACAAACAGCATTTGAGCATCAGTGCAGACACCCTTGGTGCATGGTGCAGGGATGCCTGCGTTGTGGGGATGGATATTCCTCTTTCTTTTCTTGCTGCAGAATGGAGCGCGCATAGAAAGAGGAAAAAAACTAGGAGAAATAAAAGTATTTGTGCTCATTGCACCACTCCTAAGCCTCCCCTAGGGAGGCGTAGGATTCTGACACATCCCCAGGTTTACAAAATGTTGTACATCTGGGGATGTGTCAAGTTCCATGGATGTTGCAAGGGACCATCCACAGCAACACCCACGGAATGCCCACTGCATTGAGTAATACCTGAAAAGGGCACATATTTACAAGGCCATGACATGTCACGCCGGGTGACATTATGTGGGCTTGTAAATATGGGCAAGCCCATTGCGCTACCAGTGCGTCAATAAAGGTAAATGAGGCCCTATGTATTTAAGCATCTTCAGTCATGTTCAAGGGACGTCAAATTCCATGGCACCAGATCAGATGCATTTATCTTTGAAATTAGACCACATCACTTGTGGCCCCATCTGTGCCCACGCCTAGATCACAGCAAGTGCTTCTAGCATCCCTTGCACCAGTTTCTCTTCTTTTTAGATACCCTACTGATTTCTGTGGATACAAATATTTTTAGACATTTTTGTAATGCACAATATACCCCAGGAATATCAACACGCTTCAGTGGAGTTCATATTACAACAATATTCTTTCCCTCTTGAGTGATGAAAACTTGCAGTGTATTTCGCAAAGCCATATGATTTTCTGAGGCCGTGCTTCAGATAAACGATACATTCTGTATATCACCAGATGGGTGTGTTTTCAAGAAAGGGAGGGTGCGGTGAGTCTGGCTTGATATGCAGCATTTGGGTCTTAAGAGGTTTGTTGAATATTATAAGGTAGTACATTCTGCTGATTTTGGGCTCGCCTATGAATGAGCTGCCTCCCAAGGTCGTTTTGTGGAATTTGGGGAAGGAAAGGGTGAGGGTGTAGACACATGGATAAGCAGATCTATTTTTATGGTGAGCTTTTCTCCTACGTAGAAGACCTGTTTAGTGTATACAGCTTCCTGAATGAAATCTAGAGATCTGAAAGTCAAGTGTAATTTTATGGTAATCCACTGGAGTAGAAGGGATCGGTTGCAAGCCTGTGACTGACGGACTAAGGATTCCACTGTTACTACAGTAAATAACATGTACTTGTTAAATATTCCACCCCTTTAGCTCTATGCATCAGGACATTACCAAAGATGACTGGCCTACAGGCGTGGCAACTGCAATGTGAAGTGCTGATTGAACAATAAATGTTATTCTAACAAGACCCAAAGGGACATCTACTGTATAACGTCTACAGAAAGTATGCAGCATTCTTCCGTGGCCTAGTTTACAATTGTCTATCTGTAAATGCCTTTGAAATGTTTAACTGTCCCTTCCAGTACGAGCACCCAATCCTAAAGATGGGTGTAAACCAACAATTAACCCAGCATGTGATCTAGGGGCCTTAGCCATTTTTCTTGGTAAATAAATACTGTAGACAACAATTTCTTGAGTGAATGAATAATAGTTAGTGTCATTAACAAACAGGAAACACAGAGAAACTCAGCCTTTGGATAGAAGGTTCACATGTCGACGAAGCCAGACGATTCCCTATACTCAGGTGTCCAATCAATATCATGAACTTTTGGGCTAGTGGTGTGAAAACACACAAATAATTATTTGGTGAATCATAAAATTGATTGCACATTGGCTATGTTATGGTCGAATCAGTCTTACCTCAGATGACTTACTTAACTCATAACCTTTGTTTCTTAGAAGACTATTTGGTACCAGACTAGGCCATGTCTTTGAGATATCAATAAAATGCCCCAACTCAAAAATATGATAATTCACTTTAACAGTCTGAGATGGAAACCCATTTAAAACGAGGAACGGCTGAGTTTGGCCTTCCTGGCTGTATTTTTCACTCAAGAAAGTACCAGTGCGCCCTGTGTTTTGTGGTTCCTCTGATTTTTATTCTGGATCTACAACATCCCTCTTAGTGATAAGGACCCTTTACTACAAAACAGTCTTGCTTACGAAGTGTAGCACTTCCCAGTCACAGTCAGAGTCTCCGGGAGGAGACTGGAGGAAAACACATTCATGCTTTTTACCAATGCATGTTCGTCAAACATGTCAAGGCTCTCAAAACAGATATATGAGGTGACTTTGCCTAAACTGCAGGTACCTACAGATGCCTCAGGTTATAGGTTACTGCTTCTTCAAGGTAGGCCTCTCTGTAAAGTATGTGTTAGGGGCCCTGAATCTTCAAGAGGGTGCCCTTTGTGAGTCTACAAAAGAAGGTTATGGTGTTCCTCAGGAATCCGAGTCAGAACACAAGGGAATCAAAACCAACCCAACCAGATAGGTTCAAATTTGGGGATCCAAATATTGGATTATAATTCCCTCACAGACCCAGTTGGGTGTCATGCTTCATCATTTGGGCTGCTCCTCGTCGGGTCGGCGTTGCAATAACCGACGGGCTCCCTATAGTAGGAGCACTTTAGCGGAGATCTTTTTCCAATAGCCGTATGGTGAAGTGGAGGTGTGGGGGCATTATAATCCAATATTTGGATCCCCAACTTTGAACCTAACTGGGCGGGTTGGTTTTGATTCCCTTGTGTTCAGACTCAGATTCCTGAGGAACAGCATAACCTTCTTTTGTAGACTTGCATTGGGGCCCTTATGCTGGATCTCTCAAAAAAAGCCCCCAAGTCCCCTCTTTGTGTATTACCCTATGTGAGTCACACACTTCCAGGAGGAGACCTCTCAACTTCAAACCTGCATGAAGGACTCAATGAAGTCCAATACTGCTATCCAATACCAGCGTACCAACGCCAAAGCCTAGCAGCTAGACATCTGATCTTTTAGCACATAGAAGTATGGCACTTGCTCAATAAAGGAGCCATACCAGAAACTTTAAGGCAGATATCAGTGCATGTGACACTGAATTAATTTGTGCCAGTAACAATGGTAACATTTGGTGCAGCCAAGGAAGATATTGGCTGTAATTTGGAATCCAGCTCCTTCAGTACTGGCGGCACACCTTGTGAAGTCGCCAGATTTGGCTGCAGCACCGTTAAGAGCCCCAGTGTTATCACAGGAGGTATCACAAAATTGCCCTAAATATGAGCTCAAATTTACTTAACCGCTGCTACTGGAATTAGGCCTGAAGGGCACAACTAGGAAGATCCAAATGTTAAGAGCTAAGGGGCAACGTAGTGGTCAACTGCAGAAGCAAGATGATGTGGTTGTTGATATCTTTAATGAAGAAGTAATTTACGGAGCTAGCCTTGAAAATTCAGTTTATTAAGAGTTTGACAGACAGGATGCTCCATCACAAATCCTTCTCAGTACCCTGTCTGCCAATTCTCAGTTAACTCGCTCTATTCATAGCATGGCACACCATCATGTTTCTTTCCCAAAAGCCTCCGCTGGCTCTATTGTGGAAATCTTTCACTGTTGATGTGACTCTCATTGGGTAGTCCATCAAACTACCTCAGCAGGTCCAGCCTATAAAGACATTCAGATGTACTTTTTTCCGGTTTAGGAATGCCAGGGAAAGCCTGGTAGTCTGAAAAAGGAAAATTCCCGGCATGTCATAGAAATGTATTTTCAAAAACAAAATTCCGCTTTGATAGTTTGTTTTTGAAAAACAAATAACTTTGTTGTGTGGGAGTGCTGAACATGCACACCAAAGCATTAGTGCCTTTGTAGGAGGCAGCGTTGTGATGGGACCTCAGAAGGCACAGAGATCTCTGCTCTAAATGTGGCAGGCGGTAGTCTGTCCGACACATCCCTTCACTGCTCTGCTAGCATGAAGTAGAGCCTGCTAAGAGCTTAAAAAAAAGCCCCTAAATCGTCTTTCCTAAATTATTCAAACAAAACAGATCCATGCAGCAAAGTAAGCAGTTAGCGGTCCCTAACTTATAGAGAAGTGCATAAGTTACATATATGGATGACTATGACCTAGCTGGTAAAGACAGTGTGGGAAGGGATCTGAAACTTGTAGAACCAGCAGTCTATGAACACTGACTTTTGAGACACAAGTTGGCAGCCCTGGGAATGCTTCTATAGAGGAGAGCTCAGGGAAAATCTCCTTTCAAATGACTGTGCAATCACCAAGGGCTCTATAGGACACAAACACCTCACTCAGCTAGAGGAGGGCCTAAGTAATCTTATGGATATAAAACTACATATAAATTTAGCAATGAACATTAGTAAGAAGGAAAGTTTAGGCAATGGAAGTTGAGAATGTGAGGGGCCTTTGAATTACTGGGCATGCATGCTAGTAGCATGAGAGGAAGTCTGAGGCATGCGTTCTTGAGTGGCCTAATGGGTAAACAACCTTTACAACGCAACTTTTACCACGCAGTGCCTTTACGACGCAACTTTTACAACGCAAACTATTACAACGCATTGCGCTGGGGGCGCTCTAGGATAGGGAATAGGTTTAATTTACTGTCCAACACCTTCCCTACTATCCACGGGGACTGGAGTTGGAATAGTAAATTAAACTATTCACTATCCAGCGCCCCAAAGCACTATGCGTTGTAATGGTATGCGTTGTAAAACTCGCGTTGTAAAAGCATGCGATGTAAAAGCATGCGTTGTAATGTCATACATTGTAATTGGACATCTCATTCATAGGAAGAAGCTGACTGGGAGATAAGTGTAACTGGAGCCACAGTGCTCTCACCGCATCTATTGACACATCCAGCTCTTCAAGAAGTGATTATATGTCAAGAGCAAAGGCCCTTAATGTGTGCAAATAATTTTCATTCCTACTCTCCCACCAGCCAAAGTGATTAAAAGTTACCATGGAAACAGAACTGTAACCCGTTGCATTCTACCATGCTATGTTATTGCAAACGGCAATTTAATTGCTTTTCACTATTGTTTTTAGATGAGTACTCAAACAGTATGAGGATTGTATGAAAGCGGAAAGTGCTTTAAGTAAATGAGAATAACGTCTTTGGTGTTTGACTACCTCATTTGTATATGAACCGTGAGTGAGACGGTTTGATCCAGTTAAGGAAATGGTTGCAATCACAGACACGGTGTTTTGCTTGTAGGTCGACTTTGAAGAGCTTTTCATTAGTTTTTTATATTGTATTGTTGCAGGGTTAAAGTTGCCCTCTGTGGGTTGGTAAGACTGTGGGGAGGCGTGCATCTACTGCCTGAATAATCTGCTTTGTGGCAAGCTCTAGCTGTCACAGTCTTGGGCTCTGGTGAGGTTACCGCTATCTGTCTGGACATGAGTAGATATGCAGTGGATTCATAATCTTCATGAAGGGGTGTTTGTTTCAAATGAAGCACAAGGTTATTTTATTTTTTATGAACTCAAACTTGCCGCAGGTATTATGTATATCTCAGTCGATTGATGTGGAGGAGTGAGTTGCTTGATATTCTGCAAAACTAGATATGGGGCTATTTAGATATGAGAAAAACAATGTTAATATCAGTTTTTGTTCTGAGGTGGATTCGCTGGATTAGGAATTCAGTCAATGGAGTGCAGAATAGGTAGGATCTTCTGACGGATTTCACCATTTTAGCACCAGGCTATCTTGAGCCCCAATGTTAGGTGCAGCTTGTGAAAGCACTAATTTAGGTTTTCATTACTGTTGAACTGAACGCTCTTAGCTGGCTGTAGAGCGGGCAGGTAGAATAGGTAAGAAGACCAAATAATAATTTTGGTAATGACTGATATTAACCTATAAAGTGGATTCCAAGGATCATGTGGGATGCAGTAATACATGCGTAAAGTTCGCTGCTCATTTTCTAACGGAAGTGATGACTCCTAAAGGTAGGAGGGAAGTGCCTTCTGAAATAAAAAAAATTGGTCAAATGCTTCCACCTTTTAACCTTTCTATTCTAGACAGATTACTAAGGCTTCAACTTAGGTGGTGCCAAGACTTTAAACTTGCACAGTTAGTCTCCCTTCTTGACATGACAGAGGTATTTTCTAAGCCTTCAGTGGCATGACAATTGGAATACCTGATCTCCTACTTGTTATTTATGTTCGGGACATTTATATTTCTCAAAAAACAGATAAATGTGTATTGGATGTTATGAGTCGATACCTGTTTTTACTGCCTGTGTTATTTTTTTTCTTTCTTGGTCAATAAGAAGACTGAAAAATAAAACGGAAATCTCAGTTTGAGATCTGGATTTCTGACCTCTTTGAATGTTGAAGACTACAAGACGCTTTCTTGATTCTTGAGACCTTGGCGTACATACAATTATATCCTTCAGTTAATCATTCAACAACTTTTTCTGGTATCTGAGTGTTAGCATAATTGGGGTAGAATTGTAGAAGCCAATAGCTTCACTATATGTGTACTGCCTTGTTTCCATAATTAGTGCTAACTATTGCAGTTAGACAGTCGGAAACAAGATGTTTACACACTCTCGATGTTTATGCCCTCTTGCAAGGTACTATTTTCTTTTGTTTCCAAGTCGGGATCGCACCCATGAGGAGCTCTCTTGCACAAGATTATCACAATATCTGTGTTAGGACTTTTCCTATGAGAATAAACCATGCCTTCAAGCCAACCCAACCTTCCCACTTCCGTTGACAACACTGTTGTTTCTGATGTGTGTTGTTTCTCAATCATTCGAAGCCATATGACACTTTACTATGTTTGCAAACGCTTAGAACAATGTTTCTCGCCTACACCTGCCTGCTCACCAAATGAACTTCTCAATTACTCAAGATTTCTGGTCCTTCCAAGCCTAGTAGACTTGAGCTAATGGGCCAGACTACTCCCACGGGATGTCAGGGATTCCTTCTGCATTGTGGAGGATAATCTAAATGGGAGGATAATTTTCACTTAGACGCTTTCAGTATTTCCCTGCAAATGAAAGGCTGGTCTCTGTGATTGCTTCCCAAACATTGAATGACCCGCTACTCCACACCTGCGCTGTAACAGTCCTTAGGATGTAGATCGATCCGGAAATAAACACATAATGTTGCCCTTCAGTTTACCACCTATACACAGGTATTGTAGCGGATATGTAATGCAGTTATTCACTAGCTTCACATTTACTCCCATGATCAAGCACTACTGGGAGGGTTACTTTTCTTACACATTTCCCACCAAGTCCGTCGTTGTTTCAGTTCTACTATGACATTTAGAAGTAGAGAAAGAGGGACTGTCTTTAAATGTGCACCACATGTTGATAGACCCACTACCCAAACTATATAACTGGGTAGAACAAGTCACACAGGCAAAAAAACAAAACAATCAAAGTTTGGAAGTGACTGCCCCTTTTGTCATGCTGCTTCTTCTGTTTCTAACATCAGTTTGATTATGACAATGCTGGTCTGAAGGACCTAGAGAGGACACGTTTGGCTTCAGACCTTCACAAACGCCATGTCTACCATATATTTAATTGTTTATAACTGCAGTTATTCTTAATTTCTTCCTTCTACCGGTCTTCAGCACTTGATCCTTTACTCCACCTGAGGCTCCTGCTGAAGATAACGAGACATTAAACAAATCCTGATGTATCAGTGATGCTACAAGTATTTCATTCTCTTTGGTTGGATGTAGTGGTGGGATATGCAACTCCACTCTCCAGCACCAGAAAACAATACAACTTTGTTTCTAAACTGCAATTCTGAAGATAGTTTGCAACTTTCAACTGCTGAATGAATAGCTTCTGTTTAGGGAGGAGAATAGCTATAGGCCACTGTCAAGCTGTAGGATTACGGACACTGAGGCTCGTCATGCAGTCATCTCCTGCCTCTGGCTGTCCTGGGCAGCAACAAAATCACACGTTGTGTTTGTGTCTTTGGTGCTTCCTGGCTTTCGGCCACGAAATATAATTTTTCTGCCACCTCTGTGACAGAGCTGATGTTTGAGAAGGTGCTGCCTCTGACGAAAGCTCCTCCAACACTGAGAACATTTGTGAGGTTTCTCTCCAGAGTGGATTTTCAGGTGGGTCTTAAGGTTACCCTTTTGGCTGAACTTTCGCCCACAACGATGGCAGACAAACAGTGAATCTGTCCCATGGATCTGGCTGTGCACTTTAAGCTTTGCCTGGTCCGAAAATATTTTGTCACACACTCCGCAGGAAAAAGATCGCTCCCGGGTGTGCGATCTGTGATGTGCCTTCAGTGTTCCATTCTGGGCAAAGCTCTTCCCGCATAATGTGCAAGTATATGGCTTCTCCCCAGTGTGAATTCTCTGATGTACCCGGAGATTGCCTTTCTGTATGAAACCCTTTCCACACTGGGGGCAAAAATAGGACTTTTCACCTGTGTGTATTTTGTAGTGCATTCTAACAGATTGTTCACATGTGAAATGCTTTCCACATTCAGAGCAGCCATATGGCTTCAACCCCAAGTGTGTCCTTTCATGTGTGATAAGGGAGATCTTCTGGCAGAACCCTCGACCGCACTCATTACATCTGAAAGGCTTTTCTGGTAGGTGTGTCTTCTGGTGGACAGTAAGATTGCCTTTCTGGTTAAATCTTTTTCCACACTGATCACATTCATGGGTTTTTTCTCCTTTGATAATTCGCCGGTACTGTGCTGAAGGAAACAAGGGGTTGAAGATATTTTCAAATTTAATTTGGGAACGAGGTCTTCCTCGTCGAATCACATGCTGTGGTTTCGGGATATGCTTGTTTTTCAGAAAGGTCTCACATTCAAGACAGGTGCAGGGACTCCCCAGAATGGGACTGGCCTGGTGTTGAGCAAACCTCGCAAGTTGGAGAAAATAGTTATCCCCCTGATTAGGTTCACCTAACATGATTCCACCACCAACATCCTCTTCTTTTACTGGATTATACAGAAATGCTTCTGCAACAATAAATTGTAATATCTTCTTACTGTCACCGTCCATTTCTGGATAGGGATAGGAGCCATGTCTAGCATGAATGATAAGGTGTTTCTTAAGGTTGCCCTTGAGATTGAATTGCCTCCCACACAAATGGCATGAAAAAGGGAATCCATTTCCATGGATCTTGTTGTGTTCAGCAAGCTTCTCCTTCTCATCAAACCGTACCTCACATATTCTACATGCATATGACCTCTGTCTGGTGTGGGACTTCAGATGGGTGACGAGAGTTCCCTTTTGGGTAAATCCTTTGCCACATAGTGTGCACACATGTGGCCTCTCTCCTGTATGGATTCTCAGGTGAGTGCTAAGATTACCTTTCTGAATAAATCCTTTTCCACACTGAGTGCAGAAATATGACTTTTCACCAGTGTGAATCTTCTGGTGCATTCTGACAGACTGCTCACAGGTAAAATGCTTTCCACATTCTGTGCAGGTGAACGGTTTCAAGCCAAGATGAGACCTCTGATGTGCTGTCAGGTTGACTTTTTGGCTGAATCGTTTACCACAATCACCACATGCAAACGGTTTCTCCCCCGTATGAATTTTTTGATGCACATGAAGATTGCCTTTCTGGTTAAATCGCTTCCCACATTTGCTACATGCATGGGGTTTAACCCCCATGAGGATTTGCTGGTATTTTGTTGGATGATATGTTGGGTCTAACGTGTCTTCATTCTTTACAGTTTGACCTTTCTTCCTACCTCGCCGCTTTTTTAGTGGTGGTTTCAAAGTTTTATCATCGCTGAAGGACAGTGTACAATGGGGACAACTGCATGATCTTCCCAAGGCTAGGTTCTCCCAGTGCTCCTTGGCATTCTGCAGTCGAAAAAAATCGTTTTCACCTAGATAGAGATTTTCGTGCAGCTTCTGCTGGACCTGCAACTGTTCTGTTTCTGGTTTGCAGTCAAACCCTGCTGTGACCAGCAACCGCAAAATGTCCTCATTTCCATTTTCCAGAACAGTTTCTTCTTCTTCCTGCTTTACAAGAGGCACCAGCTCGTCACCGTTAACTACTGGAACTGCTGCGAAAAAAGGAAAAAGAGGTTTGAAATGAACATTTTCCATTATGACTGGGATTCAGAGCTCACATAATCCAGGATGCGCTTATATATTTATACAGTGAAATCTATAATCATAGTGTGATGCTTTCATCAATCATCCGGTCTTTAGAAGTAAGATTGCATGATTTTGGAAAGTATCATTCAGAATGTTTGACAATGTCATTACTTGCGGACATGGAAGAAAAAAGTCTTATCAATTTAGACTTTTCGGTATGGCTAGGAACACAGTATAGATGTTGAAAGGCCCGCAAGGATGATTTGGTATGAATGGGGGTTCTTAGGACATGTATCCATCCTGGTAAACCTTACCTATTTCCACCAGTCACAGCAGTGTTCATCTTCTCTGCATGCCCGTTTTGGATGAAGGGGCTGAAGTAGCACGTTCATTAACCTAACATGCTTTCCATCAAGATGTAACAGTCCAGGTGCAACCTTATCATTTCAAATTGACGACAGGGGGGTGCCAGTAAATAGGTAGCACTACGTCACAACTAAGAATATCACTACTTTCAAGAAGGTAAGTTCAAATGTTAGCATTAAGCTAGGTTAAGTTAATTTATTCAATGTAATGTAATTCAAGGCTAGGGTCAGGAGTAGGGTGAGGCTAAGGTGTAAAGGAAAGTTACAGTTAACTTTAGGGTTACATTATATTACTTATTATTTTATCACAAGTACATTAAGATAAATTAAAGGGTTAGTGTAGGCTTAGGGTTAGGTTAAGATTACTTATAAATGTCAGTAGCTCCACAACAAACACTGGCATAATGGGTAAAGTACATCTATTAGATCTACGGTTGGTATTCCAATTTTGTTAATTTTAACTATTTAGTATAATTCAACATAACTGATTTTAATGTAATTTAAGGTAGAGTTTACATCTGGATTGGTATTAGCAGAAAGCAATGGTAAATTAAATGTTATTTAATGTTTTTTTAAAAAAATATAATGTAAGTAGTGGCATGTGACATTAAATACGTACGTTTCCAGCTAATGGTGATCAAAGTACTGGCTCTGATACAGTGGTTGGTTGAGATAGTGGACATCAAAGTTGTAACAGGTCCTGGGTATAAAGGTCAGCGAGTTGTAGGAGGGGAAGGACGAAAGGTGGTCCTTTGCAATACAGTTATGAGCAAGGGTAAGCAGATTGGTTATTTGGGTGCTGTGGCCAAGTCAGACCATAGACTGAAATTAGGCGATATATCAATTTTATCAATATCCAAAGTTTTCCTCAGTCCCAAAAGGATTGAAACATATGTCAAATAGGTCATACCTAGCTATTTGCGGCAGGTTCAGAACCCAATGAACTATTTGCAAGAATAACGACTTGTGACATACAAGTTACAAAAAGACCTCTGAAACAAATGTATGAACCCACTCAATTATATAACAATAAGGGACCCCCTGATAATGCTAGATAGTTCCTAGGTCAGGGCACAAATATTATAAAAATAACATATCCTAGGCAACTAATAGGTCCTATATGGATAACAAATGCTATAGTGACACAAATACTTGTAGCCTAACACAAATAACCCTCATGTAGTGCACTTCAAATACATGTATTGACAATAGACAAAAAAGTGATATTTATAGTTCATTTATTAAAAATATAAAATTTATTCAATCACAGTTCAAACATAATAAAAAAGATTGTATTAGAAAATATTTATCCAAATGATCATATTTCAAAATGGCAATCTTGTCAGTTTATATACACAATTTTGTTTTAAAAAAAAGATTTTTAACAATACAGCAAATCAAACAAGTGGTGTAAACGATCTGTCTCAGACAGATCGTTTACACCACTTGTTTGATTTGCTGTATTGTTAAAAATCTTTTTTTAAAAACAAAATTGTCTCAGACAGATCGTTTACACCACTTGTTTGATTTGCTGTATTGTTAAAAATCTTTTTTTTAAAACAAAATTGTGTATATAAACTGACAAGATTGCCATTTTGAAATATGATCATTTGGATAAATATTTTCTAATACAATCTTTTTTATTATGTTTGAACTGTGATTGAATAAATTTTATATTTTTAATAAATGAACTATAAATATCACTTTTTTGTCTACTGTCAATACATGTATTTGAAGTGCACTACATGAGGGTTATTTGTGTTAGGCTACAAGTATTTGTGTCACTATAGCATTTGTTATCCATATAGGACCTATTAGTTGCCTAGGATATGTTATTTTTATAATTTTTATGAACCCACTGAATTACCATTTGAAATCTGAACACGTGACCTGCAAGTTGCATGCAGTGCTGTGCAGAACGTGTATTAATACTGCTATTAAACTGTAAGATTATTGTTAGCGGTCCTGTGAAAAAAACAAGTATGCATTTGAGGGCCAGCTAAGGGCTTTTTTTGGGCAATGAGAGTGTTGAACGTGGTCCTTTTTGCAGGGTGATCCCTGAACTTTTTGCTTTCCGCCTGTAATTTGTCTGACCTGTTTTTGTTGGTTTTACGACTCTGGGTACTTTACCACTGCTGATCAGTGCTAAAGTGCATATGCTCTCCCTATTGTAAATTGATGATTGAATTAGTAATTCCATGATTGGCCGTTTTGGTTTACTGGTCAGACCCTAGTACAGTGCACGTAGTGCCCAGGGCTTGTAAACCAAATGCTGCTAGTGGGCTTGCAGCACTGGTTGTGCCACCCACAGAAGCAGCCTGTAAAAGTGTGTCTAAGGCCTGCCATTGCAGAGCCTGTGTGTAGTCTGGTACTGCCATGCTGACTGGGCACCTGTGCCCACTTGCCAGTCCCTAAACAGTCCCTCTTCTTCATATCAGACACCCCTATGGTTGGCCCAAGGGCAGGTTGCATTGTAAGTGTAAGGTAGGACAATCCCTGATGTGTGTGGCATGTCCTAATAGCGAATTACAGCCATTTTCGTTTTTCACTATTGCAAGGCTACCTGTTCTCCATAGGCCAGAATGGGCAGTTAGATTATTACATTTTATAATCCTAACTGACCCAGAGAACATGGTAGAAATTCAAGTTTAGTATGCCTGAACTGAGAATGATAAAATACATCTTTTAGTGCAGTTGGTTTTAACATTCTGTGTTTGAAATTACCACTTTTAGAAAGTAGGTATTTTCTTCTCTAACGTTCCAAGCCTGCTTCTGCTAGGTTGTGTATTCCTTGTCTGGAGTTGTGAGTGACAGGGCTGGGGGGTTCCAGGAGATAGGGTGAGACCGCCCAGTGGTGAATAGAGAGATCTGCATCTAGATGGGAGGGAAGAGTTGCACCTGGGACCTGAATAGGACAGTGCCTGCCCCCCACAGTACTGTATCCACCCCCTGTGGTGCATCTGATGTCTCTTCCCTGCACTGTGAAAGGAGAGTAGGAATCATGTCAACAAAGTGCTCCAGGGCTGTGCTTTCCCTCCATAATGCTGGCTCCACCTCCTGTGGGGTGTCTGATGTTTCTGCTCTGCACTGTTCAAGGAAAGAAGGAGTCATGTAAACAGAGTGCTCCAAAACTGGTTTGGACTGGGCAAAGGCCCCTCTACCCTCAGAGGACAAAGGATTTTGGGGTATAAATATTGGGACCCTGATCCCAAGAAATTAGATCACTTTTGGACAACAACAAGAAACCTTTGCTGAGGAGAGGAACCTGAAGAAACTGAGGAGAGACTATCCCTAAGCTGAAGTGTTGCTTAGGGGATTGGCCTGCAGGGGTTGCCTGACTGCCAAAGAGAGGAGAAAGGGACTTTGTGTGCTTTCATCAACTTGTAAGGATCTTCAAGGGCTTGGAACAGAGCTTGCCTCCTAATGAAGTCTCCGGGACAACAGACTTCAAACCCTGCTCCCCAGAGTTCCTTGGGAAGTGAATGCTGCTCTTTTGGGCCTTCTGAGAAACTGCGTGTCGCAAGGAGCTGGAGCGCAACTCAAGAGGAAGAAGCTTGTCGCAGTCTCTGCCGTCGCATCTCTGAACAAGGGTGTCGCAGCTGTAGCTGAGGCATAGCACCGCATCGAGAGAAGCGTCTCGCACCGACAAAGAAGCGTGTTGCTGTCGCAGCTGTAGCATTTCTGAACAAGGATGTCGGCGCTGTAGCTGACGCATTGCACCGCATCGAGAGAAGAGTCTCGCACCGAAGAAGAAGTGTGTCACCTTCGCAGCTGCTGCCGTCTCAATTCTGAACAAGGATGTCTCCGCTGTATCCACGGAGAAGCGTGCCGCCGTCGGAGCCGCCATCGTCGCATCTCTGAACAAGGGTTTTGCCGCTGCAGTTGCCACATCGAGCGGAAGCGTCTCGCATCGAGGGAGAAGAGTGTCGCCACCAAAGCCGCCGTCGTCGCATCTCTGAACAAGGGTGTCACTGCTGCAGCTGACGCATCAAGCCGAGACTTCTCGCAACATCGGAGAAGTGTGCCGCATCTGGAAGATCCTTACGTCTTTATTTCTTCGCACCGGAACTTTGCCGCATTTCCATAACTGCAACACTTTTGTTGTGGAAGCGCATCGCATCGTAAGGTACATTGACACAAAGTGTCGCATCTTAAGAACTGAACAGAACTAAGCTAAAACTACCATCTTAAGTACAGTATTGTGGATGTTTGTTGTTTATGGTCTTGTGTTAAATCTATATAAAGAATACTTATTATGATATAAAACCTGTGTGGTGTCCATCTGTAGTGTTGTCACTTGGTTACTGGATGTGGACACAAATGCTTTACACACTGCCTCGGAGATAAGCCTGTCTGCTCGTGCTAAGCTACCAAGGGGGTGATCAGGGGTTATTTTAGGAGTGTACCCCCTTACCCTGACTAGAGGCAAGGGTCCCTATTTGTCACAAGTACCTACCTGTGCCAACTAGAGACCCCCAAATCTAACGGAGAGCCTCTGAGGGCTGGTTAAGGATCTGTTTGGTGCTTGAACTAACGGCTGAAATACGGTCCACCCGCCAGTATCATGCGGAAACTGACTCCGGTCTACCATTTCCAAGACAGCAGAGTCTCTGGGACCAGAACTCACGCTGGCATACAAGGTAAAGCCTTGTGACACAGCTCAATCCCATAAACTGCAGGATAGTGAAACAATAATTAATAGAACTAATGTTTAAACAAAATATACACGTTGACAAAGATACAAAAGCTCCCTTGCCCAAGAAACCAACAAAAAAACATCAATCCACATGATCTTATAAAAGCATTGGCTTCCCAGAAACGCAAACATTGTGGGTCTCCATTCTACTGTCAGCATTAGAGGTACACATGGTCTGATTCTCATGTAGAAAACCACACTCACTACCTTCATCCATGAACGAAATTCTGTGCATTGTAGCCTCAGACTCAGGAAAAACACCAGGACTGTCTCAATCCAACAAGAAAGAAGCAGGAACTAAGATAGCAATATTCGAACAAACCAGCTGAATTGCAGGTAAGATCTACCACACACACACACACACACACACACACACACACACACACTTAGATCAAAACATGTTTCCTAGGAACCTAAGTGGGCTTCTCCAAAGTTACCGAGAGCCCACCATCTGTCATCAGCCAAGTTGACAGAGCTATGGGCATCTTTAGCACCCATAAATGGTCCAACAAAATTAATCTCTGAGAGTTTGTATGCCTCAATGTTTCCCAAGAACCCATTGAAAAACTTTCTGACCACAAGTTATTATTATTATAGTGTGCCTGAAGCTTGTACTGTCTTATCTGTAATCGAAACAACATTTGCTTGAGATTAGTTCTGTCAGATGACCGTTCACCCTTTTTCTCCTCCGGTCATTCACTAAGCCAGTTTTAGCATCATGTTCCCTTATTAGACTGAAAGAAGAAAGACCAGTTGTACTGGGAGTGATATTATGATATGCTTCAATGTTCTTTATGAAAAACTCCACTATTTCAACTCTACAAATATCTGCAGATTAATGCTTTCCTTTATCATTTGATTGGCCTGTACACAGTTCCATTGGAATGTGGGCTATAAAGGGCAACAGCAAAAGGTTTAACATCCTGTTTCCTCAGAAAATCAGTTAAATACCATTATCAGTAATAAACTCTTTGTGTGATCCCTCCAGAGCAAGGATCTTCGACAGAAACTCAATTACCTCCTTCATATTTAAGGTCTCCAGAAAATCATAAAATGCCCATTTTGAAAAGTAAGCAACCCACACAAGCAAATAATGCATACCCAAAGGCATAACAGTTAAAGGTCCCTCAAACTCCAAAGCAACTTGTCCCAACTATTGCAGGAAAAAAGAGATAGACAATAAATGAGTGTCTTCAGTTTTCAAATGTTTACTGGCTAACCAACATTTTTCACAATTGTTAACATAATCCTATACTTGCCATTCATAGCAGGCCACAAAAAGATTGCCTTAACTTTTTTTTTGTTGCGGTGCTACTCAAATGATCAGAAAGTACAGCACCAATAATCCTAACACATAAACTTTCAGTAACAACAAACATATTGCCCCTAAGCAAAACCCTGTTTTAATGATCACCTGTGAAGACCCTTGGCAAAAACTCTATAATGATGCTCCTGTATTTAAGATGAGATACAAATGAGTCTAGATGATACAAACCCTGTTCCCTTCTCTCCCAAAAGGTAAATTAAAGGCTTGATGTCAGTGCAAGGAACGTAGAGCATGCCCCAAACATTTGTTTTGGATTTTCAATACTCCAAGTGCAATCTAAGGCATTATGTTATATTGTACTATATCTTTGTTCAACTTCTTGTAGTTTTCTCAAAGGAAATGCAATAGCATGACAAAGAACTGCACCAATTCCTACCACACCTGCATCTAAAGGTATTGTGCCTTTGTTACAAGAATAAAGGTCTTTAAAACTA
The DNA here is from genome assembly GCF_964261635.1 of Lissotriton helveticus. Taxonomy (NCBI): domain Eukaryota; kingdom Metazoa; phylum Chordata; class Amphibia; order Caudata; family Salamandridae; genus Lissotriton; species Lissotriton helveticus. The sequence continues at coordinate 360,900,583 of NC_136071.1, forward strand.
GAAAATTAGCAAGCAAATACTTAATGAACAAGTTACTTCGGTAATGTCTTATCTGGTAGAGACATGAGCTAACCGCAGATTCCTTACCTTTGGATTTCCCAGGTATCAGACTGGATCCAGAACATTTTTCTTCAATCAATATCCCTGCGCGGAGTAGGTGGCGTCAGTCACATGCGCATGGCGTCATATGCGCCGGAAATTATGTTTCCGTCACCTATGACGGTGCCACCTTGGTGCGTTGATGTCAGTTACATTTTCACGACTTTGCACAGAAGACGTGCTGAGCCATGAAGTGTACTCACATTAGTGTGTTTGAAAATCTAGCACCCTGAAAGGGATCAGCCCTGACCCTAGAAATCGGTCTGCAGTGTGGGAGGATGGGTGAGTCGGTAATGAATATGCGACTAGATCATGTCTCTACAAGATAAGGAGTTACCGCAGGTAAGTAACTTGTCCATATGATAGAGACATCTAGCTGCAGATTCCCTACCTTTGAACGGATACCTAAGCAATACCATCCCCGGAGGAGGGACTGCAGACAAGTTCAGGCTAGGAAATCCTGCAGTCCTGAACAGCTGAAAATGCAGTCCCTGCAGATTTGATTGCCAAGGCGGCAGTTCTGTTTGGTAAATGTGTGCAGAAATGCCCACATTTACTGTCTGACTGATGTCCAGGACTGGGACCTCACGTGCTAAAGCAGTGGTAGCAGCCTTCGTTCTGGTGGAATGAGCCCTTAAGCTTTCAGGAGGCTGCTTCTTGGTCTTCTTCTGCACTGTTTGGTAAATAACGATTGCAGGAAACAGCAGGTAAGTTGAGAAGTCCTTTACTCAAGTACACAGGAAGAGACAAGAGCGGACTCTTCTCCACAGAGGCTTCAAGCAACTGCTGTGGAATAGAACCCTTGCTTACCAAAAAACATAGAACAGAAACACAAGAGCATTCTGGTGGAATACAAGTCATGTAAGTAACATTCTAGAAAGACTAGAATTGTAACACAAGTAACCTATGTACTACACATCATCTTCCTTTCCAATGTTAACAAAAATGGAGAAAAAAAAACAAGAAAGTGAGAACCAAACCAAAACAAACTTAAAACAAATTGAACCTGATCTAACAAATGAAGTCTTGAAGATAAACTGGTGGTCTGCAGTACCTAAAAGCACGACCAAGCCTGTCTGATACAGGGTCTGACGCATGTACTGAGTGACTACCAGAAATGAGAGAATCACTACACCCACCATCACGATCTCCACCCAACGGAGTCGAAGAAGTAGCCTCCTCAGGGGCTTGAGCTAGAACATAACCACTACTGCTCAAGGAACAGATGGGCTTGTCCTGTGGTGAAATTGCAACCCCTCTTTGATACAAGGCGACACATCTGAAATTCCAACACTCACTATTTTTAAGAACAACACAATGATCAAGAACTTTTTTTTACAGCGAAGGGTCCCTTGAACTTTGACAACCCTCTCCCCACCATACCGCTTTTGATCTTGACAAGATCCCACACCTTGAAACGACAAGTAGAGTGTGAGGAAAACGGCAGGTCAGAGCCTCTCCCTTGCGATGTGACAAGTTGCTTCATCCAAGAAGGATTAGTTACTTACCTGTAATCCTAGTTCTCTTATACTCATTAAAGTCATAAGCACCCATGAGCGGGAACCCGGAACACACAACCAAATACATATATATGTGTAAATATATAACAAGAGTACATAGTACTAAACACATTATACACATATACATGTATACACTAATAATATGCAGCCCAACCATTATCTATAGGCTAAAAAAAGTCATAATTACATATTTTCTGCAGAATGAAAATAAACTATAGAAACAATGCAAGAAAAAGGCAAGAGCCTAAAATGCATTCCACAGACAGAAAAACCTTTTAGTTTCATCAAAGAACCTGTAATAAAAGGCAATTAGCCTACGTAGGCTGCATAAAGAAATAACATCCCTGTACAGAAAATCAGACTGACACCTCGCCTTTAAGGCCTCAGAGAATCTGAACACTTTGCCTTTAAGGCCTCTAGGGGAACCCTACTCCCATCATGCCCCACAGGTGACAGTTAGGTCAGTTCTTTTGTACGGTACAGTAAACCTTGCAGGTATCTGCATATATAAGTGAAAAAATAACACATTAAACCATAATGCTACTGCTCGCCCGGGGAGGCGGGAGGGTGCTTATGACTTTAATGAGTATACCTCTGGAAGAGAACTGAGATTACAGGTAAGTAACTAATCCCTCTCTTCCAGGGGATACTCATTAATAGTCATAAGCACTGAATAGAATAGCAAGCTTATACCCACTTCAAAGCGAGCAAGCAGAAAATAGAAAGCCACTTTGATACATACATATCAGCTAGTATTAGCAGTTTGACACACATATCTTAGCTAGTATTAGCAAATAAGTTCCTTAGCGATGCCTGTCCCACCTGAGCTTCTGCCTGTGTGTCTGAGTCAAGACAGTAGTGGCGAGTAAAGGTATGGACTGAACACCATGTAGCTGCCTTACAGATTTCTGCCATAGAAACATTCCTAAGGAGAGCTGTGGTGGAAGCTTTCCCTCTCGTGGAAGGAGCCTTTGGTCTTCCTGATAAAGACCTGTTAGCCAACTGATAAGCCAGGACAATGCAAGAAACAATCCATCTAGATATGGACCTCTTGGACACCGCAGAGCCCGTATTAATAGGACCATAGTTAATAAACAAACGGTCTGACTTTCTCAATGTCTTCGTTCTGTCCAAATAAAACTTAAGAACCCTCTTAATGTCTAAGAAGTGGAGAGCTCTTTCAGGAGGATTTGCAGGATTTGGAAAAAAAGTAGGCAAAGTTATAGACTGATTAATGTGAAAATCTGACACAACCTGGGGCAAAAAGGAAGGATGCGTTCTGAGTACCACTCTATTAGCATGGAATACAATGAAAGGTTCCTTACAACACAGAGCCTGGATCTCGCTCACTCTACGAGCAGAAGTAATGGCTACAAGGAACGCTACCTTCCAAGTTAAGTGTTGTAAGGAAGCTTTGTGTATAGGTTCAAATGGAGCACCCATTAACTTAGTTAACACCACATTAAGCTCCCAAGGTGGAGAAAGTGATCTGACTGGCGGATACACCTTTCTTAAACCTTCCAGAAAATCTTTCACTACTGGAATCCTAAAAAAGGAGGTCTGAGTGGGTGATTTCCTGTAGGCAGTGATCGCTGCAAGGTGAACCTTAATAGAGTTAAACTGAAGACAGCCCTTGCCAAATGTAACAGATACGGTAGAATCACCTGTTCCTGACCATGGATAGGATCATGACCATTGTTCTCACACCATATAAAGAACCGTTTCAATTTAAAGCCATATGACTTCCTTGTAGAAGGACGTTTTGCTTCTTTAAGGATATGCATACAGTCTGGATTCAACTGCAAGTGTCCATTATGGATGACTTCAGGAGCCATGCTGCCAGGCGTAGGGAGGATAAATTGGGGTGGAACACTCTCCTCTTCTGCTTGGACAGAAGATCCGGGCGACATGGCAACCTACTGTTTGGCACTTCCGACAGCTGAAGGAGATCTGGAAACCACCACTGGCGTGGCCACTCGGGGGCAATCAAAATCATCCTGGAATTGGTTTTGTACATCCTGTTGATTACTGTCGGTTATCAATGGGGTCGGTGGAAAAGCGTACAGTAAGTTCTGACACCAATCTATCAAAAGGGCATTCCCTTGAGATCCGACCTGGGGAAACCTGGACGCGAAGACGGGGCATTTTGCGTTTTACGCGTCTGCGAACAGGTCGATATCTGGAGTTCCCCATGCTTGAAAAATACTGCTTGTGACTTCCTCGTTGAGAACCCAATCGTGAGCCTCGACGAAGTCTCTGCTGCGGAAATCTGCCCGAGAATTGAGGGACCCCGGCAGATGCACAGCTGTTATCACAAATCCTTTGCTAGTAACCAGTTCCAAATGGTCTGGGCTTCCATGGAACGAGTCCTGGACCGGGTCCCCCCTTGCTTGTTTAAATAATACATTGTTGTTGTATTGTCTGTCTGCACCAGAAGGGACTGAGACTGGAATGATGGAAAAAGGGACTTGAGAGCCAGATGGACCGCTCTTAGCTCCAGTAGATTGATATGATAGCCTTTTTCGGAGTCTGACCATAGCCCTTGTACCTGCAGAGGGCCCATGTGAGCACCCCAACCCTGGAGAGAGGGGTCTGTGATCAGAGTCTGAGTAGGAGGATCCTGATGAAATGGCACCCCTTGCATTAAGTGTGACCTCTCCATCCACCATCGGATGGAATCTTTGGCGGACTGATGAAGGAGTATGAGATCCTCCCAGCACCCCGTCCTCTGTCTCCATTGATCCTCTAAACACTGCTGCAGAGGACGCATGTGCAATCTTGCGTTTGGAACTTTGAAGATGCACAACGCCATCGACCCCAGGAGAGAGGACACTTGCCGAGCTGTCGGGTAAGTTGATTGAAGAAGGCGAAGACATTTTGTCCGGATTGATAACCACCTCTCCTCCGAAGGACACACGTTTGCGTTTTCTGTGTCCAATAGGGCTCCCAGATAGTGGATCTGCTGGGTTGGGTTCATTATTGATTTCTTGAAGTTGACCTGAAGACCCAGCTTGTGCATGAGATGAAGGCATATTGTAAGATGATCTTCCAGAAGAGATGGAGACAAACTTTTCAGAAGCCAGTCGTCTAAGTAAGGATAGATGAAAATCCTCTGTTTCCGAAGAAAGGCAGCTACCACTGCCATACACTTGGAAAATGTTAAGGGAGCTAACTTTAGTCTAAATGGAAGTACTGCATACTGGTAGTGATAAACAGACACTTGAAATCTGAGAAATTTGTGATGTCTCTTTGAGATTGGAACATGAAAGTATGCGTCCTTCAGATTGATGGAACACATCCAATCTCCCTGATGGAGTTGGGGAAATATTTGATGGAGCGCTAACATCCGAAATTTCTCCTTTCGAATGAATTTGTTCAACAATCTCAAGTCCAGTATAGGCCTGTATTCTGCAGTGGGACCTTTCTTTCTCACCAAGAAGAAGCGGGAATACAGTCCTTGGTTTCTCTGTAGAAGAGGAACTTTCTCTATGGCTTTTTTGCGTAAACATTTTTTTTACTTCTTTCTGCAGAAGCTTGTGACTTTGATGAATGAGCCTCTTTGGACTTATGACCGGTGGAGGTTTTTTGAATTTGAGGACATAACCAGTCTGGATGATGCTGATGACCCACCTGTCTTTTGTCAATCTTCTCCACTCGTTTAAGTATAAAGCAATGCTTCCTCCTACCGGAGTAGACCACAGCTGTGGAGGAAGTTCTGTCTCATTTTTTCTGAGGTTGTTTTGCAACTGAGGATTGCCGTCTGTTTCCTCCTCTGCCTCGCCCAGGTCTGCGCTGTTGAAACTGCGACCTCTGTTGAGACTGACTCTGGGTTTGAGACGACCAGCTTGATGATTGCCCACGTTGCTGAAACGACCTTTTGTCGTAGGGGCGAAAACGACGGCGAAACTCCTTCTTTTGTAGGCCAACGCTTTCAGAGTATCAAGCTCAGCTTTCATTTTGGCCATCTCATCATCCGCATGAGATCCGAATAATGTTGTCCCGTTGAATGGCAGATTGACTGTTTTCCTTTGGGCATCAGGCTTAAGGCCTGTGAGGCGAAGCTATGCAGACCTCCTGGAACATATGCCGTGGGCATACCCATGCGCTGCAAGATCCGCACAATCAGCTGCAGCACTAATACTTTGGTTTGCAACCAATCCACCTTCTGCCACAATCTCAAGGAAATCCTTCTGATCTTCCTTAGGCAACTTCTCCGCAAACCTAGACATAGAGTCCCATTGGAGGCAGTCATAGCGACCCAGCAGAGCTGACGCACTAGCCACTCTCATGACAGAACCAGCTGTGTTACACATCCTCCGCCCCAAGGAGTCCATGTTTTTACTGTCTTTCTCCGGCGGAGCGGATGAGATAGACGTAGCCGAATGGGCTTTTCTAGCCGCCGCCACTATAAGAGAATCTGGTGGTGGATCAGTGCGCAGGAAAAGAGGATCCTGATCCGGTGCCTTGTACTTTTTTGCCATTCTAGAGGGCCCTGATCCCACTGTAGCTGGTGTCAAAAAAGTCTTAATGACCAGTTCCAACAAACCTGGCACCAACAGCAGAAGAGGTCTAGCAGACGATTTATGATGTAGGGTTTCAAATATAACTGAAGATTTCACAGGAGGCACTGCCATAGTTATATTCAATTTGCTAGCCCCACATCACAATACGTCATTAAAAGTCCCCAAATCATCCACAGGAGATATCCTGGATGGTGGTGTTGATGAGATAGTGGGGGAATAGTCTCTGTAAGAGGACCTCGTTGAGGTGGAAGAGGCAGGAGATCTGTGCCTCCTTTTCGGAGTAGGAGACCGATGAGACCTACTGCGATCCCTGGACTGTGAATGCCTCTTTACTGGAGACCTAGATCTTCTTGGAGATCCACCAGCCGGTGGTCTTGAAACTTCCAAGGTAAATTGTCTGCCATCGGGTTTGGGCTGCATCTTCCAATGGCGGATGCTCTCCAACCATCTAGGAGACACGTTCGCAGGAGGTGATCTACGCACCGGAGAGCCCTCCGGGGTAACCTGCACAATTTGTATTCCCATTGACCAAGAAGAGGAGCTCCGAGACTGCAGAGATTTAGATGCCAGTGTAGGCACCTCTCTGGGAACCAGTTGTCTGTCCCTCGACGTTGAATTTCTCGACGTCGAGCCAGAATGCGCCACAATAGAAGATTCCTTATGAGGAGAGGCTCCGACCAAAGAAGACCTGTCCACCGATGCCCTCGACGTCTGGTCTTTCGACATCGACCTTGGATGGTCAGCCAATGACCTCGACGTCGGCTCCCACCTCGACAAAGACCTATGAGAGGTCCGAGAGGCCGATCTAAACTGTCTCTATGCCAACCGTGAAGCAGGTGGCAGAGACCTCGACGTCGACCTTCTCCATGTCAGCTGCCTTTTCGACGTCGAATGAGTCTTCTCAAGTCTTGAGCCCGAGGCATGCCTCGACGTCGACCCATGTCTCGACGGCGACCTCGATCTTCGTCTTTTCTCAGGTCTCGGCGTCGATCCACTTCTACCTCTCAACGTAGATCTCCTTTTCTCTCTCGACGTCGATCTTCTCACTCTCGACGTCGTCTTCACAGCAACCGACACAAAATGCCTCGACGTCGACAGGCTTCTCGACGGTGAACTCGACCTCTGCTTTGACGTCCACTTGTGCCTTACCGACGATGTCTTCGGCGTACTTCTCTCGACTGGTCTCGACGTCGACAACCTTGACGGCGATTTAGATTTCGACACCGAACTCACTTTCCTCGATGTCGACGCTTCATGATGTCGCTTTTTCTTACTTTTATCCTCAGGAGAAGCAGATCTTCGACGTTTTGCTGTAGAGGAGGGCCTGCCAGATGAAAACTCACTTCTTGCCCCCTTCTCATGATGTCTTTCTCTCTCCAGAAGACCCAAAAGCCGAATCTTCTCCCTTTCCTTCAAAGTTCTCCTGGAAAGTTTGAGGCATTGATAACATTTTTCCACATCATGTGTGGAAGGAAGACAAACCACACACACAGAATGGAAATCTGTTTTGTACATCTTATTCCCACAGGAAGGATAATTGTAGAATAAAGGTGGCATAACTGACAATTTTTTTTTAAAGAATTAGTCAGAAAAGATTGAACAATACCACCAGCAAAGAGTACTGTCGAATAAGGCAGGAAAAAACCAAATTCTGACTGCAAAACAATCAAATTCTGCAGAGCTCAAGTTCCAGGTTCCTCACAGAACAAGCCGGAAAAAAGAACTGACCTAACTGTCACCTGTGGGGCATGATGGGAGTAGGGTTCCCCTAGAGGCCTTAAAGGCAAAGTGTTCAGATTCTCTGAGGTCTTAAAGGCGAGGTGTCAGTCTGATTTTCTGCACAGGGATGTTATTTCTTTATGCAGCCTACATAGGCTAATTGCCTTTTATTACAGGTTCTTTGATGAAAATAAAAGGTTTTTCTGTCTGTGGAATGCATTTTAGGCTCTTGCCTTTTTCTTGCATTGTTTCTATAGTTTATTTTCATTCTGCAGAAAATATGTAATTCTGGCTTTTTTAGCCTATAGATAATGGTTGGGCTGCATATTATTAGTGTATACATGTATATGTGTATAATGTGTTTAGTACTATGTACTCTTGTTAAATATTTACACATATATATGTATTTGGTTATGTGTTCCGGGTTCCCGCTCATGGGCGGAGATTATTCAGTGCTTATGACTATTAATGAGTATCCCCTGGAAGAGAAGGAACAAGTTTCAAGCCTGGAGCGCGCCCTCTCATAAGTTGGAAAGGGGAAGATTGGCCATCAACAAGGGGAGTGGTCCTACAGGCCCAAAGCATTTCGTTGACCATTTTCCGTACCACTGACCCATTGGCGGAGGCCATTTGAATAATTCCTTTGACTACTTTGTTAGCTCTCTCACACATGCCGTTGCCTTGAGGATTGTATAGTGAAGTGCGATGATGAGAGACACCACTACTCTGGAGAAACGTTTGCAACTCCTTGGAGACAAGTTGAGTACCGTTGTCAGTGATGAGAATAGAAGGGATACCCTCATCCTTGAATAGATTGTCCAAGAATGTAATTGTATTCTTGGTAATGACATTATTAGTGAACTCAACTACCAACCATTTAGAAAATACATCAACTACAACAATGGCAAATCTGTCTTTTTTCTGCATCTCCCCCATAGGACCAAAAAAATCAAAACAGATGCTATGCCAGGGTAAACCTGGGTCTGTATGTGTGCATCACTAGATTTAGGACCTATTTTAAGTCGCTTTTCACCTTCTGTACAAATTTAACAACTTCCCACACACTCAACCACTTGGGAATCAATACCTGGCCAGCAGAAATGATTCTTGAGACAGCATTGTGTGAGAGTCTGACCGAGATGACAACCATTCACTAATGCTAAAAGCTTCCTTCTGATGCCAAAAGGAGGAATATATTTTTCGCCTTTGACTAAGACATTGTTAATATTAAGGGAAAGATCATCAAGTACTTTGACATAAGGTCGGACAGAAACTGCGACACAACTCTCCCTCCTGGAACCCAATTTTAAAAGGTTGATGACTTCTTGCAGAATGTGGTCAATACTTATTTCACGTTCCCAATCACAGGCCTCAAAAGCACCCTCACCTACAAATACAGAATCCTCAATTGAAGCCAAAGCAATGTCATCAGCACACCCAGCAGTGTATGGATCAAGAACAGTTTGCCAGTCCAGAGACATTCTAGAGAGGCAGTCGGCCTGAACATTCTTCCACTCCTGAATGTATTCAATCACATATTGAAACTCCTGAAGTTTTGATGCAAGTTTACCAAGTCTTGCTGACCCTTTCCCAGTACCACCTGCTGACTGCTGATGATTTTAAAATTGATTTAAGAATTGAACCGAATCATGGAATTGTAAAACTTTAGAACTACAAGCCCTTCTGTGCCAGTAAATACCTTGTGCTTTTTTTTTTCCTTTCACCTGATTTAATAGGGGAGGACGGTACCTTTGGGAAGTTGTGGAAGCCTGGGCACGATTTTCACTCCTGCCCGCAACGGTCCGACGAGGTAGCTAGTAGCTTTGTGCGGAGGGCGGGTCAGGGAGAGCCAGGCACTTCCTGTTGGTCGCTGGAGCGGTTAGCGTTCTAGTGCTTGCTTTTTCTGGGCTATTTAGCCCTCGCCCCCTCCTGAGTGTGCAGCGGTCGCGTGCAGGGGAGCCAAAGACACGCCGAAGAGCAGCCAAAGAGTAGCCCGTCTGCGCCCGTACGTGACTGGACGGGGCTAGGGGCTGGACGGGGCTAGGGGCTATGGACTCTGACCGATTTAACATGGACACTATGAGGGACTGCCGCATCAGGTACTCAGCCCAGACTTTAAAAAGTTTACAACTAAAGCCACTAGTGGGTTGAGCCCGCGACTCCTGGCCATGTCCAGAAGGCCCTTTCTCATGCATTCATTGTAGATTCCAGGCCTCTCACACCGTTATATCAAGTGGATACAATATGGGGAGGACCCTAGTATCAAAGGGTCTGAAATGTTTTCTCCTTAACATCCGTTCCCTACAAAAGCACCATTTTGAACTCTGGGATCTCATTAACACAGTCAAACCTGATATATGTTTCTTAACCGAAACTTGGTTAAAACCACACACCATCCCAACTATCACCTTAGGGTCCCTGCAGGATATAAAATCTTTAGGCTGGACCGTCCGATTAAAATCGGAGGGGGCATTGCCATAGTCTATGAAGAAGGACTGAAGGTGTCCATAATAGAAGAAAGAAGTAGCCCCCTAATGGAAGTCATGATTTTCAGGATTAGCGCAGGCTCCAAAGATCATTGGAAGGGAGCACTAGTCTATCGTCCGCCGGGGTCAAATATAGGCTTCACTTTGTCCCTAACTGAGCTACTGGCCCAACATTTAAAAGCTAAGGAAAACTTTCTTCTCTTAGGAGATTTTAACTTTCATGTAGACACCCCAAATCATCCCGAGACGGCGTCCCTGCTGTCCGACCTCTCTTCATTAGGGCTGGAGTTACAGAATAGTGGCCCCACACATATAGGAGGTCACACCCTGGATCTAATCTTTTCTAATTTCCCCAAGATACGGTGTCGTTTTTCGACCCAAATAAGTTGGTCAGACCATTTTATGATTGAATTCTTCCTCCTTGGCCTGGATAGACCTGCTAAACGGCCCTCCCTTCCCTCCCTGTGGCGCAGACAATGGCACAAGGTGACATTGGATGAACTACAGAAAATATGGAGAGAACCCTCCATTCTAGCTACAGATAATGTGGAGTCCGTCCTATCCAAGTTTAACACTGCCCTTCTGGAGGCGGTTGATCTACTGGCCCCCATGAAACTCCTTAAACAGTACCCCACATCCAAGCAGGAAGTTTGGGACACCGAACAACTTAGACTGGAAAAACAGGGATGCAGGAAACTGGAAAAAACCTGGAGGAAAAACCACACTGAGGAAATTAGGAAAGAATATTATAAAGCCTTGTCCTCTTATCATAAAAGTATTAGGCTGGCCAGGAGAAACTGTCTCGCTTCACAGCTGACTGAGGCAGGCAATTCTTCCAAGGAACTATACAGGATCCTGCAGACTTTTGTGAAACCAATTGCTTGCGAAAGCCCTGATGATTTTTCCCAATCCCTGTGTAATGACATCTCCCTATTCTTTGAAAATAAAATAGAGGCTATTTACGGAAAAATTACTAAAGCTATTAATCTAAAGGGTAGTGCTGCTAGCCCTCCCCTAAGCCCCCTTGCTTGCAACAATGGTACATTGACTGCTTTTCCAGAGGCCAGTCAGGGGGATATCAATTCCCTAATGAATCACATACATCAAAACAGGGTCCCCTCTGGATCTTCTTCCGGCCAAAATGGCTGCCTCTTTAGGTAGGCAACCTACTTTGTCCTATAATTCAAACAATCATGAACCTTTCCCTCCAAGAATGGAAAAGAGCGATAGTAAATCCCATTCGTAAAAACTCGGCCATGCCATGGACAGACCTATCTAACCTCCGCCCCATCTCTCTTCTGCCGTATTTGAGTAAACTGACAGAGAAACATGTGAACACCCACTTGTCTAATTTCATCGAGGCATCGGGAGGTCTTGATTACACCCAATCTGGGTTCAGACCCAACTACAGCACCGAATCAGCGCTCCTCTCTGTGACAGATAACATCAGGATGGCACAGGACAGAGGGAGCTCTATGATTCTGGTGCTTTTGGACCTGTCCGCAGCCTTTGACACGGTGTCACATGATATTCTACTGGGTCGTCTGCAGAAGGTGGGGATAGGAGGATTGGCGCTGTCCTGGCTTGAGAGTTTTCTATCTGGCCGCTCAGAAAGCGTCAGTCTGGGCTCTTATTGTTCTACATCTAGGGAGCTCACTAAGGGGGTTCCACAGGGCTCATGTCTAAGCCCCACAATATTTAATGTGTATGTGGCCCCCCTTGCCGACATTGTGAGAGCATATGGCTTTACGCCAGTGTCGTATGCCGACGACACTCAGCTCCTGTTTCCATTCCAGACCCTCACTCCAGCAACTAAACATTCTTTTGCTGAGGGTATGAGAGCGGTATCCAGCTGGATGGCCTCCAACTGCCTACAATGCAATGTGGGCAAGACCGAGGTCATGCTTTTTGGAGAGGCCCCCCTCCTATGGTCACCAGACTGGTGGCCTCTGGATTTGGGACCCGTCCCTATTCCCAAACAGACAGTGAAGAACTTGGGCCTACGAATGGACCAGGGATTGCTACTAAAAGAACATGCTAACCTGGTGACTGGTTCTTGCTTTCGGATAATCGGACTTCTGAGACGTGTGTTTCCATTCCTGTCGGACGTCCATAGAAAGACCCTTGTCCAGGCTCTTCTAGTCAGCAGGCTGGATTACTGTAACAGCCTTTTTATATCTGCTAATGAAGACGTGCTTAGCAGACTACAAGTGGCTCAAACACCGCAGCAAGACTGGTCCTAAATGTCCCGCCCAGAACACCCTCCTGTCCTCTTCTGGAGGAACTTCACTGGCTGCCTATTCGTCAGCAGATTAAGTTCAAGATTTGTTGCACTATACACAAAAGCCTTTTTGGCTCAGGGCCACAATACCTGACTGAAAAATTTAAGCTATACAAACCTGAACGCTCTCTGCGCTCTAGCAATCAATCTCTGTTAAAAATTCCATCTATCAGAAGAGCAAGGCAAGGTGGCCGAGCACTTTTGTACATAGGCCCCACCCTATGGAACAAACTTCCCCTCAATCTGAGACAAAACTCAAATTATCTTATCTTCAGGAAGACATTAAAAACACATCTGTTTCTGACAGCGTAAACCTTTACCACACCCCATAAGCTCTGTTTTAGACGCATATGGCGAACCAAGCGCGGAAATACCCCTACGGGGGTCGAGCCCTGCGCTATACAAGTAAATAAATAAATAAATAAATAAATAAATAAAGAACTTTGACAAATGGTTTATGGTTAGTTCTCAGGAGAAATTTCATGCCCCACAAATATGTTCTAAAATACTCCTCAGCCCAAGATGCAGCCAACGCTTCCCTCTCAATGACTGAATAGTTTTTCTCAGCACCAGTCAATGTTCTGGAAGCAAAGGCAACAGTGCGTTCAGACCCACCCGTGGACTGTGATAACATAGCTCCCAAACCTGTAGCACTGGCATCCACAGTTAAAATAGATTTGTTATTTACATCAAAAGGAGCTAGTACATTCATTGCAAATTTCTTTTTTGATAAAATCAAAACATTCTTGTTGTTGAGCGCCCCAGGAGAAGATCACCCCCGGCTTGAGCAAAGAACGCATACAGGATGTTTTGTCTGAGAAGTTTTTAACAAATTTTGAATAATACTCAATAAGTCCCATAAAAGAACGTAGTTGGTCTTTATTCTTGGGGTGAGGAGCTGACAGAATGGCATTGCACAAGTCTCTCTTGGGTCTAACACCAGAGGCACTGATAGTATAACCTAAATAGTTGATTTGAACAACTAAAAACTTGCATTTCTCCTTGCGGAGTGTGAGACCTGCAGCAGACAATTTGTCCAGAGCAACCTTGAGGGTATCATTGTGTTGTTCGACTGACTGACCATAAACTAAGATATCGTCTTGAAAATAAATGGTATTACCTACTCCCTCAAAGATGTTGGAGACCATTCTTTGGAAAACACTGGCCACCGAAATGAGACCGAAGGGAAGACGTGTAAATTGGTAAGTGCTTTGAGGTATAATTAAAGCAGTGAGATGTTTAGAATCTTTGTGCAGATTGGTCTGGTGTTACACACTTCTGAGTTCAAGTTTTGAGAACATTTTAGCACCCTTTAGAGTAGTGACCAATTCTGTGATATTAGGTAGTGGAAACGTGTCAATGACTACACATTGATTCAAAGACCTCAAGTCCACACAGAAGAGGAGTTTAACATCAGCCTTCTTGGTGATAACTATGGGCGAAATCCATGGAGAAGTCTCTACAGGTTCTATGACTCCCGTTGTGAGCATGTCTTGAATGAGCCCTTTGACTTCCTCTTTGACAACTATAGGTACACGCCTAACTTTGTGCTGAACAGGAATGGAACCTTTTTTAAGTAAAATGCGATGGGAATTGGGTCAACTCAAAATGCCTTTGAGTTGACCCAATTCTTCCCTAAAAAACACTGCCGGCTTCAGCGAGAATTTTATCCAAACCCTCACCTGTAATGACCATGACTTGTGTGGTTGCTTGAGAATTGACAATAATCCTAAAATCATATTAGTGAACCCACTCAAGAATGGCTGGCCCGCATTTAGACACATATACTTTTTCTTGAATATGCCTATGAGAGAACGTGATGTGTGCATCAAAGTACCCAAGAATATCAATGGACTCTCCTTGGTATCCCCTGGGGAAATATCCTTAGGAAGAAGTGGTCTGGCACCCCACTTTTCATCAAAACGATCTTTGGGAATTATGGTGTACTTTGAGCCCATATCAACCATCCGGCATACATCTTGACCATCAATTATGAACATAGCTTTGGGTCTATTCCTTCGCTTGTCTTCTTGTTCTTCAGTTATGAGGTCAGACTCAACTACCAATATTTTGTCATTCGCATTGACCTCCGGTCTAGAACAGTGCACACTGGCTACACTAGAACGAGATTTGCTTTGACAGGCCCTTGCTTAGTGTCCCATACGACCACACTTTAAACACTCTTGTTTAGATGCAAAGCAAAACTTTGTACTTCCACACCTATTACACATTCTGGCATTTGCAGACTAAGGGTTACTTGAAGTTCTAGGATTAAAAGGTTTCTTTGAAAACTTTTAATTCTTAACGGCAGCAATTGCGCAAGGATCATCGTCATTCTGATCATAGTCTGGTCGCTCTTGAGTGGTCAACTCATTGACATCATTTGTTGTTGACCTTTTTTCTAATTTTTTTCATTCAGCCTTCGGACTGTTCTACAACTTTGGTTAAATCTAAAGCTGTTTTAAGATTGGGGTTTTTCGCTGCCCAGAGACGTCCCTGAATGTTCTTATTGTTGCACTGGACTATGAGCTGATCTCTGACCAATTCATCTGTCATGTTTCCAAATTTACATTTAATAGACAGTTCTCTTAGTCTAGAGATGAAATCATCAAATGACTCGCCCCCTTTTTGTCTTAGAGTGTAAAACTTATATCTATTCATGACTAAATGTTCTTCTTTTGATTACCTTACTTCTAATCGACAGATTGCTTCTTTATATTCATCAGGAAGTGCCTGCCCATTGGCCTAAAGAGCTTGAGGGAGATAGTGAAATACATGTTGACCTTCCTTGCCAAGAGTACTTAAGAGAAGAGCTTTTTTTCTCTTAGCAGGAATATCTTGACCATCTAGAGCGTCAAGATAGTTTTTAAACATAGGAAGCCAATCCTCCCAAGGTATGCTTGGCTGGCCTGGTTGGGGGAAAAATTAGCTGATAGAACAACAGAAATATTTTGGGAAGCCATGTTGAGGTTAAAGAGCAGCAAGAACAACAGAATGGGGCAATATACAGGCGTGTATATCGCCGGAATTTGACTGACAATTGTTATAAATAGCCAGATTCACAATGGGCAAGTTTATAAATATCCCAAAACTTACAAAAAGGAATGCGGCGAGGTTTGACTGGTTTCAATGTCTCAACATCCAGAATCCAAAACTGGTAGTACCAGGCAGAACGATATACGGGTGTGTATATCGCCGTAAAAAAACCCACAACAAACTGGAAGATAAGATAGAGTACCTGAATTACACGACTGGCGTGTGTATCACCAAAGAAATCAGCTGTTTGTCGGGCTGCAGACGGCTTCAAATGCTAAAGCGAGGCTCCTTAGCGCTGTGTTGCTATGATAACGAAGAGAGGCCAGACAAAATGGCCTCCGACATGGGGATGCTACCTTGAAGCGCAATGACGTCAGAACGACGTGGTGCTTGTACGTAGCTGGAAGCCCGATGTAGCCGTTTCCCAGGGTAGTGAAGTGCATCAGAGAAGCGAGAATTAGGTGTTGCTAGGCAACGAGCCATCAACACTTCTTGGTGTACGTCACCTTCCGACGAGATGCCTTATCAGGTGTTGCTAGGCAACGAGCCGTCAGCACTTCTTGGTGTACGTCACCTTCCGACAAGGTGAGACGATAAAAATCAGGATATCTTCTAAACTGGAGCAGGAAATAAAGACTGTCCACTCTTGTCGTCAAGGGAAATTGACCGGGTTTCACCTCAATATCTCTGTATCGAGACGCTTCCTTCGAACAGGAAAATCATGAAGCAGGCGTTGCTGAGCTGCACACTCGGTTCTTTAGGATCATCTCCAAGATGTGGAAAATACGATTGCAGGAAACAGCATTTAAGTTGAGAAGTCCTTTATTCAAGTACACAGAAAGAGACAAGAGCGGACTATTCTCCACAGAGGCTACAAGCAACTGCTGTGGAATGGAACCCTTGCTTAAGAACAAACATAGAGCAGAAACACAAGAGCATTCTATTCTGGTTGAATACAAGTCATGGAAGTAACATTCCAGAAAGACTAGAACTGTAACACAAGTGACCCTTGTACTACACACTGCCCGACCCTTCTTTGCTCTAACAAACCCCACAAAGAGTTGGTCATCCACCCGGAACTCTTTTGTGCTGTCAGGGTAGAACGACAACGCTCGTTTTAGGTCCAGACAGTGGAGTCACTCCTCTTCTTTGGAGGGATGCGGAGGAGCGGAGAAAGTGGACAAGGTTGACAGATTGTTCCAAATGGAAAGGTGTAACTACTTTCGGGAGGCAAAAGGCCTTAGTGCGAAACACCAACTTGTCAGGGAATATTGCCAAGAAGGGAGGCGTGGATGATGAAGCCTGCCGCTCACTCATCCTTCTGGCAGAGTTAATTGCCACTAAAAAAGGCTGTTGTTGTTTTTTGGGCAAATTTGATTTATAATTTTCAATATACGAATAACACCACATTTAGTGACAGTTGTAGAAATCGTAATTGTAACAAATTAAGGAAGAATCACATTTATGTTGTGCTGGAGTAGTGTGAAGACGCAACATACAGTTCGGTCCAAACCAATGTCTTAGAGAAAATGTTCATCTGCCCAACCAATATAAAACACCATAGGAGGAATGATCATGTAGCGACCACAGTGGATCTACAAGGAGACAAAACTCATCAAGGTCCAGCATACAAACATACAATATCGGCATTCACAATATTAATACAATATTGGAGCGTATATCTCACAGAGTCAGTCCTGGTAAGTCATGCTAGAGTGAAGTAAATAAATGTGCAGGGGTTGCTAGATATCTCTTGATATTTGGAATATTGATTTCACTTCCTGCCATGCCAAAGGGTAGCTTCCACCCGCTCCAAGGAGTGGCGTATGTCGCGCAGTATGCCGTACTGCTTAGCTATAGCTATATCGCAAACATACATCTTGAAAGCCTCCTAAAGGGAGGCTTGTGCGGCCACCGTGCCTCCATTGAGTTCTAAATAGTCTGTGATGGCAGTCCAAAGTTCCTTGCGTAAAGCCGAATGTAAGAGAGCCTGACTAGGAAAGCACCACATTCTCATCACGCCACCTGGGAGCGGAACACTCAGAACTACACAAACCTAAGCATGATCCGACAATGTGCGAAGTTGGCACCTCACTTTACCCAACCAAGGAAGAACCGAAAGGTTGAGGAACCAATGGCCTAAATGAGACCATGTGCCATGAAGTGCACAATACAAAGAATGGCCCAAGAGATGAGTATATCGATGGCACCATGCATCTCTAAGAGAAAACAAAGTACGAATATCTGGCAGAATGTGCGTGGCATAAGGCTTTCAGCATGGGGCAGCCAATGTGGAGTACAATGCAGGATTGAAAAATAAATCGAAATCGCCCCCAATCATGATGTGGTCCATATCCGCCCTTTCAAGAATCTCCATCAAGGCATGAAAAAAATAGGAGTGTTAGAGCTGGCACCATTGCATGGTTCTCCCCTGCATTTTTTGCCTTTGCCTCCTTTGGCTTTGCTGTATGTCGGACACAGTTTTGCTGGTCTAGATGCTTTGGGCACTTTGCCACTGTTGTTCAGTGCCAAAGTGCAAGTATTCCCTTTGTAAATTACTGTTATGGATTGGTGTTTCCATGATTAGCTATTTCATTTACTAGTCAGTCCCTAGTACAGTGCACCATGTGTGGGGAACATCTTAAACAACAAAGTCTAAATTACGACTTACCTGAACAACGAAGTCAGAACAACGAGGAATCCCGAACAACGAACTCCTGAACCACAACATTCCTAAACCATGACTCAGACTTCTCCACCTCTAGGGAGGTAAAGCTATTAGATAAGGAGCCGCTGCAGTTTCATTACAAGCAGTAGAAATTACGCTTTGTTCTTTGATCTTCACCTCAGCATCTGGCCCGCTTCACAGGAGGGAAGTATTTGTCTTACTCATGGTATAAGGGAGGGAATTCCACTGCTTATAATACTAGAATTCCCTCCTCGTCCTTGCTGTCAAAGTCCACAAAAGCCCATACTGCTCGTGGTGTATATTTATCTATCGACCTCTGAAAGAATCACATATACTGTTCCCGATCTTTGAAACTGGTGTCACAGCTATTAAAAAGCCCATTTCACAGAAATGAGACTTGTGCTCCCTTGAGCATTTCATCTTACTCGAGCATTTGTCTTCCGACTCGAGCGTGCCATTACTTCTCCCTCAAATGAGATTTATTCTTTCACACAATGTATTCCTTTTTCTTAACCCCTTCCATGCTGATGACGAACCCCAGCTGTCACGCTCCACGGTGCTCGTGTGCTGATGACGGCTGGGGTTCGTCACGGCCCCGCCCTGTTCTTTTGTTTACCGCACAGCGGCGGAATCGGCCCAGCATGGAAGGGGTTAAAACAGAGTATACTTCTGTTTAAATGTTTTTCACTCCAAATTATCTCTTTCATATGTATGTCCATCCTTTTGCCTCCATATATGTTTGCTCCTAAAACTCTTTCAGCAGTAAATGCATCTTTCTTACTATCTAAACATTATGTTGCCAAAGAGCCCTGTCACCTCAGAATAATAATAAAGTTGTGATGTTCCTAAAATGGCTGTAATACTTTCTATTGATACTTTGGGAATGCATGCATACCATTTCTGTTGAATCTGCTGATGTATGCGCAAGATCGTTTCCCTCTGTTTTCCGAACCGTAGTGCTTTCCGGTGAAGAAGAGAAGAGGCAGCAATCGCAGAAAGGTAAGATTATAAAACGTTTTATAAAGTTTAATAGCATGGTGGGTACCTCTAAAGTAAAGTTAGATCTACGGGAAGTGTTATAAAAAAGCAGATTGAAAAGAAAATACTAGTATAAACGTGTAAACAGCAATATGGTAATTTCCGTGGTTCAGGAACTCGTTAAAAATGTAGTTCTTTGGGTTTGCTCGTTGTTTAGCCTTCGTGGTTAGGGAATTCGTGGTTTAGGTAGTAGTTGTTCAGTCATACATTCCTGTGTGTGCCCGGGCTTAATAATCAAATGATGCTAGTGGGCTGCAGCACTGATTGTGCCACTCACATAAGCAGTCTGTATATGTAACTCAGGCCTGCCATTGCAGAACCTGTGTGCAGTCTGGTACTTCCTTGTCGATTTGGCAAGTGCACCCACTTGCCCAGCCCTACCCTTCCCTTTTCTTACATGTTAGTCGCCCTTAAGGTAGGCACAGGGTGCCGTGTATGTGAAAGGAAGGACATGCCTTGGTGTGTGTGGCATGTCCTGATAGTGAATTACTGCCAATTCGTTTTTCACTATTGCAAGGGTACCTGTTCCCATTGGATAGCATTGGGATTTTGCTATTAACGTCTTATAAACATAACTACCCCTGAGAACAAGATGGGAAATTTAAGTTTAGCATGCCTGAACTCATAATGTTAAAATGCAACTTTTAGTGAGGGTGATTTTTACATTCTGTGTTTGAAAATACCACTTTTCGAAAGTAGGTATTTTCTTGCTTAGCCAACCATAGTGCATCTGCTAAGTTTGTGTTTTGCATGTCTGGCTTTGGATGACAGGGGCTTAGGAGGAGCAGTGGCTCCAGAGAGTCAAATGAGTCGGGCTGGGCTGAATAGACCTGGGCTGAATTTAGAGTAGGGGGAGGAGATTTCCTTTCAGCCGAATGGGCCTTGT
This sequence comes from Lissotriton helveticus, assembly GCF_964261635.1. Taxonomy (NCBI): domain Eukaryota; kingdom Metazoa; phylum Chordata; class Amphibia; order Caudata; family Salamandridae; genus Lissotriton; species Lissotriton helveticus. Next base: position 360,920,860 of record NC_136071.1, read on the forward strand.
CTGCCTTCCACAATGCTGTCTCCACCGCCTGACAGGAATCTGCACAAGAGAGGGCAGAACTGGTTTTGATCAAGCACAGGGCTTCTTTGCCACCAGAGAACAAAGTATTTTGTAGTATAAATATTGTGGCCCAGACCCCAGAACTTTAGATCTCTTCTGGGAATCAAGAGGAACCTTTGGCAAGGAGGAGAGCCGGAGAAGCTGAGGAGGAATACTACCCCTGTACTGTTTGCTGTCTGGGGTTGGCCTGCATTGGCTACTTGCTGCCAAGGAAAGGAGAAAAGGACTTTCTGTTTGCTTTGGCACCTGCTTGAAAGAATTTCTCCAAGGGCTTAAAACTGAGCTTGCCTCCTGTTCTGAAGTCTCAGGGACACAAAGACTTCACCACCAGCTCCCCTGAATTTCCTTGCTGAGAATTCTAATCTGCTAAAATCTGCTAATCTGCTATCCGCTGTTCTGGATCTCTAGACTGTTTTCCGCGGGGAGCTGGAAAATGGACGTACCTTCGAAGAAGCGAGACACATCTGCACCAGTTTAACCGTCGAAGCGACTGCCGCAGCTCGAGAAATGGCTGCACGCCGCATCTAGTGCACCGATCTCCGAGATCATCAGTTCGACGCAATGCCTACTATGCGGCCGCACAACTTCATGCATCGTCACCGGATCGTCGCATCACATCGAGGCGTCAAGTCTGTCGCATCGTTGGGGTATGCAGTAAGAAACCGACACATCACTTCCCCACGCAGTAAGAAACCGACGCATCACCTCCTCTTCGGTAAAGAACCGATGCAGCACCGCCCCTGTGCTGCTGTAAGGAACTGACGCATCACCTCCCCCAAAGCAAGGAACCCACGCATCACCTTCCCTAAGTGTAAGGAACCAACCCATTACCTTCCCTGCGGTCCGCTTTGTTTATTTGCTTGACGTATCCCAGGTACTTTGCAAGTAAAGTGGTGCATCTGCAATTTGCTATGATCTAAAAGTCATATTTTTATTACTGTATTGTGGATTTTTGTCGTTTGGTCTGGTTTTGGTTTAGATAAAGATTACTTTTTTTTCTAAACTAGTGTGGTGTCCATTTGTACTATATTACTGTATGTGTTCAGAAATGCTTTACACACTGCCTCTGAGATAAGCCTGTCTCCTCATGCCAAGCTACCAAGGGGGTGAGCAGGGGTTATTTTAGGAATGTATCCCCCGTACCCTGACTAGAAGCATGGGTCCCTATTTGGTCAAAGGTACCTACCTCCAATGTTCCCTCTAATTTTTTTTCTCTGTGTGCGGCAGTGGAGGGTCTCTGTGCGCTGCAACCATGGCTATGTGCGCCAGGAACCGAACCTCGCGTGTCTGCGGCGCCAAATGCCACTCATTTTTGGTACTCTCCTGCCCTATGTCCCACTCCTTTTTGGTGCCCTCCTGCCCTCTGTCCCACTCGTTTTTGGTGCCCTTCTGCCCCCTGTCCCACTCGTTTTTGGTGCCCTTCTGCCCTCTGTCCCACTCGTTTTTTGTGCCCTAATGCCCTCTGTCCCACTCGTTTTTTGTGCCCTTCTGCCCTCTGTCCCATCGTTTTTGGTGCCCTTCTGCCCTCTGTCCCACTCGTTTTTGGTGCCCTTCTGCCCTCTGTTCCACTCGTTGTTGTGCCTTTATGCCCTCTTGCCCTCTGTCCCATCGTTTTTGGTGCCCTTCTGCCCTCTGCCCCACTCGTTTTTGGTGCCTTTCTGCTCCCTGCTCCCTGGTGTCCGTCCCTGCTCCACGGTGCCCGTCCCTGCTCCACGGTGTCCGTCCCTGCTCCACGGTGTCTGTCCCTGCTCCCTGGTGTCTGTCCCTGCTCCCTGGTGTCTGTCCCTGCTCCACTGTATCTGTCCCTGCTCCACGGTGTCTGTCCCTGCTCCCCGGTGTCTGTCCCTGCTCCCTGGTGTCTGTCCCGGCTCCCCAGTGTCTGTCCCGGCTCCCCGGTGTCTGTCCCTGCTCCCCGGTGTCTGTCCCTGCTCCCCGGTGTCTGTCCCTGCTCCCTGGTGTCGGTCCCTCCTCCCTGGTGTCGGTCCCTCCTCCCTGGTGTCGGTCCCTGCTCCCCGGTGTCTGTCCCTGCTTCACTGTGTCTGTCCCTGCTCCCCGGTGTCTGTTCCTGCTCCCCGGTGTCTGTTCCTGCTCCCCGGTGTCTGTTCCTCCTCCCTGGTGTCTGTCCCTGCTCCACAGTGTCTGTCCCTGCTCCACGGTTTCTGTTCCTGCTCCCCGGTGTCTGTCCCTGATCCCTGATGTCTGTCCCTGCTCCCTGGTGTCTGTCCCTGCTCCCCGGTGTCTGTCCCTGCTCCACAGTGTCTGTCCCTGCTCCCTGATGTCTGTCCCTGCTCCACAGTGTCTGTCCCTGCTCCCTGATGTCTGTCCCTGCTCCATGGTGTCTGTCTCTGCTCCCCGGTGTATGTCCCTGCTCCACGGTATCTGTTGCTGCTCCACGGTGTCCGTCCCTGCTCCATGGTGTCCGTCCCTGCTCCATGGTGTCCGTCTCTGCTCCCCGGTGTCCGTCCCTGCTCACCGGTGTCTGTCCCTGCTCCCCGGTGTCTGTCCCTACTCCCCGGTGTCTGTCCCTACTCCCCGGTGTCTGTCCCTGCTCCACGGTGTCTGTCCCTGCTCCACGGTTTCTGTTCCTGCTCCCCGGTGTCTGTCCCTGCTCCCTGATGTCTGTCCCTGCTCCCCGATGTCTGTCCCTGCTCCCTGATGTCTGTCCCTGCTCCACAGTGTCTGTCCCTGCTCCACAGTGTCTGTCCCTGCTCCCTGATGTCTGTCCCTGCTCCCTGATGTCTGTCTCTGCTCCCTGATGTCTGTCCCTGCTCCATGGTGTCTGTCCCTGCTCCATGGTGTCTGTCCCTGCTCCACAGTGTCTGTCCCTGCTCCCTGATGTCTGTCCCTGCTCCATGGTGTCTGTCCCTGCTCCATGGTGTCTGTCTCTGCCCCCCGGTGTATGTCCCTGCTCCACGGTATCTGTTGCTGCTCCACGGTGTCCGTCCCTGCTCCATGGTGTCCGTCCCTGCTCCATGGTGTCCGTCTCTACTCCCCGGTGTCCGTCCCTGCTCACTGGTGTCTGTCCCTGCTCCCCGGTGTCTGTCCCTACTCCCCGGTGTCTGTCGCTGCTCCCCGGTGTCTGTCCCTGCTCCACGGTGTCTGTCCCTGCTCCACGGTTTCTGTTCCTGCTCCCCGGTGTCTGTCCCTGATCCCAGATGTCTGTCCCTGCTCCCCGGTGTCTGTCCCTGATCCCCGATGTCTGTCCCTGCTCCCCGGTGTCTGTCCCTGCTCCACAGTGTCTGTCCCTGATCCACAGTGTCTGTCCCTGCTCCCTGATGTCTGTCCCTGCTCCCTGATGTCTGTCCCTGCTCCCTGGTGTCTGTCTCTGCTCCCTGATGTCTGTCCCTGCTCCATGGTGTCTGTCCCTGCTCCATGGTGTCCGTCCCTGCTCCATGGTGTCCGTCCCTGCTCCATGGTGTCCGTCTCTGCTCCCCGGTGTCCGCCCCTGCTCACCGGTGTCTGTCCCTGCTCCCCGGTGTCTGTCCCTACTCCCCGGTGTCTGTCCCTACTCCCCGGTGTCTGTCCCTGCTCCACGGTGTCTGTCCCTGCTCCACGGTTTCTGTTCCTGCTCCCCGGTGTCTGTCCCTGCTCCCTGATGTCTGTCCCTGCTCCCCGATGTCTGTCCCTGCTCCCTGATGTCTGTCCCTGCTCCACAGTGTCTGTCCCTGCTCCACAGTGTCTGTCCCTGCTCCCTGATGTCTGTCCCTGCTCCCTGATGTCTGTCTCTGCTCCCTGATGTCTGTCCCTGCTCCATGGTGTCTGTCCCTGCTCCATGGTGTCTGTCCCTGCTCCACAGTGTCTGTCCCTGCTCCCTGATGTCTGTCCCTGCTCCATGGTGTCTGTCCCTGCTCCATGGTGTCTGTCTCTGCTCCCCGGTGTATGTCCCTGCTCCACGGTATCTGTTGCTGCTCCACGGTGTCCGTCCCTGCTCCATTGTGTCCGTCCCTGCTCCATGGTGTCCGTCTCTGCTCCCCGGTGTCCGTCCCTGCTCACTGGTGTCTGTCCCTGCTCCCCGGTGTCTGTCCCTACTCCCCGGTGTCTGTCGCTTCTCCCCGGTGTCTGTCCCTGCTCCACGGTGTCTGTCCCTGCTCCACGGTTTCTGTTCCTGCTCCCCGGTGTCTGTCCCTGCTCCCCGGTGTCTGTCCCTGATCCCCGGTGTCTGTCCCTGATCCCCGATGTCTGTCCCTGCTCCCCGGTGTCTGTCCCTGCTCCCCGGTGTCTGTCGCTGCTCCCCGGTGTCTGTCCCTGCTCCCCGGTGTCTGTCCCTGCTCCATGGTGTCTGTCCCTGCTCCACGGTGTCTGTCCCTGCTCCACGGTGTCTGTCCCTGCTCCACTGTGTCTGTCCCTGCTCCACTGTGTCTGTCCCTGCTCCACTGTGTCTGTCCCTGCTCCACTGTGTCTGTCCCTGCTCCACTGTGTCTTTCCCTGCTCCACTGTGTCTGTTCCTCCTCCCCGGTGTCTGCCCCTGCTCCCCGGTGTCTGTCCCTGCTCCAAGGTGTCTGTCCCTGCTCCACGGTGTCTGCCCCTGCTCCACTGCGTCTGTCCCTGCTCCACTGTGTCTGTTCCTCCTCCCGGTGTCTGCCCCTGCTCCACGGTGTCTGCCCCTGCTCCCCGGTGTCTGTCCCTGCTCCCCGGTGTCTGTCCCTGCTCCACGGTGTCTGTCCCTGCTCCACTGTGTCTGTCCCTGCTCCACTGTGTCTGTTCCTCCTCCCCGGTGTCTGCCCCTGCTCCACGGTGTCTGTCCCTGCTCCACGGTGTCTGTCCCTGCTCCACGGTGTCTGTCCCTGCTCCACGGTGTCTGTCCCTGCTCCACGGTGTCTGGCCCTGCTCCACGGTGTCTGTCCCTGCTCCACGGTGTCTGTCCCTGCTCCATGGTGTCGCTCCCTGGTTTTAGTTCGGTTGTTAACCGAGGCCTTTCCATTTTTACTAAAATGATATATATATATATATACTATTTTTATAAGGACTTTCAACCGGCTCTCTTCACAATGGCCTGTTATGTTTGTCATTCGCATTTTATTACGCACACTATAGTATAAAACATGGATCAATGTGGGTCAGCCCGTTTTACCATTACAAAAATATTTTTGAAGGTCCAGGTGCTTCTCCAGCAATAACTTTTTGAAAAATCTTGTTAATTTTTTCTGTCCGTGTGAGCTACATTCAGTCATCTGTGTTATGTGTCTACTAATGGTCTTGATGATCGTTCGTCTCTCCCTTACAGGACAGGAGATCTGGAGGAAGGCAACGCAACACAAAGGATCACAAACAGCCCCTCAGTAGTGCACAATTACGATTCTTACAGGGCACAGCTGCGGGGCTGATTGTAGGTCCTTTGAATTAGTATTCGTGTTAATTGCAGCGCACCTGGGCGCTACAATTAACATGAATACTAAAGGTTCATAATCAGCCCCGCAGCTGTGCGGTGTAAGAAAAGGAATGCAGAGTGTCAAACACAGCGTGTGCTAAAGCACAAGCTGTGTTTGAGACTGCTTTTTTTTCTCAATCTCCTGCAACGAGGAAATGGCACTTTTTCGCGCCGCTCCCATTTTAAAAGCGGCGGCGCGAACGGTGTTGCTGGAGTGCGCGCTAAATTAAGCAACCTGCGTGCTTAGGGTGACTTCTCTGCGCGCGCGCTCACCCGCGCAGCTTGTTGGGAACAGTGCCTACCTCTGCCAACTAGAGATCCCCATTTCTAACATTGGTGATCAGCGGTGAGGATATGGACTTGCATTTGTGACTTGCATACAGTGATTGTTGTACACTACTAGTATAGTGCAGACCATTACAAAACCACGTACATTTGGTAGAGTTTTTTCCTGGCCATTTTTTGCATCTTGAGAACTACCAATTCTCACCATGAGTAAACCAGCATCCATTGCATCTGTGGATGTTGAATTTTAAGGAGAGGGTTGATACCTACACTGTGCCACAACTTAAAGCGGTCTGCAAAAAAATGTAAATCTCAGTGAGAGGCCTCACCAGAAAGAAGGAAAACCAAAAGGCGCTGAGCGCCTGGTTGGAATACAAGAATGCCAGTGAGCATACCGAAGAGCCTATGTTGGAGGGAGATAATTTAGATGGGCAGCAGGAGGGGCAATTGGGCCTGAGTGGGGGGAAGTTGCCTTCCAGGGTGGGCAGCAGTGTGTCTTCAAATGGTTGTCTCCAGAGGAGTTGGAGGACAGATAGAGAAGCAGAGTGCATGAATTGGAGCTTGCTAAACTTAAGCTGGGGAGCCGGGGTGATTTAGAGATTAAGAGATTGGAGTTGGAGAGCAAGAAATTAGCCATGGTGGAAAAGAAGATTCTTTTAGAGCATGATAGAGGGTTGAGGGAGTTGGATCTAAAAGCAAAGAGTTTAGAGATCAATCCATCTGGTGGTAGCACACTATCAGTGCCTGGGGAAGGAAAGGTATACATTTCCAAAGCTGTTATCAAGGATTTCAAGAAGCATGAGGACATTGGTCAGTGGTTGAAGGCCTATGAAGTAGCGATAAGGTCCCACCGGGTCCCTGAGAGAGATTGGGGAGCGGGATTGTGGGGTCGCTTTATCTGTGAAGGGAGGGAGACATTGCTAGCTTTGCCCACTAAGGATCAGATGTCCTATGCCCCAATGAAGGAAGCCTTGATAGCCAGTTATGGGTTGAACACAGAACTTTAGAGGCAAAAATTTACAAACTGCTAGAAGCTGGAGTCAAGTACTTGGGTGGAGTATGTGTCCTATTTCTGCAGAGCACTGGATGGTTGAGTGAAGGGTAGCAAGGTGAATGCTTTGTAGGGGCTCTAGGATTTGGTTGCATGGGAGCACTTGTCAAGAAATTGTTTGAGAGCTACGCCAGCACTGGATTAACAGTAAGCTGACTGATCCCAGAAACCTTGCCGTGGAGGCGGACCGCTGGGTCAGCACCAGGGTCCAAAAAGGTCGTGTGGGAGACTCCGCCAAAGGTCGGCAGCGTCAACAGCAGAAGAGTGGGGGGGGGGGGGTGACAAGGGTAAAAAGAAGGAGTTTCAAAAAGGGCCCCAAAGTAATCCACAAGGGAACCATCTGAGAAGAAGCCATGGATCCCGACAGGTAAGCCTGTTCAGAGGGGTTCCAAGGCGTGTTACAGTTGTGCTAAGGGGTGGCACTTCCAAGGGAATCCTAGGTGTCCCAGAAATGTTACCACCACACCCACTGGTGCACAGCCCCGGCAGATGGCTAGTGTAGCCTTGGGGGAGGAGTTGGGTGCCCAAGATGGGTGGGGTTACGCAGAAATGTCCCTGGTCTCTCTAACAGACAGTGAGATGATCCCAAGAGGTCATCTGCCTGATAACACTATCAAGTACAGGCAGTGGGTGACCATCCATGGCCATAGTGTGGAGGCTCTGAGAGACGCCAGTGTGGCAGCTGTCAGCTGATGTTTAAAGAGCAGGTGGTCCCCAACACATTCTATCCAGTAGTTGCCGCTGACAATTTAGAGTGCCTCTGCAAAGTGGTACAGATACCCTTTGAGTGGGGGTTGGGGGGGGGGGTTCCTCAGGTACCTTGAAAGTATCTGTGAGGCAAGCCATGCCTGTTGACTGTCTACTAGGCAATGATTTGGAGAGCTCCCCTTGGGGGAAGGTGGAGCAGAGGTCCCATTTAGAGATGTTTGGTCTGCCGGAGTGGGCATGCGTGACCACTCAGTCAAGGGCAGCCAGTAAGGGCATTCAAGAGGACGTGGAGCCTGATAGAGTGGCCCATGTGCCTGCCAGAAAGAGAAGAGGTAGGGGGCGCGGGAAACCGGCCCCGAAGTTTCCACTGTCCAGGAGGAGGCAAACCTTGAGGGGATGCCCTGGAGCCTACAGGGGAACAGGTGACTGAACTGGGGGACCTGCCTGAGCCGACCCATTGGCAGCAGGAAGGAGGCCCCACCAGGGAGGAATTCTGCCAGGAGCAGCAGGAGTCCTCTTCTCTTGTTGGTTTGTGCCATAAAGGCTTCAAACCAGGCAACAGGTGAGCAGTCTGGATCACATTGGATATACTGGCAGAATGGTCTCCTGTATAGTAAGCCTAAGGTTGTTGAGCCTGGTTCAGCCCGTGTGCTGGTGATACCCCAGCGCTTCAGAGCCTTCCTACTGGGTCTGGCTCACTTACCTGGCCCTACCCTTCCCTTTTCTTACATGCTAGTCACCCCTAAGGTAGCCCAAGATACCCCTGTGGGCAGGGTACAGTGTATGTGAAAGGTAGGACATGCCCTGGTGTGTGTGGCATTTCCTGATAGTGAATTACTGCCAATTTAGTTTTTCACTATTGCATTTGGGGCAAAACAAGACCTTTGAAAGGCTTGTCACCAACTTTTACTGGATTCAAATGCGCAAGAGTTGTGATACTCATTGTAGGTCTTGCCAGACTTGCCAGGCAAGTGGTAAAAGTGGGAGGAAGTGTAAAGCTCCTCTCCAACCTTTCCCTGTGGTCAGCACCCCCTTTGAGAGGGTGGGTATTGAGATTGTGGGACTTCTGGATCCCAAGACAGCCATGGGCAATAGGTTCATCCTGGTCTTGGTGGACCATGCCACCCGGTACCCGGAAGCCATCCCTTTCCGGACTGTGACGGCCCCAGTGGTGGGTTGTGCATTGATGGAGATTTTCTCCCATGTGGGGTTCCCAAGAGAGGTGGCGTCCGACCGTGGTACCAACTTCATATCGAAGTATATGAAGTCCCTGTGGCAGGAATGCGGTGTTGCATACAAGTTCACCACTCCTTACCACCCCCAAGGTAATGGGCTGGTTGAGAGATTCAACCGGACCCTGAAGGGCATGATTATGGGTCTTGGTGAACCCATGAGGCATAAGTGGGACATCCTATTACCACACCTTTTGTTTGCTTACAGAGAGGTACCGCAGAAGTCCTTAGGGTACAGTCCCTTTGAGCTCCTGTATGGCCATCCTGTAAGAGGACCTCTGAGTCTGATGAAAGAAGGCTGGGAGAAAGCTCCCAGTAAACCTCCCCAGGAAGTATATAGCTACATGCTGGCCTTCAGAAACCAGACCAAGCACTTCAGACAACTCGCTCAGGCGAATCTGGAAGCCAGCCAGGAGGAGATGAAACGTTGGTATGATCAGAACGCCATCTGATCGAGTTTCAGCCTGGACAGAAAGAATGGGTCATGGCCCCAGTGGAGTCTTGTGCGCTCCAGGATAAGTAGACCGGACCATTTGAAGTGGTGGAGCGCAAGAGCAACGTCACCTACTTGGTGGACTTGCAGTCTTCCAGGAACACTTTGCGGGTCCTACATGTGAACCGCCTCAGGCCTCACTTGGAGAGGCCAAAGTGGGCATGCTCCTAGCAACAGATGCTGGAATGGAAGAGGAAGAGAAGACTGAGCCTCTTCCTGACCTGTCTGCAAAAAAGCACGATGGGTCAGTGGATGGTGTATCACTCTCCCCCGCCCTGACTCCTGAACAGCAGAGTGACTGTCGCCAACTGTTGGAACAGTTTACGCCTCTGTTCTCTCTGACCCCTGGTGTCACTCAGTGGTGTGTCCATGATGTTGACACGGAGGACAGTCCTCCTGTAAAGGACAACATTTACACAGTGACTGACAGGGTCATGGCTTGCATCAAGGAGGAGGTCTCCAAGATTTCAGCGCTAGGGGTGATTGAGCCCTCAAACAGCCCTTGGGCTAGCCCAGTGGTCTTGGTCCCAAAGGCTGCCACACTCGATGGCACACCAGAACTCCGGTTCTTTGTGGACTTCTGAGAGCTCAATTCAGTCACCTGGACTGATGCACACCCTATCCCCAGAGCTGCTGAGCTCATGGATCGGTGGGAGCTGCCCAGTACCTCAGCACGTTTGACTTAACGTCTGGGTACTGGCAGATTGCCTTAACTGATGGGGCAAAGTAGAGGTCAGCATTCTCAATGCCAGAAGTGCACTCCGGGTGATGCCCTTTGGGTTAAAGAATGCCCCTGCCACCTTTCAGAGGTCAACCAGGTGTTGGCTGGACTGGAGGATTTCAGTGCTGCCTACCTGGATGACATTGCAGTGTTCAGTGCCACTTGGGAAGAGCATCTGCACCACCTCTGGGAAGTATTGAAGGCTCTGCAGAGGGCAGGCCTCACAACCAAGGCGACTAAGTGCCAGATCGGCCAGGGTTCTGTGGTGTACTTGGGACACCAGGTAGGGAGCGGCCAGGTAGCGCCCCTAAAGCCCAAGATTTATACCATTCTGGCTTGGGGACCCCCCAGGACCCAGACAGAAGTGAGAGCCTTTTTAGGACTCAAAGGGTATTACAGGAGATTTTTCAAGGGGTATGGCACCATTGTTGCCCCCTTGACAGAGCTGACTTCCAGGAAGCAGCCCAAGAAAGTGAACTGGACTGACACCTGCCAGAAAGCTTTTTATGCCCTGAAATCTGCTATGGGCATGGCACCCGTGCCTCAGGGGCCCAACTTCTCAAAGTAATTCATTGTGCAGACATATGCTTCAGAGCATGGTGTGGGGGCTGTGCTCCCACAGCTGAATGAAGAGGCCCTAGACCAACCTGTAGCCTTCATTAGTTGGAGGTTACTTCCACAGGAACAGAGGTGGAATGCGACTGAGCAGGAGGCATTTGCTCTGGTGTGGGTGCTGAAGAAGCGGAGGCCCTACTTTTTTTGCAGATGAGGGGTGAGAATCCGAAGATGTTGAGGTGGTCCATTTCCCTACATGAGATGACTTCACGGTGGAACACTGCCCTGGTACAGAACACGCCAATGCTGATGGTCTATCCAGATTTTTCCGCCTTAGTGTAGCTGGAGGGGACACGTGTTAGACCTGGCACCAATGGTGTGGGTCTCCCTCTGCATTTTTTGTCTTTGCCTCCTATGATTTTGCTGTATGTCGGACTCCGTTTTACTGGTCTAGATGCTTTGGGCACTTTGCCACTGCTGTTCAGTGCCAAAGTGCAAGTGCTCCCTTTGAAAATTACTGGTATGGATTGGTGTTTCCATGATTGGAATTTGATTTACTAGTCAGTCCCTAGTACAGTGCACCGTGCGTGCCCGGGCCTCTAAATCAAATGCTGCTAGTGGGCTGAAGCACGGATTGTGCTACCCACATAAGCAGTAATTAAATGTAACCCAGTCTGGTTGCCATGTCGTTTTGGCAAGTGCACCCACTTACCTGGCCCTACCCTTCCCTTTTCTTACATGCTAGTCACCCCTAAGGTAGCCCAAGATACCCCTGTGGGCAGGGTGCAGTGTATGTGAAAGGTAGGACATGCCCTGGTGTGTGTGGCATTTCCTGATAGTGAATTACTGCCAATTTTGTTTTTCACTATTGCAAGGCTACCTGTTCCCATTGGATGGAATGGGGAGTTTGATTATGACATTTTATAAACATAACTACCCCTGGGAACAAGGTAGGAAAATAAAGTTTAGCATGCCGGAACTCAGAATGTTAATATGCATCTTTTAGTGAGGGTGATTTTTACAGTCCGTGTTTGCAAATACCACTTTTAGAAAGTAGGTATTTTCTTGCATAGCCATCCATAGTGCCTCTGCTAGGTTTGTGTATTACATGTCTGGCTTTGGATAATAGGGGCTGGGGAGGAGCAGTTGCTCCAGAGAGTCTGATGAGTCAGGGCTGGGCTGAATAGACCTGGGCTGCATTTAGAGTAGGGGAGATTTCCTTGCAGCTGAATGGGCCCGGTCTGCCTTGCACAATGCTGTATCCACCTCCTGACAGGAAGCTGCACCAGAGAGGACAGAACTAGTTTTGACCAAGTACAGGGCTTCTTTTCCACCAGAGAACAACGTTTTTTGTAGCATAAATATTGGGGCCCAGACCACAGAACTTTAGATCCCTTCTGGGAATCAAGAGGAACCTTTGCCAAGGAGAAGAGCCAGAGAAGCTGAGGAGGAATACTGCCTCGTGCTGTTTTCTGTCTGGGGTCGGCCTGCAATGGCTACTTGCTGCCAAGGAAAGGAGAAAAGGACTTGCTGTTTGCTTTGTCACCTGCTTGAAAGAAGTTCTCCAAGGGCTTGAAACTGAGCTTGCCTCCTGTTCTGGAGTCTCAGGGGCACAAAGACTTCACCACAAGCTCCCCTGAATTTTCTTGCTGGGAATTCTAATCTAAGAAAACACCACTGGGTACGGGCTTCCAAGCAGCAAGGTCAAGCCACTGCCTCATGTAATATAATAACAAAACGCCAATGCTGCCATTAACACTTAACCATCAATTGGCATTTGGCACACCTCACTTTTGACTACAACATAAAGTGAGAGGGTCTGATTCTCTTGAATGAATCTGAATTTTTTATTCACTTTTTACTTCATGTGATTATTTGATCATCTTTTTTGCAAAACATTTTATCAAGTTCAAAAACAACATGTACCATACAATATTTAGAAAACATTCTATATATTAAAACAATCCCCTTTTCCCCATTCTCACAACCACTCATATGTGAATCACTTACATACACTCTCATACACTCAGCAGTAACACAAAATATTTACAATTAATCAAAGAATAATCATACACTATATTTCAAATGCTGCCATAGATGTGTGCTTGATGCATTTTTTGGTTCATTTTACAGAAATCTTATATCTTGAATAGTATTCTTATGGCATAACAAACACGGGTGTTTGTTATGCCATAAGAATACTATTCAAGATATAAGATTTCTGTAAAATGAACCAAAAAATGCATCAAGCACACATCTATGGCAGCATTTGAAATATAGTGTATGATTATTCTTTGATTAATTGTAAATATTTTGTGTTACTGCTGAGTGTATGAGAGTGTATGTAAGTGATTCACATATGAGTGGTTGTGAGAATGGGGAAAAGGGGATTGTTTTAATATATAGAATGTTTTCTAAATATTATATGGTACATGTTGTTTTTGAACTTGATCAAATGTTTTGCAAAAAAGATGATCAAATAATCACATGAAGTAAAAAGTGAATAAAAAATTCAGATTCATTCAAGAGAATCAGACCCTCTCACTTTATGTTTTAGTCAAAAGTGAGGTGTGCCAATTGATGGTTAAGTGTTAATGGCAGCATTGGCGTTTTGTTATTATATTACATGGGAATTCTAATCTGCCAAGAGGTGCTCGCCACTGTTCTGGACCTCTAGAGACGGTTTTCCGCTGGGAGCTGGAAAATCAACGCAACTTCGATGAGGGAGACCCTGTTTCCGACGCATTGCCGAAGAAACCATCGCAGCGCCTGCGGCAGGTTCGAGAAATCGCTGCACGCCGCATCGAGTGCACCGATCTCCGAAGTCCCAGATCATTGCACTGAGTTCGATGCAAGGCCTGCTGTGCGGCTGCACGAGTTCACGCATCATCACAGGATTGTCGCATCACATCGAGGTGCCAAGTCCGTTGCATCGTTGGGGGACGCAGTAAGAAACCAACGCATCACCTCCCCACACAGTAAGAAACTGACCCATCACCTCCTCTTTGGTAAGGAGCCGATGCATCACCTCCTCTGCGCTGTAGTAAGGAACCAATGCATCACCTCCCCTGAAGCAAGAAACCTACATATCACCTTCCCTGAGTGACTAATGTCTCTGTTTTCTGATATTCCTCTCACCTTCCTTCCTGTCATAATTAATGAATTGCGCCCATGTAACATCTATATGGCTATCATTGGTGGTTATGTGTAATCCCTACACAGGACCTATCCACTGTTTCCCTATACGCCATATGTTTGTTCCACAGAATGATTGTATTTTGTTGTAGTTGCAACGGCTAGCAATGTGTAACAGCCTGGTCACAGGTTCCCAGAAATATATTTTTCTAATTTTTCTCATCTATGGTTGTCCGGTATAACAATAGCACTGTGTTTCATTGCGGCAAACTCATGCTTTAAATATTGCTTTACCTTTTCGGGTTTTCATTTATAATAATTGTAATTGGGAGAGGATGTTGACTAACGCCTAGGGCGGTCGACCTCAGAGCTGAGGAACCGAGTTCAAGTCTTGGCTCAACATTCTGTGATTCTGGGCAAGTCACCTAATTTCCCCGGGCCTAATAAAAAAGAATGTGTCTGTCTGTAATGTAACTGGTGCTCATGTAAAGCGCTTGGATACCTTCAGGTCTAGTTCACGCTATATAAAACTCAACACAATAAACAAAAACATATATGTTTCAGGGTGTCATACTCATGCTCTTGACTCTCAAACAGAACCTGGATTGTAATTTTAATACCCAGCGATGTCTTTTTCTAAATATTCTCTTTTGTATTTCCTTTTACTTGTTATTGTGACAAAATTTCTGTGTTCACGTTAACCACATGTTAGTATTCAGCAGCCTATGTCAACTAAATTGTACATTCTTCCATTTTTTTGTCTATTACTCGTGACTATTTACTGCTTTCGAAATGACGGCCACTGTGGCCCAGTCTATTCCCACACCCACTGTTACACACCCGGCGATGACGCGCACTTACTCCACATATCCAAGCATGTGCCCAATTCAAATCGGCTAGTGGCACTAGAGACCAGGCACAGGAGGATTTGGGCTCCTTGCCCGTTTTTAAATACATTGGAGATTTCCTCTGGGTCTAGCTAGGACTTGTACTGGACCAGAATTGGATATACGAGTTCCCTGCCAGTCCGGATATAAATATTGGCATTGGCCTCCGACTGCGATAAACCGTTGGTTGGCGGGAACGTGTCCCGCTCCATACTACTTGTTTGAATTATTGTTAAGTCTGGGCGACCATGGTATGTCCCCTTTGAATAGACTCATTTTGAACATTACTACAATCAGATTATGGGTTTCTTTCGGTTTTCAGACATTATTGCCCTTGGCCACCATATACAGATTATGGTAATTACTGACATGGTTTATTTAATAGTCTCCTTCCAGGATTCTTTCTTGGTTTAAGTCCAGGTTTTACATACAGTTGTGTTGTGATTTCAGACTTAATCCTGGTAATCCAGATGCTGTTCCAACTACCAACCAGTCTTTACTACCAGGTCAGTGGCTAGCATTCCTATCTAGTTGAATTTATTCTCTTTTTTTAGGCAGCACATTTTAACCTCCTTATTAGCCTAGACTACGTTGCTATCACGGTTCAATTGTTGACATGTGCTGATCTTTGTCGTTCTTATCATCATGCACTTAACTATGCACGCCATTTTTACCCATCTCTTAATTTATAACGTTAACTATGCTTGTCGCACTTGGCACTCTGGCACATACACCACGCCTATTTTTAATTCTATTGAACCACTAGTGCATCCCACTGATTCATGTATATAATGATTTTTGATTATCTTACGCCTCATATCATGTATAATCCCTCTCCCTTTCCTCCCTCTTCTCCCTTCCCGTTCTTCTTTTGTCAAATGTATTAACAGGTAACTTCTCGGGCATAATCCTTGTGTCCTGATGATGATCCCCCTACCTTAGCAGGGATCAAAACGTCGTCGACCTTAGTGTCTTGACTTTTATGAGCACAGATACTTTTGCAATTGTGGCTCATTGATTGTTTATGTCGTTTCTAGCCACACAAATGAAATAGCCTGAGGTTTGGAAATCTCATGATTTCCCTCGTTCTTTCTGTCCAATCATTTTTCCACTCTCATGGTTTATAAATATTGTTTGTTAAACTAAATGATTTGATCTCCATTTGGAGCTTACAAACATACACATCCTTGTATTTCAATGTTTTATTGTTTATATAGTATTTGTTTTGGAAGGGACTATTGTTTTTTACCAAGTATTGTAGCAACTGTTTGCCCTTATGGGGACTGTGAAAGGCCTCTGATATTTCAGGTCGTCGAATGGGACCTCAAGTCCACAAGTTGTAATGTTTTTAGCTATGGACATACTCATAATCAGTCTCACAATGTGGTGCGCAATCAGAAACATGAAAAACAATCCTTCCCCAACCGCCTCCCCCACCCATCCCAGGCAAAACAGTGCCCGGAGACATCGCCCCATTAAACAAAACAGAAAGAGTACCCAAAATAGAAATATATTCGTAGCGGTGTACACCATGAGGGGTGGGCGACACACCAACAACTGGTTCCCATTGTAAACACGTCAACAATTATAAATCAGGATAAAGGCTATTAGTAAAGAAACATTTTAGAATTGCAGGCAGAGCAAAGTGTCATGGCATGTCCAGCAAGTCATCACAATGATCTAAACCCCTTTTCACCCAGGGAAGTCTCCACAGAAAAACCAAAGCGGGGCATGGCCCACCATGACAATGCACAAGGAACAAATGTGAACTGTACATCTCTTCCTGGATTAGTGAGGGAGGACGTGGCAGGCACAGCATCTACAGTGTCAAATGTAACATTGGTTATTCCGCTGGAAAGAGATCCGAGCTGTTTGTAGCTTGCACATCATGGGGAGATTGTACTCATGATCTTTGGCATATTTCATGCAAAACGTCTGGACATCCACTGAAGAGTAAAAGATGCATGATTTACCCATGCAGAGCAGGATGGACATGGGAAATCACAGAACCAAGTCTAGTGTTCTTCCATAGCTTTCTTCCAAAGATTCCTTTTGCTTTGGTCGCTGTTGCTGCATTTTATTTTATTGAGCCTCAGTTCTAATCCTCCTAACTCCACTGCTTGCGGAAGGCGGACTGGCGGACTGAAAGCCTCGACGAGGGAGAGAGACAAGCAGGGCTGCGAGCTCGTTGCTGGCGCAGGACTACCTGTCCCAGGAGCGCCAGCAACCACCCCAAATTGGGACCAGCTGGGGCGCTCTCCCTGCCGGCTCCTCCCTCGCCCTACTCGCGCTGAAAAGCCCTTCTCACCTATTCACCGGTGGATTCCTTTTGCTTTGGTCGCTGTTGCTGCATTTTATTTTATTGAGCCTCAGTTCTAATCCTCCTAACTCCACTGCTTGCGGAAGGCGGACTGGCGGACTGAAAGCCTCGACGAGGGAGAGAGACAAGCAGGGCTGCGAGCTTGTTGCTGGCGCAGGACTACCTGTCCCAGGAGCGCCAGCAACCACCCCAAATTGGGACCAGCTGGGGCGCTCTCCCTGCTGGCTCCTCCCTCGCCCTACTCGCGCTGAAAAGCCCTTCTCACCTATTCACCGGTGGATTCCTTTTGCTTTGGTCGTTGTTGCTGCATTTTATTTTATTGAGCCTCAGTTCTAATCCTCCTAACTCCACTGCTTGCGGAAGGCGGACTGGCGGACTGGCGGACTGAAAGCCTCGACGAGGGAGAGAGACAAGCAGGGCTGCGAGCTCGTTGCTGGCGCAGGACTACCTGTCCCAGGAGCGCCAGCAACCACCCCAAATTGGGACCAGCTGGGGCGCTCTCCCTGCCGGCTCCTCCCTCGCCCTACTCGCGCTGAAAAGCCCTTCTCACCTATTCACCGGTGGATTCCTTTTGCTTTGGTCGCTGTTGCTGCATTTTATTTTATTGAGCCTCAGTTCTAATCCTCCTAACTCCACTGCTTGCGGAAGGCGGACTGGCGGACTGAAAGCCTCGACGAGGGAGAGAGACAAGCAGGGCTGCGAGCTCGTTGCTGGCGCAGGACTACCTGTCCCAGGAGCGCCAGCAACCACCCCAAATTGGGACCAGCTGGGGCGCTCTCCCTGCCAGCTCCTCCCTCCTTAGCTCAGATAGCTTAATAGTAGTTGAAGAGTCCCGCTGCGCGGGAGCGCGCGGGAGGGCGCCGGGAGAAGCCCGGGCAAAGGGCGGGCCGTCTGTGGCCGTCCGGGGACGACCGAGGACGGGACGGGCCACCCCATTTTCACGTTAGACCCCAGGGGAAGCCAAGCGATTAACACCAAATTTCTAGATAAGGTCGCGGCAAGTATCCTAGGAATTTGTTTGAACCCGTCCTAGTGGAGCCATAGTTATCCTCCCTCTCATTAGCGGACATTCATGTAACTTCAATGGCCTTGAAAAAACTACGATCACGCACTATATATATGAAACGTTTGGGAACTGAAGAAGCCCTTAGGAAATCCTCTGTGAAAGCTTTGAAGCACGATAAAATATCTAGTACTTCTGCAATCACAAAATACTTCACTGCTCTATCCCCGAATAAGCAAATACTCTCCATTAACTCTGAAGCAGGTAACATCATTGACCTCATGGAAGACAAGGAGGAACAACTTTTACTGTCCCCGAACCAACAACTCGCACACAACTTAAGTGCCACAGACTGTGAGGGCAACCAAATAGAAAAACTGCTAATTGAGGACAAATTTAAAATGGATCACGAGATATCTCACTCTACACCTTTAAAGTTGATAAAATCTTCAGGGAGTCAAACCTGCCTCGAAGTTTCTCTGTGCAACAACACAAAGTCACTAAATAACAACTCCGAAATTCCACTAACTCAAGATATTTTAAATATCAGTTCTGTAGGAAAATCAATTCATCAACACTCAGCACATGAGTCTTTTCTAGATCCTTTTTTTCCAAACCAAAATTTAACAACACCTGTAACACCTACGTCAAAAGCCCTTTTCATCTTGCAGGAAATACTGGAATCAGTTCTGACCCACCTAGGTCATATTCTAGTCAATTCAGACGATACCCTTAATGTTCAAATTGGAATACTTAAATATCTGGTCGAGGAAAAAAGGAAAAACGACTCATCAAACGCAACAAAAAAACAACAAGAGCATGACAAGATGTTAAACCCGACGGTCAATTGGCTAATAGTACTACAAAAACAGAATCCCTTGACAAACTTGATAAAAGCACACAAACATTTAAAGTAGGAAAACTGGATACAAAAACAAAAGATTCAAAAAGAAATAACACATCAACTACAACTTACTCACTTAAGAAACTCTTCAAAGAAGAACCAAAAAATAACACTATGCAGTATCCTATCTTCTCGAAATCCACGCATAAATCTGTCTCGCACGAACTTGAGCAGGCTGGTGATACTCATGTAATAATCACACAAAAAGCCCTTGAAAATGATCACAAGGATGAACCCTCAGACATAGATGGAGTCATAAGCACAAAAGGGAACAAAAAGAAAAGAAAGTTACTAAGAAGAATTCACAAAAAAAAGGCGAGCAAACTTAGATTCCAAAAACAAACAACTTCGATAACAACTGCTGAGGAAAAAAAAGTTATCATAAACTCTAATGCTACAAAAACTGAGGTATCTCCCTCTATCCAAAGTACATTGAAAGCGATACCTTTAAACCCAAGAGCAGATGTATATTCTCCGGTCACACCACTCTGTAAAACTGGACTGTTAACTAAAGGAATAGCAGAAAAAGACACCAGTAAATCTATACTTGGGGAAGGAACAACATCAAAATATCTCCTAATTGAAGAACTTTTTCCCACTGACAATGTGCCACTGAACCGCGGAAGAATAGTCAACCTCCTACAACAAATACCTTCCCTACACTCGCTCACAAGTAACGAGATAGATTTAGTGACTTTTCCAAAAAAAGAAAATAACAAACTAGCATTGGTACTTTTGAGGAAAATTGAATTTTGCCCTGTCATGTGTCCCTACGTGTTCCCCATTATATGTTATATGTGCATGATCGATATGCATATTTACCCCTTTGACCGAATAAAGACGCAATTATAGTTGTGTCCAACGTTAGTATGCCAGTTATCCAGTCCCTCGTGAAAGCAACAAATTTAGGCCTATGTTGCCAATGTTTTACATTGTACACGTTAAATCATCGAGTTGTCCCCGTTTCTAGGCCTCATAGGGCCCGGACACCAGATTCAAGCTTCAAGTCTCCTGAAACCACTCCGAGGAGCGATGCAGCCCCTCCCGCATCCCTGACCCTTCACTTACTTTCTGCCAAGCAGCGCGGTGCCCAGCCTGGCCTGCCTGCCTGTCTGCCAAGAATATGTTATGCCTCTAGTTATCAGTTCAGCTCCCCGGCTTCACATTCCTAAGCTAACGAACCGCATAAACATCTTCAGCTATAGTCTAGTCTTTCTGTCTCCATGCAAGAGAATTACTGAATTAGTATCCATAGAAGATTCATAGCACACGCAATACATAAAGAAATATATGCATGCACCAGCCTTAGTGTCAAGTAGCCTTTGCCCTGATGACTTTTAGATTCTATCGACATGTTCTCTAAACACAAGATATCAGATATGCTATAGGTACATGTCGTCCTGACATCCCAGACTTTAGTCTCCTCTTCTAGTGCCAGAAGTCAGAGCCCCCAGCTCTCCTCAGTTACACGTCATGGCCCGTTTGCGCGCACCAGTAGGTTAAAGGTTCCAGCTGCCCAGGTAGCCCCCTCCATGTATCCACCCATTTATGACACTTCTGTGACGTTTACATCACATGTCTTCGTGCACGCCCTGTGCACGCCTTCTTTTCACGCCCATATGTTCTTATCTTACGTTTGTCACTTGTTACGCCTACTGTATGCAATACAATTGTACTGTTTTACTATATATACTATGTAATGTTGGAGAGACGTTGCAGCTGCCATTCCATTCCATTGCATGCCACATTATGGTCTTTAGGCTCGAGCCATCCGATTAAAGCCATTCTGACTCAGATTTCACGGATCCTGCCTCTTATTTATTGAGCTATCTGTTATAGTTAATGTATAGAAAAATAGTATCGGTAATTAATTATTTATTTACCACATAAAATGGCGCCCGAATAGGGACGAGCCCCTTCCCCACGCGCCGGCGATGTAACGCAGGCCCCCTGACCCTTCTACAGCCGTGACGGAACCTCTACCGTGCACGTGCAGATATTTCTGCTTCAAGTCTCCCTCAGGCCCACGGAGGAGACGGAGACTGCGGTCCGGCATCCAGACGAGGCGGTGAGGAAGGCGGGTCATCCCGACCAGAGCCCAAGCCGAGAGAGCAAGGTCCGAGGTATCCGGAGGCCCACCCGTTTCCGAAGCCCGAGGCGCATGCGTAGTGCGTAGCAGTAACCAGACATCGTAGCAGTCCAGTCCAGTCCGAGGCCTTCAGTTTGCTTCCCGGTGAGTACCGTTGCTGGGGGTATCTAGACGGGTGTTCATTAATTTGTGCCCGGTTCGACGGGTTTGGGTACACAGATCCGGTCCGACGTGTTCACCAGGTGGATACGGTATGACGTGTCTCTTTAGGAGACCGGTATGTTCTGTACTGTTTTAGCAGTGCATCCAGTAATTCTAGTAAGTCCGTTCTCGAGAAATTCAAGTATTGTGTTTTCAATGTATCAGGTAGTATTCTGTTCGAACTGTTATTAATGTGTTCTTGATGTCGTGGTATGAATGATTGTTTTGCTATTTCATTACTGTGTTCATTGTGTATTGTGCTCAAGTTCAAGTACGGTTCAAATATGCCGCTGTTTTCGAAGTTACGTCAGATAAAAACCAGAAAAGGGTTACTCGAAGAATCAGTTCCTGTCCCTCCCAGGGACAGTCCTGGACATTTCATGTATCATAAGCATGGCTTAGATGCCATACTGTATCTAGATTTATGGGTGGACTACACCAAGCATCTTGAAGAGAAATATAGATGGCCTGTTTCAGGAACATGGGATGCCGAGTGCATCATGAGAGTAGAAGAGGCATTATGGAAAAAGAAAGCCAGACAATCCCAGAAAGATGCCATAGAATTATGGCGTAAAGAATCGCATAAAAGAACAGAGAAAGAATTCAGAAAAGCAGAATTAAGTAGGGAATCCTCAGAAAAAGCCCAAGAAAGGGAATTACTAGAAGAAGGTGAACGAGTTAGAGCAGAACAGTCAGACCGACAAAGAAATGCCCTCATTAAAGGTATGTATCCTCTTCTCGCCGAGGGTTTGCCTAAAGCGACCCCGGAAACACTCCGTAATTTACCGCCACCATTAGTCCCGACTAAACTGCGTCATAAACCGACTGCAGCTGAAATTTTTCTTTCCTCCTATTTAGACGACACTGTTCCCGAATATGCTAATACAGATCCTACTCCGCCAGTCCAAGTTCAAGTCCAGCCTCCTGCCAATAATGTAATTCCTGTGCCTCCAGTTGTTGGTCCCGGAAATCCTGTTCATGTGCCAGTTCCCCAGAATCAACCCACATTACGTACTCCTACTATATCAGCCACGTTACCAGCACCCGCACATTCAGTATTGATTGAGGATTCCAGTTCAGGAGGGGCAGGGGGAGGTATTCCTATCACCCCGCCTCAAACAAAGCGACTGACGCTGAGAGATGCAGCGTTACAACGTACGCCAAAAGTGACTACGTACGAAGCCCTCAGAAAGTATTTCCATGAGTGCGGATCTGATTGTAGATATGATCCGGTACCAGGCGAAGATAGTATGATAATATATTCCATACGTTTACGACGAGTTGCAAGCTTCTTGGTTACCATATCAAATATGAAAGAACATCTAGACAGAATATATCATTTCATCCGAACAGGGGAGAAACCAGAAAGTATTCACGAAGCTATGGTACACAGAAAAGTCGAGATTCAAGGCATGATTTTGCAATTTTTAATAAATTGTTTAATAAGAGAACAGGATCATCCTGATAAAAATCCAGAAGAGATGAGAGTCCTGACCAGATGGAGTGACAATATAGCAGAAGGAAAACACAGAACACAGAATAGTATAGAAACTATGTACAGAAAGATCCGTAAAGAAATTATAAGTATACACCAAAAGGAGGAAGCAATGAGAGTAGCCGAAAAAGAGAATGACTCTTCAGACGAAGAGGTAGACAACGAGAATCCCTCTAGAATAGCGTATGTAGGTAGGACGAGACCTTCTGATAGACACACACGCCTAGACTACAAGAAAGTTTTTCCTCCTCCCGTGCCGGAACAGTGTTCTCTTGAACAATTATTCCAGGCTACCGATAAAGTTCTGAAATTGCGGATTGGTTACAGTAAACTTAGTACCATGCATGAACAAGAACTCGCCCGAACAGCGGTCCGATGGACTAGTGATTCTACCACGTTTCCAGACGAAGTAGTGGCTCAAATGTTTCTGAAACTACCGCCAGCCGAGCAGCGACTGGTGGGTATGTATATGATCCAGTACCTCATTACACTGTACGAGAGTCAGCATTCTGCTCCAGGTCCTTTATATAATGTATTGAACGAGTTACTCCTAAACAGATGGAAAGGTCTAGGTACCGATTTAATTAACGTCATTCTAGAACAGCGCCACAAATACAGAACGTTCCTGACTCCGCATATTGTTCCTGTTTCACCTCCATTCTACATAGATAGACAGAATCCGTTGCGAGAAGTGCATCCAGTTAAGGGAACGGGGGGTGAGCTCGAACGAGTATTTGTTTACACCCCTATCACGAAAATAGAACTATTAGAAATGAAAAAGTTAATACCCTGTCACGATAAAGATCCAGCAGGGTTCCACCGCGAGTTAAAAGACATGCTCCGTTTGGGAGAATACACGTATCCCGATATCATCAAAATGTTAAAGGTCCTGTTGCCTGCGGGCATATATGAAAAACTTAAAGAAAAAGAATGGGAGGTGGGAGAGAAAAAGATAGATTGGACCGCGTTAGAGACCGAAGATAACACACGAGTCCCAGGTACTGGTCTTGGGGATAAAGCCAAAGAATTGCCCGAACTGTTAATACAAGTCTTGCCAAGATTACTAGCCACGAAAAAGGAAGACTGGGACGCCATCTCAGCCTGTAAACAGAAACAGGACGAAGACACTAGTGATTTTTATTCCAGATTCGAGAAATGTTTCATTATTAATAGCGGTCTGAAAACAAGTAGTGAGTCGTATCCACATCTTTTTGTTACCAAACTAGTTGAGAATTCTTTACCGCAAGTTAAAAATAGAGTATTGAAAGTCGAGAGTACATGGCAAGCTAATACCCCATCTCAAATGCTCCAGATGTTACAGTATCACCAGAATAGAATCAGGGAAGAGCAAGAACACGAAAGAAGACGTATGAAAGATACTAAAATGAAAGTACTAGTTGCACAGTCTGTTCAACCAGATAGTCAGAAGAAGGGTCCGAATCAGACTAGTCATTCTGCAGCTCCTGTTAAAGGGACATGCAATTACTGTAAACAGCCAGGACATTATATAAATGAATGTGCAGTTCTGAAACATAACATAGCTACAGGTAAGACGAAAGAGAGACCGCGTCCTCCTAGACAAGAACATGTTCCGCAGAATTCCCAACCACCGCAGAACGCACAACAGACAGTTACAGTACCGCAGCCTATAGCTGCCACACAACACGTTACACAACAGATGTACCAGTATGCACAGTCAGATTATCCAGAATATCAGCAGTACTCATGAAACAGCCTAGAGAGGGAGGTTGGCTTGCCTCTCATCGAGGTTCCTGTAGATCAAGAGGGTCCCTATGTACACAGTCAAGTGTTAGGGAAAGACAGAAAGTTTCTGATTGATACAGGGGCAAGTAGGACTACCATCAGTCATGACGAGGTTCCAGGGGCTCCACTCTCAGGCTCAAGAAACGTTTCCCTGGGATTTTCAGGAAAGCCGATTGTTAATGAAATATCGAAACCAGTTTCCCTAGAAGTAGGTCCATTGTCCCGAACTACAGACTTGTTACTTACGAAATCCTGTCCCGAAAATTTACTTGGTATTAAAACATTGAAAGAATTAGGAGCAGTTATATGCTGCTCTCCAGAAGGAGTGAGATTGTTTTTACGTGATTTTAAAGGTCATTATGTGTTACGTGATTTTGATCCAAGATTATTGAATGTACCGCAGCATTTATGGGCGCAAGGTCCAACTGATGTAGGTTATATGCACATTACGCCATATCGTGTCACTCTGAAACAAGGTGTTGTATTACCACGAATCCGACAGTACAAATTGCCACCCGAGGCTGTAGCAGCCTTATCGAAAATCATTGACGAGCTCATCGCTCAAGGAGTAGTTGTAGAAACTGACTCCAATGTATGTAATTCTCCTATCATTCCGATTCTTAAACGTACTGATCCAAATGCACCTCCAGTTTATCGATTAGTGATTGACCTTCGAGAACTTAATAAGTGTATCATACCCCAGTACCCTGTGGTTCCAGATATCTCTTCCCTATTGACTGCCATTGATTCTGAAGCTACGTTTTTTACTGTTATTGATCTCAAGAACGCATTCTTTAGTGTCCCCATTCATCCAGACAGCCAGTTCCTTTTCGGATTCTGTTTAAATGGAAGAAGCTATAAATTCACACGAGCACCTCAAGGTTTCACAGAAAGTCCCAGTATTTACAGTCAAGCACTTAAGAGACAACTAGACAGTATTCACATGCCAACTGACACTGCCCTGCTCCAGTATGTCGATGATTTATTGATCACAGCCCGTACAGAACGTGACTGCGAACGTGCGTCACTGACAGTCTTGTATTTCCTCGCAGACATGGGGCACAAGGTGTCCCCTTCCAAACTGCAATTCTGTGTCCAGAAAGTGGTATACCTTGGACACTTAGGGGCCGATTAGGATGGCGGTTTTTCCGCATCCTCCGGGCCGGCGGAAGTGTCCGCCGGCCTGGAGGATGCGGAAAAACCGCGGCGGAGACTCCAAAGACCCACCGCCAAATTAGGATGGCTGGTGGGTCTGGAATTCCGTCCGCCGCTTTTCCGCCGCTGTCGGCTTCCGACCGCGGCGGAAAAGCTATAACATGGCAGGCGGTGTCTATGAGACACCGTCCGTCATATTATGATGTTGGTGTAAATATGCTTTTCCACGGCGGCTTTTCCGCCATGGAAAAGCATACGGACATTCACTTTGGGGGCCCGTTGCGGGCCCCCTGGGTGAATGGGGGGTGCACATGGGGGGTACCTATGGTACCCCCCTGCATTTGCGTACACAAAGCAGCAGGCACCGTGCGGTGCCTGCCGCTTTGTGCATGTAAATGCAACACATGCATTTTTAACATTGCGGCGGGTGCAGCTTGAAGCTGCACCCGCCGCAATGTTAAAAATAGAGGATGTGACCGCCACCCTGGCGGTCACATCCTAATTGCCATGGAGGGACCGCCGCTGCCCATGCGGACGGTCCCTCCTACTCAGGGGTGGCGGACGGACGCAAGTCCGTCCGCCATCCTAATCGGCCCCTTACTGTCCAAGAGGGGTAGACAGTTGACACCTGACCGTATCCAGTTAATAGCACATCTTCCACAGCCCAAGACACAGAAGGAGGTACGAGCTTTTATCGGCCTCACTTCTTACTGCAGACAATGGATTCCTCAGTACGCATATCTAGCCAAACCACTGATACAGTTAACAACACAGGAGGCAGCCATATCGACTGTCCTCCCTTGGACCCAGGAACATACACTTGTTTTCAATGAGTTAAAGAAAGCTTTATGTAATGCACCTGTGTTAGCGACACCAAACTACAGTAAGCCTTTTACACTTTTGTCATTGAACGTGATGGTACAGCATTGTCTGTTCTCACACAAGATCAAGCAGGACAACACAAGCCTTGTGCTTATTTCTCTAGCACATTAGATCCAGTAGCCCAGGCTCTGCCTGCGTGCCTCAAGTCAGTTGCAGCCACAGCTCTAGCTATCAGACAAAGTGATTCCATAGTGTTAGGACACTCCCTGACAGTACAAGTTCCACACTCCCTGGAAGTTCTTTTAAACAGAACACAGACTCAGCACTTGACAATTGCACGTTTAACAGGTTATGAATTGACACTGTTTCAGCCACACATAGAAATCAGACGCTGCAACATTTTAAATCCTGCTACATTGTTACCCTCGATTACATCGAATCCTGCCACACATGACTGCGTGGACGTTATTAACATCATGACCAAGCCTAGACAAGACCTGACTGACATTGCATTACCTGATCCCGACCTGACACTTTACGTGGATGGTTCATGTATGAGAACAAGTACAGGAGAACTAGTCGCCGCATATGCAGTGACTACTGAGACTGAAGTTATAGAAACACATCGTATCGACACCCTGTCTGCTCAAGCAGCAGAGCTTATCGCTCTGACCCAAGCCTGCATACGAGCCAAGAACCTGAAAGTAAACCTATATACAGATTCACGTTATGCATTCGGAGTCGTTCACGACTTTGGAGTACTCTGGCAAGAAAGAGGTTTCATGACCTCTCATGGAGCCAAGATTCAGCATGGCCCCCTCATTCAAGCTCTGTTAGAAGCAATACATTTGCCGAAAGCCATTGCCATTATGAAGTGCAAAGCACATACGAAAGCCACTGACACCATTTCCCAAGGTAACGATCTAGCAGATCGAACAGCCAAGCTTACAGCTCAGACTCCAGACATTCCAGCTGACAAGACAAAGACAGACGTTCCAGTCCAGACGACTTGCATGACCGTAAAGGACCCTACACAAGACGTACTAGACATACAGACACATGCTACCCCAGACGAAATCAAGAAATGGTCTGAACAAGGAGGGGTCCAGACAGATCAGGGATGGTTGACGAAGGGAAAAGCCACATGGTTTCTCCCCGACTCTATGGTTCAAGTCATTATTAATACAGCACATAGTCCAGCACATTTAGGAGAGAAAGCCATGTTAGACAGCATCCAGAACCTTTGGTTTAACAAGCATTTACGAGCAGCAGCCAAGCAGAAAGTACGCACCTGCATGATATGTTGTCAGTTCAATCCAGGTAAAGGTGTTCCGGTGGAACAAGGTGGATTCCATCCTCCTGACCACCCTTTTGAAGTCCTCCAGATGGATTATATTCAGATGGATCGATGTCGAGGTTTCAAGTATGTCCTCGTAGTAGTATGCGCTTTGTCCAGATGGACAGAAGCATATCCAGTCCCAGATTACACTGCCGCGACCACTGCCAGGCAGTTGGTTCGTGAGTATTTCCCCCGCTATGGTTTGCCCAGGGTCGTGTATTCAGACAACGGCCAGCCATTCTCATCCGAACTCATGAAACAAGTATCTCTTCTGTTAGGGTACCAGTGGAAGTTCCATTGTGTACGACACCCCGAGGCAGCCGGCCTCGTCGATAGACATAATCAAACTCTGAAAATCCGCATCGCAAAGGTTTGCGCAGAAAAAGGCGTAGATTGGTTGGTAGCTCTGCCAGTCGCCCTTTTTTATATAAGAATGGTCGCTCACTCCCGTTCAGGTCTGTCACCTTTCGAGGTTGTATTCGGTCGTCCCCCGAACATGTGGGGTACACCTATGCCACGTAAAATTACTGATGTTGACAGTAATATGCTGACAGATTACCTAGCTTCCTTGATGTCTGCACTACTCTCTTGTCGTTCACAGGTTGCGGCTGCCTTTCCAGACAACACCCAGGTGAAACCGCACGAGGTCGTTCCAGGTGATCTGGTTTTGATCCGAAACTTTGATCGTTCAAGTCCGCTGGAGCCCCGCTGGAAAGAGCCGAAACTCGTACTGATGACCACAAGGACCGCCGTCAAAGTGGAGGGCCGCAAGGGATGGCTCCACTCCAGTCACGTTAAACGTTTTCATGGACTCCGTCCAAAGACTTTTTTCAAGGACTGCCCAGATACTGACTCTAAACTCCCCCTGTTAGAGAAAACTCCGCAACAAGAGTATAAATTAAAGCTCAGGTCTAGTAAGTCAGACAGTTTAATTGTCTAAGTCCCTTTTGGGTGAAGCGGTTAGACAGGTTCCTGACATGTATGAGATAGACCCCCATAGTGAGAGAGTTAGTCGAAACTCTAAGAAAATTCGTTACTGTAAAAATTTGCGCAGCAGATGCGTTGTCACTTTATTGTTTATGTTATTTCTGAGTTTTACGATCACATGCATAAGTTATGTTTTACATGTATATTTTCCTCCTATTGATTCGCATGTACATTTTTCCTCTAATGATACAGTAGAGCACACATTTAGTGAACTACCCCCTCACGAGTTATCCTATCGACTTGCAATGCGCAACAATACTTTCATACGAATGTTACACTATTCACACCAGACTAGCAATGCCACTAATTGTTGGGTGTGTGGTCGACTCCCCCCTTTTCAGACACCGAAGGGAGTTCTGCCACTCTTTCCCTATCCGTTTTCACACAATGGTTCGTGTGGAGCATGGTTTACGATAACGTCATCCCTAGACGATAAGTCCCTTCTGAATAGAACATGTTTCCCAGACAAGGAAGGTCTTTCCCATAGAACAGGGTCAGATCTAGAAAATGAAGTATATGATCTAGGTAATTACTCCTCGAATTTCATGATCTTGAATGTTCAGTCCGAGACTACTCCAGACTTACCTGCTATTACAGTTCTACCAGTAAAAGGCGAATTATGTGTTAGTAGGAATGGTTCAGTACATCTAGGACACAGTGATTGTAATACTGTGGTCGAGTATAGTGACAGTGGGAAATCTTCTTTCAAAGCCTCACGTCATTCATATTTTGTATGTGGTCAGACCGCATATGTACGTCTGCCCCTAGATTGGGATGGAACATGTTACATTGCCTTCCTACTGCCACCAGTTTTTCTAGCACCATCCGATTATCACAGAAATACACATCTAGTACACATCAGACATAGAAGGGAGATCGAGTCCCCAATTGTCGATCAAACTGAAACTGCCTTAGAACAGTATACAGACTTCAATAAAGGTTTCTTTTTCTTCATAGGTCCTGTCCAGAATAGTAAGCTAATACGTAGGTTAACCAGAACCCTTGAAGCAGTAGTGAATGAGACTACTTCCGCTCTAGGTAACTTAACTGAAGAACAATCTGCTATGACATTTGTTGTCCTTCAAAACCGCCTTGTTCTTGACGTCATATTGGCCGATAGGGGCGGGGCTTGTAGAGTCATCGGATCTAGTTGTTGCATTTTCATTCCTAATAACGCACCGTCTGTTTATTCAGCTATAACCAGACTTCATAAGATAGCCCATCAGTTGCACCAGAATCCAGGCACCTGGACATGGTCCGGTTGGCTCTGGAGTGTAATATCTGCCTGGGGATGGAAAGTACTGTCATTTCTAGGAATAGTAGTAATGATCATATTCAGTTGTTGCCTATGTTTACAATGTGGCCCTGCGATTTGCGGCTTGTGCGCTACCTCTTGTATTCCAAGTCCTAAGTCCCATTCCAAGAAGATTCGAGACGAGCAAATGATGCTATATGAACAGATAGATGGTATCATGAATATTGATGTTTCCTGAAGGAAACGTAGGGAACAAGGAGGGAATGAGGAAAATTGAATTTTGCCCTGTCATGTGTCCCTACGTGTTCCCCATTATATGTTATATGTGCATGATCGATATGCATATTTACCCCTTTGACCGAATAAAGACGCAATTATAGTTGTGTCCAACGTTAGTATGCCAGTTATCCAGTCCCTCGTGAAAGCAACACATTTAGGCCTATGTTGCCAACGTTTTACATTGTACACGTTAAATCATCGAGTTGTCCCCGTTTCTAGGCCTCATAGGGCCCGGACACCAGATTCAAGCTTCAAGTCTCCTGAAACCACTCCGAGGAGCGATGCAGCCCCTCCCGCATCCCTGACCCTTCACTTACTTTCTGCCAAGCAGCGCGGTGCCCAGCCTGGCCTGCCTGCCTGTCTGCCAAGAATATGTTATGCCTCTAGTTATCAGTTCAGCTCCCCGGCTTCACATTCCTAAGCTAACGAACCGCATAAACATCTTCAGCTATAGTCTAGTCTTTCTGTCTCCATGCAAGAGAATTACTGAATTAGTATCCATAGAAGATTCATAGCACACGCAATACATAAAGAAATATATGCATGCACCAGCCTTAGTGTCAAGTAGCCTTTGCCCTGATGACTTTTAGATTCTATCGACATGTTCTCTAAACACAAGATATCAGATATGCTATAGGTACATGTCGTCCTGACATCCCAGACTTTAGTCTCCTCTTCTAGTGCCAGAAGTCAGAGCCCCCAGCTCTCCTCAGTTACACGTCATGGCCCGTTTGCGCGCACCAGTAGGTTAAAGGTTCCAGCTGCCCAGGTAGCCCCCTCCATGTATCCACCAATTTATGACACTTCTGTGACGTTTACATCACATGTCTTCGTGCACGCCCTGTGCACGCCTTCTTTTCACGCCCATATGTTCTTATCTTACGTTTGTCACTTGTTACGCCTACTGTATGCAATACAATTGTACTGTTTTACTATATATACTATGTAATGTTGGAGAGACGTTGCAGCTGCCATTCTATTCCATTGCATGCCACATTATGGTCTTTAGGCTCGAGCCATCCGATTAAAGCCATTCTGACTCAGATATCACGGATCCTGCCTCTTATTTATTGAGCTATCTGTTATAGTTAATGTATAGAAAAATAGTATCGGTAATTAATTATTTATTTACCACACTTTTCTGGTCACCAGTACTCCCAGGGATAATTCTAAGTGAGAAAGAAACACTGCACAAAAATGGTTATGACGTAATTGCAAGATCTGATCCCAGGAATATTAAACATAACAAAGGATTTAACGGACTTTTTAACCCCCCACATTAAGCAAACGACAACATAAATCATTTAATAACTGGGAAGATTCAGCTCCATACGATCTGGGCAATAACACTTTACTAATCCAAGTAAACGAAGGAGAAAGGATAGTATGGAGTAAAGATTCAGAAGGAAATATTGTAGAAAAATCACCAAAATCTTGGGACTGGATATCAGAGACACTTAACAGTAACAAAATAATTAACCAACAGCAATATTGTGTTTAGTAATGGCTTGAGCATCACATCATGGAATATGGCGGGGAAAACTATCAACAAAATGTCCGACGCCATAAAAAACCATCCTGATATTCTGGCCCTTCAGGAAACTTGGGGAACCACAACCTTCTGTCAGAAAGGTTTTTATGTTTACGACATTCCCGCAAAGAAATCAAATCGTGGCCACGCAAGGGGCGGATTGGCAATCCTCCTAAGTGAAAAGTACCTATGGTACCAACAAAATATAGACACAAAATGTGAAAACCTGCAGTGTATCAAGGTGTCACTGAGCTCACTATCCACAGGTCCTCGAAAAGCAATCTTGCTTTTCAATATTTACGCTCCACCTGGGAACAATTACGATGCCCTCTTCGATGAAATAAGGGACAAAATTAGCTATATCCTTGATGATCATACCCAAACGCCATTCCTAATAATGGGCGACTTGAATGGAAAAATTTCAAATAGGGAAATCAGAAAATGGGCCAATACAGCTAAAGAAGAATCGTTGTTAATGCCATTTCCAATATTCCCTAAGGGTAATAAATCTGATAAAAGAGGTAGGTCACTCTTATCTTTTTTACCATGCATAAACGGGATAATACTTAACGGTAACATCGAAGGCGATATACCTGCATCACAGACCAGATGGGGAAACGGAACACCTTCTATTCTCGACTACCTAATTTGTGGGTTGGATCTAAAGGACTCAGTCACGCATCTGAATATCTACTTTAACGAGGAAAGTGACCACGCACTGTTACATCTAACTACTCTATGGATGGCACATACCTCCTTCACTAAACAGGCACCATTCCAGAAAAGCACAACTGAAATTAACATCAGCCAGAGGCGGATCTTTTGGAACTCCTCTACTTTGGATAACACTACTACTTTGGTTACTCAAACTCAATTACTATATACTATACACTCAGACGATCCGATCACAAATTTTGAATATATAATTAAAAACCTTAAAAACGCACTTCTGAACAAAATACAACAAACCAAACTTGGGAAAAGTATAACAAGTAATAACAATAAAAATAAAAATCGGAATTTTCCGGCTGCAAAAAAACTCAATCAACTCATTCGAGCGCAATATCTGAATCCTTCAATAACAACACAGGCAGAAATTAATCGACTTAAAAACCAAAGACAAAGAGTAAAAAATAAGCAGAAAAAAATACTGCATGACCGTAACTGGGTAGATATCCAAATAGCCGCTAGAGATCATAACCAACGAAAATACTGGTCTTTAATAGCTAATATGACTGGATCCAAAAAGAAACTCGATGCTATTCCAGTCTCACCAAAGGACTGGGAAATATATCTACATGATTTATATAAACCCAACTTACCCAACCTTTCAGGGCAGATTTCCGATTTCATACTGGAATGGAACAATACTAAAACCATTAAGACCACCTCAAACTCTATCGCAAACCACATTAGAAAAGCAAGAAGCACGGCTGCTTCCGGACCCGACCAAATACCCATCAAGGCCCTTCAAATTTACCCCAAGGAATGGAGCCTGCTGTTTTCTCCTCTTTTTAACTACATCTTCGAAACCGGAGAAATGCCGAAATCCTGGCTGGGTAGTATAATTATTCCAATATATAAAAAAGGGAACAAAAATACAGCCAGCAATTATCGGCAAATAGCTTTGATGGATGCGTCTGGGAAAATTTTTGCTGCAGAAGTATTAGATCGTTTAAAATCATGGGCATTCTCGCAGGGTCTCATACCAATGTTCCAAGCAGGATTTAGACCCAACCACTCTGTGATAGACAACATAGCAACTCTTCAGTCTATATTAGACAAATACACAGTAGGTAGGTCTCAACCAATATATGCAGCCTTCATTGATTACTCAACAGCTTTTGACCGGGTGGATAGACCAACACTGTGGAATAAATTGAGGAGGCTGGGTATCCCCGAACAACTACTAAGGGTTGTTGTCAATCTCCACAACAACACATGGTGCCAAGTCCAGATGGGGAGAGAAAAAGGTTTGACCAATACAATTAGCATGTTCAACGGCCTCAAACAAGGATGTCTCTTAGCACCGATTTTATTTTCTCTGTATCTTAATGATCTTCCACTTTATTTGCAACAAAGCTCTAGCTTGCCCCCTAAGATCGCCACACAAAGCATACATGCTTTATTATATGCCGATGACATAGTCATGTTGGATTTAACGCCCTTTGGATTACAATGCCTTCTTGATAGCTTACACAAATATTCGAAAGACAACTTTTTACTACCCAATCTAAACAAAACAAAAGTGGTCGCATTCACCACTAAGAAAAAGAAAGTAAAGTACCGATGGAAGCTGGGAGAAGAATACATAGAAGAGGTTGAGGAATATACATACTTAGGTAGGATCTTTTCAAAGAACCTGAAAAACCTCAAACAAATTAATCACCTAAAAATCAAATCAGACCTTCACGCCGGTGCTCTATTGAGACTGTATTCCAATACAGGGAATAGACATTTTTCCACACTATTAAAGGTGTACAGAGCAAAAAAAAATACCCCATAGCTTAATAAGCAAATTTATGTTGGGTGCCCGTTTGATAAGCAGGTTGAGGCTGACTATGTGATGATCACTCTAGGTGATGAACAAGTTACTTACCTTCGGTAACGATATATCTGTAAGAAACAGTAGTTAGTATTAGATTCCTTACCTTAGAATATCCCCAGGCGTCAGTCTGGATCCGGAAACTTTTGCGTAGCAGTACCCCTGCGCGTCGGTAGGCGTCATCTGCAGGCGTCCCCTGCGGCTCCGCGTCGTCGGCGTCGTGCGCCGTGATGACGTCGCTGGAGTATATAGACGCCGCCTCCGCGCGCTGACGTCAGTTCTTTGCACACAGCTTTTCCGCGCCAGAACACGCAGAGCCATGTGAGAACTAACACTGGTGCCATTTGAAACTAGGGCCCTGAAAGGGATGTCCTTAACCCTAGGTATCAGTTCGCAGAACGGGGAGGATGGGCGGGGCGGTAAGGAATCTAATACTAACTACTGTTTCTTACAGATATATCGTTACCGAAGGTAAGTAACTTGTTCATCTGAAAGAAACAGGTTAGTATTAGATTCCTTACCTTAGAATAGATACCCCAGCAATACCAACCCCGGAGGTGGGTCTGCGAACCAATACAACCTACACCAGAAAGTCCTGGAGGACCGAACGGCCAAAAAAGCCGTCCCTCCGGACTTGACTGTCCAGGCAGTAGTGCCTCGCAAAGGTGTGCAGCGAGGCCCACGTAGCCGCCTGGCAAATGTCCTGCAAGGGGACTCCCCGGCCCAGGGCAGTAGAAGCCGCCGTAGCCCGAGTGGAATGGGCCCTCAGCCCAACAGGAGGCTCCTTCCGAGCCAAAGAGTAGCATGCTTTGATGCACAGGACGACCCACCGAGAGATGGTTCGTTTCTGTACCGCCCTTCCCTTCTTCTCACCCACGTAGCCAACAAACAGTTGGTCATCCACCCGGAACTGGCGTGTGCGATCCATGTAAAATGAAAGCGCACGTTTTGGGTCCAGACGATGGAGCCGCTCTTCATCCTTTGAAGGATGCGGAGGCGGGAAGAAGGAGGGCAAGGTGATGGACTGCCCAATGTGAAAAGCAGAGACTACCTTGGGCAGGAAAGAAGGTCTAGTCCGAAGAACCACCTTGTCAGGATGAACAGACAGGAAAGGAGGTTTAACAGAAAGAGCCTGGAGCTCACTCACTCTCCTGGCAGAGGTGATGGCAACCAGGAAGGCCGTCTTTAAAGTGAGAAGACGGAGAGGACAGGAATGAAGGGGCTCAAAGGGAGCACACATCAGGAATGTCAGAACCAGGTTCAAGTCCCACTGAGGCATCACGAACGGAGCAGGTGGATACATGTGCGTGATGCCCTTTAAGAATCTTAACACAATAGGGGACTTGAATAAAGATGGCTGATCAGGTAGCCTCAAGAAGGCGGAAAGGGCAGAAAGATAGCCCTTGATAGTGCCCAGAGCAGAGCCCTGCTGGGCAAGGGAAAGAAGGAAGAGGAGAACCTCAGACAGAGGGGCAGAAAGGGGATCCACAGCCTTTGCTGTGCACCATGCCACAAATCTGTTCCACCGGCAGGCGTATACCGACTTTGTGGAGGGACGCCTGGCTGCCAGAATTACATCACAGACTTCAGGAGGCAAGTCAAATGGCCTCAACTGTCGCCGCTCAATCTCCAAGCATGGAGGTGGAGACTGGACAGGTTCGGGTGGAGGACCGTCCCCTGCTGCTGCGACAGAAGGTCCTCCTGAAGGGGCAGGCGGATCGAGGGACCGACTGTCATGCTGAGTAGCTCGGGATACCAGTATCTTCGAGCCCAGTCCGGAGCCACAAGGATAACTTGGGCCCGGTCGCGCCTGATCTTCTTCAGCACTCTGGGCAGAAGTGGTATAGGCGGAAAGGCGTACAACAGACCGCAACTCCACTCGCGCCGAAAGGCGTCGCCGAGCGAGTGCCGTCTTGGAAACTCCAACGCGCAGAACTGATGACATTGCGCGTTCTCTTCTGTGGCGAATAGATCTAACCAAGGATCTCCCCATTGCTGAAAGAGGCCTCTCGCCACGTCCGAGTTCAGACGCCATTCGTGATCCACCGAGCACCGACGGCTGAGTTCGTCCGCCCTGGCGTTCAGAGAACCTGCCAGGTGTTGAACCGTCAGAGTCACGCCCTGACGTTCCAGCCATTGCCAGAGACGCAGAGCCTCCTGGCAAAGGGTCCACGACCCCAGACCGCCCTGTTTGTTGCAGTACCACATGGCGGTGGTGTTGTCCGTGAACACCTGCACTACACTCCCGTTGACAAAGGGGAGGAATGCCTTCAGTGCTAGGCGAATCGCCCGCAGCTCCAACATGTTGATATGGAGCCGGGACTCCGCCGGAGACCAGATGCCTCTGATCTCTGCCTCTCCCAAGTGGCCTCCCCAGCCCTGGAGGGACGCGTCCGTCACAACTACGTGCTCCGGTTGGGGAAGGGAGAGGGATCTGCCTCTGACCCAATCGCGGTCCGTAAGCCACCACTGCAACTGTCTCGCAGTGCCCTCCGAGATCAGGACATGGTCGGACAGGTTGCCCTGATGCTGGGCCCACTGAAACTTCAGGTCCCACTGCAGAGCCCGCATCCGCCATCTGGCGTGATGCACCAGAAGGATGCAGGAGGCCATCAGCCCCAGAAGCCGCAGCGTCAACCTGACCGAAACCCGGGATAACGGCTGAAAGATGGGAATCAGAGCCTGAATATCCCGGACCCGCTTTTCCGGAGGATAAACCCGAAACTGCGCCGAGTCGAGAACCGCTCCGATGAAAAGGAGCTTTTGAGAGGGACACAGGTGTGATTTCGGCACGTTGATGGAAAACCCCAGCTCGTGCAGGAGGTCTGCCGTCATCTGGAGGTGGTGGACGACTGTCTGGGGCGAGCCCGCCTTCAACAACCAGTCGTCGAGGTAGGGGAAGACTGAAACCCCTAACCGGCGCAGATGAGCTGCGACCACCGCCATCACTTTCGTGAACACCCGTGGGGCGCTGGTAAGGCCGAATGGGAGCACGATAAACTGAAAGTGCTCGTGGCCTACCGTGAACCGCAGGTAACGCCGGTGGGCCGGCAGGACGGGGATGTGAAAATACGCATCCTGCAAGTCCAACGCTACCATCCAGTCTTGTGGGTCTAGAGCAGCCAAGACCTGAGCCAAAGTCAACATCTTGAACTTCTCCTTCCGGAGGAAGCCGTTGACGTTCCGTAGGTCCAAGATAGGACGCAGGCCTCCTTTGTCCTTCTTGGGCACCAGAAAGTAGTGGGAGTAGCAACCACACCCTACTTCTGGCCCAGGAACGCGCTCGATGGCCCCCTTGGCCAAGAGGGCCGTAACTTCCTCCTGCAGAAGTGTCAAGTGGTCCCCCGACACACGGTGGTTCTGCGGTGGCATGGCTGGAGGAGTGGACTCGAAGGGGAGGGAGTAGCCCCTTCGGACGAGCTGCAGCACCCACCTGTCCGATGTAATCGCGCGCCAGCGGGAGTGGTGATGGCGAACCCTGCCACCCACTGGCGTCACGTGAGCCCGAAAGCTCGGACTAGGAAGACTTGGAGGCTGCAGCGGGGGGAGGGGGCCCTCTACCGCCACCACGGCGGAATCCACGTCCGCCACCGCGCTGGGGAGCGTTCTGCGGCGCGTGGCTGGCAGCACGTGTGGGACCGCCCCTTCCTTGGCCACGAAAGGGGCGAAACGAACCCGTCTGCTGGCGCTGGGTCGAAAGACCCAAGGACTTGGCCGTGACCCTGGAGTCCTTGAAGCGCTCCAGCGCGTGGTCCGCCTTGTCACCAAACAGGCGACTGCCATCAAATGGCATGTCCATGAGGGCATTCTGGACGTCCGGTGAGAAGTTGGCAGATCTCAGCCAAGCATGGCGCCGAATCGCCACAGTCGTGGACATAGCCCGTCCCAGCGAGTCGGTCGTGTCAAGACCACACCGGATCGAGTACCTCGCCGCATCCCGGCCCTCAACCAAGGCCTGGTTGAGCTTGTCCCGCACTTCCTGCGGGCATTGCGGCAAACACTCCGCGACCGTATCCCACAGGGAGTGGGTGTAGCGGCCCAAGAGGCATGCGGTATTACAAGACCGCAGTCCAGCGCTCAAAGAGGAAAAGACCTTTTTCCCAAATTGGTCATACCGCTTTGATTCCCGATCGGGCGGGGCCGATGGAAATGCGGACTGCGAAGTGGAGGCCTGGATCACCAGACTCTCCGGGGAGGGATGGGTGGAGAGGAAGGCAGGGTCGTCCGAACACGGACGGTGACGCCTGGCAACGTTCCGGTCAACCGGTGCACCGGAAGCGGGCCTAGACCAGGTGCCCAAAAGGACATCCGTCAGAGCCTCATTAAACGGCAGCAGAGGCTCCTGAGGGCATGACTGCGGTTTAAACACTTCGGTCAGAATGTTTGGTTTGACCTTAGCGACGGGGAGCTCAAGGCCCAAGGTCTTGGCAGCCCTCAGCAGGACCACCGAATAGGCAGCCCCCGCCTCAGACGCCACAGGGGTCGGCGAGACAAACCCAGTGTTGGGTGACTCGTCCAGACCACTGGCATCACCCAAGTCACCTACCCAGTCCACATCATACTGGCAGGCACGGGATAAAGGGTCCTCAGACCCCTCCCAACCCTCTCCATACTCGTCCTCATCGCCGTAGTCTGGGTCGACGATATAGACTTCGGGGTCAATGGGCCCCAT
This sequence comes from Lissotriton helveticus, assembly GCF_964261635.1. Classification (NCBI taxonomy): domain Eukaryota; kingdom Metazoa; phylum Chordata; class Amphibia; order Caudata; family Salamandridae; genus Lissotriton; species Lissotriton helveticus. The sequence continues at coordinate 360,959,716 of NC_136071.1, forward strand.
CGGCGCCGGATCCGGCGTCGGACGACGCCGGTCCGACTCCGCGTCAGGAGTCAGAGGGGGAATGGGGGTGGCGCCGCGCGGCGCCGGCGCCGGGGACCCGACGCCGGCCGGAACCGACGGCGGAGTCACTGCGCCGCGCGGAGGCGGCACCACGGGTTGGCCCAAAGGAACCGACGCCGGAGAGGCCGGTAGACCAGCCGGCGACGAACCTGAGGGGCCCAGCGGCGCCGGGGCCGGAGCCACCGGCGGCGTCGAGGCAGGAGCACCCGAACCGCTCGGGCCCCCAGACGGGACCGACGGCCCCGCAGGCGCCGTAGGCCCCGCCGGAGGAGACCTCGCCCTCATAGCCATGAGGAATGCCTCAATCTCCTCGCGTGACGCGCCTTCCCCAGGGACCGACGGGTATGGGGCAGACGGCGTCGGCGACCCACGCGGGGCCGCGGGGGTGGGGCCACCCGAACCCCCGGCCGCATCACGCGGGCGTCGGGGGTGCGATGACGACGCCCCGACTTCTTACGCTTACCTGACGAACCGGAGGAATGGTGGCGACTCCCGGAGCGCTCATGGCGGCTCCGCGATCGTTCCCTTGACCGCTCCCTCGACCTCCGACCGGACCGGGACCGCTCTCGACGCGGGGCCGACACTCGGAGCTCGAGAAGCTTGCGGGACCGCTCCCGCCTAGCTTTACCAGTCAAGGCCCGACAGTCGACGCAGGACTCCACGTCGTGGTCCGCGCCCAGACACCGGAGGCAGAGTCGATGGTGGTCGGTGACCGACATCATGCGGTCGCAATTGTCGCAACTCTTGAAACCGGGCATCCTACCGGCACCGTAGAAGATTTATTCAACAAAAAACTTGGTCAAAAGACCGGAGTACTGCTCTTCGGATCTGCGCTAACTGGCGCGGAAAAAAGAAGAACTGACGTCAGCGCGCGGAGGCGGCGTCTATATACTCCAGCGACGTCATCACGGCGCACGACGCCGACGACGCGGAGCCGCAGGGGACGCCTGCAGACGACGCCTACCGACGCGCAGGGGTACTGCTACGCAAAAGTTTCCGGATCCAGACTGACGCCTGGGGATATTCTAAGGTAAGGAATCTAATACTAACCTGTTTCTTTCAGATGTGAATGTTTCCTGTACCTGAGAGAAGTCCTTTTTAGGTTAAAAATTGAATTAAGAATATAATCAGTGAAGCATGAGGACTTAGAAACTAGTAGGTGACAGATGAGCACACTGCAACACATTTTTGGGGAATAAAACAAATGTCCTTATTCAGTTACTTTTTATGTTACTCCGAAACAGTTATAGCTTTACTTTTCATGTCTCACATTTGCTGGAGCTCTATGTTTGGATCCAAACTCAATCCTATGTTTTTTACTTTACTTCCTTTTGAAGTATTTGATATTGCTTGGGTGACTGGATAACTGTTTATAGGGCAAACTTGCTTTTTTGTTGGCACACCCACAGACACTAATGATGGAAAAGGGAATGCGTGAGACAATTCTCTACAAAACAGACAACAGCACAATACGTTTGTGTTCAAAAGACGTTGCCCCATGGTATTTAAGTTGCAATCGGACATTATTCATCATGCAAACTAGACAGGCCAAGAGCGCTCACGGGCTAATTGTGTAATATACCTATCTTAACCACAGGGCTGAAGGAGTTAGGAGTGAAATCCTTCAGTTGGCTTCAATTCTTACGCCGTTTAAGCAGAACTAGAAACACCTTCATTAAGTAAGAAGGAGAAGAAAACACAATTTCATTTGAATCTTCACATTACCAAGGGTGGAGATAAGATGCTGGCCTGAGTGAGATAAGGAGAAAGAGAGTGGAGAGTATGAAGAGGAATGGACTGAAAAGTTGAGATCGAAGGCAGATGTAAAAGAAAGACAAGAGGACAAGTGAGGAAAACGTTGAAGTCCAGCTGAACAACTAGGAGGCTGACACATGACTGTTTTCCCCCTATTATACCAGTCCATGGTACAAGGGTCAAGGATGGCTATGTGCCTGAAGAAACACTGCGATGGTTATTCCCTGTCACGCACTGTTCCTGTGGTATGCCTGGCCAGGCATTGCCACCATCCAGTACTAACACATTTTATTTGAAGCAGTGTGAACTTCATGTGTTGCTGACGTCTTGTGACAATTGCCAACTACTGGCACATGAGGCTGATAGAGCTATCATCTGATTCACAGGTAAAGTAAGGGCCAAACTGAATTTTAGCTTGAGAGCAACAACCATGTAATTGCAGAGGTCCCCACTTCTACCATGCAGCAACTGAAAACTTGTGCTTTTTGTCACCTTAGCTGTTCTGCCTCCAACATTTTAAACTTCCTCAATTACAAACACCATTCATGAATACACCAGGGACTGCACCAAACTATTCACTACTTGAGAAAGGTTAGAGCAGGTGAGGCAGGCCTTTTCCAGATATTCTTCAGGCACCACTCAGATACCAGCCTCTTGAGTCTACAAGAGTTATAAAATACCACTTCTGCCTACCTGATAAGTATAATGCGACTACTGAAGTCAAAACTTTTGCCTGTTCTTACTCACATGTGTTGAATCCAAGTAGGTGATGACTGATCATCTGCTCCTCCTCTTCACTCTTTATGAAGACTAGAGGTTTAACGATTGGATATCCTGCATAAAATAAAAAACAAGATCAACGGAATGTCAAATTCAAAAATTATTGTAGACAGATATTTTGTTTGTCTACGGATATCTATAAACACCAATCAAAGTATACAACTAGAAAATAGTGAACTGTTTTGTTAAAAGGCATGGGTTTGAGTTTACCCACACATGCCAAAGTTTATAGAAACAGTGGGAAAATATACATTTTACCTTCTCCCGCTCTAATCCTGCAAAACCTTCATATAAGTATGCACACGTTAAAATCAGTGACGATGAAAAGGCCATGCATGTGATTGTTTGATTGTTCCTGAGATTCTTCACAAGTCACTCTGAGAATAACTAATGGCACTAGGGAGCTGGCTTAGATTGATCCCAAACGAGAAATCTATAATCACCTCCTTAAGCCAGTGAAACATTACAGTTAAACTCTAAGCATTCTCTTCTTCTTTACTCACTTGCACTGCTGACTTCAGAAATCTGGTTACTGATTGACTGATCTGCCTCTTCACTTTTAACGAAAATATGAGGTTTGTTTGGATAACCTATGCATAACAAAACAAGTTTTTACTTTTTATTCAGTCAATAATTATTTATTAGTATTTCTGCTCATGTAATATTCAAAACTGGACATTTGTGAACAAGAAAGTGGACAATTGTGTAGAAAAAAAGCACAAGATGTGTTCGATGATTTCATATATTGATATTCCTAGCAGAAGTGTAATCTTAACTCTATGACATTATAAATAGTTCATGACACCCTGTTCATTTCCTTGCCTTTCCTTTGTCAAGTGAACTTCCGAATTTAATTAAGCCTTTACAAATGCAGAATGACAGACAGAGGAATGAACAGGGGTTTAAAACAACAATTGTACTAGCTATCTTGCCAGACATGAACATTTTCAAACCATAGTGCAGAAAGCAGTTACTCATGGTGAAGTGTGTGACAATGTGAGCTCTACAATGGTCATTTCCGTAGGTCAGACGCGGCTAGTTCAGGCTGTTGTGGCACATATGCTTTTATTTTTAAATTCTAAAGGCATAGGTGCAAATATGACAACTGTTAGATCTAGCATCCTTGGTGTGGTTTCCCCAGTCCTTTTGCCTCTACCTCCTGTATTTTTGACTGTGTGCTGGATTTTGTTTTGCTGGTTTAGATGCTGGCACTTTCCCACCACTGATCAGTACCAAAATGAAAGTGCTCTCTGTGTAAATTGTGATTATGTTGGTGATCCATATTTGGCATATTGTAAACTGACATGTCGACCAGGCAAGTGCACCGACTTGCCAGGCCTTAACCTTCCCCTTTCTTACATGTAAGGCACCCCTAACGTAGGTCCAAGGGACCCCCCCCCCATTGACAGGGTGCAGTGTATGTGAAACGTAGGACATCTACTGGTGTGTTTTACATCTTCTGATAGTCAAATACTGTGTATTTCGTTTTTTTACTACCGAAAGGACTATCTCTCCCATAGGTTATCATTGGAGCAGGTGGCTTGAAAATTGTGTGTTTGAAAATGAAACTTTTAGAAAGTGCCACAAAACAGAGGAAGCTACCCCTATAATTTTGTTTTACAGGGAGGGGGTATATGAAAGACTACAAAAAAGACCTTGTCCCTGTTGTTTCTGTTCTACAATCAATGATTGCTTTAGAAGGCAAAGGTCACCTCTTTTGTATTACATCAAATTACCTGCCATTTGGGCAGAAATAGCAGACAAAATAGAACACCACAAAAACTTATAATCACTAGAAATAGTACAATCACTTCAAGGACTTTATATAAAAAAAACTTGTATTCATAAAGATCATGAACCTAGGGCCTCCCTAATGGTTACAATATGATGCACAATTAAAAATACTCGGGTACAGTTAATACAACAAATCCATTGTTACAATTTTTAATAAAATATCTTAAAAACAGTCGCCGCAGCGTTTCGGTGTGCATTCATTTCCACCTTCATCAGGACTTTACAATTTCTTTATAACAATCTAGAAGTGAAAAACAATTCTTTTAGCTTACAAGTATTAATAACGGACCCTATTTTGTTATCTGCCAATTCGGATATGATTTATATCCTCGCCCATGGACCTTAAGTCAATTTTAAACATACCCATAATTTTCTGTTAGTATTCTATGGGTAGTAATACATTATCTTTCTACGGTATTTAAATGGTTTTACCCTATTTTTAAATTACTTTTTGTTAATAGACACTTGTGTTCGTACCTAATTCAATCCAGTAGGCTATGTTTTGTTAATTTCATAGTCCTTGATGTACTCCAATTAGTCACCTCCCTTCGTATTTGCAGAAGGTAAACCTTATAAATGAAGGGCTGAAAGAACAGATACATAAATTTAAGAACTATCTACATTCTGATTTCGTTATTACATGTCTAGATAGCCCGCTATTCAGGTATTACCTTGTTTTCTATGACCTCGCTCCTTGGATTACGTTGGAGCCACCGTATTATAATTTATGGATGGTCCTTCAGATCAGATCTAAACATTAAGAAGAATATAAAGTACCTGTCTATCTGATTAACTTATTAGGAAGATTTTATTACTTAAGTATCATTATTTGCAGCACGCTTACCACTTTAATATATATCCAGTTGTAGTGTCCTTTTTCCGATTGAAAAGGAGTCTATTCATCAATTTAGACTTTGAAATCGAAAAAAATAATGGCGGGAGTTCAGAATTTAATTCTCACGACATACAGTGCCTCTAAGTTTATCATTGTCACTAATTCATCATTAAGATTCATGTTCTTGTTTATGATATTACTAATACCCATCGTTATATTCGATAACAAATAGTATTATATCGGACACAATTCTATTTTAAAAAATACAGCTGTAATTAGCGTCGCGATATTTGTGCAGTCTAAAACTGTCTGTCTCGGGAGACATGACTCACTTCTATACCGAGCTCCACAATCTTTTCGCAATACGGGTCATTTCACTCATATCGATTTATATGGCAAGTGAACATAGCTACGGTATAAAATAACCCCATCTCGTAATATTATTTTAGAAACCGAATACTCTATGTATTCTCGAGTGGATGGTTCTATAATTACTCTGGTTCCACTCTGATATATAATTACGTACCTCCTCATTTTTTAGCGGCCTCCCTGCTCCAACGTAGAATCCGGAAGTCTTGTAAAAAAACGTCTTCCGTCCGTGCGTCGCATTTATTGGGTCAATCTTGACAATTAACCCGGAAGTAGTAATACATATAGCGCTTCTTTTATTATTATTCTGCTTATACTGAGTTATTTCTTGTTTAAAAAGGTTTTGTTATTTCCTAATTTCCTAAATCGTCATTATGCATATATTAGGATTTCTATGTGTTTGCCGATGTTATTCACAAAATAGTCCTATCTTTAGGTGCCGCCATCTTGGATAAGGTAGACAGTCTTTCTGCATGCATCGAGAGTAGGATGTATCCTAACATCAAGAATTGTTACTAAGTAACAAATAAAGACTTTTTTTAATATAAAAAGATATTGACATTGTATTTAACACGCGTACTTGCATCATAAATATATTTTCGAACAGCACTCTTTTTATTCTCGAATACGAACATATATCAATAAAGATTCATTCAATTACAAATAGGAAATGTTCAAACTTTATCGATCATCATTCTAGGTAATACTTCCATTTAGTTACAAATTATACAAATGGTACGATTATAAAGTTAGTCTTATACAATACATTATGTGCAATAAATGACTACACACTTGTCGATGGTCAACCATATTGGGATAAACACAGAATAGACATGTCTCTTATTTTGCGCCCTGTATGTTCTAATGCACTCTTACCACTACTCTTCTGGCAATACCCATTATATTACGTTGTTAATTTCTATAAGCCCTAATTAGATCTTGGGCATCAGTTATGTGTCGTCTGCTACTACATAAAGATGTCGTCTTACTCTTTAGTCTTCTTTGTGGCATTGGTTTACCGAGGATATACTCTGGCATATTTCTGGCCCCTCCTATTCCAGCAGTGCATGTGCATTGTATTGTTAGGTTCAACATATCTCCTCTGTACCGTAAACATGAATTTAAAACTAATGCTTCCTATATGGGAATGGGATTGTTTTTTACAGCTATTTTAATTGTTATTTTTCATTAGATTAATCTCTCCCATTCCTCTTTATTGTTGAGCCCACTTTTATAGGTATTAAAAAGGGACATATAAAATTGTTAAAGTTTTTTCATTTTTGACAAGGCTATTACCACCTCGTATACTGTGTTCCATAATTTCGATTCCGCACCATTTGAGATCATCTATAGTATGGTTCTCAGAAATCCAATGTTCAACTAGTGGTGCGGTCAGTTTTTTCGTTCTTATTGCTGACTTGTGTTCTGTTATTCTTGTTTTAAGTTCACGCGAGGTTTCACCTATATAACCCTTGTTACAGGGACATATAATTAAGTAGATGGCGTCCTTAGATCTACAATTGATGAAACGCTTTATTTTGTGTGTTACCTCGTTATATGTGACCACCTCTCCTTTCACCAAATTATTGCAATTTTTGCAACTACAGCAGGGGAAATTGCCTACTGGGAGTGGAGCATTATGAATAGTTGTTTGTCTTTGTCCTTGGTCTTCTCTGTGAGTATGTACCAGTCTGTTCCTAATGGTTTTATTACGTCTGAAACTGAACATTGGTTTAGCTAGTATTTCATTTTTCTTTTCATTTAAAAGTTGCCAGTTTCAATTAATTATATTCTTTACTTGATTACTAGCACTACTGAAGTTAGTTACAAACATAAGTTGTTTTTCACTGTTTCTTTTATTTTCTGGTTTTGCATGAATAAAGAGTCTCTGTTGTAGTATTTTGCTCTTTTGTAGGCTTGTCTTCTTAATTTTCTTGGATAGCCTTTGCTCTGTAATTTATTTGTTAGAACATCCGCGTGTTGATTAAAGTCTTTGATGTCTGTACAATTTCGGCGTATCCTTAAATACTGACCGAAGGGGATATTATTCTTTTGACTGTTGGGATGATTACTTTTATAGTGCCGCATGGTATTACGATCAGCCGGTTTTGTATACAATTCCACTGTTAATTTTCCATCTGTGTGTTTAATTTTAATATCTAAAAAATCTACACTGTCTTTGGCATAATTAAAAGTAAATTTCAAGTTGGCATCTCCAAGGTTCAGCCAGTTTATAAAGTCATTTAGTTCCTCAATGGTCCCTGTCCATAGGAAGAAAACGTCGTAGATATAACGGGACCAACACGAGATGTTCTCGTAGAAAGGTGCCGCAATGTTAAAGACATGTTTGTCTTCAAAGGCCGCTACATACAGACAGGCCAAGCTGGGAGCACAGGTGGCTCACATGCTGGTACCTTTGACCTGTCTGTGGTAGTCGGACCTAAACAAAAATATGTTATTTTTTAATATGATCTCCACACAATCCAATATGAATTTAAAGTGAGAAGAGAGATCTAATTCATCTACACTCAAGAGGCCCTCTAACATCTCGATGGTATCGTCCTGGGGGATGTTTGTGTAGAGGGCCTCTATGTCTAAGGTCACAAGCCATTGGGTGTTCTTGTCATAAGGAAGGTATTCAATTTTATTGATGATATCGGTTGTATCTTTGACATATGCCTTTTGGCAAACTACCAAGGGTTGTAAAAATGTGTCCACATACTTACTTAGTGGTTCTGTGGCTGAGTCCATGCTAGAAACTATTGGTCTCATTGGGGGATTATACAGATCTTTATGCACTTTAGGCAAGCCATAAATTGCCGGGATTCTCGGACTCAAGTTCTTAAGAAAATTAAATTCATCATTACATATGACGTTATCTTCTTTAGCAAAATCTAACAAACTGCCAATTTTTTTGATTACATCATTCCATTCTGATCTATTTGATTTACAGTAATGTAGAGTATTATTAAGCAAGAGGAGCATCCTGTTGTTATAGTCTTCTGTGTCCATTATAATAATACTACCACCCTTATCGCCAGGTTTGACCGTTAGATCTTTATTTTTTTCTAGACCGTTCAAGGCTTTTATCTCTTCTTGGCTAAGATTATTGTTCCAATATTGCTTCTTGGACAGTTGGCCATCGATATTATTGTTGACCACTTTTTCAAAGAGGTCTATATTTTTGTTGACTAGACTTAGGGATGGTGTGCAATTTGACTTTGGTTTAAGGCCGGATTTGTTAGAAGATTGTGTATCAGGACATTCTTTGTCTTTAAAGAAATAATGCAGTCTAATCTTTCTAAAGAAACTCTGGAGATCTCTTTTGAGGCTAAATTTATCAACATGAGTGCACATAGCAAATCCTAAACCTTTCTCTAATACCTTCTTTTCATTTTTGGTAAGAAGTTTCTTGGAAAGGTTAATTATAGCTGACTTGTTTTCTAATCCCACATTGCTTGGCTTCTTGTCCTCATATATGGGCGTTTCTGTTGCGGATGATTCCCCCGTCCTCGCCCCCTCCCCCGAATTTGGCTGGTATTTTGGTGGCGATGATCTAAAAAAGAGATGTGATGTATTCCTATAGGTTCTGTATCGATCCCCCTGTTCCTGACCCTATTCTGGTTAACAAATTAACTAGCAGCCATCCCATGATGCAGAAACCGTTATCTGATTAAGCCACACCACGGCACAGGAACGCGTTATCTGATTAGGTCATAACGCTTGCCATCTAATTAGGCAAGCAATATTCCTCCAGCCCCTGATAAGGCATACGGCGTTCTCAAAACAAATCAAACCTATGACAACCTGGGAAAATCCCTGCGGCCATTGTTTTGATTTCACCGAGAACTTCAGTAAAAGAATGTGCTAACGACCAGTTCGTATGACATCCTTATTGACGTATCTATGTCCATCCTTAAGTCAATCTGTGCACCTTACAGGTATAAATATTACCGATATTGCCTTAAGCAAACACACGCGGTGGTGACGAGATCGGAGCAGCGAGACTTGCCGAAGGAGCCTAGCACAGAGCGGACCCCGCTGGCGCTGCCCCGCCTTCCTGACGCGCTGAGAACGAGACGCTGCTTTCTCCTGCCGAGAAATCCAGCTCCGGCGCTTCCAAGCAGCCCTTGCAGGCAGCCTGGAATATCGAGACCAAAGACGAGAGATACCATCCCTCAACCATCCCAGATCTCAGGTACAGAACTGAATAACCCCTTGCAGAGAATTCTTGAGTCAGTCACTTGGCAAAACAAACTTAACTTAAACTGCTACTTTCTATTCCCGCCCACGTATTAGGCTTAGGTCAGGTACACTGGGGTAGGCGTAGTTAGAAGCACCAGTTGAGTACGATTAGTCAAATGTATATATGTATGTATCTATTTTATCCATTTTAAACCACCATATGGCTTAGAAACCATATAAATGTTTTTACAGTATTATTTTATACTTCTGCTTTTATTGTATGCACTTTACTTAACCATAAGTATTGCGATAATATCGATCCATTTCTCTTGTACGAGAAAAGAGACTGATCAATAAATAACATCTTTTATTTGAACACGCCCGTCTCTTCCTTTTCTCTACAATCTGGTGAAACTAAGAATGCACGTACTGACTGAGTAAAATAAGTTGTCTTTTGTTTTCACACGACTCTAGAGATACACTCTTGATTAGGGGAGAGCAAAGTTGTCATGTTCTATGGTTGTCAGAAACTAAATCCCTTCTTGTCTATCCAGGGAGGTTCAACTCCTCCTTGCCTATTCGAGAAAGTTTCTAGTGAACTCTGAGCTAGCTGGCAAACCCAAAACTTTAAGTCTAATATCGACAATAGAAGACCTAGTTAACGTCTGGTCTAGGCCTATACTATTGAAGGTATTATTCCAATGCGCAGAGCCTATTGGGATAATAGGAACTACACTACATGGCGCCCAAACGTTTGGAAAGGCGATAAAACTAACGCAAGACATTAGAGTAACTCAGTCGTGCTTTTTCACTCAGACCCCTTTTTTCCATAATACTCCAAAGACGTCTGGAGTGGGTGAAAGGTAATATCCGCCAAACCTCGCAGGAGGAAACTCCTATGTATGGTTCTTGGTTCAATCAACGTTGAAGGATACACTGTTCCAAAATATTGTGCATCTAATCTTTGTTAACATAAGAAACCTGATCTGCAAACAAACGGAATAACCTTCTGGACAGTACAATGTCAGACAGTGAAGGAGAAAGAGAGACAGCTAGAATAGCAGCTGAACTCGTAGCAGCTGATAATACTATGCAAGAAGCAGACCCGGAGATAATACTCATCCCGGTCAATATAAGAAAATCTGTAACTTTAAAACTTATAGAAAATGGACTGACACCTAGAGGTGGCACAGTCATATTCGTAATAGAGGCACACGAATATCGGCAGACAGAGGTGTTCTATTCATGGATACACTTTCCAGCAGCAAACGCTGTAACAAAGCACTTCCACTATTACAAAACAGAGGAACCTCCTAATGAGTACACTCCTTTCGAGGAGGTGGAAGTACCACTTAAATTCCAAGAGCACCTGCTCTTGTTTAATGGCGCCCTAAAACATAATAATCACATCACCAGGCTCGGTCCATTAGGTAGACCAGGAGCAACATGGCCGGTCCTAGCCGGATACACACCACATCCAGACATCGAAAGAATGTCTGCAGCAGATCTTTTAATACAACTAAAACAATTAATAAAAGTACATAGACAATTAGTCCAATATGTAATGCGGACTTCAACAATCCAACCAGCAATTAAAATTCCACAGCTGACCCCTCATCAGGGGAAAACAAATAAAATTACACCACAGAACATACAGTCCTGCCTAGGTAAAGTACCAGCTAAACGGGAACAAATACCATTCTGGTTAGCACAAAAAATCACCCAAATAGAGGCGGTGTTTCCAGACACCACCCCGTTAGAAAAACACAGGATTCTGACTATCTGTCTTCCAATGGGAATCGCACCACACGTGGAGGACTGTGACACTTGGGGTACAGTCTTTTCTTCCATTTACACAAAAACGCATGGTGTTCCATCCATCTCGGTAATACCAGATGTGCTAAAACAAATTCAAGATGAATACGGTCCAGAACCCGCTTTAACTCTCGGTATGAAATTACTAAAAGACTTCAAGCAGGTCTCGGCAATACTATTAGCCAACATAAAGGGAGAAGCAGCAAACGTGGCGATCCGCCAAAGGTTAAAAGAGACAGATATAGCAGACCAACCAGCTGAAATTGCCAGAATTATAGAAAAATCCTATGAGGAACTAGGTAGAGATAGTTTAGGTGGAATACCAGTAAAACCCCAACTGATTGAAAGTCCTGAAAAAGTATTTTTTAAAAATAATTTAACAACACAAAAAAAGAGCTGGGATGGAAACAAACAATCCAATTTTAAAGAAAAGAAATTCCAGTCCAGAGGAAGGTCTCCTCGGCGGAGAGAAAGATCTCCGAACCAAGGACGCAGGTCTCCCCAAAGTGAGCCCTCTGGGAAAAAATACAATCTTAGAAATAGGGATAATATAAAGAAGCCTGATAGATATCAAGAAATTGATACACGTCCCTCTCAATCTTTTCAGATTTCCTTGCAGAAATCGGAAAGAAGAGGACGATCAGAACACAGGGAAGAGCACGTCAAGTCCAAAGACAAGGAACCTGCTCATCTAAATAAGAAATTACAATTTCCAAAAAAGAAGGTAGCCAGTATTAAAGTAATCAACAATGCCGAGAATACTGAGGACACAACTGAAAAACGGAGAATGGGCTCAGACAATGCTAGACAGCGCAGCAGAAGTGAGCATAGCTCGCAAAGTCCTTATGATTCATCTGGAGACAGTGGACACGAATGAATACCTTCAAGTGGAAACTGCAGACACCAGAGTTAGCAAACCTCACAAAATATATGAAATAACTTTACGTATAGAAGGGGATGACAAGAAAAATAAGGGGCCTATTTTGGGATAATCTCTCCAAGGGCTATGACATCCTTCTAGCTGAAAAAGACTGGCCACCAGAGTTTGTCAGGGAGTGCCCACATGGCGAAGAAATAATTATGCCTGCCTTCTCAAATAATATTCCAATTCATAAAAAATACACACTTGCTAGAAAATGGGCAGTAGCTCAAGCTCCTGCTTTATATAAAAATCATGTAGGATGGGATGAGGACTCTCCTCCTCACAAAATCCAGTTAAAATCACAACCTACTGCACAGAGACAGTACCCAATTAAGCAAGAAGCTAAAAAACAGGTAAAAGAGATCCTAGATCAACTTGAATACCAGGGGGTGATTGAAACTTGCACCTCACAAATGAACAACCCTTTGTTTCCTGTCTCCAAACCAGACAACTCATATCGTCTAGTTTTGGATTACAGACACCTTAACTCATGTTGCAAAACTTTTGCAGTGCAAAACTCGCATAGTGCTGCACTAATGAATAACATAGTGCGCAAAAAATACAAAACAACATTAGACATCTCTAATGGATTCTTTTGTCAGAATATAGCACCAGAGAGCAGATACGTGTCCGCGTTCTCAATAAATGGCGCTCAAAAACAATTCTGTCGGTTACCCCAGGGGTACAAGAACAGCCCAGGATTATTCTCAGCGAGAGTAACAGAGTTACTACAAACCTATGATGACGAAGCATTATCTTATGTCGACGACATATACCTAACAGATGATGACTTGGATACTCACTTGAAGAGAGTGAACACCATAATACTTGGGTTCGCAGCAGAGGGTTACAAATTCAACTTTAAAAAATCTAGAATTGCCCATCTAACAGTCCTGTTCTTAGGATATGAATTATCAAGTGAAGGCAAAAGCCTGGCTGACAATTTCCTAGAGAAATGTGCCGTACTCCAAGCACCTAGAACACTAAAAAACCTACAGTCAATTCTAGGCTTCCTAAATTTCGGAAGAACATACATTGCAAATTACGCAGAAAGGGTCAAACCCCTTTATGATCTAATAAAACCAGATTTTAAAAGAACCAATTGGACTCAGATACACACAGAAATTCTGAGATCCTTACAAACAGACATGTTAATTAAAACAAAATTAGAAACACGTGATAACACACGCAATCTTGTGATTCGAGTCATCCCAGGAAGATGCGGATTCACATACCTGACCTCTAATGAGGGAGAAAAGGTACCGATTGCATTCAAATCACACTTGTACACTAAAGCTGAAATGAAATTTAGCCCAACGGAAAAAATTCTTACTGCAACACAGACAGCTATAGCAAAAGAACGAGCCCTGGCACAAGGTAAACGAATAATAATCGTGACACCGATACCAGCCCTAGAGGCGGTAACAAAGGCAAGCATTCCGAATGCTAAAGCACTACATCCAAGGTGGATACAGTGGGCTAATTCTCTTGCTGCAACAGACGTGGTATATGAATTTGATCCCAACTTAAAAACACAAGAATTTCTCCAATACGAATTCGAATGTCCTCCGCCGACCGAAATTCTGCTTCTAGAACATTACGGCTGTATAATATATACAGACGGATCAGCACAACCCGCAGTGGGGGGTAAACAAGCTTACAGTGCTGCGTGCGCGATTGTTAAAGGTCGCTGGCACGAAGGGAAATTTAAACCAGCTATCACTAAAACACAATCTCTAGGAGATTGTACAGCTCAGCGAGCTGAACTACTGGCATTCAAGATGGCGCTTGAAAATACCGATCGAGAATTCCCCACACTCATAGTGTGCGATTCGTATTATTGCGTTCAGTCTTACAATGAATACTTGCAGATCTGGCTTCAGAATGGTTTTAAGGATGCAAAAGGAGGCACAATCAAGCATAAAATGCTCTGGGAACAAGTAGTTCTTTTACAGAAAGAACTACCAAAGACTCACGTGATACATACACTGAGTCATCAACGTGATGGCGTTCACGTTGCAGGGAATTCATTGGCTGATGAGGCCGCGAAGGCAGCTGTGCAAACGGCTTCCGTAGCTGCCATCACACGTTCAAAAACAAAAATAGACAGCGATATATTACAAGCTGTCAGCGCTACAGAAAAAGATTCGATAGAAACACTCCCGAAAGGCTTTCCAGTGAAGTACTCATACATAACTGATGCAAACAATGTTCCGTTTGCTCGAATCCCTGGAGTGGGGGATAGGGCAATTCCAAACATGGAACATAGGTTAGGACTAATCATAGCGGCACACGAAGGGCTTGCTTCTGTACATGCTGGCGTCTCAGCCACAGTGTCGTTATTAAAACAGAGATACTGGTGGCCACAAATGAGAAGACAAACACGGAACTATGTTCTAGAATGTGAAATATGTCAAAAAATGAAAGTATCAACAGTGAGACGACCAGCGCAGACGCCCCTTCTAATCTCGGATAAACCATTAGCCTGTGTTTACCTGGACCACTGTGGTCCCTTACAAAGGGATGGTAACTATAAATATATCTTGGTTGCAGTGGATTCATGCACGAGATTCATATGGATGTGGCACCAGAGATCGGCTGACGCCAGAACTGTTATAAAAGATTTGCGAGTCTTTATCGGCACATACGCAATTGGCATGCTGCATTCTGACCAGGGTACTGCTTTTAGCTCTAGAGCTTATAAGGAGACCATGACCAGCATGGGCATTGCATTGCGGTATTCTTGTCCATTTCATCCTGAGGGTAACGGAATTGTAGAAAGAAAAAACCGTGACATAAAGCAATCTATAACAGCGAAGGTATTAGGTTCGGGAGCTGGGTGGGTCAAACATCTAATAAGTGTCCAACGTAGTCTAAACAACCTGCCAAGAAATTCTCTGAAGGGATTCAGTCCGTACGAATTATTGTTCGGGACTAGGATGATGGTCTTAAATCTTGACAGTCAGATTTCAGTGGTGAAAGAAAAAAGCTTTTATATCAAAGATCGTTTGGCTATTTTGCTGGACTTAAACGAAACAAGAAAAGACCTGAGCAACATAAAGTTGAAACAGCAGCCAACAACCACTGAAGAAACACCACCTGTCCCAGCAAGACCTGCCTGGATTCCAAAAGTTGGGGATCTAGTCAGAGAAAAGATCGCGGTAAAGAAGGAATTTGGGCTTGGAATTTGGGCCTGCTTACAGAAAAGCAGTTCCTGTCTTGTCTATCAACGGGACAAGATCAGTAGTACTACCGCCACTTGCTGGTAAAAAGGAGAACTGAGTTGTATCCATCGACCTGGTAAAACCACAATCATGTGGCCGATAACAAACAGTAGGCCAAGTGGACTCCCGATAAGTAGTAGAACACCAAGGTTTGCTACAAATACAGAGGTCCTAACTAAGAGGCTAATCACATTCGAAACGCCTACAGAACAACAACAAGGACTATGCAACAATGCATTGGAACTCAGACCTCTAAAAACCCAAATAAAAACATTTAATAGAGACACACCAACCTACAATGAAGTAACAAATGAATATGCTGAAGTTGCAAGAAACAGTAATCCTGAAGCAATTGGAACAATTGACAGAACAGCGTCCGGCTACTTCATAAACTTCGATGATTCCTCTGAAGACCTCAGTGAATCAAAGACACAGCCATCAACAAAAACCTTTAAAGATAAAGCTAAGGAACTTTTGAAACAACTGAAAGAAACCTATCTGATTTCTCCATGGATTGAATTTTGGGTGGCCTTTGGTGTATTTATCCTCATACTTTGGCTCATCATGGTACTATGCTTGGGACGCTTCGTTGAGGGAAAATATGCTAAAATGGACACAGCAAGTCAGAAAATCAACTTGATCCTCAAGCCACACACGTCTTCACACGTCGAGAAAAGAGAACTTTCTTCAGTCAACTTCACAGCCAATCCTATACCGGGTGGGGTAGCATGGGACAATACTGACTATGAAATTTATGGTCCGGTGGAAATCCTGAAATATCCACACCAAATCAAGATCTCGTTGAATGACTTTGTAAAACCAAGTTCATTTGCTGATGATTGGGACTTTGAAAGTATTAATGATATGATGTCTGACCTAGTGATGTCTGCTAAATTTACCAAACATGATTATTTGCAGGGTTCATCTAATTTTGATAGTATGTACTGTTACAACCACTATGGTAACCATTTTCTACATAAATCGGCACAACCTAGAAATGTTTTAAATTATAATCAATGGGAACATTGTGCAACTCCTCCAAAAGGAAGCTCAAGAACCTTTTATGACAAATATTCATATTTTTCAGGGTTCAACACAAGTAATGCTGAAACATTTTATTTCAAATTGTCAAATAAGACAGGAACAAAAACCATGCTTACAAACACGAAATTGATATATTCGGACTCGTTTTTTGAACAAATGAATACATTTGGTTTTGATTATTGGGACAAAAATGTTGAAGTAAAAAGTGTTTGGGGTACAAAAGAATGGCAAGTACAAGGTATAGAATCATTGTTTAGAGCCTGCATGATCCCGGAACAAATTGTATTTTTGAATGACACTATTCAACAAACTACCTGTCTTGGCTTAGCCAAAATCAAAATCAAAGACTTAAACAAACCGTCTATTCCAAAGCCAACAATGAGCAGCAATAGCTCTACAGATGAAGAGATAGACGTAAACTATGTATTAAACCAAAACAGAACACATCCTGATTGGAAACAATGGTTAATCTGGCCCACAGATACTAATAACTGTCAAGACAGATTCCTGAACAAAACACAGGGGTTCAAATTGACCAGGCCAGACCCTAGATATTCCCAAAGACAACACCCAGGGATAATTACCATCTACAGTGTGGGCAAACTCTGCCTTCAATGGCTACAAACTTCCACACTGACAGAAATTAAACAACACCTAACTTTACTTACTGATGGTGCTGACTTGCGTGATTTCATTATGGGACCGCGCAAACAGCGTCAAAAACGCTTCATAGCAGCCTCTATATATGCAGCTTACAACGAGGCCTGGAAGATAACTCAAATTGAGACAGCAGAAAGTATACGGGAAATTGACCGTATTAATTTGGAAAAATCACTTTCTGTAGTGGACAATGGGTTAATGACTCTGTCCTCCAGAATCTTTTCATTGGACAGCATTGTGTCTTCAGCAATCGACATAATATCGCAAGACTTACAACACGGTCAGTCTCAATTGCGTTCTATTATACAGCTTGGCTGGACGTTACAAAATCTGCGTTCAGGCTATATGCCTTGGCGTTTGATCATCACAACGTCACTATTCAATATCTTTAACCTTACTGATAAACAAATCAGTATGGCACAGAAGGGTGCTGATTATACAATCCTGAGCATTGAGAAACTCGAGAGATTACCATTGACAATGTCAGAACGACCTGTCATTGAATGGATAATACATGGGATAATTAATATTCCAATATCTACTTTCAGGTTTCAATACTGCCAAAAATATATACAGGCTGGCATGTACGAAAAATTGGGAAAAGGGTACATTAAGTCAACATGGAACTTGCCCTATTCACATGCATGTGTCAGTAATAAAGGACAGAAAGTGTTTCTTAGTGGCAATAATTGTGCAATGTCACTAAGCGGTACACTTCTGTGTAATGGAATTAGTTTGCATGGAGCCTGTGAAGGGAACTCAAATAACCTTTCATGTCACCAGCTAGGCACACCTGCAACACAAATAGAACCATTCTTTAAAAGACTCTATAACGGGAGTTACATTCTAATTGTGGATCGCAGATGTTGTAGTTTACTGCCCGGGGTTCCTTATCTCATAAGTACGACTGCGAAGGTCATGTGCTGTGGACGCTTATTGTTCCCCAGCTCCTTTCCAGACAGGGAGGCAAGGACATGGCCCAACTTGAAAATTACTTCTATTCGAATTGATACTTTAAGCAGAATGAAAACAGTGCTTCTTCAGACACCGACCAGGCTCACGTCATCAAAAGAAACGTATGATCTCCTAGTCGCAAGGACGACTGCAGAGATTCACTCATTGTTATCAACTAATTCCCCCATACATTTCGCAGAAATCCTGAATGAAATCTTACATATTTCTGATACCAGTGGAGTCTCAAATGTATTTAAGACAGTGTTTTCAGGGGCATTAACACCATTCAAAGCCATACTGGGTATTTTTCCAGACTTCGTCCATTCGATTTTTGGCGGACTTCCCCTCATTTTGGAACTAATTGCAGGAATCCTATTCTTGGTCCTTATATTTCGTTATGGCAAACCATGTCACAGACAAAACACCTGCGACAAGGGAAGAAACAATCCGAGCCATTGGATACCGGGACCGGATATCAAAAATCCTGGGACTATCCCGGCTTAGAGACCTAAAGATGACTTGGTTTCTTTCATTTCGACCAATGTGGCATCGATGTGTTTTACCTGTATTAAGGTGCATGCTGTGCGGAGAAGAATGCGTGTTGGACACCTGTCTGACGCTACAATCGGATGCGCCAATGGATGCAGAAACATTGTTGGGTCCGGTAACGGCTCATGCATTGTGCTGCCCTCAACGGCTGCCAATCCTGATGACGGCATTCGTGGAAACTTCACCACTACGATTGAGGGGTAGTGAAGTTCAAGATGAAAGCAGCATCGATCAGGTACGACCTTCTGTCAGCAATACTAATCAAAACGTCAATGAAGACAATCATGCACATGAATGCATGGTTACATCTTTTTCCGAGTTAGTGGAACTTTCACAGGAAGCTGTTGACAGCTTTTTCGACAGTCTCAATGATATGATGTTCTCACCAGAGCAGAAATAACGACTTTTGAGCAAGCTAGCACACGGCGTTCCCAACTCCCTGAATTTGGCCTTCAACTTTAATAATAAAGTAGCATGAACAATTTCCCCTCCAGTTCACGGACAGCAATTTTTCAGCAGCCCCAAAATATTTTTACAATTTTTCGGGACACTTATCTTCTGCTTAAAGTAGAAACTATTCTTAGAGAACTAAATTTCTATTTTTAGTAAATTCATAGACATTCGCTGCTCGCTGGTATGTTCATAAATATTTTGATCTGTGATGAAGTGGTCTCGAACCTTCAGGGAGGCCCCAGGTTCATGATCTTTATGAATAAAAGTTTTTTTATATAAAGTCCTTGAAGTGATTGTACTATTTCTAGTGATGATAAGTTTTTGTGATGTTCTATTTTGTCTGCTATTTCTGCCAAATGGCAGTTAATTTGATGTAATACAAAAGAGATGACCTTTGCCTTCTAAAGCAATCATTGATTATAGAACAGGAACAACAGGGACAAGGTCTTTTTTGTAGTCTTTCATATGCCCCCTCCCTGTAAAACAAAATTATAGGGGTAGCTTCCTCTGTTTTGTGGCCAAACGTACAGCTTTTCAGCTGGGAAGTGTAAAATCTATTATATCATACCCTTTATCAATATAGGAAGAAGTTGTCCTAATTAATATTGGACACATTAAAAACATATGGATTTTCAGAAGAACAGTTCAACAAAATAATAAACGGTACATCAAAAAATTTCTCCTCTGTTTCCACTTCCAATGGAGATGAAGAGAAATGGAAAGAATTATGGAATAATAAAAAAAAGGCCATAAGGACAGAATTACATTCTGATTTCCTATTAGAGTACTGCAAGAAGGGGATAATCCCCAGGGGTCTTCAGGTCAAAAACGAACCTGGTATCTTTATTAGACACGAAAAGTTTATTGAGAATTGGACATTGATTGCGAACCGGTTAAGTCGCGATTGGATGTTGCTGATCATCGAAACAGCGAATGAGATTCTAATTATAGAGAAGAAAGAAATAGATGAACTTGAAAATAAACTAAAGGATAGTGCAGTACTAGATGACGCCAACAAAAAATTAGAGGACATACAAAACGACATTAGTGGATATAGGGACTACTTATGTAATAAAAAAATCCAACAAATTTAGAAAAGATGTGGTAAACTATAATCTGGAATTTGTGTACCCCTATAAACAGAAAGACTTTTTTGATAAACCAAGAGAAGACACGTTTTCCCGTAACAACTGGCAACAACACAGGAGAAATTATCCCAAGAAGCGAGTAACCTTTTTAGATACATCATACACTAGCACAGAGTCCGAAAATGAGAATGGAGCAGAAAATAATAAGAGTAATGAGCAAACACCAGGTACAAGCAGAGACTCCCTCTCTATTTTTTTAGATCATCGCCACCAAATAACCAGCCAAATTCGGGGGAGGGGGCGAGGACGGGGGAATCATCCGCAACAGAAACGCCCATATATGAGGACAAGAAGCCAAGCAACGTGGGATTAGAAAACAAGGCAGCTATAATTAACCTTTCCAAGAAACTTCTTACCGAAAATGAAAAGAAGGTATTAGAGAAAGGTTTAGGATTTGTATGTGCACTCATGTTGATAAATATAGCCTTGAAAGAGATCTCCAGTTTCTTTAGAAAGATTAGACTGCATTATTTCTTTAAAGACAAAGAATGTCCTGATACACAATCTTCTAACAAATCCGGCCTTAAACCAAAGTCAAATTGGACACCATACCTAAGTCTAGTCAACAAAAATATAGAACTCTTTGAAAAAGTGGTCAACAATAATATCGATGGCCTACTGTCCAAGAAGCAATATTGGAACAATAATCTTTGCCAAGAAGAGATAAAAGCTTTGAACTATCCAGAAAAAAATAAAGATCTAACGGTCAAACCTGGCGATAAGGGTGGTAGTATTATTATAATGGACACAGAAGACTATAACAACAGGATGCTCCTCTTGCTTAATAATACTCTACATTACTGTAAATCAAATAGAACAGAATGGAATGATTTATTCAAAAAAATTGGCAGTTTGTTAGATTTTGCTAAAGAAGATAACGTCATGTGTAATGATGAATTTAATTTTCTTAAGAACTTGAGTCTGAGAATCCCGGCAATTTATGGCTTGCCTAAAATGCATAAAGATCTGTATAATCCCCCAATGAGACCAATAGTTTCTAGCATAGACTCAGCCATAGAACCACTAAGTAAGTATGTGGATACATTTTTACAACCCTTGGTAGTTTTCCAAAAGGCATATGTCAAAGATACAACCGATATGATCAATACAATTGAATACCTTCCTTATGACAAGAACACCCAATGGCTTGTGACCTTAGACATAGAGGCCCTCTACACAAACATCCCCCAGGACGATACCATCGAGATGTTAGAGGGCCTCTTGAGTGTAGATGAATTAGATCTGTCTTCTCACTTTAAATTCATATTGGATTGTGTGGAGATCATATTAAAAAATAACATATTTTTGTTTAGGTCTGACTACTACAGACAGGTCAAAGGTACCAGCATGGGAGCCATCTGTGCTCCCAGCTTGGCCTGTCTGTATGTAGCGGCCTTTGAAGACAAACGTGTCTTTAACATTGCGGCACCTTTCTACGAGAACATCTCGTGTTGGTCCCGTTATATCGACGACGTTTTCTTCCTATGGACAGGGACCATTGAGGAACTAAATGACTTTATAAACTGGCTGAACCTTGGAGATGCCAACTTGAAATTTACTTTTAATTATGCCAAAGACAGTGTAGATTTTTTAGATATTAAAATTAAACACAAAGATGGAAAATTAACAGTGGAATTGTATACAAAACCGACTGATTGTAATACCATGCTGCACTATAAAAGTAATCATCCCAACAGTCAAAAGAAAACTATCCCCTTCGGTCAGTATTTAAGGATACGCCGAAATTGTACAGACATCAAAGACTTTAATCGACACGCGGATGTTCTAACAAATAAATTACAGAGCAGAGGCTATCCAAGAAAATTAATAAGACAAGCCTACAAAAGAGCAAAATAATAATACAACAAAGACTCTTTATTCAGTGCAAAACCAGAAAATAAAAGAAACAATGAAAACAACTTATATTTGTAACTAACTTCAGTAGTGCTAGTAATCAAGTAAAGAATATAATTAATAGAAATTGGCAACTTTTAAATGAAAAGAAAAATGAAATACCAGCTAAACCAATGTTCAGTTTCAGACGTAATAAAACCATTAGGAACAGACTGGTACATACTCACAGAGAAGACCAAGGACAAAGACAAACAACTATTAATATTGCTCCACTCCCAGTAGGCAATTTCCCCTGCTGTAGTTGCAAAAATTGCAATAATTTGGTGAAAGGAGAGGTGGTCACATATAACGAGGTAACACACAAAATAAAGCGTTTCATCAATTGTGGATCTAAGGACGCCATCTACTTAATTATATGTCCCTGTCACAAGGGTTATATAGGTGAAACCTCGCGTGAACTTAAAACAAGAACAACAGAACACAAGTCAGCAATAAGAACGAAAAAACTGACCACACCACTAGTTGAACATTGAATTTCTGAGAACCATACTATAGATGATCTCAAATGGTGCGGAGCGAAATTATGGAACACAGTATACGAGGTGGTAATAGCCTTGTCAAAAGGAAAAAACGTGAACAATTTTATATGTCCCTTTTTAATACCTATAAAAGTGGGCTCAACAATAAAGAGGAATGGGAGAGATTATTCTAATGAAAAATCACAATTAAAATAGCTGTAAAAAACGATCCCATTCCCATATAGGGAACATTAGTTTTAAATTCATGTTTACGGGACAGAGCAGATATGTTGAACCTAACAATACAATGCACATGCACTGCTGGAATAGGAGGGGCCAGAAATATGCCAGAGTATATCCTGGGTAAACCAATGCCACCAAGAAGACTAAAGAGTAAGACAACATCTTTATGTAGTAGCAGACGACACATAACTGATGCCCAAGATCTAATTAGGGCTTATAGAAATTAACAATGTAATATATGGGTATTGCCCGAAGAGTAGTGGTAAGAGTGCATTAGAACATACAGGGCGCAAAATAAGAGACATGTCTATTCTGTGTTTATCCCAATATGGTTGACCATCGACAAGTGTGTAGTCATTTATTGCACATAATGTATTGTATAAGACTAACTTTATAATCGTAACATTTGTATAATTTGTAACTAAATGGAAGTATTACCTAGTATGATGATCGATAAAGTTTGAAAATGTCCTTTTTGTAATTGAATGAATCTTTATTGATATATGTTCGTATTCGAGAATAAAAAGAGTGCTATTCGAAAATATATTTATGATGCAAGTACGCGTGTTGAATACAATGTCAATATCTTTTTTTATATTAAAAAAAGTCTTTATTTGTTACTTAGTATCAATTCTTGATGTTAGGATACATCCTACTCACGATGATTGCAGAAAGACTGTCTACCTTATCCAAGATGGCGGCACCTAAAGATAGGACTATTTTGGGAATAACATCTGCAAACACATAGAAATCCTAATATATGCATAACGACGATTTAGGAAATTAGGAAATAACAAAACCTTTTTAAACAAGAAATAACTCAGTATAAGCAGAATAATAATAAAAGAAACGCTATATGTATTACTACTTCCGGGTTAATTGTCAAGATTGACCCAATAAATACGATGCACGGACGGAAGACGTTTTTTACAAGTCTTCCGGAATCTACGTTGGAGCAGGGAGGCCACTAAAAAAATGAGGAGGTACGTAATTATATATCAGAGTGGAACCAGAGTAATTATAGCGCCATCCACTCGAGAATACATAGAGTATTCGGTTTCTAAAATAATATTACGAGATGGGGTTATTTTATACCGTAGCTATGTTCACTTGCCATATAAATCGATATGAGTGAAATGACCCGTATTGCGAAAAGATTATGTGGAGCTCGGTATAGAAGTGAGTCATGTCTCCCGAGACAGACAGTTTTAGACTGCAAAAATATTGCGACACTAATTACACCTGTATTTTTAAAAATAGAATTGTGTCCGATATAATAATATTTGTTAACGAATATAACGATGGGTATTAGTAATATCATAAACAAGAACATGAATCTTAATAATGAATTAGTGACAATGATAATAGAGGCACTGCATGTCGTGAGAATTAAATTCTGAACTCCCGCCATTATTTTTTTAGATTTCAAAGTCTAAATTGATGAATAGACTCCTTTTCAATCGTAATCGGACAAAGGACACTACAACTGGATATATATTAAAGTGTTAAGCGTGCTGCAAATAATGATACTTATTAGTAATAAAATCTTCCTAATAAGTAGAATCAGATAGACATGTACTTTATATTCTTCTTAATGTTTAGATCTGATCTGAAGGACCATCCATAAATTATAATACGGTGGCTCCAACGTAATCCAAGAAGCGAGGTCATAGAAAACAAGGTAATACCAGAATAGCGGGCTATCTAGACATGTAATAACGAAATCAGAATGTAGATAGTTCTTAAATTTATGCATCTGTTCTTTCAGCCCTTCATTTATAAGGTTTTCCCTTCTGCAAATACGAAGGGAAGTGACTCATTGGAGTACATCAAGGACTATGAAATTAACAAAACATAGCCTACTGGATTAAATGAGGTACGAACACAAGTGTCTATTAACAAAAAGTAATTTAAAAATAGGGTAAAACCATTTAAACCCTGTAGAAAGAGAATGTATTACTACCCATAGAATACTAACAGAAAATTATGGGTATGTTTAAAATTGACTTAAGGTCCATGGGCGAGGATATAAATCATATCCGAATTGGCAGATAACAAAATAGGGTCCGTTATTAGTACTTGTAAGCTGTTGGCTGAACTGCTGGCTAAACAATGATATCCCACTAACACATGCCATAATGAAAGAAGTTTTACAGCTAGATGGGAGGCTTAAAATACCGTGGGTGAAGTACATAAAGGACAGCCTAACAGCAATTGACCGACGGGACCTGTTTTATGCCCCAAATCTAATTACAAAAACAGATGTTAGCTCGGTTAAGAACGCTATATTATTGTTAAGAGGCACTGACAGAGAAGAGGTTGAGATGCAGAAGGCCAGTGTCAGGAAACATTTTCTATTAAAAACTTGCTTGCAAACGGAACCTTATTTGACTTGGCCCATGTCCAGTTATGAAAGATTTCTGTTAATAAGGTTCCGCTTCGACCTCTTCCATCTTTTATTGGCTGTCCCTAGTGGGGCTCAACGGGGAGAAGTGTTGCCAGCTTGTGGCTGCGACGGAAAGTCTCCACAAGACCTGGCACACTTCCTTTTTATTTGCCCCTATTATTTGATCCCACGGAAACTATACCTTAAACCGTGCCTCAAAAAGCTGAGTTTTTCACAAATTAAACCTGCACTTTATTATTTACAACTACTGAATAGCGATTGCACTTTATTTGTCTGTAACTTTCTTAAAAAAGCCATCAGCTTTAGAAAAAGCATGGAGGGCTAATCACATTGCATCTCTTTTAGGCGTTTTTAATACTACAGTTATTTATATTTTTAATCATATGCTGCCCATGCTCGTACTGTCTAATATATTGTACTGTATACTGTGTCATTATTTGCCAATTGAAATGAATTGTTTTTAATGTTATTTTTAGCATGTGTTTATAAATTGCACTTTTATGATTGTAAAACCTACAATCGAATAAAGAAAAAAAAAAAAGTACTTGTAAGCTAAAAGAATTGTTTTTCACTTCTAGATTGTTATAAGAAATTGCAAAGTCCTGATGAAGGTGTAAATGAAACACACCGAAACGCTGCGTCGACTGTTTTTAAGATATTTTATTAAAAATTGTAACAATGGATTTTTTGTATTAACTGTCTCCGAGTATTTTTAATTGTGCATCAGATTGTAACCATTAGGGAGGCCCCAGGTTCATGATCTTTATGAATAAAAGTTTTTTTTATATAAAGTCCTGGAAGTGATTGTACTATTTCTAGTGATTATACGTTTTTGTGATGTTCTATTTTGTCTGCTATTTCTGCCCAAATGCCAGTTAATTTGATGTAATACAATAGAGGTGACCTTTGCCTTCTAAAGCAATCATTGATTGTAGAACAGAAACAACAGGGACAAGGTCTTTTTTGTAGACTTTTAGAAAGTGGGCATATTCTTGTTTAACCATTCTGTGTGCTTCTGCTTGCTTGTGGATTCACGGTCTGGTTTTAAACTGAGAGGGGCAGTTTGTGCATTCACTCCAGACACTCACACAAAGGAAGCTGAGGTGTGCCCTGCATATGCTGATGAGCCATCTTGGGCTAAAGTGGTGGTAGGAGTTGTCACTAGCACATGAATAGGCTGTGGCTGCCCTGCACAATGCTGTCTCCACCCCCTGTAGTGTGGCTGGACCAGGAAGGACAGAACTGGTGTCATTGAGCAAGAGAGACTTTCTCAACCAGATAAAAAAAAAGTAGTATTAAGTAATGTGGCTCTGACCCCCAGGATTTTAGAACACTTCTGGATCAAGACGGACCTCTGCCAAGGAGAAGAGCTGAAGAGCTGTGAGGAGGAGTACTGCCCCTTTGCTGTGTGTTGCTTTGCTGGGTTGGCCTGCAGTTGCCGCTTCTACCTTAAAGAGGATGAACAAGTTACTTACCTTCGGTAACGCTTTTTCTGGTAGATAAAGTATCTGCCTGTGGATTCCTCACCTTGTGAATATCCCCCTTGCGTCAGCAACATTCGGAAATTCTTTTGTAGCTTCGCGCCGACGTGGACGACGACATAGAGGCACGGCATCGTACGCGACTCCGCTGACGTCACCGACACTACAATAGGCCCACGCCGGCGTGATGACATCAGTTCCGCCCTTTTTACCGTGCCTTCGAGGCACACGGACGGACCAATGACAGTAGACATATACACAGTGTACGCAGTACAAATATCAAGGTAACACACACACAGTGTGAAGCTAATGCAATAAAACATTTGAAATAAACAACTCCTTGACAATAAAATAAATACATTACAGTGACTCTGGTATAGAAGAGTGGACAACGGGGAGGCGGGTGGGTCAGTGAGGAATCCACAGGCAGATACTGTATCTACCAGAAAAAACGTTACCGAAGGTAAGTAACTTGTTCTTCTGATAGATACATCTGCCAGTGGATTCCTCACCTTGTGAATAGAGTCCCACAGCAGTCCCCACTCCCGGAGGAGGGTGTCCACTCTGCTACACCAAGAAATCCTGGAGGACAGAGCACGCGAAGTGGCCGTCCCTCCTCACCTCAGTGTCCAAGCAATAATGCTTTGCGAAAGTGTGGAGGGAGGCCCAAGTCGCCGCTCTACAAATGTCCTCAACCGGCACACCTCTTGAAAGTGCAGAAGTCGAAGACTTAGCTCTAGTAGAGTGAGCTCTAATACCCTCTGGAGGATCCTTACCGGCCAAAGAGTAGCAGATCTTTATACAGAGGATGATCCATCTTGAAAGAGCCCTTTTATGTACTGCTCTTCGTTTCTTGCAGCCAGCAAACCCAACGAAGAGCTGGTCATCCAATCAATAGTCTTTAGTTCTATCAATATAAAAACTCACCGCCCTCTTGGGGTCCAGACGGTGTAGCCTCTCCTCCTCCTTGGAAGGGTGAGGGGGGGATAAGAGGTAGGAAGGGTAATAGATTGACCTAGGTGGAAGGGAGACACCACCTTAGGGAGAAAAGCAGCCCTGGTCCTAAGAACCATTCGATCAGCATGAATGGCCAAGAACGGGGGCTTGGAACTAAGAGCTTGTAGCTCACTTACCCTCCTTGCCGAGGTGATCGGAACCAGGAAGACTGTCTTAAAAGACAAAAGCCTCATGGGACACTTGTGCAAGGGTTCGAATGGAGAACCCATCAAGTAGGTTAATGCACAAGTTACTACTTGTGTAACGATATATCTGTAAGAGACATTAGTTAGTATTAGATTCCTTACCTTAGAATATCCCCAGGCGTCAGACTGGATCCGGAAAATTTTGCGTAGCAGTACACTTGCGCGTCGGTAGGCGTCGTCTGCGGCTCCGCGTCCGTCGTCGGCGTCGTGGGCGCCGTGATGACGTCGTCGGAGTACTTAGACGCCGCCTCCGCGTGCTGACGTCAGTTCTTAGACACAGCTTTTCCGCGCCAGAAACGCAGAGCCATGTCAAAAACCAACACTGGTGCCATGAAAACTAGGGCCCTGAAGGGGACAACCCTAACCCTAGATATTGGTTCGCAGAACGGGGAGGATGGGTGGGTCGGTAAGGAATCTAATACTAACTAATGTCTCTTACAGATATATCGTTACACAAGTAGTAACTTGTGCATCTGAAAGAGACACGTTAGTATTAGATTCCTTACCTTAGAATAGATACCCCAGCAATACCAACCCCGGTGGTGGGTCTGCGAACCAATAATCACACCAGAAAGTCCTGGAGGACGGAACGGTCAAAGAAGCCATCCCTCCGGACTTGGCTGTCCAGGCAGTAGTGTCTAGCAAATGTGTGCAGCGATGCCCACGTAGCTGCCTGACAGATGTCTTGTAAGGGCACACCCCTGCCCAGGGCAGTGGTAGTAGCCGTGGCTCGGGTGGAATGAGCCCGCAATCCAGTAGGGGGCTCCTTCCTAGCCAAAGAGTAGCATGCCTGGATGCATAAGATGATCCACCGGGAGATGGTCCTCTTGTGCACCGCTTTCCCCTTCTTAGCGCCCACGTAACCAACAAAGAGTTGGTCATCCACCCGGAACTGGCGTGTGCGATCCAGATAAAATGAAAGTGCACGTTTTGGGTCCAGACGGTGGAGCCGCTCTTCCTCTTTAGAGGGATGCGGTGGCGGGAAGAAGGTTGGCAAAGTGATAGACTGCCCGATGTGAAAGGCCGTGACAACCTTGGGCAGGAAAGAAGGACGAGTCCTCAGAACAACCTTGTCCGGATGGACAGAGAGGAAAGGGGGTTTAGAAGATAGAGCCTGGAGCTCACTCACTCTCCTGGCAGAGGTGATGGCAACCAGGAAAGCAGTCTTCAAAGTCAGAAGGCAAAGAGGACAGTTGTGAAGTGGCTCGAAGGGAGCGCACATCAGGAACGTCAAGACCAGGTTCAAGTCCCACTGAGGCATCACAAACGGAACAGGAGGAAACGTGTGAGTGATGCCTTTAAGAAATCTGTTAACAATAGGGGACTTGAACAAAGAAGGCTGATCAGGTAGCCTGAGAAAGGCTGAAAGGGCAGAAAGGTAGCCCTTGATAGTGCCCAGAGCAGAGCCCTGCTGGGCAAGAGAAAGAAGAAAGAGAAGAACCTCAGAAAGAGGGGCAGAAAGAGGATCCACAGCCTTTGCTGTGCACCATGCCACAAATCTGTTCCACCTGCAGGCGTATACCGACTTTGTGGAGGGACGCCTGGCTGCCAGAATAATGTTACAGACTTCAGGAGGCAAGTCAAATGGCCTCAACTGTCGCCGCTCAATCTCCAAGCATGGAGGTGGAGACTGAACAGGTTCGGGTGGAGGACCGTCCCCTGCTGCTGCGACAGAAGGTCCTCCTGAAGATGCAGAGCCCTGGAGTCCTTAAAACGCTCAAGCGCATGGTCTGCCTTGTCCCCAAAGAGGCGACGGCCATCGAACGGCATGTCCATAAGCGTGTTCTGGACATCTGCCGAGAAGTTGGCGGACCTCAGCCAGGCGTGGCGTCTGACCGCCACCGTCGTAGCCATCGCTCTGCCCAGCGAGTCGGTGGTATCTAGCCCACACCTGATGGAGTACTTTGCTGCGTCCCGGCCCTCCACAAGGGCTTGGCCGAGTTTGGCCCGTACCTCCAACGGACACTCTGGCAGCACTTCCGCGACCTTATCCCACACTGAGTGGGTGTAACGTCCCAAGAGACAGGCGGTGTTGGAAGACCGCAAGCCGAGGCTCAGGGATGAGAAGATCTTCTTCCCATACTGGTCATATCTCTTGGATTCCCGATCCGGCGGAGCCGACGGGAATGCGGTTTGGGAATTGGAGGCATGGATGACCAGGCTCTCGGGGGTGGGGTGGGTGGACAGGAAACATGGGTCGCCCGGGGCTGGGCGGTGGCGTCTGGCCACGTTCTTATCTACGGGCGAACCCGTAGCGGGCCTGGACCAAGTGCCCAAAAGAACGTCCGTCAAGGCCTCATTAAAGGGCAGCAGAGGCTCGGCCGAGCTTGACTGCGGTTTAAGGACCTCAGTGAGGAGGTTAGTCCTCACGGCCGCGACGGGGAGCTCAAGGCCCAAGGCCTTGGCAGCCCTCATCAGCACCGCACTATAAGTTGCCCCCTCCTCCGAAGCCACGGAAGGAGGGGAGACAAAACCAGGGTCTGGAGAGGTGTCCAGGCCACTGGCATCCCCAAGGTCTCCTGCCCAGTCCTCATGAGACTGACACTCCCTGGTCAGAGGGTCCTCAGACCCCTCCCAGTCCTCCCCTTCACCCATCTCCTGAGAATCAGGGTCGTCAACCAATGGGACCTGTTCATAAAAGTGAAAGTCACCAAACGCTGTCTGGAGCGGCGCCCATCGGGGCCGTCCCGACGGCTGAACAGGAATGGGGACAGAACCGGGGTCGGCACCGCCCGGAGCCGGCGCCGGAGGCGACACCTGCGGGTCCGACGCCGGGGAGGTCGTAAGGTCCACCGGCGACGAACCAGATCCCGAAGGGGGGCCCGCGGCGTCCCGCGGCGCCGGGCCCGAAGGCGCCGGCGGCGTCGGGACCACTGGACCACCCGGCGCAGGGCCCGAAGGCACCGGCGGCGTCGGGAGAACAGGGACCTGCGGCGCCGGGCCCGAAGGCGCCGGCGGCGTCGGAGCCGAAGCACCCGACGGCGTCATGGCCGGAGCCGCCGACCCGCTAGGTCCCCCAGACGGGTCCGCTAGGCCCGGAGGCGTCGCGGAACCCGCCGGAGGAGAGAGTTTCCTCATGGCCATGAGGAAGCGCTCGATCTCCTCCTGCGTTGCGTGCGGCCCAGGGACTGGAGGGTATGGAGCCGGACGCGGCCCCCGCGGCCCCGACGGAGCCGCGTGGGTGGTGTCACCCGAACCCCCGGCCGCATCGTGCGAGCGTCGGGGGGAGTCCGAGGAGCGATGACGCCGCTTGGACTTCTTGTGCCTCTTACCTGACGACGACTTCGACCCGGAAGAGTGAGGCCTACTCTCGGAGCTGTGGTGGCTCCGGGCCCGCGACCTGTCCCTCGACCTCCCATGGGATCGGGACCTCTCACGGCGCGGGACCGACTGTCGGAGTTCGAGGCGCCTACGGGACCGCTCCCGCCTGGCTTTCGAAGAGAGGGCCCGACAGTCGGAGCAGGCCTTGTTGTCGTGGTGGACGCCCAAACACGACAAACAGACGCGGTGAGGATCCGTGACCGACATCAGCCGGTCGCAATCGTCACAATGCTTGAAGCCGGGCATCCCTAAGGCACCGAGTCGGAGTCGAGAGACTTCGAAACAGGAATCAAAAAGGATCAAAAAGTTAGTCAAAAATTGACTAGGGTTACTGCTTTTTCCAGATCTGCGCTTGCTGGCGCGGAAAAAAGAAGAACTGACGTCAGCACGCGGAGGCGGCGTCTAAGTACTCCGACGACGTCATCACGGCGCCCACGACGGACGCGGAGCCGCAGACGACGCCTACCGACGCGCAAGGGTACTGCTACGCAAAATTTTCCGGATCCAGTCTGACGCCTCGGGATATTCTAAGGTAAGGAATCTAATACTAACGTGTCTCTTTCAGATACAAGATTTAAATCCCACTGAGGAACAATAAAAGGAGTTGGAGGGAACCTATTTGTGAGGCCTTCAGAAATCTCAAAACTACAGGAGATTTGAAGAGAGACGGCTGGTCCGGCAAACAGAGAAATGCCGACAATGCCGAAAGATAGCCCTTCACTGTAGCAACAGCAAATCCTTGCCGCGCCAAAGAAAGAGAAAACTGTCGAATATCAGATAAATAGGCTTTCAAAGGGTCAACAGATCTCTCCCCACACCAAGAGACAAATTTAGCCCATCTGTAAGAATAAATGGACTTAGTGGAGTCACGCCTAGCTGATAATATGACATCCACCACATCGTATGGGAGAGAAAAAGAGTTCAGGTTGTCCCATTCAATCTCCAAGCATGAAGGTGTAATGTCTGGTCTGGAGGTGGGGGTGTAGAACCTGCCCCTCCATTTGAGAGAGGAGAGCTGCCCTGAAAGGGAGACGGAGCGGCGGGCGAGAGGAGAGGTGGAGAAGATCAGTGTACTACACCCTTCTTGGCTAATCCGGGGCGACCAATATAACTTGGGCCCGGTCTTGGCGAATCTTCCTCAGAACCCGAGGAATCAAAGGTATGGGAGGAAACGCGTAAAGGAGTTGCGAGTCCCAACTCAACTGAAACGCGTCCCCCAAGGCTCCCTGCATCGGAAACTGGAGGCTGCAGAATGAGTGGCAGTGAGCATTCTCGCGAGTGGCGAACAGGTCCACCTGAGGAGTCCCCCACGTCTGAAAGACGTGACGAACCACCTCCGGGTGAAGCCTCCACTCGTGGTCGGCCGAGAACTGCCGACTGAGACTGTCTGCTCGCACGTTCCGAACTCCGGCCAGATGATTTGCCATCAGACAAATCTGGTGGTCCTGAACCCAGGACCAGAGACGCAGAGCCTCTCTGCAGAGACACTGCGACCCTACTCCTCCCTGCTTGTTGATATACCACATCGCGGTCGTGTTGTCCGTCAGGACTTGCACCGACAGACCGCGAAGGGAAAGGAGGAAGGCCTTGAGCGCCAGACGTATCGCCCTCAATTCCAGAAGGTTGATGTGAAGCAACCTTTCTTCTGGAGACCAAAGACCCTTGACATCCAGATCCCCCAGATGAGCAGCCCACCCTAGAGTGGATGCATCCGTTACCACTGTGGCCACCGGAGGAGGTAGATGAAAAGGCTTTCCCTGAGACAGATTGCCTTCCACACCCCACCAAGACAGATCCGCTACAGTTTCTCTGAAGATCCTCACCGACTCCCTGAGATCTCCGTTGTGTTGATACCACTGCCTGCGGAGGCACCACTGGAGCGCCCTCATGTGCCAGCGTGCATGGTTGACCAACAGAATGCAAGAAGCCATTAGGACCGAGCAGGCGAAGGACCTTCAGGACCGGAAAAACCGCTCCGTTGTAGAATAAAGGAATCATTTCCTGTATGTCGCAAATCCTTTGAGGTGGAGGGAATGCACGACATACAGTTGTGTCCAGTACAGCACCTATGAACAGGTTGCGCTGGGAGGGCACCAGGTGAGACTTGGGTACATTTATCGAAAAACCCAACCGGTACAACAACTGAGTTGTCTCCTGCAGATGCTGGAGCACCTTCTCTGACGACTCTGCCTTGATCAGCTAGTCGTCCAAATAGGGGAATACTGGAATCCCCGACCTTCTGAGATGTGCTGCCACCACCGCCATCACCTTGGTGAAGACTCGAGGCGCAGTAGTAATTCCAAAAGGAAGAACCGCAAACTGATAGTGTTGCGATCCCACCGTAAAACGGAGATACTTCCTGTGCGACTTCAGGATTGAGATGTGGAAATATGCATCCTACAAGTCGAGCGACACCATCCAGTCTTCTTCCAGCAGCGCTTGAAGAACCTGTGCAAGGGTGAGCATCTTGAATTTCTCCTGTTTCAGATAGAGATTCAAAATCCTGAGATCCAGGATTGGACGAAGCCTGCCATCCTTTTTGGGTATCAGAAAATACCGGGAGCAGCATCCCTGACCCCTTTCCTGCTCTGGGACCACCTCTATCGCACCCTTCCTTAACAGTGTCAGCACCTCCTCCTGCAGGAGTAACAGATGTTCCTCTGTGCAAAATCCTTGGCAAGGAGGGTAATTGGGAGGGAATTCCCGAAAGGGAAGGGCATATCCATTTTCTACGAGATTGAGAACCCAAAGATCTGATGTAACCGATTCCCAATCACATAGAAAGTAGGTAAGCCGACCCCCCACCGGACCCACATGATCCTGA
The DNA here is from genome assembly GCF_964261635.1 of Lissotriton helveticus. Lineage (NCBI taxonomy): Eukaryota > Metazoa > Chordata > Amphibia > Caudata > Salamandridae > Lissotriton > Lissotriton helveticus. Next base: position 360,994,113 of record NC_136071.1, read on the forward strand.
ATGGCGGATCTAGGGCTGCTTTTCTGAGGCTGGGGGGGTTAGAGGAGGTAGAGGAGGAAGAGACTTGACGACCTCGAGGTCTAGCTCTTTGCTTTCCCCTATAAGATCTGTACATGGGGTTCTGCTGCTGCTGCTGCTGCTGCTGCTGACCTTGCCGATAGTTGCGAAAAGAAGAGTGTCCAAAACCTCTGAACCTCTTGGCTGAAGAACCTCTGATTTGAAGCCCTAAAGATTTAGCAGTTGCTCTACTGTCTTTAAATCTCTCCAAAGCCGCATCAGCCTTCTTGCCAAAGAAGCCAGATCCATCAAACGGCAGATCCAGCAAAGCCGCCTGAACATCTGCTGAAAAATCTGAAGATTTCAGCCAAGCCGATCTCCTAGTGGCAACCGCAGTGCCCATGATACGTGCCACCGAGTCTGCAGTGTCCAGACCACTCTGTATCACTTGGCGTGCCGCAGCCTGTGCATCTGATAAACCCTCCTCAAAATCCCTCCTGCTGTCATCAGGGATCTTAGGAGCTAAAGTACGCATAGTGTTCATAAGGGCATGCACATACCTCCCCATAAGGCAAGTGGCATTAGTGGACTTCAACGCCATACTTGCAGAGGAGAAGGTCTTTTTAGCCACCTGATCTTGTTTCTTTGCCTCTTTGTCACCGGGGACCTGAGGAAAGGCCCTCACATTCTTTTTGGAACAGGCTGCTTGTATGACTAGACTCTCAGGTGACGGATGAGACGTCAGAAAAGCAGGGTCTTCAGGTGCAACCCTGTACCTTCTCGCCACACTCTTGGATACTGCAGGCGCTGTCAGTGGTTTTTTCCACACCTCCATAATAGGTTCCGTTAAGGCTTCATTAAACGGAAGCAATGGTTCCACCACAGAGCTAGGTGAATGCAAAACTTCTGTAAGAAGATTAGACTTAAACTCCACTGTTGGTAAGGTCAATTGCAGAAGTTCTGCTGCCTTCCTCATCACTACATGATAAGGATGGACGTCCTTTGAAGGCGCATCAGAGCCGGATGGTAAATCCCACTCTGGAGAAAAATCCAGACTACCAGCATCAGCCAGATCCTCAAAACAGTCATCCTCCAGTTCACCTTCCTCCATATCAGGACGTGACTCAAAATATCTTTGCTCCTCCAAAAGGCGTTGTGCTTCCCTGGACCTTTCCTTTACACGCTTTGCAGCCGGATCGACCAACGGCTCCAACGGAGCCGGGATCGATGTCGGTATCGAATCCGATGGCCCAGTGGGATGCTCTCGAGGTCGATCTGGAGCGGGCGACGCCGGAACCGGCGTCGACGACCTCGGTGGAGCCGGGTATTGCCATGGCGGCGCCGGAGCCCGCATAAAGGGCATGAATGGAGCAGGAGGATAGGAGCGAGGGACTCCTAAATTGAAGGCCAGAGGACCCATGGGACCCGGAGGTGCTCCAGAGGGGTACCACGCCCTTGAAAAGATGCCATACATAGCGTTTAAAAACGCTGAAGGGTCCAGGGCTGGGAAGGGTGGCTGAAAACCCTCAGGCTGGTCTTGTGGAGGGTTCGGATTCGGCTCTTCGACAGGAGCAGAATCCACAGAATCCACATCCACATGAACTTCTTTCTCCTCTCGGGCCGGGGACGGCGCCGGAGACGGATTCGAAGCCGGAGTCGGCGACTGTACCTGCGACTCCGAAGGCGAGGCCTCACCTTCATGATCTGAGACATCCAGCGTAACCACCTTGGAACGTACCTTCTTCAGTGACCTCGACCTCGAGCCCGACTCCTTACCGGAATGACGTCGGGACTCATGACTCTTCTTCTTATGTCTCCTTCTCGACTTCGAAGCATGGTCTGAAGCGGACTTCGAAGACGACTCCTCTCGAGATCTGGATCTTGACTTCGATCTCGATCTCGACCTTGACCGTCGAGAGCGAGACCTCGAAGATTTTCCCTTGCCAGCCTTCAGATTTGCTACCAGAAGTTTGGTCTCTCTTTATCTCAGGGCCTTCGGGTTCATCTTCCGACAAGATGAACATCCATCCACATCATGGTCAGAGCTCAAACACCAAATGCAGTCCTGGTGCGGGTCAGTAATGGACATCATTTTCCCGCACTCCCTGTAGGGCTTGAAGCCAGTCTTCTTTGTCGCCATCGTGAAGAAACAAGAAACAAAGAAGCAGAAAGCGAATAATAAGGTAACAAAGTCACCAGTTGGCTACTGAGATTCCCGAAACCGTTAGCGTCGACGACGCGGAAAAAAGGGAACTGATGTTATCACGGCGGCGTGGGCCTATTGTAGTGTCGGTGACGTCAGCGGAGTCGCGTGCGATGCCGTGCCTCTATTTTGTCGTCCATGTCGGCGCGAAGCTACAAAAGAATTTCCGAATGTTGCTGACGCAAGGGGGATATTCACAAGGTGAGGAATCCACTGGCAGATGTATCTATCAGAAAAATGTGTTACAGCAAACAAATGATGGACGGAATGCTGACAATGCAAACATTCTCCCCCAGTCAAATGATCTGGGTTAAATCCATCGTTCTTTTGCCCACTACGCTACCCCAGTTTGGACCCAGCCATTTGCAAATCAGTCTTGACCCTGTGCCCTACGGGAACAGTCCAGACGGAACTGCCAGGCCAGGTCATCCTTGGACCGGAAAAAAGCATCCTGGGACCGGTTTCAGGGTATGTCACCCTTCTTTGCCCAGGCTAGCTTGAATCCAGTGGAGCTGGTTAGTACCGGGAGCCTGAGGTGTGGTGCATTAAGAGCTGCAGAGACCTAGGCTGTATTGGGAGGCACTATTTGGCGATGGGGCTGCTCCCAGGCAGCATTCTTTGGCGTTACCTGGACCCACGGGGCCGAAGGGGTTGAGTCACTCACTGTGGCGAGGAAGAGAGGTGGATATCCAATCGCGAGCCAGACAGAGGGACGGATGCGGAGTTATGACAGAGTGAAAGGGGAGCAGGATTGGGCCAACCAAGTACAATGGGGCGTTCGGGGAGAGCGAGCTTCCGGACCTGTTCTCGAGCCTCTTCAACAGCCAAGAAAGAGCAACAGCCATCCCAGAGTTCACGAAATGAGTCGCCATGCGATAGATCTGATGCCATACTACAAGCGATTGAGCTCTCCAGGGTATCACTAGAGTCCAAGATCGACAACATCACTTTACGCTCTTCCACGCTTATCATAGAAAGCTCTAGGACTGGGTGGAGGCGGTGGAGCACACCGTGGGTGAATTGCAGCAGGCCACAGACCTCCTGGAGAAACAAATCCCGGATATTGAAGCGCATATCAGACAGCTTGAACAAAGAGCAGAGGACGCTGAAGGCCGTTCCAGGAGAAATAATATCCACTTTGAAGGGGCTGCTGGAGAGACAGGAAGGCCAAACACCAGTGGAATTCATAGAACAGTGGCTGAAAGAGATCATGCCAGATGGGTCCTTGTCCTCCTTCTTTTCCATAGAAAGGGCACATCAGGTGCCGCTCGCAGGCCTCCCCTGGGCTCGTTCCCCTGGTCTTTCCTCTTCAAGACCCTACACTATCGGGACAGGGATGACATTTTGAAAGAAACCAGGAAGTTAAAAGAAATCCAAGTGGACAATGCCAAAGTAATTAATGTTCTTCCCGGATTATACAATAGGAGTACAACGGCAGCGGAGCTCCTTTCTGGCAGTAAAGCAACACCTACAAAACCTAGGCATCCAATACTCGTTCTTTTTTCCTGCGAGGCGAAGAGTTGTGGCGGATGACGAGACTCACTTTGTCGATGCTCCACAAGATGCATGAGACTGGCTGGAGTCAACTGGCCAGTTCACAGGCCCTAGGCCCACCGGCGGAGGCATCAAGCGGACAGCGGACTCGAACAAAGCTAAGCGGCAGGGGAGAATGCGGGAAAGGCAGGTGCTGCAACTCACAGCGGATCCCAATCTGGAACAGATAATCAAAGAACAGCGGCAAGCGTTACAAGAAGCAGAGAAGATCTCAGAGGCGGCCAGGGACTCATACCTCGGATGTTATCAGACAGAATTGGAGAGTTGTTTCACTGGGTAGTTTAGAAGGAACTACCTTGAGATACCTGTAGTTACTCGGGTATAAGAGAATCAGAGGATGGCAGATAAGTGGGGAGGCTGGGTCGGGTGGAGACGGGGAAAGAAACATGCTCTAAGCAGGTGCTGCACTAATTGGTTGGGTTGCAAAATTAGACCACTTGCACAACGGAAAGGGCGGAGAAACAAAGGGAGGGGGGAAAACATTTAAACAATGTATGGGTGGGTGGGTAAAAATTGTCAGATTGAGGAAGGGCATGTCCCTTCCTCAACCACGACCCCGGGGTTGGTACATTGAACTAGTAATGTTGCTCGGTTTGAGCAGTCCTACTCTGTTGCCGGATCTGCTCTTTGCATTATCACATGGAACGTAAGAGGATTGCGTACACCATCCCATAAATATACCGTTTATTCCTATCTCAAGAGCCACAACATGCAGATGGGGCTGCTGCACGAATCTAATTTGAAACACCTCGAAGCCGCCAGATTGCAACATAGATGGAAGGAGCGGGTCATTGCTACTAACTACTCAGCATTTGCGAGAGGGGTGCTGGTGTGGGTACGCCTGGGGGTGCCCCTACTGATAGAAGATACAGAAGTAGATGCAGAGGGAAGGTACATATTTATAAAGGGAAAGCTAGACGGGAGGAGTCTGTTAATTGGGAACATATATGCCCCTAACACGGAGCAAGGGCCCTTTTGGAATAAGCTAAGTACAGTACTCTTCAGGTGGTGTCACATGCCATGGTTGCTGGGGGAAGGGAGGGGAGAGGGGGGATTTTAATGGTGTACTTGACGTAATGCTTGATCGTTCCTTTCTGCCTCTTAGGGGTACTGCAGCAGCCACCGGGGCATCGCTATTGAGGAACTGGGTGGATGGTTGGGGGATAGCAGATGTATGGAGGTACCGTAATCCCGCCACGCGGGTATAGTCGTTCTATTCGGCCCCACACGCCCTTCATGTGCGACTTGATAGATTTCTATGCACAACAAATATGCAGCCATACATGAAACAGGGGGAGTACATGGGCAGGACCCATTCGGACCATAACCTTCATTATGTTGATCTGGCCTGGGACTCTCTGGGACCCACCCCGGTGGCTTGGAGGTTGGAGCCCGCCCTATTCAAAGATTTACCCTTTCGGGACTCTCTCCACACTTCCATAGAAAGCTACTTCACACTGAACACTGGCACAGTGAAATCAATACTAGTGGAGAGGGACGCCTTTAAGGCAATGCTCAGGGGTGACTGCATGGGTCTGGGAGGAGGCATGAGGAAACAACTAGAACACAAACTCAAAGAACTAGAGAAAAAATTGTTGTCCTTAGAGTCGCAAACGGCCTTGGACCCCGCCCGAACACCAGACCTATTAGAGGGGAGGGAACAACACACCACGCTTTTAGAAAGACTGCGTAGTATTAATTTTTCGGCATACTCTGCCAGGACACATGCGAAGGCGGATAAATTGGGTGCCATGCTTGCGTGGCTGATAAAGCAGGATCAGTCGAGCAGCCCTTTCACTGCACTACACTCCTCAGAGGGGGAAATACATTACAACCAACATGAAATACATGATGATTTAGTTTCCCATTTCACCTTGCTTTATCAATCCACCCTGGTGGTGATGGAGAAGGATATGGCCAGTTTCCTGGATGAGCTCCCTTTTCCGCAGCTCACTCCTGATCAGCGCTCTGAACTCAACGCGCCGATAACAGTTGAGGGGATTCACAGTGCCATTACGGCCCTGGCATCGGGGAAGGTACGAGGACAGGGCGGCTTGACACAGTGGAATGGCCATACATTTTTAGGTCTTGCATAGGCACCCCGCATGAGGTGCTCTAGGAGAGGGTCTTTAGCAATCGGTCTTCACTTTTCAAGCACTCGCACTTGTGGCAGTATCCACCTTGCGGGAGAGAGCAGCGGCGCGGGCACGTTAATTACAAACAGATGTCCCCTGCGCGTTGCTGCTCGCTCCCGCAAGGTGGATGCCGCCACAAGCACAAGTGCTTGAAATGTGAAGGCCACTTGTTTACGATACATGCAGGAGGTAAGGCCAGCTTTCTGTACTGTATACATTTACCAAAAGAATGCTACGCATTAGCGCACAAAATAAACATCTTTTGATGGCTCTGTATACAGTGTCTCCCGTCCAATCCTGTAAAGCGTTTAATGGAAAGTTGGCCACTCTACAATTGCCCCACTCATGCACTTACACATGCCAACATTTAGGATTAGGCAGGATCCTACTGATTTTTTTGAAGCACAAATTGCTGCATTTTAACTTTTTAAAACTTAAAACTTCCGGCACTTTAATAGAGACCAATGAGGAAATAAAATCCCCTTTGTCCAACTGTCATGTATGCGCTTTAGATTTCTGTGCACGAGGCTGACGATAACAGATGAAAGGCACGGCTACTGTAATGCTAACAGCATCCCTATTTTGAAAACGAACGCCCACTCCTTCTCTCGCTCAACGAGCTGATCACTACTGTTCAACCCGGCAGCTTGAGAGAGACCGTTCGTACCTGCTTCTGTAATCGTCCATTGATAACATTTCTGCAGATCACTATACCAGCCCATCTGGAAATCCTCAGCATGGACGCGCCATTGCAAATAAAAAACAGACATAGTTCGTCACTTCGAAACAAAATTTGGCTCCAGTCCATATCAAGGCAATACATTAACAAGCATTGGCATAGCCAATAGGTCTCGCCTTTGGGACCTAATAAGTATTTAGTTATGCAGCACAATATCCTTGGTGCAACAACATCAACTGTTGCATGGCTAAACACTTATAAGGTCCCAAAGGCGAGAACTATTGGCTATGCCAATGCTTGTTAATGTATTGCCTTGATCTGGACTGGGATCATATTTTGTTTCGCTGATTAGACTGCTGTATCAGGGGCCGGTGGTGAAGGTGAGAAGGATTAGTTACTTACCTGTAATCCTAGTTCTCTTCCAGGGGTATATATATATATATATAAAAACAAGCAATAGCAGCCTCCTAAACATCAGAGCTGAATTATGCTGCAAAGAATTTCCACCATACATGAAAAAACATGCATTATAAAACATGAGAAACAACAACAAAGATTGTTTTAGAACTGTTTTAATGCTCAGAAAGCAGCAGAAAACACTGAAAGCATAGGAAGCTCCCAGGCTGCATTGCAAATACCCAGTCTAAAAAGACTGAAAAGCTAACTTGCAGCTGAATGCAATAAACTGACACCGTGCCTTTAAGGCACCCATGACCCCCAGCTTCCCATCATGCCTCAGGGGTGACAGTTAAGTCAGTTGTTCTTTGCGGAGACAGTAAAAATCCTATGAAACAAACAGGTTAACAATATCTCCAAGTTAAAGTAGTCCTTTGCCCGGGGAGGCGGGAGGGTTGCTTATGACTTTGATGAGGATACCCCTGGAAGAGAACTAGGATTACAGGTAAGTAACTAATCCTTCTTTTCCAGGGGATCCTCATCAATAGTCATAAGCATTAGAATAGAATAGCGAGCCTCACCTCATCTCCCGGCGGGCAAAGGAACAATGAAAACAGTATATCATTGATAAGCTTAGACAAAACCTAGCTTGAGCAAGCCGCAGACTACCCAAATAGATTCCTCAAAGAGGCCTGTCCTACTTGAGTATCGATCCTGGAATCAGATTCTAAACAGTAATGCCTTGTAAAGGTATGAACTGATCTCCAGGTTGCAGCCTTGCAAATCTCTGACATAGGGACATCATGTAGGAAAGCCACTGTGGCCGCTTTCCCCCTAGTAGAGTGTGCCTTGGGTGTCAACAATAAGGGTTTGCCTGCTAGCTGATAAGCCAATTTGATACAGGAGACGATCCATCTGGAGATGGATCGCTTGGCAGCTGGAAAACCCGTTCTCCTGGAACCATAATTGACAAAAAGCTGCTCCGTCTTCCTAATACTCTTAGTGTTTTCCAAATAAAACTTAAGAACTCTTTTGAGATCGCAAAGAATGCAGCGACCGCACAGCCGGGGTCGTAGGATTTGGAAAAAAGGATGGAAGAGAAATGGATTGATTAATATGAAAATCAGACACCACCTTTGGTAAGAAAGATGGATGTGTCCTCAAAACTACTCTGTTGTGGTGGAAAACAGTGTAAGGCTCTTTTGTACACACCGCTTGGATTTCGCTTACTCTGCGCGCTGATGTGATAGCAACTAAGAAAGCAGCTTTCCAAGATAAATGTTGTAACGTTGCTTTGTGGATGGGCTCAAAAGGAGCTCCCATCAACTTGGATAAAACCAGGTTCAACTCCCAGGGAGGAGAAGGATTTCGAACAGGGTGGTAGACCTTCTTTAACCCCTGGAGGAAGTCCTTAACCACTTGCATCTGGAAGAAAGACATTTGGCTCGGCGATTTCCTGTACGCCACAATGGCTCACAAGTGCACTCTAATGGAAGCATACTTTAAACCAGATGTTGCTAAGGAAAGAAGATATGGAAGAATAACATCCTCCTGCCCTTTAGTAGGGTCAAGAGGATGCTCCCTACATCAAATATAAAATCTCTTCCACTTGAACGCATATGACGCTCTTGTGGAAGGTCTCTTAGCTTCCTTTAAAATGCGCATACAATCAGGAGACAACTTCAGATGTCCATACTGCAGGACTTCAGGAGCCATGCCGTTAAGTTCAGAGAGGGAAGGTTGGGATGTAGAATCCTCCCGCTCATCTTGCTCATCAGGTCCGGCCTGCAAGGAAGTCGTCTGTGTGGACACACAGACAGATGAAGAAGGTCCGGGTACCACCACTGCTGTGGCCAGTCCGGAGCTATTAGGATCATCTCCATGTCCAACCTGAGGAGCTTGGAAACCACCTTCGGAATCAGAGACAGGGGAAGAAATGCATAGGCAAATGTCCCTGACTAATCCATCAAGAGTGCATTCCCTTGCGTCCCTGGGCGGTGGAATCTGGACGCGAAGGCGTGGCATTTTCTGTTTTCGTCGTCTGCAAACAAGTCTATAGTTAGACGACCCCAACAATGAAAAAGTTCTGCCACTACCTCGTCGTTTAGCACCCAGTCTGGCTGATCTTCGAAGTGCCTGCTGAGTAAGTCTGCCTTGATGTTTAACTCGCCTGGAAGGTGCACTGCTACCAGCAAGAGGTTCCGAGCGAGAAGCCAGTGCCAGATCGCCTGGGACTCCAGTGAGAGAGGTCGTGATCGTGTGCCGCCTTGTTTGTTCTGGTAGAACATGGTGGTCGTATTGTCTGTCTGCACTAAGACCGAGTCGGCTTTGATTGCAGAGAGAAAGGCTTTGAGAGCGAGATGCATCGCTCTGAGCTCTAGCATGTTGATGTGGTAGGTCTGTTTTTGAGCCGACCACCGACCTTGTATCTGAAGACACCCCATGTGTGCCCCCCAGCCTTGAAGAGACGCGACCGTCACTATTGACTGAGTCGGGAGAGGTTGGTGAAAAGGAACTCCCACCAACAGATTTTGACGTCGAGTCCACCACTTGATGGAAATCCTTGCTGCCTGGGAAAGACTGATCCGGTCTTCCCAGCGTCCTGTCGATTGGTCCCACTGGTCCTCCAGAGACTGTTGCAAAAGACGCATCCTCAGCCTGGCATGTGGTATGAGGAAGATGCAGGACACCATGGAACCCAGCAGGGAGGCTACCTGACGGACTGTTGGATTTCGGTTCTCGAGTAGAATCCTGCACTTCTGTTGCATTGAAAAAAGTCTCTCCTCCGAAGGATACGCTCTTCCCAAGCTTATGTCCAGAACGGAGCCTAGGTAGTGGATGGACTGGGTTGGCTGTAGGACTGACTTTTCTACGTTGACAAGGAGGCCGAGCTTGTGCAATTGTTGCAGGCAAAGGCGAAAGTCGCTCTCTACTTGTAGAGGAGATGGACCTTTTAGGAGCCAGTCGTCTAGATACGGATAGACGAAGAGCCCCTTTTTGTGAAGAAAAGCTGCCACCACCGCCATGCATTTGGTGAAGACTCGAGGTGCCGACTTGAGCCCGAAGGGTAGCACCTTGTACTGGTAGTGTTTGTTGCCGACCACAAACCTCAGGAACTTGCGATGATGCAGTGCAATTGGAATATGAAAGTATGCATCTTGCAGATCCACCGAACACATCCAATCGCCTTCCTGCAGATGTGGACATATTTGGTGAAGGGCCAACATGCGGAACTTCTCTTTGACTATGACCTTGTTTAGCAGACAAAGGTCTAAAATGGGACGGAACTTGTTCTCTTGATCCTTTTTGGGGACAAGAACATATCTGGAGTAGACTCCCTTTCCTCTTTGCGAGGGAGGTACTTCTTCTATAGCTTGTTTTTGAAGAAAAACCTTTACCTCCTTCCGTAGCAGATCTAACTGGTGAGGACGAGAGTTCTTTGGAGAAATGTTCTTTGGGAGCGCACGGAAACGAAGCGTGTATCCATTGCGCAGTATATTCAGCACCCAACAATTTTTGTGATGCTGCACCACTCTGCCAGAAGTTGTGAAGCACTTCCTCCCACTGGAGTGGGCAACGGCGCCAGAGGAAGCCACTGCTCATGACTTCCCTCCTCTCGTTGATGTAGAGGATTGTTGTTGATGACCTCCTCTACCTCGGTTGGATTTTCCCCCTCGAAACTGGGTCTTGCCCTGTTTCTGGTTTTGGGACCACTGAGGGGTTTGTACCCTCTGTTGAGCCCCTCTGCCCCTGTTGGATTTAAAACGCGCTTGAACTCCTTTCTCTTTTCTAAACCAACTGCTTTGACTGTTTCTTGTTCGGCTTTCATTCTACTCATCTCTTCGTCAGTGTGTTCACCGAAGAGAGAGGAACCAGAAAAGGAAGGTTTAAGATGCGTTGCTGTGCATCGGGCTTGAGGCCTGTCAGGCGCAACCAAGACGACCTTCTGGCGCAAATTCCATGGGCATAAGAATGCGCCGCAAGGGCTGCGCCGTCCGCAGCCGTGCTAATAATGTGATTCGCTACCAGACAGCCTTCTGTCATTGTCTCTTCAAAGTCCTTCTGGTCTTCTTTCCGCAGTTTGGACTTGAAACGCTCCATGGAGTCCCATAAGGATCTATCATATCTACCCAACAGTGCAGCCGCACTGGAGACCTTCAGAGTAGAAGAGGCAGAGTTACAGACCTTACGACCCCACGAGTCCTGTGATCTGCTGTCCTTATCTGGCGGGATTGAGGAGGTAGCAGTGACCGAGTGTGTTTTTCGTGCTGCTGCTACGATCACTGAGTCTGCAGGAGGATCAGACTAGCCAAAGACCGGGTCAGAAGCAGCTGGCTTGTACTTTTTTGGATCCGGGCCGGCACCGCTCTAATGGTCGCTGGAGCCAGGAATATGTCTTTGACCGGGTCCATAATTCCTGGAACTAATGGCAGCAAAGGACGTGAAGCAGACTTCTGGTGAAGAGTGTCAAAAATCACTGTCGTAGTGACTTGTGGAACAGACAGTTCAATGTTGAGCTTTTGAGCTCCTCTTTGTAGAACATCATGAAAAGTGTTGATGTCATCAACCGGCGAGACCCTAGAGATAGGGCTGTCCGAAAGTGTGGGAGAGTAATCCCTCTTGGAAGATCTGGTAGAGGATGTAGAAGAAGTAGATGGTGTCCTTCTACTCCTGCGATGAGCACTGTGCCTCCTATCACTTGATCTTCTTGACCGTTCCTCCCTTCTGGGGGAACGAGATCTAGTAGGCCTCCTTACAGGTGATCTTTCAGCTTGTCTGGGAGGACTGCGTCTGTCCACTTCATCCACTAGTATCTGAAGCGGAGACCTGTGTGTTGGACTGGGGTGTTCCTGCATCCGTCTCGTAGCCCCTGAATCCCGCCAATGATCCAATGGCAGATTCCATCTAGGGGACAACCTCACATTTGCAGAAGACGGGTCCCTCAAAGGTGACTTGCGGGCAGGGCTTCTAGACTTTGAAGCAGCTTGCCCAGACGAATGTGAGGATGAGTGACGGGAGGCTGATTCCGTCACTAGAATCACTGATTCTCTTCCTGAAGCAGAGTTCCTCGACGTCGACCCAGCCCGCTCTTGATGCCTCGACGTCGAATGCCTAGGCGGTGAGCGATGCGAGGATCGACGATGTCTCGACGTTGAGCGGCGATGTGAAGCCGCCGATGGAGCCCTCGACGCCGAACGCCGCTGGGGCGACGGCGGACGCCGAACGCCGCTGGGGCGACGGCGGAGCAGTCAAACTCGACGGCGAGTTTCTACGCGATGACGGCGGAGGGGTATTGGTCACCCTTGACACCGAACGCCTACGAGACGTCGACGGAGATCTCCTCCTCGACGCCGATCGACGCCTGGTTGTCGACGGCGGAGGATCTCGGGCTCTCTGCGACGACAGAGGTGAGTCTCTCCTCGACGCCTAACGTCGTGACGACGACGAACGCGGAGGTCGGGTCCTAGACGCCGATCGTCGCCCGGTTGACGACGGCGGAGGGGTTACACTTCTCGACGCGGATCGTCGCCTGGTTGACGACGGAGGTGTGATGGTCCTCGACGCCGATCGTCGGCGGGTTGGCGACGGTGGAGGGGCGACGCCGATCATCGCCGTGTTGACGACGGCGGAGGGGTCTTTGTCCTCGACGCTGATCGTCGCTGGGTTGACGACAGCGGAGGGGTCTTTGTTCTCGACGCCGATCGTCGCCGAGTTGACAATGGCGGAGGGTCTGGAATTCTCGACGACGACGTACCTGATCTTCTCGACGGCGAGCCCGCCGTCGAAGGTCGTTTTTTAGATGACTGACCCACCAGTAGTTCTCTCCTCAGCGCCGAGCCCGACGCTGAAGCTGAAGGGTGTGAAGATTTATCCCTTGAAGGTGTTCTAGCCCTCTTGGAGCCCTTCCTTACCGGAGACCTTCCTCTGGATGACCTTTGGGCTAGACCATAGATGCGAATCCTCTCCCTGTCCTTAAGAGTTCTTCCTGACAGGGTTTTGCAGCGAGGCCAGGCTTTTGGGACATGATTTTCAGGTAGACAAAGAATACAGACTTCATGGCTGTCTGTCTTGGCCTTCTTGATCCCACAAGAAGGGCAGTTGTCAAAAAGGGAAGGCATTTCCAGCAGAAAATACCCACCAAACTGTCAATAAAGGACAGATTCTTACTTGACAAGATGTAAAAAGTCAAAGTAAGTAAAAAAACTGTGAAAAGTGAAGAAAATTTCTGTCAGAAACTACAGACATTAGTGGAGCTGTGTTGCCAGGATCCTTCCTGAAGGAGCCGGAAAGAACAACTGGCCTAACTGTCACCCATGAGACATGATGGGAAGCTGGGGGTCATGGGTGCCTTAAAGGCACGGTGTCAGCTTATTGCATTCAGCTGCAAGTTAGCTTTTCAGTCTTTTTAGACTGGGTATTTGCAATGCAGCCTGGGAGCTTCCTATGCTTTCAGTGTTTTATAAGAATTTTTGCTGCTTTCTGAGCATTAAAACAGTTCTAAAACAATCTTTATTGTTGTTTCTCATGTTTTCTAATGCATGTTTTTTCATGTATGGTGGAAATTCTTTGCAGCATAATTCAGCTCTGATGTTTAGTAGGCTGCTATTGCTTGTTTTTATATATATATATATATATGTATATATATATATATATATATATATATATATATATATATATATATATATATATATATATATATATATATATATATATATATATATATATATATAGCTCAGCTCCAGGAAACACCAGAGCGGAGCACCCCCAGGCGGGTGCTTTCAATGTGGGGGTGCACCCACAAATCAATTGCCACTTCGCTTTCTGTACATTTGGAATTAATCCTCCAGAAAAAAGGACTCTCAGGGGTCGTTTGGGTCGTTTTATTCACCAACAAACAGACACGATAGCAAACAGACGCGTTTTGGTAAAGACCTTCATCTATGTTTACCGAAGCGCCGTTCTAAACACAAATTTAAACCAATGATACATCATCAAAATCAACAAAGGACCAAAATCGATCTCGAAAGTCTTCATTGAGTGAGCGCCATCTTAGAGTGTCTAAATTCATAACACCAAGGGAAACATTAAATCAATCAATAGTAAGACATAAATAATAGGTCAATACTAAATAATCAAGCCCTTGGATGGGCAAGCTACTCGGGCGCTCAAGAAGGTATACAATATATATACACAATCTGTACAGTATTCTGTATGTAGTTAAATAATTCCGCCCGGGATGGGCAATCAATGGTCCATTTCATCAAGAACATGTGTCTAAACAAGGGCCTCATATACGTATATATGTGACAGAATAGACGAAAAGTAAAATATAGGGAACGAAGTATATAAAGAACAAGAGGGAGATACCAAGGAAGGATACAGATGGAGGAGGATTGCATGAGAGGAGAGACAGAGTACAAAAAGCAAGACACACTCTCTACGTGTATATACATTGTCTGTACATTTTTTCATTTTTACATTTTACATTCAATTCAACTAAGTGCATCATATATACATATATATACATCATGTGTGGCATGAGTGACTAGATGATATTCTGGATATGAAGTTCTAACACAGCTATCTCATATCCAGTTTGAAGCCACTCTTACAGTCACCTATATCTAGATCAGAGAAGACACCAACTATTCACTCTCTAAAATGGTGTACTAGTTCTTCACTGTAATTCAATCCCCGAGGGCTATTCGTTTGTAAGTCAATGATGTATCTTGACTCTAGCCTAGGCAACCTCAATAGCCGGTCTCCCCCTCTAGGATTACTGGGTACGTGATCTAACCCAAAATAACTAAGCAAGTCCCTGTTCCTTTGATGCATTTTATCAAAATGACGTGCAACAGGGTATGCCTCGTCTCCTTTGGCAATGGCCCGCATATGCTCTAGTATTCTAATTTTCATGGGGTGGATGGTGCTCCCCACGTAGCGCAGCCCACAGGGGCAGGTAAGGCAATAAACACTGTAGGAAGTGGTGCAGGTTAGAAACTTGGTGATTTTCTTACGAGTACCTATACCTGGGATCACATAAGCCAATACTCGTTTACTTGCCTTGCAGGCTTTGCATTTCCCGCATGGGAAGAACCCTTGTAAGGGTCCAAAGGCAGATTTACGATTTCCCATAAGATGGCTATGTACTAGGTCATTTTTTAAGGACTTGGCCTTCCTAAAGGTGATTAAAGGGTTAGATGGGAGATCAGCACCTATCACCTCATCCGATTGCAATATGTACCAACTCCTTCTAAGGATCTTTTTCAGAATAGGTGCACTTTTCGAGAATGTTGTGATGAGGCGAAATTTACCACCATTTATTTCAAGGGAGACTTTCTTTTTAATTTCCTTCGTTTTCAATAAGCTGTCTCTCTTATGTGTATTAGCCCTAGTAAGGGCATTACTCAAGATTTCTGGGCTGTAGCCTCGCACTTGAAAGCGTTGCATACTATCCTTGGCAGCGGCCTGGAATTCACTCTCGTCTGTACAATTACGTTTGATCCTGAGAAGCTCCCCATATGGGATACTTTTTATAAGACTAGGGGGATGACTGCTCGAGGCTTCCAACACTGAGTTGCCTGCTGTAGACTTACGATACAGTCTCGTTTTCAACACCCCTGACTCAACGTAGATGTTAACATCTAGATAATTAACAGAATTGATGCTAACTTCGCCTGAGAACTCCAGATTCAATTCATTTCTGTTCAGAACTTGGATGTATTCCCTTGCTGTTTCTGGGGGTCCATTCCACACGATAAATAAATTGTCAATGAAACGGAACCACCCTACAATTTTCTCCGACCAGTGTGCATTGGTCTCCCCGCAGGCCACCTGCTCCTCCCACCAGCCCACGAACAAGTTGGTGTAGCTGGGGGCGAAGCAGGTGCCCATCGCTGTACCAGACAGCGAAGCGGCAATATATATGTGTATATATATATATATATATATATATATATATATATGTGGGGCACATATAATATAGTGTTTCCGGGGTCCGGCGCATGGCGGGAATATTCTAATGCTTATGACTATTGATGAGGATCCCCTGGAAGAGAACAGGTCAGTTGCTCTCAGGTGCCATACCAGTCCGCAGAGGCACTCGGCAGAACTGCCCTTTCTCCCCTCTCCTGTTTGCTTTGGCAGTGGAACCACTGGCATTAGCTATTCGGGCATCCACGGAACACTGGGGTATCTGTATGGGTGACTCAACTCAGGTAATATCTCTATACGTGGATGATCTCCTGCTATATTTAAAAGACCTGGGTGAGATTCCCAGATGTATATCTAATATGCTTGACCAATTGCTCACCTCTCGGGCCTACGAGTCAATTGGGACAAATCCTGTCTTTTTCCGTTCGGACCTACTACGCCCGACCCGAGGTTTGCTATTGGTGATATAGTCATTGAGTGGCAGCCTTCGGTGTTCCGATATCTGGGTATCCGGATATATCATAGTGACCAAGACCTCTTGGACGGTAATCTCACCAGAGCAGTCACAGCGCTGTCTGCACAGATGCCCTCCTGGAAAAACGCTCGCCATCTCAGTAGCCGGTAGGATCTCCTTGGTTAAGTTGGTTCTTGCCTGCCTTTTGTTTTATTTCGCAAATCTGCCAATATATTTGCCACCCTCCTTTCTTTAAGCCTTTAGAATGTATGATATGGGGACTTATATATGGAATACCTCTTGGTGCAGAGTGGCTCTTTCGAGGCTGTATCTCCCAACGGGGAAAGGAGGGCTATCGGTGCTGAACCTGGAACACTGTTACCTTGCGTCCCAGTTGCAGTCGATGGCCCGGTGGGCAGAAGGTAGGCACCTATCGGACACTGGAGGGGGTTCCCATGACAATACACACCATTCTTTCGATCTTTCATCCCTGCCACAGGCATAATAAACCTCTTCCACTTCTACCACAAGTAGCTTATAGATGCTACCGCAGGGCATTATTTCTCACCAGATACGTGAAGCCAGCGCAGCCTCTGATCGGGCTGCCCAGGGGTACAGGTTACACCACCCCTAGTGACTTGGTGGAATGGCATGCGGCGGGAATACACACATTTGGGGATTTATATAATGATGATGGACTGATACTTTTCAACACTCTGGCGCAGGAGGAGGGTATACATCCGGGACACTTTCTTCTACACACTTCCTGGATCAGGGCATTACGCGGTGATTGGGGTGATATTTCGCAGGAACCTCATAGAAACATGATAATTCAAGACATTCACGTAATGGGGTACGGTAGTCACTTAATTCGTTGTTTTGCGGAGGCCCTGAGGCAGCATACCACAATAGACCGAGCCCCACTGCAGGAGAAATGGGAACAGGATATGGATCGTTCATTCACGGCGGTAGAATGGAATATTGTATTAGAGAATCCCACACAAGTCCCGCGGAATGCGAGGTTCCAATTGATACAATATTATATAGTGCATTGCGCATATCTCACTCCGGAGAAAATCAATCGATATTTCCATAGACTAGACTCTCATTGTCCTCGGTGCGCTCTCTTGAATGCAGACAGTGTACATATGCTCTGGTCTTGCCATAAGCTTCAACAATTTTGGGATACAATGATTGAGAATCTGGAGGGGTGCACTGGTAGGTAACTTCCACGCTCCTGGGAGTCATGTTTATTGGGACTGTTTACCCGGGGGAAAAAACACACAGGGGAACAAATAGGTTTATTGATCTCGGCTATGCAGTGGCTAAAAGACTCATCACGAGGCATTGGAAGGCAGGAGAGCCTCCTGCCTTTTTAGCATGGGCCCGCTCAATTCTGACTTGGGCGGCAGCCGAGGGTATGTCTCTCAGGAGAGAGGATACTCTGGGTCGGGGAAATTTCCGCTGTCAGAAAGCTGGGGCACAATTCTCACAACACTGCGGCTCAAAGTACAACTAGACCCTGACAGCTTATCCACACAGCAGGATGGACAAGGGGTGGGTTAGGGTTGGACAAGGGAAAAGCGCAGGATGGGACGGCTAATGTCATACAAGCTCAATTCAGTGGAAGGGGATAAGATCTCGACCAGGGATAAATATTGTATATGACACTGTACATATGCGCACTGCATGTATATCGGGGATGCCTTTGTTTAATGATGTAACCTGGGGGAAGTTTAAGTTAATAGTTAACTATATATATTGATCTACGAATTACACTCGAGATAATACAATGACAGCGTGATAAAGGATCCAAAGAACGGAGGATACTGTAGAGTTAATGCAACAGGGAGGACGAAGGCAATTGTTTAGTCTCACTTTATACGTTACAATCTCTATGTTTTTGGATGTGCTAATCTATAGACTGTGCTACTTTACTTGACTAAAGTTGATTGCAGATTTAATATGGCTGTAATGTACATGGCAAAAAGTATAATGCTATATAACATATTGCTGTTCTGGATCATATAAAATAACAATAAAAAGTTTAAACAAAAAAATGAGTGTCACTATTCATTCAGCCTTTCCTCTCTCCCTGTCTCTGTTTTGCTTTCCCAGCAACGTAGTAAGAGTACATGAACGCTAATGCAATCAAGGAAAATTTGCCACCATTTCAGTAGCAAAAGAGATGCATTATTAGGGTGCAGTGGGCACCCCAAACTTCAAGGCCTCTGAACCATTGCAACTGCTACACTAATGACAGCTACACCCAAGTCTCCTATATTTTTTACTCTCCCTGTTTCTCTACTCTCATGTGGCAGGCTTCATCGCTACCTTGCACAAATTCCTTTTCCTGTCTCTCGCATCTTGCTATGCTTCTCATCTCACCCCTCTATCTTGTCTGTCTCTTTCCTTCCCTGCTTTCTTTCTTCCTCCACGTCTCTCCCCTCGCTTTGGTGACTCGTCATCTTGGTTTTCTCCCACTTTCAGGTCATCTGTGTCTGGATCTCCAACCATATGTTTTATCTTTCTAGTCTCGCCTTTACACCTGTCTTCATCATCTGCTCTGTCATGCACCAGTCTCTGTCTCTTCCCTGCCCTTTCTCTCTTGTTTCCTATACCTTCTTTAGTCTTTCACATGTTTATCTCTCCATTTTCCCTCTACTGTGTTTCTCCACCCTTGTGTTTAGTGAAAGAGACAGAGACGGGGTTTGAATATTTTTGCCAGGGCCTCTCTCTGCTAGCAACTAAATAGTTTTAAATTTGTGTTCCAGAAAGACTTGGCAGCACTGCAGAGAAAGTTGTAGGGGACTCTACAAAGGAGAAGCCATGTCAGCCTCTGGTTTCTACAAAAATTATTACTCTAGCCCTGCATTCCTTAGCACTTTTCAATGCACCAATCAAAGCAAGGAGAAACCAAACCAAACATTGGCAAAGCCAATAATTATCGGCTATGCAAGAGTTAATGGCTTTGCCAATGTCATTTATCCATGTCGTGCAGCAGAGTGGAGTGGCATGATGTAGAATGGTGTGGAATGGCATAAAATGGAGTGGGTAGAGTACAGTGGAGTATAGTGGGGTAGAGTTGTGCAGAGTGGCACTGTATGGAGCTGCGTGGTGTAGAGTATAGTGGTTAGAAGTGAAGTAGCATAGAGTGGAATTGTATAAGAGTGGAGTGGCACATAGTAAAGTGGCGTAGAGAAGGCTGATGTAGAGTGCAGTAGCATACAGCGCAGTGCCGTAGAGTGGTGCAGAGTTGAGTGGAGTACAGTGCCTAGGGGTAGAATGCAGTGGAGTAGAGTCCAGAGTAGAGTAGTGTCAGAGTATAGTGGCATATAGAGCAGTGTTGTAACCTAAAGTAGTGCAGAGTAGAGAACAGTGGCACATAGTGCAGTGTTGCAGAGTAGAGGAGAGTGGTGTACAGTGCAGTAGGGGTGCAGAGAAAAGTGGCTTAGAGTGAGACGTTGCAGAGTAGCGTGGCGTAGAGTGAAGTTATACAGAGTGGAGTACAGTGGCGTCAAGTGCAGTGTAGAGCGGCATTGAGTAGAGTTGTGCGGAGAAGAGCAGAGTGTTGAAGAGTGTAGTGGTGCAGAGTAGAGTGCAGTGGGGTTGGACAGGGTGCAGTGGCGTAGAGTACAATTGCGTAGAATACAGGGTAAGGGTGAGAAGGAAAAGAAGCAACATGGAAGGGGGAGATAACTGAAAACACAAACCCTCATATGGAGTGCCGTAGCTCCAAAACCAGGAGCAGTGAATGGACACAAATACTTGGTCTATGCTCCAGGAAGGGGCCAAACACAAAAGGAGGACATGATGCCCCCATGCCATGGCAAACGGGAGCAAAGCAAAAGAGAGCGATGCTGACACTAACAAATAGTAAGCTATGGGTGGGCTGTAAGCCCACTGTATTTAAACAAAAGTCTTGTAGTGACTGCAAATGAGCTGTCTACGTGAAACCTAAAAAAAGTAAATGCCTGATGAGATCAGCCCTAGTTTGCCCTCCTTGGCTATCAGAGCCCAAAAGATGCAAGGTTGTAGGGAGATAAAATAAGTAGGAAGAGGATTTTGAGACTGGCAATGTAGCAGGGGAAAGACACAGCAGAAAAAAAGCCTTTTTCTGGTACTGGCATCTCTATTTCTTGGCGCCCCGGAACCCATGCATAAGGCTGGCACAGATGGTAATCATCCGTTGCAGCAAAGAGAGAGGATTTTCAGTCAGCAATCGACTTAGACAGCAATGTGGAGCTAGCGGTGCACCAGACCAGAAACGCCATTCTTTACTAACACGGACTAATGGAGCCACCCTCTCTTTACTGAAGAACTCAAGTATGCAAGGGCTTGCAGGATTTTTTTCTTTTTTACAGTGGTAGGTGGGAGTCTAGCAGGAGTCCACAAGAAACGGTTTATCAGCACACTTCATGTGAGGGAACTGGAAGCAGCAAAACAGTAGTTTTTGACTGAAAATAAAGCATTCAGATTAACTGTTCAACTCCCCCAACATTCCAATCAAAGAACTTATTTTAACACCAGCTACTTAAACATCCTTGTTTCCTCCACTGAATTCTAAGAGACCATCACACAACAATTCAAAGTACTTTGTATAAGCCTTCTCTCTGAATTTCAAGCAAAACATGAGTGGTTTCAAGGAGGGTCATTGTTCAGATAACAGTTTTGTTGGAGGGTCTCTGGCCTCAGGGACCTGAGATGGCATTAAATAGCGCCACAGAACTTTCAATAGTTCCCTAAGTGAAACCTGCTCATGGTTCGTATTTCTACTCACCTAAGCTGTTGCCAGGACAGAGATCACTGACTGGTGGTTCATCTTCTTCTTCTTCACCTTGCACAAGGACTAGAGAGTTAGCGATTGAATAACCTGTGTAAAACAAACAAAGGAGTAAGAAGTGTCTTTACCCTCTATGAATCTGGGATCTAGATGGGACTATGAAGTCTGGGCTAGCCAGGTCACAGACCCAGGGTAAGACTCAGAATGGTTTGAGTTAGGTAGATTAGTAACTTCTCAAAAACAACAAGCAGCTTGTGTTCTTATAGCTGGGCCCAGCACAAGGCTTCTGTTTAATGGGATCAGCTGTAAGTTTAGTATATTAATATAATTGAAAAAACAATTATAAAAATCCATCACTGTATAAATTAACAAAAGTAAGGCATTTATGAACTGCAAGTACCAATGGAAAGGGTAGTTACATCCTGACAAAGACAGTGATGAGAGAAAGATGGATAACGCTAATGGGTGTAAATAAATGGCAAAAACACACAAAAAGATCAAAGTGGGGGGGAAATGTATTTCCTTGTGCCCAATCCCCTCTGCAATAAACCCATCCATTTCTCTTCCCCAAAACGGGAATTTACTCTGGCTTATGTCAGGAATAAATAATACTAATTTATTCAGTGGGAGATTATTTGAAAATGTTTGGTGTATACCCACAAACTTGCAGACTTGAGGACGATGAACAATTTTTAAAGGGGCTCCATAAAAAAGAAACTGCCAAAAACCTAACAAAAAGAGTGGATTTGCTCACCAGTAAAGTTTACTACACTGGTTGTTTTTTTTTTTTGTTTGTTAAGTAAATCCCATTAATGCGGTCAAAATGTAATCACTCCTATTTATTCAGTTTAAAAATTTGCATCGTGCGCACTACACCAGAGAACGGCTGTGGCGAGCTGGCCTGATTGCCTCCCCTGAGTGTCTGAGATGTGGTAGCACGGTTGGAACGTTCTTACATACAGTGTGGTCATGTGTGCGGCTGACGCGGTTCTGGTCGGGTGTGTGGGACTGCCTGTCTGAGGTGCTGGGCTGGGACCTCCCCCGCTCCCCTAAACTGGGTCTCCTTCACGTAATGGAACAAGTGGGAAGGAATATCTACAAACGCCATCTACTACTCCTGGGCCTTACAGTAGCCAAACGGGATGTGGCTCGTGCCTGGAAAGATCCCCGGGCTCCTGTACTAGAGGTGTGGAAGAGAGGGTTGGACTTTACCATGGGGCTGGAACGTCCGGTCTTTGAGGCCAGGGGGTGCCCCCGAAAGCACTTTAAAATATGGCAGCGCTGGGCTGAATATAGAGGGCTCTGGCTGGAACCGCCAGTGCAGCGGGACTCCGATGTGGACCACTTACCGATTGACTCTGAGTGAAGGGGCCAACACACTGATTGCGACTCCAAGAACTAATGCTTTGAATCATACGAACACTGTGCCGGGGGGGGGATCCGGGAGGGGAGGGCCAGGGTGGGAGTAGGGAGGGGGGAGTTGGTGGGGATCCTTTCCTTTGAAAATGTTGATTGCACTGCTGTTGTTTATTGATTGCCTGCTTGTTCATTGGACCCCTGATACATAGGGGACGGTGACCTGATTATATGCTATTTCAACGAAATAAAATCTGTTCTGAAAAAACAAAAATTTAATCACTCCTGACAAAAAGTATATGATACTGACCTGCTAAAGATTGTGTGCATCAAAATTTCACCTAGATGTGTAAACTGATTTATGAATAAGACCGTTTGTTTTCTGTGGGTCAATGTTTACACATTGATCTCAACTTTAGAACAGCATGATGCTGCAGAGATCTGTTATATCTTACCCACTATTCACAGAAATAATAAATACTAATGCAGAATGGGCTATACTTTCGCTAACCTTGAGCCAGGCACCATGCCGGACACGACTCTCTAGAGCTCCGTCTGCAGGGCCCTGATTTATCCTGAAATTCCCCTGAGAAAGTGGTTTTCGCTCGTCTATATCGGGCGGACCAGGTGCGGCATCGACTAAGGAGCCCGCTGGTGTGTGAGACGCCGGCCACCGGGGCCGCAGCGGAGGAGAATCGGCCGCTGGGCTGCGGAGGCGAGGGGGAGCGCGAGAGGCGCGAAACCCAGCCGGGGCCTGGTCGAGCAGGGAGGCCCCCCGAGTCTGGCGCTGTGGTAGTGGCGGAGAAAGCCGGCCCTGATCGGCGCTGTGGTAGTGGCGGAGAAAGCTGGCCCTGATCGGCGCTGCGGACCCCCGTGTGGGCCGGCAGCGCGCAGCGGCGGCCCTAGTGCGAGAGGCCGAGTGACCGGAGGTGCCGGGGGTGACCGTGAAGAGGGCCGGGAGGCGAGGCCTCGCAGTAACGGAGCCGGAGGTGCCGGAAGCGAAGGAAGTTGTGCCGCGTTTGTCAGCACCACGGAGAGGTGAGGAAGCCCCGCTGTGAGCGCCCGCAGGGAGGCGCGCACCGAGAGGAGAGAGGCGGAGGAGGGGATCCGGCCAGCGGCGGGCACTGAAAGCTGGTGACAGAAGCGAGGACTTCATCGCGCCCGCCCTGGAGCTGGTGTACACTGCGGACTCCAACCCAGGCTGCGAGAGGCGGCGGAGACTCGGCGGACTGTGGAGCATTGCGGAGGCTCAGTGGCCGGCAAGAGAGGTGAGCGGCCACTGCGGGGACACTGTCGGAGCCTACTGCCGACTGGTGAGACACTGGGGCATGGGATGGCACGAACTGGCTGACTAACGGCTGTGGGGGCATAAACGCTGAGACCGGAGCCGAAGGGCAAAGAGTAGGCGCCAGGCATTGCGCCCGGGGCGAGGGGGCACAGCAGGACGGAGGAGATCGGAGCCGCAAGGTGCAGAGGGAGAGGCGAACTGCAAAATACGTTCCTCGGACGCCATTTCGCCTTGGACGCCATTTTGCCCGCCCGGTCAGAGGCCCTGCCCCCCCCCCCCCCCCGCTGGATCGCTCCGGCTGTTCCCCCTGCTGCGGACGTCACTGGGTACTGAGTTCGCGCCAGTGGCACGGGACCGAGTAGAGAAGAGACCCCCCCCCTGTGTTACTGGAGCAGGTGTGCACCTAGGAGTTCGTTGCTGCCCACAGACACACATCAGACTACAGAGGGGTGCCCATTGACAGACCGGAATTAATCTGTGCGGCAAGTGGCTCCTAAGGTCCCGAGCGGAGGCGCCAGGCGGCGGAGTTCTGCCGCAGATAGTCCCCATTTGGCCAGCGCGCGGCCCCATTTGGGGGCACGTGCCTGATTCCCCTACAGTCCGGTGCCTTGTGAGTGAGCGGCACGAAGGAGACTAGATGCTGGTGAGCGTCTGGGATACAGCGTTCTGGGCATTTACTGGCTGTGTGGCACTGGGCGCTGAAGAAGAAGCCGAGGGCCGCGGCCGAGTGGCGGAGAAGGAGGTACGAGGCGCGGGGAGTGGGTCTGGCAGTAGACAGCGTTGAAAGGGCGCCATTTTGACTCAGAACCCACCCTAGGTGCCCACGGGAGGACAGGCCCCTGTCCCTAGACCGCACCAGTTGATCCTCTTGCTGCGGGCGCTGCCAGATACCGAGACTGCGCCAACACTGCGGGACTGAGAGGTGAGGGGCCCACCTGTGCGGCAGGAGTTGGGGCGCATTTGGGAGGACATTGTTGATTGCGCCCCGCACCCACCCGACAAGGAGTGTGCGCTGAGGGTCTGGAGCCAGCCTATGCGGTGATCAGTTCCTAACCGCCCCAGAGCGGATGCCCACTGGCGGAGGCCTGCTGTAACCCATCTACGCTTTGCCAGAGCGCGGTGCTGCCTGCCGGAGTAAGACTGCCCTCCCCACAGCCGCCACTAGGAATAGGGCGGACCAAGGAATGCTAGAGAGACGATTGCCGACTATCTCTCCCGGCCCACCTGGTTGAACGAGCCTGCTCCACCTGCAGTTACATTCCCAGGCCGATCTGGCCAGGGAACAATTGCAGGACGGTTGCCGCCTGCACTTGCTAGCCCAGTTGGGAGGGGGCTCATACAGAAGTCCGGGAGTAAGACTGTGAGGTGCGCTGTCCTTGGGCGTCTGAGCATCTCGCCCCACCAGGTGTCCCCCTAATCAGAGCAAATACCGGTGGATTGGCCGATAGGAGTGGGAGCCCATCTTCGCCTCCTGACGTCACTACTGGGGCCGCAGCCAGCCGTGCTGATGCCCACGGCGCAGCAACTTGTAATGGGCAGGCTTCGGGACAAAACACAGACTAGGAAACAGGATGCGGGTGTCCCCGACCCCTCGCAGAAGCAGAGCCGGATGGCCATGGAACCCACGGCTACCCTAGCGGCCAAGCTGGACACGGTTCTAGCGGCGGTGGAACGAATCGGGACGGCCTTGGAGCAAACTAAGTCATCCCTGGAAGGGCGGATCGATAAAGTCACATCTGACTTCACGCTGCTACACGCGAACCATCGTAAACTGTCGGAGTCAGTCACGGAACAGCGCCAAGAGGTCCAGGAACTACAGCCTGTGGTGCGCAGCCATGCCTCAGCCCTGCAGGACCTGATCGATAGAGTCCATGCACTAGAGGACCGCACGGAGGATGCGGAAAGGCGCTCTTGGCGCAACAATGTCCGAGTGGTAGGCCTGCCAGAGGGGGAAGAGGGGACAGACCCTGAAATTTATACGGAGACCTGGCTGCGGTCGATTTTACAGACTGGAGCGCTGTCCCCTCAATTCGTGGTGGAAAGGGCGCACAGAGTTCCAGCGCAAGCCCAGAAGCCAGGAGCCAGACCCCGCAAGTTTCTCTTCAAGCTCCTCAACTACAGAGACCGGGATGCGGTGCTCAGAGAAACACGGAAGAAGAGCGACCTTCAGGTGGGCAACAGTCACGTGATGCTATTCCCGGACTACACAGCAGCAGTGCAAAGGCGGCGCGGCTCGTATCTGGCAGTGAAGAAGCAGCTGCGGGACCTGGAACTGCCCTACTCATTACTGTTCCCCTCTCGCCTGCGCGTGGTCTCCAAGGAGGGTGCCCGCTTCTTTGAAGCTCCGTCGGAAGTCTGAGACTGGCTGGAGACTGGACAGTGGACGGGTACGCGGCCGACGGGCCTGGAAGACGGCGGATGGCAAGAGCAACGCTCCAGGAGAAAGAGGAGAAAGACAGGGGCCCGACGAGGGCCAGGCCTGGGGCGGACGGCGCCCAGCCCGGAGAAGATGCGGCAGGAGGCGCTGGAGGCGGTTGCAACACTGGGAGCGGTGAATGGATAGGGAGGCCCAGACCGCAGACCACAGAGTGAGACTGGAACTAGGGGTTCGTCCTCACCGCTCACTGTACTGTCGGAGGACGTCACGCTGCCTGTGGTGACACACCAGACAGCGGACTACATAATGCGACTGATGGCGGACCGGGGTTAACAAGCTGTGTCGCCTGTATACAGTGCAAGGTCCCATTGCTGTGGCATGCTGATGCACTTCGCTGCTGGCTCTACAGCCC
Organism: Lissotriton helveticus; assembly: GCF_964261635.1. Lineage (NCBI taxonomy): Eukaryota > Metazoa > Chordata > Amphibia > Caudata > Salamandridae > Lissotriton > Lissotriton helveticus. The sequence continues at coordinate 361,020,681 of NC_136071.1, forward strand.
CACATTTGAGCGCCCCTAGAGCAGCGCAGGTACATAATTGCGTCTTTCCCTGGGGCAGGGGGTTCAATGGCACAGTGAGGGGTGGACTGCACGGGCGACCGGCACCATTTTGGCCCGCCTCTTTTTCCGTGATTCACCAACCACATCTCAGTAGCGCTATGGGCCCTAGATGAGGGAGCGACCTGATGGCATCACTACCTGCGCGTTCCCCCACACGCACGTAGATTGCGGTCACAACACGTTAAGCGGTAGTCGCATTGCCTAGTCTGGACGCATTCCCCGTTGGGAATACGCCCATAAAGTTACAATGTTAGTTCTGGTTCACATGTTTCACATGTTTCAGAAGCGACACTTAGGAATCCCCGCCCGAGAGCCTGCCCCTTGGCCTAGCATGACGCGCCCCACGACTCCCCAGGTGGTTACACTACAGCACAACACATGGCGTGTACTAACATCATGACCCCGAACATCCGCGGCATGCACAACCCGGCGCGCCGATACTCTGTCTTCGCATGTATGCAGCGCCACCAGGTGGGGATCGCACTCCTTCAGGAGACGCACATGTCCTGAGTGGAATTAGAGAGGCTCCGCAGGCGATGGAGGGGGCAACTTCATGGTACGACCTATTCAGCGCACACGCGCGGCACCTTGATATGGGTAAGGGCAGGTGTTCCCCTTGCATGCACTGACACGCAGGTAGACCCAGAGAGGAGGTACTCCTTTGTGCAGGGGAGGCTCAATGGACAGGAGGTACTGTTGGGTTCTATTTATGCCCCCAACACGGAACAGCCTGCCTTCCTAGCATCACTAAACCACATACTTCAGTGGTACGCGGGCCTTCCCTGGCTGCTGGGCGGGGATTACAACATGGTGCTGGACACACAATTAGACTCCTCAGTCAGTCAAAATACAACTTTATTTGGTTAATCATAACCATAAAGCATGAAGTACAGAAAAATATATATGTATAAATAGCACCACATAAAAACGTCATATTTCAGTAAAACTTCTAAAAACATTATCAAATCTAAAAATCCACAAGCGGGAGCCCACGTACATTTACTCCATATCTGCTTTTGATAACAGGGTGTCCACTTTAATCATAAATTTTACACCACGACAAATTAAAATATTGGACGTGCCCCTCATCCAGCTTATTACCGCCTGCCAGCAAGTGCTAATTTGTAAGTCCTTGAAGTGTGCCAGTAACAGCTTCCGTCGTTCCATAGTTAAATGAACACAAACACACATTAAATGGCATAATGATTCCTTACAATATCCACACAGCCGGCAATTTTTTGATAGTTTTTTTCTCTTCCAGGTAGGGACTAAGTCTTTTGTATTGTGGTCACCCAATCGGTATTTCGTAAACTTCTTTTGTTAAAATAGCCGAAAGTGCGCCATTAAATAGGGTTGTGGTTTTAATGAGGTATACAAATTTATTACTGCCCATGCATGGCGTCGTTTGGACAATCTTTTTTTATCTTCCAGAAAAGACAGTTTTTTGGCCATGGCATTACATGCTTTATTAAATGTAGCTCTCTCCATCTTTTGTTTCCAGACTTCTTCCATGTCTAATACCGCCAGAGCAGTTCGCAGGGAATCGCCCCATGTGTTTGTTATTCTTTTAATATATTGGCTTTGTATTTCCTTCCAACATAAATAGTTCAGCGACCCTGGTTCAGAAGCTCTAAGTTTCCAGCACAGTTTTACAAATGTTGCCTTTCTTTGATATTCCTGGTTCTGGAGGCCGAATTCTAGGCGCACTTGTGCTGGAGATGCTCCCTTTGGGAGATTAAAACCAGCTTTAAATGTTTTTGTCTGCAGCTCATTTAATATAATAATTTTTTGGCCGTGCCAGATTTCCAGGCCGTATGACAATGTCGGAAGCAATTGTGCTGCCATTAGACCGTTCATTTCCGCCCCTTCGCGCAGTGGCAGCGACCTCGGCAGCGCAGGCTCACAGGGAGTGGTTAGCACACTGGGGCATCCTCGACCTTTGGCGCGCGCGCAACACCCTACAGACAAAATCTACTCGTGCTACTCGGCGGTGCACGGTCTCCATGTCCGCCTGGACCGAATAGTAGGCTCCCAGTATCTGCTCCCGCTTTTAACTAAGTCGGAGTACCTGGGTAGGACGCACTCTGATCACAATCCACTATGGTTTCAGCTCAGCTGGGCGGCGGATAGACCCCCGGTGCCCACATGGCGGCTACAGCCGGCTGCGCTGGAGGACGCCGAGTTTAGGTCTTCACTGGGCACTGCCATCCTATCCTACTTTGAGTAAAATGAGGGTTCAGCGAGCGACCCTATGGTGGAGTGGGATGCCCATAAGGCGACTGTCCGGGGGCACTGTATAGGGGCCACATTGAACATTCGCGCACAGGTGTCCGCGTCTCTGACCCGCATAGAGTCCGAGCTTCTGCAGTATGAGAGTGAGGGGGAAGGAACGGGCAGACATGCGCTCAAGCTTGGGCAGCTCCGAGGTGAGCATGCGGTCCTGCTTGAGCGACTGCGATGCCATAACTATGCAGCGCCTACTGCCAAGACACACGCGAAGGCAGACAGGGCGGGCCGATTGCTGGCCTGGCTGATACGGACCACGGAGCGCAGTGTCACGATTGGTGCCCTCCGCTCGGAGGACGGGACAGTGGTGTACACGTAGCGCGAGATCCACAGGGCGCTTACCGATCACTATCGGGACCTATATAGAGCTCGAGGCACTGGTCAGGAATCTACGGTGGCTGAATTCCTGGAAGCGGTCGTATTGCCTTGTGTCCCAGAAGCCCAGTGGGCAGAGCTGGGTGCCCCGCTCATGCTGGAGGAGGTGGGAGAAGCGATCCGGGCGCTGGCGACGGGAATAACGCCGGGGCCGGACGGCCTGCCGGCTGAATACTACAAAGCACATAGGGACATCCTAGCACCTCAGCTCCTGCAGATGTACAGGGCATCAATTGATGAGGGCCATCTTCCGTCCTCATTACGAGAAGCGTTTCTGGTGTCCCTGCCTAAGCCCGACAGAGACTCCACGTCCCTGAGCTCCTATCGCCCACTGGCGATGCTTAACACGGACTATAAGACATTGGCCAAAATACTCGTGGAACGCCTGGTGCCGATGGCTCCACATTTAGTCCACCCGGACCAAAATGGTTTCGTGCCTGCGAGGTCCACATCTCGGAATCTCAGGAGATATTTCCGAGTAGCGAAGGTAGCGGCGGCGGGATGGCCCAGGGCGGGGTGCCTGGTGCTGGACCTAGAAAAGGCCTTTGACTGTCTTGAGTGGGGCTAACTGCTGACGGTATCGGAGGCGTATGATTTGGAAGGAAGCTTCCTGCACATGGTGGGACTTTTGTACAGGAACCCGGTGGTCCGCGTCCGGCTGCGGCCGTACATCTCGGAGGAAGTGGCGGTAGGCAGGGGCACTCGGAAGGGGTGCCCCCGTCACCTCTGCTCTTCGCGTTAGCCATGGAACCCTTAGCGGCGGCCATGAGGCAACTCCTGGCGGATGGCATCCCACTGGGCGACGGCGTCCACCAAGTATCTCTGTACGCCGATGACCTGTTGGTCTTTGTCAGAGATGTGAGCCGCATGCCGGAGCAACTGGCCCCACTGCTGAGTCGCTTTGCCGGACTCTCGGGGCTCCGAGTCAATGCAGGCAAGTGATGCCTCTATGCCTTTAACAGTGGGGTCGCCGATCCAGAGTACGGCCTCCACGGCACGCGAGTCCAGTGGCGGGCGGACACGTTTAAATACCTGAAGATCCAGATCTACCGCCGGCCAGCGGACCTGATGGACGGGAACCTGGGAAAAGCGGTGACAGCACTCAAAGCCCAGATATGCTTCTGGTCCACGATCCTCCTGACGCTCACAGGCAGAGTGGCCCTGGCCAAAATGGTGATGCTCCCTCGCCTTCTCTATTATTTTGCGAATCTGCCTTTGTTCATGCCTGCGTCCTTCTTTTCCAACCTTAACAGGATCCTACGAGACTTCATCTGGAGCGCATCTTGACACCGCCTGGCCCTCGGGAAACTGTTCCTCCCAACAGACAAAAGTGGATTCGCTGCCCCCTGCTTTGAGCACTACTACCTGGCAGCACAGCTTCAGTGGATTGCCCGCTGGTTAGCAGACATGGGGAGAGAGGACACTGCCACATGCGAGCCGCCCTACACATTAGAAAGGATCACTGCGTTGTTCCACCCATTAGCGGTCAGGGCACGCCCCACCTCGCTACTGCTAGGGGTGGCGTACAAATGTTTCCGCAGGGCACTGTACCTCACGAGGAAGGTGCTCCCATATGCGCCGGCGGTGCCCTTGGAAGGCTCGCCAGGAGGTGAGGGTGCACTCACGCGCCGCATGTTAGAGCCGTGGCAGGAAGCGGATGTTCAGACGCTCGGTGACTTATACCAGGATGGGGCTTTAATCCCATTTGAGACGCTAATCGCAAAGGCCGGGCTCCCCCCAGGGGGTTCCTAATGCACAGATCTCTTACGGCCCGAATGGTGGACGGATGGGGCGACATAGCGGAGGAGCCAGCGCAACACCTAACGTTGCAGTACCTGCACGTCATGGGCAGGGGCAGGCATCTAATTAAATGGTTTGCCGCATCCTTACGGATACACACGGAGCTAGATCTGACTCCTCTCCGCGGAAAGTGGAAGCGAGATAAGGGACGTGCGCTGGCAGACAAAGAGTGGGAGAAAATTCTAAAACGTCCGGTGCGCATCCCCAGAAATGTGCGCTTTCGCCAGATCCAAATATTGAATATGCTACTTACCAGTATGCATCTGTTCTTGGCATGTAGGGCTGCTGACATTCATATCTATAGCATGGATCGCCGCCTAGTGTTGGGTCCGGATGATTGCACATTGTTGTCCTGGAAGAGTCTTCGAAGTATCACGAGATAGGTGGCTCCTCCCCTGGACTACAGTGCGCATGGGCATTGACTCCATCCCCAGATTGTTTTTAGCCATTGTGGCGAAGATGGAGTGTAACAGTGTAAGTGATGACCATGCTAAGAGTAAGTGTAACTTCTGCAGCTGCTAGAGGCGCCGGGGAGGAGGGTGGGCGATATGAATGTCAGCAGCCCTACATGCCAAGAACAGATGCATACTGGTAAGTAGCATATTCAGTTCGAGGCATGTGGGCTGCTGAATTCATATCTATGATTCAGAAAAGGGGGTGGTGATGAACAGAGTGTCTGAATTAAGCAGACCACTCTTACCCAGTCCAAAGATCAGGGCTTGATCCATCACCGTTATTTATCTCACTGCCCCATCCCAGCTCAGAACCTGGCTATATGCAAATTAGTCTGTCCCTGGCCCAGTGCATCATGGGAACAGGGCAGACCAAACTACCAAGCCAATTCTTCACCAGAAAGGAGACAAGCTACCGGGGACCGGTTTCTGGCATTTCAGCCTCTTCGGCCCGGCTTGCTTGAATCCTGATGGAGCAGTGAGAAAGGGACTCATGTCTGAGTATACCCTGCCACACCTATAGTGGCCAAAAACGATTCAGAAAAGGGGGTGGTGATGAACAGAGTGTCTGAATTAAGCAGACCACTCTTACCCAGTCCAAAGATCAGGGCTTGATCCATCACCGTTATTTATCTCACTGCCCCATCCCAGCTCAGAACCTGGCTATATGCAAATTAGTCTGTCCCTGGCCCAGTGCATCATGGGAACAGGGCAGACCAAACTACCAAGCCAATTCTTCACCAGAAAGGAGACAAGCTACCGGGGACCGGTTTCTGGCATTTCAGCCTCTTCGGCCCGGCTTGCTTGAATCCTGATGGAGCAGTGAGAAAGGGACTCATGTCTGAGTATACCCTGCCACACCTATAGTGGCCAAAAACGATTCAGAAAAGGGGGTGGTGATGAACAGAGTGTCTGAATTAAGCAGACCACTCTTACCCAGTCCAAAGATCAGGGCTTGATCCATCACCGTTATTTATCTCACTGCCCCATCCCAGCTCAGAACCTGGCTATATGCAAATTAGTCTGTCCCTGGCCCAGTGCATCATGGGAACAGGGCAGACCAAACTACCAAGCCAATTCTTCACCAGAAAGGAGACAAGCTACCGGGGACCGGTTTCTGGCATTTCAGCCTCTTCGGCCCGGCTTGCTTGAATCCTGATGGAGCAGTGAGAAAGGGACTCATGTCTGAGTATACCCTGCCACACCTATAGTGGCCAAAAACGATTCAGAAAAGGGGGTGGTGATGAACAGAGTGTCTGAATTAAGCAGACCACTCTTACCCAGTCCAAAGATCAGGGCTTGATCCATCACCGTTATTTATCTCACTGCCCCATCCCAGCTCAGAACCTGGCTATATGCAAATTAGTCTGTCCCTGGCCCAGTGCATCATGGGAACAGGGCAGACCAAACTACCAAGCCAATTCTTCACCAGAAAGGAGACAAGCTACCGGGGACCGGTTTCTGGCTTTCAGCCTCTTCGGCCCGGCTTGCTTGAATCCTGATGGAGCAGTGAGAAAGGGACTCATGTCTGAGTATACCCTGCCACACCTATAGTGGCCAAAAACGATTCAGAAAAGGGGGTGGTGATGAACAGAGTGTCTGAATTAAGCAGACCACTCTTACCCAGTCCAAAGATCAGGGCTTGATCCATCACCGTTATTTATCTCACTGCCCCATCCCAGCTCAGAACCTGGCTATATGCAAATTAGTCTGTCCCTGGCCCAGTGCATCATGGGAACAGGGCAGACCAAACTACCAAGCCAATTCTTCACCAGAAAGGAGACAAGCTACCGGGGACCGGTTTCTGGCATTTCAGCCTCTTCGGCCCGGCTTGCTTGAATCCTGATGGAGCAGTGAGAAAGGGACTCATGTCTGAGTATACCCTGCCACACCTATAGTGGCCAAAAACGATTCAGAAAAGGGGGTGGTGATGAACAGAGTGTCTGAATTAAGCAGACCACTCTTACCCAGTCCAAAGATCAGGGCTTGATCCATCACCGTTATTTATCTCACTGCCCCATCCCACCTCAGAACCTGGCTATATGCAAATTAGTCTGTCCCTGGCCCAGTGCATCATGGGAACAGGGCAGACCAAACTACCAAGCCAATTCTTCACCAGAAAGGAGACAAGCTACCGGGGACCGGTTTCTGGCATTTCAGCCTCTTCGGCCCGGCTTGCTTGAATCCTGATGGAGCAGTGAGAAAGGGACTCATGTCTGAGTATACCCTGCCACACCTATAGTGGCCAAAAACGATTCAGAAAAGGGGGTGGTGATGAACAGAGTGTCTGAATTAAGCAGACCACTCTTACCCAGTCCAAAGATCAGGGCTTGATCCATCACCGTTATTTATCTCACTGCCCCATCCCAGCTCAGAACCTGGCTATATGCAAATTAGTCTGTCCCTGGCCCAGTGCATCATGGGAACAGGGCAGACCAAACTACCAAGCCAATTCTTCACCAGAAAGGAGACAAGCTACCGGGGACCGGTTTCTGGCATTTCAGCCTCTTCGGCCCGGCTTGCTTGAATCCTGATGGAGCAGTGAGAAAGGGACTCATGTCTGAGTATACCCTGCCACACCTATAGTGGCCAAAAACGATTCAGAAAAGGGGGTGGTGATGAACAGAGTGTCTGAATTAAGCAGACCACTCTTACCCAGTCCAAAGATCAGGGCTTGATCCATCACCGTTATTTATCTCACTGCCCCATCCCAGCTCAGAACCTGGCTATATGCAAATTAGTCTGTCCCTGGCCCAGTGCATCATGGGAACAGGGCAGACCAAACTACCAAGCCAATTCTTCACCAGAAAGGAGACAAGCTACCGGGGACCGGTTTTTGGCATTTCAGCCTCTTCGGCCCGGCTTGCTTGAATCCTGATGGAGCAGTGAGAAAGGGACTCATGTCTGAGTATACCCTGCCATACCTATAGTGGCCAAAAACGATTCAGAAAAGGGGGTGGTGATGAACAGAGTGTCTGAATTAAGCAGACCACTCTTACCCAGTCCAAAGATCAGGGCTTGATCCATCACCGTTATTTATCTCACTGCCCCATCCCAGCTCAGAACCTGGCTATATGCAAATTAGTCTGTCCCTGGCCCAGTGCATCATGGGAACAGGGCAGACCAAACTACCAAGCCAATTCTTCACCAGAAAGGAGACAAGCTACCGGGGACCGGTTTCTGGCATTTCAGCCTCTTCGGCCCGGCTTGCTTGAATCCTGATGGAGCAGTGAGAAAGGGACTCATGTCTGAGTATACCCTGCCACACCTATAGTGGCCAAAAACGATTCAGAAAAGGGGGTGGTGATGAACAGAGTGTCTGAATTAAGCAGACCACTCTTACCCAGTCCAAAGATCAGGGCTTGATCCATCACCGTTATTTATCTCACTGCCCCATTCCAGCTCAGAACCTGGCTATATGCAAATTAGTCTGTCCCTGGCCCAGTGCATCATGGGAACAGGGCAGACCAAACTACCAAGCCAATTCTTCACCAGAAAGGAGACAAGCTACCGGGGACCGGTTTCTGGCATTTCAGCCTCTTCGGCCCGGCTTGCTTGAATCCTGATGGAGCAGTGAGAAAGGGACTCATGTCTGAGTATACCCTGCCACACCTATAGTGGCCAAAAACGATTCAGAAAAGGGGGTGGTGATGAACAGAGTGTCTGAATTAAGCAGACCACTCTTACCCAGTCCAAAGATCAGGGCTTGATCCATCACCGTTATTTATCTCACTGCCCCATCCCAGCTCAGAACCTGGCTATATGCAAATTAGTCTGTCCCTGGCCCAGTGCATCATGGGAACAGGGCAGACCAAACTACCAAGCCAATTCTTCATCAGAAAGGAGACAAGCTACCGGGGACCGGTTTCTGGCATTTCAGCCTCTTCGGCCCGGCTTGCTTGAATCCTGATGGAGCAGTGAGAAAGGGACTCATGTCTGAGTATACCCTGCCACACCTATAGTGGCCAAAAACGATTCAGAAAAGGGGGTGGTGATGAACAGAGTGTCTGAATTAAGCAGACCACTCTTACCCAGTCCAAAGATCAGGGCTTGATCCATCACCGTTATTTATCTCACTGCCCCATCCCAGCTCAGAACCTGGCTATATGCAAATTAGTCTGTCCCTGGCCCAGTGCATCATGGGAACAGGGCAGACCAAACTACCAAGCCAATTCTTCACCAGAAAGGAGACAAGCTACCGGGGACCGGTTTCTGGCATTTCAGCCTCTTCGGCCCGGCTTGCTTGAATCCTGATGGAGCAGTGAGAAAGGGACTCATGTCTGAGTATACCCTGCCACACCTATAGTGGCCAAAAACGATTCAGAAAAGGGGGTGGTGATGAACAGAGTGTCTGAATTAAGCAGACCACTCTTACCCAGTCCAAAGATCAGGGCTTGATCCATCACCGTTATTTATCTCACTGCCCCATCCCAGCTCAGAACCTGGCTATATGCAAATTAGTCTGTCCCTGGCCCAGTGCATCATGGGAACAGGGCAGACCAAACTACCAAGCCAATTCTTCACCAGAAAGGAGACAAGCTACCGGGGACCGGTTTCTGGCATTTCAGCCTCTTCGGCCCGGCTTGCTTGAATCCTGATGGAGCAGTGAGAAAGGGACTCATGTCTGAGTATACCCTGCCACACCTATAGTGGCCAAAAACGATTCAGAAAAGGGGGTGGTGATGAACAGAGTGTCTGAATTAAGCAGACCACTCTTACCCAGTCCAAAGATCAGGGCTTGATCCATCACCGTTATTTATCTCACTGCCCCATCCCAGCTCAGAACCTGGCTATATGCAAATTAGTCTGTCCCTGGCCCAGTGCATCATGGGAACAGGGCAGACCAAACTACCAAGCCAATTCTTCACCAGAAAGGAGACAAGCTACCGGGGACCGGTTTCTGGCATTTCAGCCTCTTCGGCCCGGCTTGCTTGAATCCTGATGGAGCAGTGAGAAAGGGACTCATGTCTGAGTATACCCTGCCACACCTATAGTGGCCAAAAACGATTCAGAAAAGGGGGTGGTGATGAACAGAGTGTCTGAATTAAGCAGACCACTCTTACCCAGTCCAAAGATCAGGGCTTGATCCATCACCGTTATTTATCTCACTGCCCCATTCCAGCTCAGAACCTGGCTATATGCAAATTAGTCTGTCCCTGGCCCAGTGCATCATGGGAACAGGGCAGACCAAACTACCAAGCCAATTCTTCACCAGAAAGGAGACAAGCTACCGGGGACCGGTTTCTGGCATTTCAGCCTCTTCGGCCCGGCTTGCTTGAATCCTGATGGAGCAGTGAGAAAGGGACTCATGTCTGAGTATACCCTGCCACACCTATAGTGGCCAAAAACGATTCAGAAAAGGGGGTGGTGATGAACAGAGTGTCTGAATTAAGCAGACCACTCTTACCCAGTCCAAAGATCAGGGCTTGATCCATCACCGTTATTTATCTCACTGCCCCATCCCAGCTCAGAACCTGGCTATATGCAAATTAGTCTGTCCCTGGCCCAGTGCATCATGGGAACAGGGCAGACCAAACTACCAAGCCAATTCTTCACCAGAAAGGAGACAAGCTACCGGGGACCGGTTTCTGGCATTTCAGCCTCTTCGGCCCGGCTTGCTTGAATCCTGATGGAGCAGTGAGAAAGGGACTCATGTCTGAGTATACCCTGCCACACCTATAGTGGCCAAAAACGATTCAGAAAAGGGGGTGGTGATGAACAGAGTGTCTGAATTAAGCAGACCACTCTTACCCAGTCCAAAGATCAGGGCTTGATCCATCACCGTTATTTATCTCACTGCCCCATCCCAGCTCAGAACCTGGCTATATGCAAATTAGTCTGTCCCTGGCCCAGTGCATCATGGGAACAGGGCAGACCAAACTACCAAGCCAATTCTTCACCAGAAAGGAGACAAGCTACCGGGGACCGGTTTCTGGCATTTCAGCCTCTTCGGCCCGGCTTGCTTGAATCCTGATGGAGCAGTGAGAAAGGGACTCATGTCTGAGTATACCCTGCCACACCTATAGTGGCCAAAAACGATTCAGAAAAGGGGGTGGTGATGAACAGAGTGTCTGAATTAAGCAGACCACTCTTACCCAGTCCAAAGATCAGGGCTTGATCCATCACCGTTATTTATCTCACTGCCCCATTCCAGCTCAGAACCTGGCTATATGCAAATTAGTCTGTCCCTGGCCCAGTGCATCATGGGAACAGGGCAGACCAAACTACCAAGCCAATTCTTCACCAGAAAGGAGACAAGCTACCGGGGACCGGTTTCTGGCATTTCAGCCTCTTCGGCCCGGCTTGCTTGAATCCTGATGGAGCAGTGAGAAAGGGACTCATGTCTGAGTATACCCTGCCACACCTATAGTGGCCAAAAACGATTCAGAAAAGGGGGTGGTGATGAACAGAGTGTCTGAATTAAGCAGACCACTCTTACCCAGTCCAAAGATCAGGGCTTGATCCATCACCGTTATTTATCTCACTGCCCCATCCCAGCTCAGAACCTGGCTATATGCAAATTAGTCTGTCCCTGGCCCAGTGCATCATGGGAACAGGGCAGACCAAACTACCAAGCCAATTCTTCACCAGAAAGGAGACAAGCTACCGGGGACCGGTTTCTGGCATTTCAGCCTCTTCGGCCCGGCTTGCTTGAATCCTGATGGAGCAGTGAGAAAGGGACTCATGTCTGAGTATACCCTGCCACACCTATAGTGGCCAAAAACGATTCAGAAAAGGGGGTGGTGATGAACAGAGTGTCTGAATTAAGCAGACCACTCTTACCCAGTCCAAAGATCAGGGCTTGATCCATCACCGTTATTTATCTCACTGCCCCATCCCAGCTCAGAACCTGGCTATATGCAAATTAGTCTGTCCCTGGCCCAGTGCATCATGGGAACAGGGCAGACCAAACTACCAAGCCAATTCTTCACCAGAAAGGAGACAAGCTACCGGGGACCGGTTTCTGGCATTTCAGCCTCTTCGGCCCGGCTTGCTTGAATCCTGATGGAGCAGTGAGAAAGGGACTCATGTCTGAGTATACCCTGCCACACCTATAGTGGCCAAAAACGATTCAGAAAAGGGGGTGGTGATGAACAGAGTGTCTGAATTAAGCAGACCACTCTTACCCAGTCCAAAGATCAGGGCTTGATCCATCACCGTTATTTATCTCACTGCCCCATCCCAGCTCAGAACCTGGCTATATGCAAATTAGTCTGTCCCTGGCCCAGTGCATCATGGGAACAGGGCAGACCAAACTACCAAGCCAATTCTTCACCAGAAAGGAGACAAGCTACCGGGGACCGGTTTCTGGCATTTCAGCCTCTTCGGCCCGGCTTGCTTGAATCCTGATGGAGCAGTGAGAAAGGGACTCATGTCTGAGTATACCCTGCCACACCTATAGTGGCCAAAAACGATTCAGAAAAGGGGGTGGTGATGAACAGAGTGTCTGAATTAAGCAGACCAC